>NC_080672.1:11614261-12228380 GCF_030247195.1 Topomyia yanbarensis
CAGCAGCTGATGGACCTTTCATTTAAAATCAAGTTTGTCAAAATCGGTTCAGAAAATTCCGAGAAACCGATGTGGACAAATCAACAAATTTTGTTTTGTAACCATACTCTTCAACTCGTAATCCGGAACAAGATGTCGGTTGAAAATGAAATTCAATAGCAACCTATGGGAATATTATACCTTTCATTTGAATCTTAGTTTGTAAAAATCGGTTCAGCCATCTCCGAGAAACCGATTGTTAACAAATCCGCACATACACACATACATACACACTTACATACACACATATATTTTGCGATCTCGGCGAACTGAGTCGAATGTTATATGAGACTCGGCCCTCCGGGCCTCGGTTAGAAAGTTGGTTTTTGGAGCAATTGCATAATCTTTCCATATGATAAAGGCAAAAGAATAATATTTAATTAGCTTAAGCAGCATGAGTTCAATGTTATCTTCATGTGATTATATTTTGAAATGTTGGTGGAATGGGTTTGAAAGTGGAGAGAATGGGTGGTTAGTAGAGTGGGAGTGGAGGATGCGTCAGAAATCCTTCATCTTATTTCGGTATACGGGGTGGATGAAGGAAATGCGGGTGTGAGGGTGGTTCAAGGGGAGGGGAGTGATGAAGGAGGGAGGTGTAAGAGCAAGGCGACGACGCAATACCCAACTGCATATTTTGCCTTCCATTTGAGACTTTGAGAAAATCGGTTCAGTCATCACCGGAGAACCGATGTGACTTTAATTGTGGAATATGCCCGGAATTCCGGACTTCCGGAATCGTCGATAGTAGACAATATATTCAAAGAATGTTTGATTGGCAATCAGTGATCTAGATCTGCGATTAGAAGTAATTTGGTGACCATTTGAATAATTTTTAGTCTCTGAGGTATTACGATTGTACCGATTTATATGGGAAATTCCAGTGTATCCTTACTAACACCCCTGTAACTCCAGAAGCAAGAGTCAGAACCAAATGAAATTCAGCAGCAGTCAACGGTATTACTGTATCTTTCATTTGAAATCAAGTTTGTAAAAATCGGTAGAGAATTCGTTGGGGAATGGGTGTGATATTAGCTTAGGAACTTGGCGGGTTCCCCGGGGGCGTCATGAACCGTCATAGGTGGCCAATGTGGTCAAAGCTGCTTTAATTGATCATTAGTGATCCAGACCCGAAAACTAGAGTAATGTTACATCAATTTTAATATGTTTTACATCATTTCAACATCATGGTGGTACCAGTTTATATGGGAATTTGCTGTGTGACCGCACTCTTCAACCCGTAACTCCGGAACCGGAAGTCGGATCAACTAAAAATTCAATAGCAGCTTATGGGAGCGTTATAACTTTCACTGAAACTGAAACTAAGTTTGCAAAAATCGGTTCAGCCATCTCTGAGAAAATTGTGTGAGTTTAAATGACACACACATACACACACACACATACATACACACACAGACATTTGCCGATCTCGACGAACTGAATCGAATGGTGTATGACACTCGGCCCTCCGGGCCTCGGTTCAAAAGACGATTTTTACAGTGATTGCATAGCCTTTCTTTATATGAGAAAGGCAAAAAGGAAAGGAAAACTCCTTGGCCCATCGCACAGTGGGAAAAAAATGGACCCAAAACGCGACTTTTTTGAAAAGGCTGGTTGTCGTTTACCAGGTAAGGTTTTTCTTATGTAAAAAGGGCTGAAAAATTGATTGCTAGTATTTACAATGACCGCACGGTACGCTATCATGCCCGTTTTGCCCCAATTCTCCTTTTCGTTTGAGTTTATTTTCAAAACTGAATATATAACTCGGAAGAAAGTTATATACACTCAAGTTTTTTTTTACGCGGTTTTTTTTGCGCGGTATTTTTTTACGCGGTTTTTTTTTTACGCGGATTTTGAAATTTACGCGGTTTTCATTTACGCGGTTTTTGAAATTTACGCGGTTTTCATTTACGCGGATTTTGAAATTTACGCGGTTTTCATTTACGCGGATTTTGAAATTTACGCGGTTTTCATTTACGCGGTTTTCATTTACGCGGCTCGTATCCCCCGCGTAAAAAAAAACCTGAGTGTATTGATATTTCTTATGTAAAAAAGTTCATAAAATCGATTGAAGACATTTAGAATCATCTCACGAAACGTATACACCCATTTTACCCCAATTCTCCGCACAACTAAAGTTTAAAGTTAATCCTGGCTTTATATTTCGGTAAAAGGCTATATGCGGCTGATCAAAAGCAATAATTCTTATGTATAAAATCCAGGTTATCGTTTGAATATAGTTAGACTGGTCGCCCGAAACGTATGTAACCGTTTTACCCCAATTCTTCCCATAACTCAAGCATAAAATCAAACCAGGCTCTACATTTCAGAAAGAGGCTGAATGCGGTTGATCAAAAGTAGTATTTCTTATGCAAAAAATTCTGGAAAATCGATTGAAGATAGTTAGAATGGCCGCACGAAACATGTGTACCCGTTTTACCCCAAATCTTCCCATATCTCGAGTGAAAAGTTAAACCTGACTGTGCTTCTCGAAAAGAGGCTGAATATAGAAAAATCCGGGGAATCGGTTGAAGATAGTTGGAATGGCCGCACGAAACGTTTGTATCCGTTTTACCCCAATTATTTACATAATACAAGCGTGGTGATACACCTTACTCAATATTTCAGAAAGAAGCAGAAAGCGGTTGATCAAAACTAATTTTTTTATGCCAAATAATCCAGGAAATCGATTGAAGGTAGTTCGAATGACCGGACAAAACACGTGTATCCGTTTTACCCCAATTCTTCCCATAGCTCAAGGGTGAGGTTAAACTTAGCTCTGCTTCTCCGAATGAAGCTGAATGCGGCTGATGAAACGTAGCAATTCCTATGTAAAAACTTCCGGGAAATCGAATGAAAATAGTTAGAATGACCATACGAAACGTGTATACCCGTTGTAACCGTCGGTTACCATTCCAAATTGTTGGCTCTGCCACAATGAAATGAGCCTTAGACTCGCATGTGAGCTCCCACTCCCTAAGTCCGATCCTCACTTTGACTAGCAAATCCTCTCTCCATACCACCGAAGGTACTCACAGTCGCATTCCAGCAAGAGTGGTATTTGTTTACAGCGGGTTAGGGTATCGGTCGCCGAGGGCAATCCACGGGTGAAGCGACCAAATAACGGCTGCTGAGCGGAAACACAATCATTGTCAAAGTTCGGGTGATTTCGTTATTTCTCCGAATCAGACTCACTGATCGCGCTTTAATACGCTCAGCCAAAATACTGAACCTTCTTTCTGTCCGTGAATACCAACGAAGTTAGAAGTGCGCGACGGTTCTAAATTTTTCTGGTTAGGTTATTTGTTAAAAAAAAACGTGGTGTACAGTGTTAATAATTGTCTTACTATTTACAGCTTAAAATATTTTTGAGTCTAAGAATAAAATTGTTACGAATAAAAGGAGGTGACATATACATACGGTGTTAAAAGTAAAAATTTACGAGGTAGTTAAAGTGCTAAAATATGTACAGTTTCGGTAATTAAAATTAATATATATTAAAATTTTATATCTAATAGTGTAAAATTGGCTAAAGCTAAAGGCACGAAATTTGTTAAAAGCTAATTAAAAAGTGTACACACGATAAAAAGGTAATTTATATGAAACGTTATAAAATGCTGGTAGAGGTTAGGGTCGATAAGGAATGTGGCCGATTTTCTAATATTGCTGGGTAGGTTCCCAGTGAACCTTTTTATCTCGGGCTTCGGATCTACGTCCGTAAGTCGCTCTATTCACAGAAATTATCATCGAAGACCGTATCTGAATAAGCCATCTATCGCGGCGAAGAAGACTCAACGCAGATAAGGACCAGCGGACAGATTGTACACGGCTCTCAGACGCTATTACGAGAGCAATATCGCACCTGCTGATGGAATTCGGCCCTACACCACGTGGTCAATTCCGTCACTACAAGGCAGCTTTCACATCACATCCACGTGATTGCCTCCGAGAAACGACAACTACATCGGTTCCCGTAACGACACGCTAATATCCAGTATCGACTTCAACTACTACAAGCAGTCGACAGCAGTCCCGGAAACCTAGCCCGAGATCACCCTAGCACACCAGCATAACTTAAAACCCAAACCGCAAGTAGAACGTAGTGACGTCACGTAGGTTAAGAGTTCATGTTAGCAATTAAGAATAAATCCATAATGTTACCGAAGTGCACCGTGAGTTAGTTAAAATAGTATTGGCCCTTATTAGCAAGTTACACCACTAGCTTTAATATTCGCTTGCGAACTCAAAAAGGAGTTATCAGCCCTCGTCATTGTTATTCCACCAGAGTTTTGTTTCAGTGTAGTGCTTGTGAGCAACCTGCAGTGAGCGTTTCCACTTTGCCCGCCTTATGTTGGTTTGCAACATCGGTGCTTGCATGTGTGTTGGTTGATCCCCCCCCCCCCGCTCAATGAATGAGTTCCCTCTAGCGCATATGCGACTGCTACCAATTCATCCACCCAAGCATTATTTCACCACCCTGAGCAAGTCTAGGAGCTACACCGTTTCACCCCAATTATTCACATAATGTATGTGTGGAGTTATACCTTACTCATTATTTCAGCAAGAAGCTGTAAGCGGCTCACCAAAGTAGTTTCTCTTGTGTAAATCAGTTCAGGGAATCGATTGAAAATACTTGGAATGATCTTACGGTACGCAGACAAGCATATACCTTTTCACACTGCACCGCAATAGTTTTATCCCACCCAAGATTCATATAAAAAAAAAAGTCCAAAGTTGCTAGCATGATCGGAGACCTCGCACATGCAATCAACTGACCTCACACATGTAATCAACTGAGGCTGTCTGCCGATTTTTAGCCGAAATACTAATGACGTGACCATCAATAATACGTCATACAACCATTATGGAACCCTTTCGACATCAGTTTGGCCTTAGCAAGCCGTAACGCGGATGGCGTCGTGAAAACTGTCAAATAGGAGTTGAGAACAGCTTGAAACAACATCTGATGTTGTTCTACATGTATATGGTTCGAGACAACATGTCCTGGATATGCCAACGAGCCTAGTTTTATAACTAGATTCACTGCTCGTCGTTCATCCACTTTTATATATCTTCTATATACCTTTTTTGTACCACCAACACCTACGTTTCATTTCTAATTCAATTCTCAGAACCCGATCGTCATAGAGATTTATAATCTTCGAACCAATTTCTCAGAAGAACTTTTTGAATTAAAATAAAGATAGTTGGGAAGTCAAAAACCTGTTTTAAATCACCTAACAGTGAGATCGAACTATTCCAATACTATTCATGGTATGTGTTATTTGCACAAATCTTATAAATAAACTGTTATTTGCTCGAAATCTAATTGACAAACATTTCTAGTATCAGCGGAAGTATTTTATTAACAGTGTAATGCACAAATGTTCGTTTGGATTCATCCTGCGAAGTGTAAATGTTATACGATTAAAATAGTCTTCCAACTAATTTTTAAGGAGGAACCTAAAACAATTCGCAGGCTAATAGTTCTAATAAAACCTTACTTACCTAACAATTACTTATACTGACACAGAAAATCCTTTCTCATCGATATTCGAATAAATGACTGCTTATTGTGTCCCGTCACTGTCATCAAGCAATGTCAATTGATTGGGTAAACGCAATGAAAAGGTAATAAATTACACACACAAAAATAATGAAATTTAAACGACATGTAAATCAATACGAATGTAAACATACAAAGATTGAATCAAAACTTTGATTGAAAATTACGTTAAAATCAATGCACTCAATTGGAGCATCAACAAGTATAAAATTTTACACTTTCATTCGTGTAATATTACATGTCATTCATTTTACAGCAATAGGCGTGTAAAAAATACATTGAAGTGCATTGGTTTTCCGTTTGAAGAAACTGTAATTTTCAATCCACGTGTAGGATTATAATAAAATTCGTTGAATAAAGTACGACAAGTCGTGTAGATTTTTGGTGGAACTTAATTTTACATTTATATTCATGCTCCAAATATGTGCATGAAAATAAACTTAAAATTACAAAATATTTTTTTCTGTGTACATCAGAATGGTTCACTCTCGCTGTTAGGTGAGTTGAATAGTTTTTTTTTTAAATTAGGTTTGATTTTTGTTTTTCGAATTCTTCTCGTCAGTAACTAACACCAACTGGGTGTCGGTTTTTTTTGATTTCCCAACAAAATGTGAATTAGAAAATCATTCTGATTTTTTTTCGAAGGCACCAAGTCGTTACGATAACATATTCTGAGATATTTACGACCGAAACGTAGGTGTTAGTGGTATATTTGCAAGTTGACAGAATTTATAAATTTCTATGATTAACTTAACCCTTCTGTCTTAAAATTCTCATAACAATTTTATAAAAAAAATCCCAGTTTTTTACAGTTTTTGGGAAAAGTTGTTATCCACAATCTGAAATTGCGGTCTGAACGTGCTGAGATTCCCATACTAATTTCCATACAAACTTTAAACGCAATACGCAAATCCGGGGAGCAACCAATCGCCCACAAAGTTAATAGAGTTATTTGGGACCACAAAACGTGCTGTGTTCGAAAATGGTATACGTCGAGCCACTCTAGTACCCATGCGTAAAGACGGTACATTGAGTTTCATTTTATTTTAGTGATATACTCCCAAAGTATCAATTATTGACTATCGGCCAATAAAGTGGAAGTACGAAGAATCCTTAACAGGTTTAGGTAGTGAACTCCAGCATTCTGCCTTCTTGGCCAAGTTACTAACAATCCTCAAACTAAACCATGTAGCTATGAAGGTTTGATTGCAACACGTTAATTTTGTCAGAATACTGCTAACTGCGGATTGCTTTATGCGGTTACAGTCACGAGAACACCAAAGCAAAAGTATTTCTAGCCTTCAAAAAATTCGTTTCTATCTTTCCAATCACCATTACAATATAACTCACCACAATGGTGCCCAGTGACCCCACGGCCCTGTAAGACAGACAAAGTTGAAGTTCCAAAAAGAGATTTATAAAAAATCACACACAGTTTCGCACAAAACTTAGTGATTTCGTGAGTAAGGAGTCTTCCAAAATCACGTACATCAACTCTGAGCTCCTCCACAAATCCGTCCACCTTATTGGCGTGCTGTGAGAAGCATCTACTGTTTCAGTGCCCTACAATCTAAGCCCTGTCATTAAGTTAGTGTCGAATTCTGATGAGACGAACTCGAAACGTACCTCTATAACTAATTTAGTTATAGATTTTGAACCCTTTGGCGCCAACAACAAAGCTAGTACCGAAAGTCACAGCGAATTCGTCGGCTCAGAAAACAACCCTAACCTGAAGAAGGAAATTTAAGAGGATCAGTAAATCTCCCAAAGGAAGTTGGCGTGTCAGTTCATCAACTGCTTCTGCAAGGGGCGTTTTTACTTCCGCTGTGGAACTTCTAGGATTCCTAGGCTAGATTCGAAAAACCAAAATCTGATCGTGCATTGATCGTCTCGGGCTCAGAGTTAAATTTAATTTCGAAAAAGCTTACTCGTCGCCTATGCCCGCGATCAGAACGAGTAAGTGTCCCCATCTCCAGTATTGGAGAAGCAACTGTGACGGTCGAGCCAGTCCACCATTTCCACCATCCGTCCTAAAAATTGACGATTTTTCGAGTGAATTGGTGATCTTGGTTCTTTGGAAACCAATAGCAGAGCATCTGCGTCCATTAATGTCGACCTCTCGTCGAAGAACATACCTCCAAATGCCGCTCTTTCTCGGAGGAGAATCGCTCTTGTGTATGTCCATATTGTTTTCGCTAGAGCAGTTTTGGTTTTCACTGTTGGTTGCTTTTTTATGCTTCGTGTGTTTCTGAGTGACTCTGGTGTGTCAATCTTCTTTTTTTGGTTATGCGGTGGACTGCATGTTGGCTTAGAAGTATTGTTTGACCGGCTGGCTGTGGTTTAGCGGTCGAAGGCTGTTTGCTAGTGTGTATTATAATAAATTCATTTGCTTTAGCAGTTTTGGCGCATTGATTACCGTAGTGATCCATCTGGTTGCAAATCTAGCACGTGGGCATCTGTCCAGGATATGTGGATAGCATTCTTTGAATGTAGCTAATACTAGATTTGCATTCAAAGGTCAAGTAAGAAGGAATGGTAGACGGAGGTAGTCCGCAGTGCCAAATCATGTAGGCGAATTTTAATCATATTCTTGTTCTTATAGAAGGGGATCTCAGTTTTACTGTTGTCGTATTCGGCGTCGTGTTGTATGTTGTTCATCGTTATAAAGCTTTCTGCCTCGAATAGTATATTGAAAGGTATTAGTACAAAATTAGTACCCAGAGGAAAGGACGTTAGCTCGCTTCAATTTGTGTCATTCAAAGTTGGCATCGATGAAAAAGTCAGAGACAAAGCTCTTTCAAATGAATCATGGCCAGAAAATGTTCGATTTCGTGAATTTGAAGATAGCCGCTCAAAAAACGGTGTGCAAATTGTCAGGTTGACATCGGCAGTACCGTTGGAAAGGAAACCCACGTCGCATATGGAGCCGTCACACTTGGATGTTTAGAATTGGCAGTCTTATCTTCACCGGGACGCACTAAAAACCGCACGGTGGAAGCCCCGTCCGACCCCGTAACTGCCGATCCATCAGCTGTCACCATCTTTCAATGCTCCGGCACGTTTTCAAATCTGTTTGGTCTTCAAGCATCCAGCGTTATCCCATTAGTATGCAGCATTACTCCGTCAGGTAACATTTGCAGCAGTATATGTCCTGCTGAAGCTTCAACTGGTACTGCTCGCCTTTTAAGTAATGGTACCTTCCAGGCGTGTGTGACGTCACCCGTTTATCAAAACTTCGTCGCTTCATCAGATCTGCTTGGTCAAGCCTGCAGCCTTACACCGTTAGGTGATCATCTTTGGAGTGATGTGGGGGGAATTTGAGGAATTGACTCTCGACGCAGACTTGAATGGTAAACTGACGATTTATTACCAGAACGTCCGAGGCCTACGCACAAAAATCGACGAAGTTTTCATTGCAATCTCTTCCTCCCATTATGATGTAATTTTTTCTCACTTGGTTAGATGATAGAATTCATTCTCGCCAGCTGTTTTTTGGTGATTCATATGCTGTCTATAGAAACGATCGCAGTTTTGTGAACAGCCGTAAATCACGCGGAGAGGGCGTTCTCATAGCCGTATCTACTGCATTGAATAGTTTCGTTGATCCAACACCTGTTGATGTTTCACTTGAACAGCTGTTCGTTAAACTGAAGTTACATGATCATTTTGTCAGCATAGGTGTAATTTACTTACCACCAGATCGTAAGAGTGATCTAGTCAGTGCAAACAACCATGTGCGATCAATTGATGCTGTTTTTTCTTGCCTTGGAAGTAATGACTGCGCATTATTGTTTGGAGACTACAATCAGTCTGGCCTCATTTGGGACACACATGACAATGTCGCACCAGTAGTCAACGTACTTCGATCTTACATTTCTACCGCTTGCGCTGCGCTATTAGATGGATTCAGCTTCAACTGTCTCACACAACTTAATAGCGTGGAAAACCGTTATGGTCGTATCCTGGACTTTGTCTTATTGAATGAGACTGCACTTGCCGACTGTCAGATCCGCGAACCTGCCAAATCCATCTAAACCTGTTATTTTTTGAGGATATCCCGAATGATCTTGGTTTTGACTTTCACCGAGCTGATTTCTTGGGACTTGCATCAGCACTCCTTCATACAGATTGGCATTCACTTGAGGATACGGAAGATATTGACTCCGCCGTTGAATATTTCACTGCCGTGATTAATGCTCTCATGACTGATTATGTTCCTTTGCGTAGGCCATCTCGTAAGCCACCGTGGGGTAATGCACATCTACGATATCTTAAACGGCTCAGATCTAAGGCACTTCGATTGTATTGCCGTACACGCTGTCGTTTCGCCAAATATCATTTTGCGCAAGCGAGTAATAATTATCGATCTTATAACCTTCTCTTGTACAAACGCTACTCCATTCGAACACAAGCAAACCTGCGCAGTAATCCCCGACAGTTTTGGAAATTTGTGAACTCCAAGCGGAAGGAGAACGGCTTACCTACTGATATGTTTTTGAAGGAGCAGACTGCCAATCTGGATTCGGAGAAGTGTGACCTATTCGCTACTCACTTTAAAAGCGCATTCAATGAAACAATTTCATCTGCAGATCAAATTGTGCACGATTGTAGAAGAAGAGAAGTTTCACTGTTACAGATCGGCAGGTTATTGCAGCAATCAACAAGCTAAAATATTCAGTCACTCCTGGTCTTGACGGCATACCTTCATGTGTTCTCAAGAAATGCGCGAATGTACTAATTTTACCGCTGACAACTCTATTCAACAGTTCCTTCAGGCAGTGTCGTTATCCTTCCAGCTGGAAAAGATCAATTATGTTTCCTGTATTCAAAAAAAGGAGATCGGCGAAATGTTGAAAATTACAGAGGAATTACATCGTTGTGTGCCTGCTCCAAAGTTTTTGAGATCATAATGAACGATGTGCTCTCTGCATCCTGCCAAAGCTACATTTCCCCTGATCAACACGGATTCATCCCAAAAAGATCAACTTCCACGAATCTCGCTCAATTCGTGTCATTCTGCTTACGTAATATGGAAGCTGGTGCTCAGGTTGACACTGTATTCACCGACTTGAAATCAGCATTTGACAGAGTTGATCACGCAATACTTTTGGAACGGCTGAAGTTATTAGGAGTGTCTCTTGACCTGATCCGTTGGCTCCATTCATATCTGAGAGATCGAACACTTATAGTAAAAATTGGATGTGTGTTCTCTGCCCCTTTCACGAACAAGTCGGGTGTTCCCCAAGGAAGTAACTTGGGCCCACTCTTATTCACACTCTTTATCAATGATCTAGCCACGGTATTACCTCCGGGTTGTCGTATATTCTACGCTGATGACGTTAAATTATACATGATCGTCAAGTGCATCAGGGATTGCTTAGCTTTACAACAGCTCTTGGACACTTTCAATGACTGGTGCTCCTTAAACTCGCTTACAATTAGTATTCACAAGTGCAGTGTAATATCGTATCATCGCAAGCACAAGCCAATTTCGTACGACTACTGTATTGGAGATCAACATCTTGAGCGTGTACGACAAGTGTGTGGCCTTGGAGTCACCTTGGATTCTACACTCACTTTCCGACCTCACTTCGACTATATCATTAACAAGTCTGTTGGTTAGGTGTTCGGATGAGTGGCTAAAACACAATTTTTGTAGCAGCTCGGTTTAATTCAGCTCAACTGCAACTTCAAATACCGTATTAGTAGGTTTGAGTAAAGATTTGAGTAATCATAGTTACAAATTATAGTTTTTTGGTCCACCCGCACTACCGATCCTCAACGTAGCAAACTGTGCTGGTGGTACTGTCTAGCTCTAAATTAATGTAATTAATACCAATCGGTAACTGTTTTTAAACGTTTATCGCATACTTACGGATTTGTTGTTCTACAAAAGAAAATAAAGTTTCCGAAATCTAGATTTAAGTTAATTTAATATTTCACGTGCTAATAGCGTCCTTTTCCTTCTATTCATTTTCTGCTTCTACTTCTTCAAACTACCTGTGTCTTCTCTCTAATCTTTCACACTAGCAAGGTTTCTTCTCACGCTGGGTTCGCCAGCACCGTCGTCGGAGTCCAGTGTTTCCAACACAAGTCAAACCGCCAGATGGGATTCATGTTTAAAATTTCGAATGAATTTAACGACCCTCTTTGTCTTCGCTCACTGTACTGCGCATTGGTACGGTCGATATTGGAATCTAACTCCATAATATGGTGTCCGTATCAAGCAACATGGATAGCAAGAATTGAAGCCATTCAAAGAAAATTCGTTCGTCATGCATTAAGACGCCTTCCGTGGCAGGACCCTACTAATCTTCCGCCGTACGAAGACCGCTGTAGATTATTAGGTCTACACACGCTTGAAACGAGAAGGAGAGTAGCCCAAGCTGTTTTCGTAAAATAAAATAAAATAAAAAACAATCCTAGTATGATGCAGTTGGATGTTGGTCACCAAGTTCCATTGTTACCTTTAACAACTGTTGAACCTGGTGCATTGTAGATCTTATTTCAGATTGCGTAAAGTCGCTCGCGACAATATTTTTCCTTGGTGTGCAAATTTTGTTTTTCGATTCACCCAACTCACTCACCGTAGGGGCAACGAGAATTTTCTGTTACTGGCGTGGCGAAGCTATGCGAGTATAATTATGCATTACCTCAAATGCATTATCATGTCTGTGAAGCTCCCGGATAACATCAAAATTGTTATGTACTATAAAGTTTCATATATCAAAGAGATCTTTTCATTTCACAATAGAAAATTTAGTACCTTCTCCTCAAAAATCAATAAGACATTGTTGGTCAGAATTTGTTGGGGCACTTCGAACCATTGACGTACTTTTCCGCGGAAGTGTTTATACGCAATATGGTAATAGATCGAAAGAAACACTATCAGTAAAGTTAGCATAAAATTTTAGTATGTTTGCACTAGTTTAACTCTCATTTGTAATATTCATTCCTTCTTCAGTTATAAACCATCTTCATCAAATGCACATTCTATTTGTAATAAATAATACAAATTTCCCCTACCTGCTAGGTGACTCCATCGAGCAGGACTCACATCAGCCTGCTCAGTCGACGAGGCCCTTCCATTCGTTCGTCGTACTCTTTCGCTCTCTCCAATCGCCCTACCCTACCTCACGTTCATTACCTTCCACAACCGTTCCCCATCGCCTGCTATGCGCGTCGCAAAATTTCAATATCACGGCTGCAACATTGGAACGGTGGCAATGATTATATGCGCTCTAGGCCATCGGCACCACCGCCGGTTCCCTTCTTTCCCAACCACCCACCACTCCACCCAGCAACCATCACAGCACAGCTTCGGTCGGTCGTCGATGGACGACACAGACATCCTGGATGGAATGAGAAACGAGAGCGAACTGTGCAATGTGCAATAGCGCTACATATAAGAGCCGAAAGGAAAGGATTCTCTTCCAACCGGTCGATGCCGGGATTCTCTGAGAGCTGGAACGCATCATTCTCCCGCTCTGAACCCGAATTGAAAGGTCCTTAATCGGGGATCTCTGACAACCAGTGGAAAGGATCAAAAATAGCTCTCCTTCGGATCGGAGCGTGTACCCTTCAACTCTTCAAAGCCGAGGACTTTTCGCGTTTGGTTGATTCATTCCTACTCACCCTCTTCCGCTGCGTTTTTTTTTTCTACATTCTATTTATTCCTGAGTCGGCCGATATTTTAAGCCGAAATGTGTACACTTCCTTGATTATTACACCTCCCGTTGCTGTCCGGGAGGGAGTCTGACCTCCTACTTCTGCTACCGCCCGGCGAACCGAATTCTAACCCCTATTTTCCCGTTTTTTTGTGATAAAAAAAACATTTCCATCAGTAGGCGCAGAAATCGGCCAGACAGCAGTGGTATGATGGCACCATACTTTTTGTCGGTAAATACCGGTAGGTATGTATTGACGATATGTATTTCTAGGTCTGGGTTCTAGTAGGGAGTTTTAATGGAAGCATAAATAATTTACACTTGTTATTTTTGATTCCTGCCCGATCCAGCCGCTGACTGGGTTTCGGTGTAAGCAATTACTCATGACCGCCGCCATGATGCTGTTTTCCTCGAGGGCATGAAGGGTTGACCACACACCGGTGCAGCATGCTTGGATGAGCTGATTGAGGTTAGGTATGAAAGAAATCAATCATGTCATTAAAAGTCACCGGAAAGGTTACATTGCAGTTCAAGTCTTCATCACTGACAGTAACATTCAACCAATTTTCGTATATTTAATGACACCTTCAAGCACTGCGTCAACCTTCTAGCCGTCAAGCAGCCGACAAGGAAAACAAAACGATATTTTGACCTCATTGAGTCGTATCGGACTTTTGTCTACATAAGCCCCAGTATCAATGACATTTGAACCTGTTTCGAAGCATTTCCCTGTCCCGAGTCGTTTCAATTCCTGCTAGGGTTCCCACCCGGCATCAACCTTTCGCAGTCCTTCAGCAGTAGCATTTCTGCATTCCGGTCTCGCCGGGTAATAACAAACCGTGGTGTGGGTACGGGTGTCCGGCTTCCACCCAGTCACTATTGTTTCAAACCCCCCCGGAATAACTAGTGAGTGAGTGTGCATCCCTTACCACCCTTACCCAGCTCGTTCGAGCGTCGTTCTATGGTCAGACTAGGTCGCCGGTTGGTTGGGTGAGCTGCAGTGCAGCAGGTACCGCCATCGGACACAGCCAAACAGTTCCCCGAATGCTCCAGCCGTCGTTAGTGTACTTGCTAGAGGTTAGGTATATAGGAAAATGTGCACAAACTAAATACACCACCAGTCGAGACGGAACGCAACTGCGCATGTTTGATATGTCCTTGCCCTTGGAAGTCCGCCTCTAAAAACGAGTTCTTCTACGTTGCCTGCCTGCTTGCCGGTCTGTCTCGTACAGAAGGATTTCTTCCTTGGAGACCCGCTTGTGCCCATTCCCCAGGAAACTGCTGGTTGCTGGTGCATTATTATTATAATACTGGTCTGGCGGTGGTTGCTTCATTCCTCGCTATCATTGCTTCTCTATTGTGCGGACATGGGGTGAGATAGACTGCATTGGCGGCGACGGCAATGACTATACACATACTTTACATCAACTATTCACGGGGAGCACATTGGGCAACAGTAGGCGTAGGCGATGGTTAAATAGTTTATTCTGGTGGGACCATTTTTTGTCGGGTAAGTTTTGAAAATTCACATTTCTAACACGTAAATCAACAGCTCATCAAATTGTTAAGTTGGTCATATCCTGGTAGTACCGAATTAAGGCACTGGTCTCACAAGCCAGTCGTTATATGTTGAAGCCTCAATCAGCAAAAATGATCAGTATTGATAAGGCCGAGTTTCAAATTCAATAGCAAGACTTTTATTTTTCATACTTTCGATTTGTCTTGAATTTCCACGAAAAATGCGCAACTGATCCAACTTCCCAGAATGCCCAAATTTGTGGCAGCTATTCAGGCAATAATGACCACCACTAAAGCTACGGCAGGTACCAAGGACAGAGAATTCAGATTTGAGCGATCGAAAATAAAAGTCGCAAGGACAAAACATACTTCGTAAAACCCGTTTCAAATATATTAGACTATAAATACCGGATATAAACTTCAAGCATAAAAATCGGACTGGGACTTTCCTTTGTAAGAGTCGGATAAAAAACCTACAGTATAAGTACCGGAAAAATATATACACGTTTTTAGCCGACTTTTAAACTAGAACGTCACGATTTTCGGATAATCCTGCGAACGATTTATTTATTTTGAATCGGTTTTTATAATGCTCGACAAACATGTCAAATGGTCCTAAGTGCAAATGAGAGCCTCTCTTTTTTTTTACTTTCTCTTTCGATTATTACGGGATCATCATAAAACTTTTCAATATTGTTTCAGGATATATCGAAAAACTCTGATTTCGACTAGCACATTATGCTAAGAGTTAAGGAACAAACGTATAAACGGCCAAGTTATTCGCGAAAGAGAAAGTAAACAAAGAGAAACTGTCATTTGCAGTTAGGACCATTTGACATGTTTGGCTAGAATGGAGGTTCTTCCTTGCAGTTTTACGGGTGAAAATTTTTTAAGCGATTCTTACGCTGAAGGATCTCTGTCGGATTTTTACGCTTGAAGTTTGTTTTCGATTTTTATATTCTAATATATTTGAAACGGGTTATAAGAATCATGTTCTGTGCTTGCGCCTTTTATTTTCGGTCGCTCATTTGTGATACGTAAGGGCAAGAAGCTAGGAAGAACGAGAGACACCCAATGTGCAGTTGGCTGAGAAACAAATATTTTCCAGCCGCGAAAAAAATCTCCCAGCGCAATGGCAAGTCGTGTGCGCGGCATTCGGCAGACTATCATTAACAATCTTTTTTTCACCTTGAAAATATATAAAATATTTAAAATATATAAAATATATCCTGGATCCTGGAAAATTTCAGACGTTCGCCTACATTTTTTCTTGTCAATATTAGTGTTTGTGGCACATATGTTACGCGACATTATCTTTAAAGCGGCCGGGCCAACTGTGCAGCGTTAAAAATGAAGATGATCCAAAATTATTCGGCAATCAAATTATTCATTTAATGAAGAATTTAATCAGTGAATAATTTTGAACCTTGAATAAGGAAGAAACGTCGACAACCGTACCGACCGTTTCAATTTGATAGGGATTTGATAAATAGTTTGGAGTGGCTTGGCTAAGAGGATTAATGTCACTCCTTTGGTTCTCCAAGGATGGGACAGACATATTAGCTTTGTCCATGCTAATGAGTATAAGTTATAGCGCCTTTACTTGCTCTCTGAAATAATGATAGAAAAAATTGTCGAAATCTGTTAATTAGTACTAAACATGTGGTTGAGCTTGTGAGCTTGAGCTTGTGCGACCACCCCTGGCTGCTACTCCATTATCGATCGGGACTAGCTGAAGTTACACAGGGAATCAGTAGATAATTATGCTTGGGAGTAGCGAAACATCTTTCAATGTGCAACTCCTGGTAATCCTAAAGTGTTTTTGATCAATATCAACGCCGGCCAGGCCCGACCGTAGATCGCGGAAGGAAAGGGAAGGAATGGTTAGTCCGATACTTGCTTTTGCTAGAGGCCGTATATACTACTGCGCACTCCACAAGTATCACGGGAGGAGGAGTATAGAAAGTTGGATCTAAGAAGAGTAAGAGTATAGAAATTGGATCTACTTCTTCTTTACCGGCGTCAGAGAGGTGATTCCACTACCTGGACTAGATATCGATCCACCAATTTCATGGCCCGGGGACCAACGGCTTTACTTCCCTTCCGAAGGAAGACGTGACCGCAGATTTTTTCACCTCAGGAAGATCTCAACGACCTCGGAACAACCGGAATTGAACCCAGGCCAACTGGAATTAGTGGCGGTCACGCTTTCCGTACTAAACATGAAGGCAAAAAACCAGCTTAGAGAATCGAAAAAAATAAAAATCCAGCGAAAGTGCTTTCATAAAACAAAATTGCAATGATTTTCCTGTTCGGACAACGATGATGATTACTGTTGATAGCTGCTTCAGCGGGATTACGTTATGTGTCCGACGCGGTACCCGGGTACCTTTTGAGGTTTCAATTAATGAAATTCCTATGTTTTATCCATAGCTGGAAATTGAAACTTTGTGACATCTTAGAACTTCACTAAGTCAAGCTTTTGGGTTAATAATATTGTTGATATAGTAAGGGGGAGTTAGGACGGACTCATTATTTTTTTTTACTACGTAACAGGCCGACGTGGGTACCCGGGTACCCACAAAACTGAAATACCAATAACTAATGTAATTTCCAACCGATTTTGATGTTTTTGGGTGTTTTGGATTCAGGAACTCATCCGATTTTAGACTTAGTAAAAATGAATCGGGTTACTTCATTCGGTTCCCGGGAATCCGGATTTCCGAAAGCAGGTTCCAGTACTGGGATACTATTTGTGAACTTCAATGGAATACTAGCAATATGGGTATCAAAATTCTTGGAATTGCATCAGCAACTTCCAAGAAACTTTCCAAGGAAAGACTCAGTGAATCAATTGACTCACCACCATGTTTTGCTTCATCGGTAAAAGTGAGTGTCATTACTCCAAATAACATTAACCGAATATTTTTATTATTTTTTACCACAAGTGCTCCATTACTCCAACTGGCAATGCCAAGAATACAAATCTTGCGAATCTCTGTCAGACAGAAGATTGTTAAAAACATTTTAGTTGAATTTCAAGTATTCCGAGCCGTAGCGTAGTGTCATGGCGCCCTTGGTGGAGTGTCAGTTTTGCGCCCCTTTGATCTTACTTTGACATTCTTTTCAGATCGACGTTCGAACAATGATTTACTGTGGTACGTTTATCCTGACTCCATGACTTATCCTCACTTAATATAGTAGATCAAGATTTCAACGCTCTCCTAAGGCGGCGGATAAATTTTATAAAAAAAAAATGCGGTAACTTATTATCAGAAAGTCTTTCGAAAACGATACGGAAATCGAAATTTCCCAGTCTATTTCGGACAAAACCATCAATATGGACCACCAACAGAACACTAAAATTTTGTGAAATTTTAAATATTATTTACTGTAAATTTGTCTGTAATCTCATTCTAAGTCAGGTGTTTAAAGGTGGCAAACGGAGCATTTATCGGAAGGTATTATGAAATCAGTTGACGCTAGGAATTTGAAGGCGACTAATGAAAGATTGTTCCGGGACACAGCACGTGCAGATTGGTTTGTCCCAAACATTACGCACTCATATTTTTGGACATGCGAGTGAAACAAAGATTCTTTTATGATACTGATGCTGATGAAGGCTTTCACATATTCATCATGACAGTTACTTAAAAGTCGGTAGCACTCAGTTATACACGAGGCGCCTTTTTATTTTTTTTGCATTATTAGCCTCTGACTTGTCTTTTAATTTATTTATTTTTTATTCATTTCGTTTATTTGATAGGCACAAATGCGTTAGCTTGGCGGTGCCAAATGCTTTTGTTTTTACATTTTGGGTATCTTAAAACTAGGAGGTTACAATGTTGAAATATTTTTTTACAAAGGAAAAGAAAGTTTACAGCTATCTTAAGACTAGAAATAAGATTCAATATACAAAAGAGGGCCAAAAGATTTTTTTATGAAAAAATTTAAAACAAGGGATTCACTTTGATATACAAGAGGGGGAGTAATAGTATTTTACGAAATATTTTACGGTTATCTTAAAACTAACAATATAGTTTAATACACAAAAGGGGGAACAAATATTTATGAGAAACTTCACAGAAATCTTAAAACTAGGGATACAATTCTATTTACAAGATGGAGGACAAGAGTTTCAATAAAGAGTAAAAATTTCAGCTATCTTAAAACTAGGAATACAGAATACTAATTTGAATTTTTTAACTAAAACTTATGCTTGGTCAAGATATTCAAAGGGTGGCTTATTTCCGCATCAGTGTAGCAGCAGTTGTATCAAGGACAGGGGAGAGACAGGGAAAGAAGAGCAAAACTTGCAACTTTCGCTCGAACGGCGGGGGGGGGGGGGGGGGGGAGGGGGATCAGCGTATCAAATTTGCGCCTCAGTATAGTAAGTCGTCGAGTACCGGATTGGCGGATGGTATTCTTCGGACCCGCGGGGAATCCTTCAAAAGTCATCGGACCTCGAGTCGCTCTCGCTTCAGTTTCCTTCTATGCAGGCGTAGTGGTGAGGGCGACGGCGGTTACATAGTTGCACTCTGGAGCTGATCGGTTCCACAAGGCAGGAGGAAACTATAAAAACGAGAAATAAAAGAGAGGGGCTTAATTGGGATATTTATCGTTTTTATGAAAGTATAAATAAGGGACATATAGGGGAAATCACGAGTTGCCCGCATATCTCGGACTGGTACATTGGGTGGTTTACCTCGGGCCCGAAGGGATTCCTTTAACTGAGACCTGGCGTCACAATACCCGGCGTGATAGCGCTCGTCACAAGCGCACAGACTACTCTCCGCAAGCCCAATACGCCGCAAATGCGCATCCATGGTGTAGTGATTGGACATAAGTCGGGACATTACGCGAATAAAATCTCGACTCACATCCATCCCCCTGAACCAAGGCTTCGTTGATACTTTCGGGATAATCGAATGTAGCCATCGTCCAAGTTCACCATTGCTCCACGAGGTTTGCCAACTGTTGAGTGTCCTCTGACGACAAATACTAAAAAATTCGTTGAAGCAGATTGGTCTTTCGTATATGTCACCATTTAATGCGCCCACCTTTGCTAATGAGTCGGCCTTTTCATTGCCCGGGATAGAACAATGAGAGGGGACCCAAACAAAGGTAATCTGATAAGATTTTTCAGATAACGTACACAAGGACTCCTGTATCTTCCCCAGAAAATACGGGAGTTGCTTTTTTGGCTTCACCGCACGAAGAGCCTCGATAGAGCTGAGGCTGTCCGAAACGATGAAGTAGTGATCTGTGGGCAGAGTGTCGATGATCCCAAGGGTGTACTGAATTGCAGCTAACTCTGCGACGTAAACTGAAGCGGGATCATTGAGCTTGAATGAAGCGGTGATAATATTGTTGAAAATACCGAAGCCAGTGGACCCATCGAGATTTGATCCGTCAGTGTAAAACATTTTGTCGCAGTCGACTTCTCGGAATTTATTATAAAATATATTGGGGATCACCTGCGGGCGTATATGGTCCGGGATTCCACGAATCTCTTCCTTCATGGATGTGTCGAAGAATACAGTAGAATCAGAAGTATCTAGGAAACGGACACGGTTGGGATTGTACGAAGAAGGATTGATGCTCTGTGCCATGTAGTCGAAGTACAAGGACATAAAACGGGTTTGAGAATTAAGCTCGACGAGCCTCTCGAAATTTTGAATTACCAACGGGTTCAGAATGTCGCATCGGATGAGCAATCGATATGAGAGTTCCCAAAATCGATTTTTTAGCGGAAGAACGCCCGCCAGCACTTCGAGACTCATCGTATGGGTCGAGTGCATGCAACCCAAGGCAATGCGCAAGCAACGGTACTGGATTCTCTCCAGTTTGATGAAGTGTATGTTCGCAGCGGAGCGGAAACAGAAACACCCGTACTCCATCACCGACAATATCGTTGTTTGGTACAACCTGATCAGGTCTCCTGGGTGAGCACCCCACCATGTTCCGGTTATTGTACGGAGAAAGTTGATCCTTTGCTGGCACTTCTGTTTCAGATACCTAATGTGACATCCCCAGGTACCTTTAGAGTCGAACCAGACCCCGAGATATTTAAATGTGAAAACCTGGTTGATCGTTGCACCCATTAATAGAAGCTGGAGTTGCGCCGGCTCACGCTTCCTAGAAAAAACAACCAACTCAGTTTTCTCCGTGGAGAACTCAATACCCAGCTGAAGAGCCCAAGCAGACAAATTGTCCAAGGTATTTTGTAATGGTCCTTGCAAGTCGGCAGCTTTGGGCCCTGTAACAGAGACCACCCCGTCGTCTGCAAGTTGCCTTAGCGTGCATGAATTGGTAAGACAATCGTCAATGTCATTCACGTAAAAATTGTAGAGCAGGGGACTTAGACATGAGCCCTGGGGAAGACCCATGTAGCTAAATCGCGATGTTGTTAAATCGCCATGCGAAAAGTGCATGTGCTTTTCAGACAACAGGTTTAGCAAAAAGTTATTTAAAATTGGTGAAAGACCATGCTGGTGCAGCTTCTCTGACAGAATGTTGATAGAAACTGAGTCAAAAGCCCCCTTAATATCCAAGAAGACTGATGCCATCTGCTCTTTGTTAGCATAGGCCATTTGGATTTCTGTAGAAAGCAACGCAAGGCAATCGTTCGTCCCTTTGCCTTTGCGGAAGCCAAATTGTGTATCTGACAGTAAGCCATTTGCTTCAACCCAATTGTCGAGGCGAAACAAGATCATTTTCTCGAATAACTTCCGAATACAGGACAGCATTGCAATCGGCCGATACGAGTTGTGGTCGGAGGCTGGTTTTCCTGGTTTTTGGATGGCGATGACCTTCACTTGCCTCCAGTCATGAGGGACAATGTTACCCTCAAGAAACTTGTTAAATAAATTCAACAAGCGCCTTTTTGCAGTGTCAGGCAGATTCTTCAGCAAGTTGAATTTGATTCTGTCTAACCCTGGGGCGTTATTGTTGCATGATAAGAGAGCAAGTGAGAACTCCACCATCGAAAACGGTGTTTCGTTCGCGGTATCGTGAGGAGACGCGGCGCGGCACGTTTTCTGTACCGGGACAGAGTCCGGACAGATCTTCTTGGCGAAAGCGAATATCCAACGGTTTGAATATTCCACGTTCTCGTTGGTACTATTACGGTTACGCATACGTCGAGCCGTACCCCAAAGAGTGCTCATCGCTGTTTCTCTCGTTAACCCGTCGACGAACCGGCGCCAATAACTGCGTTTTTTGGCTTTCATTAGACTCTTCATTCGCCTTTCTAACGACGCGTACTGTTGATAGCTAGCGGGTAACCCGTCTTCCCGGAAGGCCTTATATGCAGTGGACTTTTCCGCGTACAGCTCTGAGCACTCTTTATCCCACCACAGGGTGGGAGACCGTCCATGGGTATTCGCGCTGGGTACTGGTTTAGTCTGAGCTTGATTCGCACTGTCGAGAATCAAGCCAGCCAAAAACCTGTACTCTTCCTCCGGAGGAAGCTCTTGGGTGGATTCGATTTTAACGGATATCGCGGTCGCGTAACTCTTCCAATCAATGTTCCGTGTGAGGTCATACGAGACATTGATTGTTTCCGATGGTCTTGAACCGTTAGCAATTGAAATCACGATAGGCAAATGATCGCTACCGTGGGGATCAGGGATCACCTTCCACATGCAATCTAACTGTAGCGATGTCGAGCAAAGCGATAAATCCAACGCGCTTGCGCGTGCTGGTGGTGTAGGAATCCGCGTCATTTCTCCCGTGTTTAAGATGGTCATGTTGAAATTATCGCAAAGATCTTGGATTAATGTTGATCTATTATCATCATGAAGACAGCCCCATACCGTACCGTGCGAGTTAAAGTCTCCCAGAACTAGCCGCGGTGCCGGTAAGGATTCCGTGATATTACAAAGCGTTCGGTGCCCTACCGAGGCTCTAGGAGGAATGTAGATGGAAGCAATGCAAAGGTCTTTACCTTTGATTAAAACTTGACAAGCGACAATTTCAATGCCTGGTGCCGAAGGGAGGTTAATTCGGTTGAAAGAATAGCACTTTTTTGATCCCCAAAAGTACTCCTCCATAGGGGTTTTCTCGATTCAGACGAATTATATTAAAGTCGTGGAAGTTGAGATTTATATCGAAAGTTAACCAAGTTTCACATAATGCGAAAGCATCACATTTTAAACTATTTAGTAAAAATTTAAAGGAATCGATTTTCGGGAGGATACTTCTGCTGTTCCACTGTAGAACAGTGATCGAATCGGTGACCTCGTTCGATGACTTACCATCGAAGGATACGATCGCTGCAAGGAGGGGCCATTTAGTAGTCAACTGCTTCAAAAATGTTTGCACTATAGGGAGAAAACGTATCAGAAGGCTTTTAAGAGGATCAGTAACATTGAAAGCTGTGAAAATTAAGTCCACTATGTCAGAAAATTTCATTAGTCCGCTTATAAAATTTCCAAATTGTTAGATATCTTAAATTAGTATCAATTTTATATTAGCTTTAAACTCGAAACTCATGCCATCGTCGAGACTACATCTACAAACTCACGCTGCGTTGCTATCACCGGGACGCTTTTTATACAGTACTACGGAAGCCCCTGAGCGCTCCGACGCAGTCCCGTTACCAGCCAGCGACCAGCTCAGTCTCCTGCGTTCAGACGTCATGAGAGGGTCTTCCGAACTTCCTCCTCAGGCGACACACTGTCGCATACAGCACATGATTTCCTGTACGTCTACTACCAGAACGTTCGCGGAATGAGAACTAAAGCAATTTTGCTTGCCCTGACCAGTGGCAGCGCTAAGGGGGGGGGGGGGGGGCGAAGGGGGCAACCGCCCTGGGCGGCAAAATCAGGGGGCGGCATTTCCTACTCAACAAATTTCTATTTCATTTTTTATTAATTGTTCAAGTTTCATTAATCACAATAAAAATTAAGTGCGGGTGAAAAGCTTGAATTTATATTATTTTCGCATCTGTTGACAATTAGAAAGGTAGGGGATCGGGACGACGGATGCGACCGAACAAAACTATATAAATAATCATCAGTCTCAAAAGATTCAACGGAGATGAGTTTCCGAATGTCCTTGTAGTAGTGTGAGTATTAGACCCGCAACAATTTTGACTTTTTTCGAAACACTGGTAAATCAAATGGTAATTGGCTTTACATACAATTTGTCAAATATGAGCTTTTTTCGAAAACTCTAGTTCACTCACAAGAATTTTCAAGTTTGTATGTGAAAATATATGAAAAATGGGCAATCGAAACAATAAGTTATTAGTGTTTACAAATTGTTTCTAAGTACTGGAATATCCTTCCGGAAATCTGAATTAACGGGAACCAGATATATTCGTCGAGTTCAATTTCACTGATTCTAAAAGTGGATGATTTCTTGAATTCAAAACATCCAAAAGTGTTCTAAATAGATTAAAAATTGACATAGCTACAAACTTTTGAATTTGCGGGAACCCGGGTACCCTGTCGGCCTGTTTTGTTTTTGTTGGATTCACAACGGATAGTCTGTGGGCTATCGTCACTTTTTGTTGCGAAATGAGAAGCCTCCGACCTGACGGGAGGTTTGTGCAGATGTAACAAGCCGTCCGGAAACACAGCCTTGCGTACGGATCGGATCAATTGGGTCATGCTACGAAAAAAAAAGAGTGCTATTGAAAATTTGGAACTGTAAGTCGCTTGGCTTCCAGGGAATCGTCCAAATTTTTCACGACGAGCTGCAAACTCGCAACTTCGGGGTCGTAGCATTTCAGATACTTTACTCAGCAAAACAAAAGACGTGAAAAGAGGGCATCGAGCAGCCACACACGGCGGCACAACGAACGAATTGGGTTTTATAGCGCTGGACAAGATTCGCCCACGTTTGATCAAGTAACAGCGAGAGAGTGTGTAGTGAGAAGCAAAAACCCGTTTCTTCAACTACCGTATCATCAACGTTCACTGCCCACACAAAGCGAGACCAGCGAAGGACAAAGATGAATTTTAGGAGGAGCTGGAGCGTTACTATGACAGTTGCTGTTAAGCTGATTTACGAATGAAAAATGAAATTCAGTACAAAATGCCAGTATCATCTTGTGCATCCCAAAATCTGCAGATATATAGCTTAAGGTATAAGGATCAACATTACCGAAGACTGCAAATTGATAGGATTTTGCAGTAAAAAGATATTCTCATATAAAGTTATGTGTTGCCTCTCTTTCTCGCACACGCTTAGAATAGGAAATTTCGAAAAAAAATTGGTTGGTCTTCAAAGTTAAAATTTTTTTTAGGCGAACCTCCAATCAATATACGATCTTTAACAAAGCTGTTCGTTATAAGATAAGCTACGCAACCGTAAGTTTTGAGGTATGCAGAGTTACTGTTAATTTTTTTTTATTGGAATTTAAGTTGTTATTTCCGAATTTCCATATATATTACTACAGGAACTTTAAACCTCTTGTGGGTGAACTATGGCTATCATAAAAAGCTTATATTTTGCATATGATTACCATTATCAATTACCGTTCGAATTAGCAGTGTTCCGAAAAAACTCAAAATTGTTGCCTGTCTAGTGAGTATGCAGACTAATTTACTGGAATTAAACCGGGCAGCTCTACCATACACAGGGTGTTTGGTTCATTCTTAAGAATCTCTCGAGGCGTGATAGAGATATTTAGCGAACAAAACGTTCTACACAAACTATCAAATCTCAACTGCTAAAAAAAAGTTTTTGAACTTTTTCTGTTAACAACTTGTTTGTCTTTAAATGTCTCTACCTCAAAAGTATATAGGTAGTGTGTTTTCAATCTTTTAATTCCATTGGAAAGGGCGGAATCCCGGGTGAACTCCTAAAAGTCTAAAAAGTGACCGGCTGTGAGAAGCAATCCACTCCGTGATCGGGATGATCTGCGTGGTAGAAAGAATGCCTTCGGATTGGTTGAATGGCCTCATATGTCCTATCTTCAAGAAGGACTACAAACTCGAACATAATGTCTTCCGAGACATAACGATCCTCAATGCCGCCTACAAGGTAATCTCACGTGTTCTTTTGAGGAGACTGCGTCTGTTGTCTGAATCCTTTGACGATGAATATCAAAGCGGGTTTCGAGAAGCACGATCGACGACGGACCAAATCCGACAAATTCTGCATATATTCCGGGAATACAACTTGCGGACTCACCATCTGTTTGTGGATTTCAAGGTGGCACACGATTCAGCAAAACGAAATGAACTGTTGCAGAAAATCGCATTGTTTCCCGACAAAACTGATTAAGCTGATTGGGATGATGCTGGATGGGATAAAATCAAGCGATACGCAGATCTGATGTGCGAAGGAACGGAACCATCATCACGAGATCTCACATGCTTCTGGCTTTGCGATCAACATCGACATCATTAGCGTTGATCGCAGAGCAGTGGAAGAGGCATTGTCGGGAAGCTGCAAGAATCGAGCTGACTATAGACTCTGACAAGACAAAGCACATGGTAGCTGGCAGAGAACGTAGCAGTCGTGTTGGGTTTGAGGTGGAAAACGATGGGGTACGGTAAACCAATTTATATATCTTAGATGACTAGTGTCATATGATAACGATGTTAGCCGCGAAGGAAAAATGCATGTTGCTGCTGCGAATATGGTTTACGTAGTCAGCTAGAGTCCCACAGCCTGAGGATGCGCGCAAAACTTGCTATGTTCAAATCGCTGATACTCCTTGTTGCTCTGTACGGCCATGGATGTTGAAGGAAGCAGGGTATCGAGTGCTCGGCTTGTTTGGGGGAGAATTCTGCGTTCAATACTCGGCAGCACAGTAGGAAATGGAGAATGGCGCAGACAGTACCAAGTATACAACCATGCTGACATTGAAAGGCTTATAAAACACGCAAACTACAGTGAGCTGGGCTTGTAGTTCAGAAAGACGAAAGAGATACCAATTAAAGTTATGACAACAGAGCAGAGAACCTGGAAGAAGTCGTCAATTTCGAGGCAAACCCCGCTCTCGCTGGCTGTGCACAATTGAGGAAGATGCGCATGCGGTGGCCGTCTATGGAACTGGCGGTCCAAGATCGAGTAACCTAGAAATGTAAAATACATTCTGATATGATTTGAATTATCCGGTCACTAAGATAATGATGACGATTGATAGTTTGTTAAGGCAAATTTGATATTATGACAGATGCGCTTGGCCGCCCTTTCACCTAGGGACGTTTGACAAGCAATTACATACAAAGCTGAGGCACGAGCTGGACGCTGCCGAACACTGGGAAGTATTCACCATTCGGCGACCTTGTTATTAGTATTAAAAAACTACAAATACTATTAAAAAATTGTCGACTCTTGTACCACAATAAATAATTACAAGGTGCTGCAAAATAAAAAAAAAGAAAGTACTTTTCAAGTGATCCAGAAAAGGTTGCAGGTCTGGTCAAATACAATACAAACCTACGTTTGATTAAATTAATAGACCCTTAAGATCTTGATTTAGAGCATAGAACTATTTCTCGGGTCTAAAAAATTAGTAGCGCGATCATTTGTTATGTTCTTTTGTTAAAAGTATTATGCGCTATTTTTCATAACAATCGGTTAATAAATGGCAGTATTATTAATTTTTTCTCCAAATTGGAAACTTGCTCAATTGAACTTTTAAGGGGACGGTTTCATATAATTTTTTTTATAAAATCGAATAGATGGTAAAAAATTGAACTCTTTTGAAAATTCATTATAAAAGGGGCGGCAAATTCAATTTTTAACCCCTAGCGGCGAATCATCTCGCGCCGCCACTGGCCCTGACTTCCTGCGACTACGATATTATTATTCTCACCGAAACCTGGCTACGTGATGATATATTAGCTGCTGAGCAATCGACGAACTACGCAATCTACCGATGCGATCGCAACTCTTCTACCAGTCATCTAAGCCGCGGAGGTGGTGTTCTTATAGCGATAAAGAAAAATCTAACTGGAACTGTACTAAAGTTACCTGGATGTGAACATTTGGAACAAGTTTTCGTCGGCGTGTTACTGCCAGGACCATCGTTATAGATTTGCTGTATTTATCAGAGACCGAACAGCGATGTTGACATGTACAACATTCACTCCCCTGTGGTCCAGAATATTCTTGAGAAGACCAACCAACAAGATAATCTACCTGTTGTAGGCGATTACAATCTTCCTTATCTTCGAAGAATTTTCGATGACGATCTCAAGTGCTACATTCCTGGAAATGCATCGAAACAAGAGATGGCACAGAAACGCTGGTCGCTGGTGGTTTGTATCAAATCTGCTCTCTTAGCAACGTGAATGGACCCTTGATATAGCCTTCATCAACGTCACAGACCCTCACCATAAATCCTTCGCTTTAAGATTTGATACGCGTTCTGATGGTAGTGACGCTTGTGATACAATTAACGACGATCTCAACCTTGACTTTACTCGATGCACCCTCGATGAAGTCTTAATGGCCATTGGTGCGGTCAATTGGTGTGATATGCTGGATGGAAACGATTTAGATCAGGCAGGTATATTGCGGCAGTTCTGCGAGGCAATATATGAGATTCTTCGCCGCAATGTTCCTAAAAAACGTATCGGTAGAAAAGCAGATTATAAGCTTCCACGGTGGAATCCCGAGCTTGGTCGCCTACACAACGTACTCCGGAAACCACGAAAGTGATACTTACTTCGTAGAACCGACGACAACGCAATATGAAACAGCCCGGACCAGTGCATTCGATGAATATCTGAACCAAGTCCAACGCTGCCTTCGAAGTAATCGCTCGACATTCTGCACCTTTATGAATATCAGAAAACTTTCCGTAGGTTTAACAGAAAATGTCTATCTTCGAGACAAAAATTCACTGTCGGCAGCCAAGTCCGCGGACCTTTTCCCAGAGCACTTCCGTGATGTATTTACCAGCCCTTCTGTCTATCCATCGCAACAGTACCTTGAAACATTGCCAACGTACACTATAAACCTTCCTCATCCTAACGTAAAAGGATTCCGATGTATTAAGCGCTCTGTCCACCATTGATCCGTTGAAAGAACCTAGTCCGGATTGATTGCCTCCTGCGTTTATCAAACTGTGTCCGAGCTCTCTCTCTCTGCACCAGTAAGCATAATTTTCCAGCTGTCAATCTTGCAAAATGTTTTCCCAAGTGCATGTAAGGAAGCTGCTATAGTTCCCATCCATAAGGCTGGAAACACAATATCGAAAATTACAGAGGAATCTCGCTATTGAACGAATGTCAGCACGGATTTGTTAAAAAAACACTTTTAATCCAGCTAACAGTATGATGATACATTTTTTATAACTCTTATCGCTTTCTTCGGGTATTATACCGATTGAGAAAAATTAGAACTTGATGCTTCGCGGTGTTAAGATAAGGAAAACATGGTCAAGAAAGGATTAACTAAAATTCAGCCTTGTTTGTCTGCTGGAACCCATCAAACACATTTTCATATGAGGCTGATAAAATTGGGGGCTGATCAAATCGGGTCTTCAATGTATTACAATAGATAGGCAGTATTCGAAGAAGTTTCTTGTGGACGAGTGTAGAACGACTTTGTTTCTACTTACTTGGAGTCAGCGGCGTAGTCAGAAATTCGGTTTGGTGAGGATTTGATGAAAATCTGTCCAAATGGCATAGTTACGAAACCGCCATCTTTGAAGTTTTAAAATTATGGAGAATCAGTATTTCAAAAAAATTGTAACAGAGTTCCTGTTTTTGGCAAATTTGTTGAGACTTTCATTTAATACAACTTTATTGTAGACATGAATAATAAGTATATGGAGTATATCGAGTCATAAAATTATATTTACGAGGTGTTCCTTAATCTAGTTTTTTTCTAAAATTACTTTCTATTGTGAACTTCACAACCTCAAGCTTTGGATAAAATGTAAATTTTATCGTTTATAAACAATAGAAAAGATTTATCATAAACAGTAAAATAATAATAATTCAATTTAAAATTAGATAGAAATAGCCTAAAATATGTTAATATCTTGAACACATGGAGCCTTCATGTCTACAACCAAATGGTTTGTAATAGCACTCCCCAAAATTTTGCTAAAGACATTAAGTCAGGAACTAAATTTGTTTGAAGAGTTAATTTGCCATAAATACTTCTTGGAGGATATAACGCCAAATTAAATTTATTTTATCGAAATAATATTTGGCTCATTTAAATGGATTATTACTATATTGAACAATAAATAGGCGGCAAAGGGTAATCCACAAACAACAAGCCATAACTTTTAAAGTATTCAAAATAGATATTTAATGTCTTCGGTAAAGTTATTCGCAAAAGCAAGAGCTACAAATTTGCTGAAGACATCATTTCAATACAATCGCTTCCAAGAAAATTCATGAAAATATCTCACTTTTAGGGGGATTAATCAGTAAAATCACAATTCCAAAAAAAGGGCATATTGTATGCTTTAAATTCTCCGAAGATACTATTGAACTAAAATTATCCGTTTTAGCGCTAATAATACATTGAATGTTTTTGGTCTTATTTCTGGCAATGGGAAATGAAGTGAAATGAGCGAGTAAAGGCGCTATAACCTTGGCCCATCAGCCAGGACAGGGCTAATAACCTCTTCCCCATCCCAGGAAACCGGAACCAAAGGAGTGACATTAACCCTCGTAGCCAAGTCACTCCCATCGATTTATCAAACCCCTATCAAATTGAAACGGTTGTGTACGGTTGTCCACGTTTCTTCCTTATTCATGGTTCAAAATAATTCGTTGATTAAATTCTTCATTAAATGAATAGTTTGATTGCCGTATAAGTTTGAATCATCTTCATTTTGTACGCTGCACAGTTGGCCTGGCCGCTTTAATGCTTGTGTCATATTCCATATGTGCCACAAACGTTAATAATGACAAGAAAAATTGTGGGCGAACGTCTGCAATTTTCCAGGATCCCTACATGTATTGGCTGTGTATGTGTAGACTAGACTAGACAAGATTTCTGGTAATGGGAAATGATAAAAATCTTTCGTCCGCATTTAATGTTAAATAACTTTGAATAACCTATAGTTCGTTCGAAAAATATAAGCTTTCCAAAAATATATAAATTGTTTAGTTACATCGTCAATTACGGCAGCAAATTTAAAAAAAACTGCAAAGGACGCGATTTTTGCACCTTCAAATATTCATATCTTGAAAACTAAACATTAGAATCAAAAACCATTTAATAGCGTTCTATCTGGGTGATAGGCCTTTCATTTAAAATTGGTTTGGATAAGATCGGATCAGCGATTGCTGAGAATTACGAATGAGAGTTTGTCCGTTACATACACATACACACACATACATTGTCCCAAATCGTCGAGCTGAGTTGATGTGTATATAAGACTCGGCCCTCCGGGCCTCGGAAAAAATCTTGAAAGTTTAAGCAAATTCTATAGATTTCTTTTCTAAGAATTGTAAAACGTTCCGGCACTTCAAAATTGATGAAGTACACAAGCTTACCAATTCTAGCTGTTGAGAAGCGTCGCGATATATTTTGATTTTGCGAATACATTTGTTCTGAAACTAGATCTATTAGATTTTCCTGGATATGTAACTAGATGGCTGCATTCCTATCTCTTCGAGCGATCCGCTTTCATTAGAATCGGTACCACACGGTCAAGCCCGTTCGAAGCGCCAACCGGTGTACCTCAAGGATGTCACCTAGGACCACTTATCTTTCTCTTGTTCATCAACGATCTCTGTGCCCGCATCAAGTCTGGAAAACTACTCTACGCTGATGATCTGAAAATCTTTCGTTGAATTACCTCAGGACTCGACACTGCTGTGCTTCAAGAAACGGCATGCAGATCAACGTCGATAAATGCAAGGTGATTATTTTCGGGCGCTCGGCGATTCTAAGACGTTGCGAATATACCCTTCAAGTCTGTATCATCTAAAGGGAGGGAGGTGTTGTTCGACAGAAAACTCCGTTTCGCCGACCACTTCACTGCAACAACGGCGAAGGCTTTCTCAACACTCGGTTTTCTTAAACGGATCACAGTTCATTTTGTGGATTTCTACGCGCTGAAATCAATATACTGCGCACTGGTTCGCGCCGTCCAAAGTAATCGATTGGAGCGTGTTCAGAGAAGCTTTGTACGATTTGCTCTCAGAAAACTACCTTGGATCAACCCTATCCGTCTTCCGCCGTATAATAATAGGTGCATGTTGCTAGATTTGCCAACGGTAGAGTTTCGCCGGACTTTCTTGCAAAGAATGTTCATCTACGATATGTTATCGAACAATATTCACTGTCCCGACATTCTTTCTAGGAATAATTAGCTTGTTCCTCCTCGTGGTACAATGAATCGTGGATCGCCTCTGTAGATTCCTAGACTTAAAGGCTGGCTAAATCGGGTACTGATAAAATCGGGTTTTCACCCACCATGTTAGAAAACGATGCTTGGCGCCATTTTGAAATCCAAGAAGGCGACCTTCGGTTGAGCAATAGTCTCGGTAACCTTAACATTGGTATTTTTGGGTCGGGCTTAACGAATAAATTTGAAAAATTCATATTAGAAACCCTAACAATATAGCTATTTTCAGAACGGGCTTGATAAGGAAATGACGGAAATCGATGAGTGACGTCATTTTGAAGGCCAACATTTATCAGCTTCCGGTTGAGCAAAATTTTCTATAAACATTTCATCATTAATCAATTTCCCGGGCCCCGTGGTGGTGGAGGAACGCTACGTGGGAAGCTGAGCTGCAAGCAACCGGGCGGGTCATAGGTGGTGGATAATGCTTAATCGCGATAGCAACTAGTTGTGATTCGCGACCCGAACCAGCAGCGGGGGCTGACTGCGGGTGTGGTAGGACGAGGTAGTGGGCCCTATACGTCCTAGACCTAAATACCACATGCCCTAAAGCAGCCCTGACAAGGCGAGCCAGTGCCGCCTTTAAATAAGCGCTTAGCCCAAATCCCTCTCCTCCCGTTATCCTTCCTTCCTTCTGCGGTTGTTCGCCCATCTAAATATGGAAGCTGTTCTTCAATGTCAGCTTCTTTCACCGAACAGCCTAGATAAGCCGTGTAGTGTCGGTAGTGGTTGTTTCAACCGGCTAAGAATTACACTACGGACTACCTGTTTCAGTGGTAAAAATCTACCAAACAGGGAACCCCAATTCCATAGTGTCATGCGACCCGTGCTATGGGTAAAATTGTTGAGGGGGTTTAAAACATTCTCAATGGCGAACGGAGCCTGGGAAGTGTCAGGCGAACTCCCCAGTATGCTGCATTACGCAGCGGAACGTTCACTCTACACACCGATTTTTTTCACCGATGATCCACTTAATTTTGCCGAATTTTTGGCTGGCTGGGGGTTTGCTGAGACTCTCGGCTGATGGTAGTTCGGTGAAGTTTTGTTGAGTTTCGATTATCAAATTTCGATGTGTACAGATGAACCTGCCCAGAGGCCGTGTGGTATCCGGCCTAGAATTGAGCCACTGGAGTCCTGCTCCCATGTCGTAGGAGGCGACTGAAAGTAGGAGACCCTAAGTCATGGTGTAGTGCCGTGCCGAGGACTTAATGACTGGAGGGTCTAAAATACGCCAGTCTCTGACACAGTGGACCATTATTTTCTTCGCAAATCGTGGGAATCAAATGATCATGTCCCATTTAAACCTGATATGGCTCGCTAAATGCGTTAACATCCCAACTCGCTTGGTGTCCTCTAGTTGTTGTGCAATTTGTGTTGGAGATGAAATGTACAGTTCTCTAATCAACAATGGTTAGAATAGCACAAGTCAATCTCCAACATAAACGTACAGCAACTATGAATTTATCTCGACTCATGCAGGAAGGTAAAGCTTCCATAGCATTGGTTCAAGAACCGTATTTCCATAAAGGAAACTTCTATTTTGGAAAGTTACTTAACACTGCCTTCATTGCTTACAACAAGACAGGCATGACTAACCCACGTGAAATGCCTCGTGCTTGCATTCTTACAAATAAGGCTATTGACGCGTGTCTCATATCGGAGCTCACAACTCGCGATATCTGTGTTGTCACAGTTACATTGACTGTCGAAAACGTAGACAAAAAATATATATATTGTTCAGCATACCTACCGCATAACGAATCATCTCCTTCTGATGATTTCAAAAGCGTTGTATCATATTGTAGCAGAAATGGGCTTCCGCTCATTATCGGCAGTGATGCGAATGCTCATCACATCATTTGGGGCAGCTCAGACATCAATCTGAGAGGCTCTGAACTGATGGAGTACATAAGTAGTACAAATCTCCATATTCTGAATGTGGGAAACCGACCAACTTTTGCGAGGTCTGGGAGGGAGGAGGTGTTAGACATAACACTTTGCTCTGATAGAATTTTGCATGAACTGGGAAATTGGCAGGTTCCAAATGAAACTGAACCGTCTCTATCCGATCATAAATATATATTTTTCGAGCATTTTGATGTCACCTTCAATGTGGTGACCTATCGTAATCCTAAATCTACAAACTGGGACCTCTTTTTGGAAAACTTGGCGACTAAATTTCATGGATATTTTCCAACAATTAGTCAACTAGACGACTTAGATGACGTCGTGGATACGACAAACTCATTCATATTAGCATCCTACGAAGAAGCTTGTCCACTTCGTACTGTTAAATCGACTAGGGGAACCCCTTGGTGGAGGGCTGAGCTTGAAAGAATGAAGAAAGTTATGAGAAGAGCTTGGAACCGGCGTCAGCGTGATGACTCCAGGGCTTTCAGGTCAGCTCGTAGTGCATATAAGAAATGTCTTAGATCTGCAGAACGGGCTGGCTGGCAAAGCCTATGCACTAATGTCTCTAGTCTGAACGAGGCTAGCAGATTAAATAAAATTCTCTCCAAATCGAATGATTTTCAGATGAACTCCTTGAAAACCAGAGATGGTGTTTATGTGACGGACGAAAAAGATGTTCTTAATTGTCTCTTCGACACACACTTTCCAGGTTGTATCGAGCCGGAGTTGAACAATGTTCACAGATCTCATTCTGGTGATTCGGACTCGTGGGCGTTAGCACGCACATTGGTTTCCACTGAATCGGTCAAGTGGGCAGTTGACAGCTTTGCTCCATACAAATCACCCGGAAAAGATGGAATACTTCCCGTGCTACTGCAAAAGGGATTTGATACTCTTAAACATGTCTTGAAAAAGATTTTGCTTTCCAGTCTTGCTACCGGGTATATCCCGAAAGCATGGCGAGAAATAACTATTCCCAAAGGGGGGCGCTCAAGCTATGAAGAAGCCAAGAGTTTTAGGCCAATCAGCTTAAGTTCTTTTCTTCTGAAAGCTTTGGAACGGATAATCGATCATCACATCAGGAACGTTAGTTTAGTTGAATATCCACTGCACAAAATGCAACAAGCATATCAGTGTGGGAAATCCACGATCACTCTGCTTCACGATGTTGTTTACAACATTGAGAAAGCCTTCTCGCTCAAGCAATCTAGCTTGGGTGTATTCCTAGATATTGAGGGTGCTTTTGACAATGTGTCCTTCCAGTCTATTCTGGAAGCGACGCGCGGTCATGGGATACCTGCATGTATCTCAGGTTGGATAAACGCAATGCTTAGTAACCGCATACTTTGCTCGTCACTGCGACAGGCTGAGATACGGAAGTTGAGTATTTGCGGTTGTCCTCAGGGCGGCGTTCTGTCACCTTTGTTATGGAACTTAGTAGCTGACGGCTTGTTGAAGAAACTCAATGAGCTTGGATTTCCAACCTACGGGTTTGCTGACGATTACCAAATACTAATTACTGGATTTCGCATCGGAACAATCTTTGACTTGATGCAACAGGCATTAAGAGCTGTCGAACAGTGGTGTCGACAAGTTAAACTATCAGTTAACCCAAGCAAAACTTCAATGGTTCTTTTCACGAAGAAGCGAATAACAACCGGGGTTCGTCCCTTGCAGTTCTTTGATTCTGAGCTACTGTGTGCGGATCAAGTCAAATACGTTGGAGTCATATTGGATTCCAAACTGAATTGGTCTGCTCACATTGAGTTCAGAGTCAAGAAAGCGTGCATGGCCTTCGGGCAGTGCAGACGAACTTTTGGAAAGACCTGGGGTCTCAAACCTAAATACATCTATTGGATTTACACGACAATTGTACGTCCAATACTGTCATACGGATGCCTTGTGTGGTGGCAGAGGGGAGAGGTGGTGACAGTCCAGTCAAAGCTAAACCATCTGCAAAGAATGGCGCTCATGGCGTTGACTGGTGCTTTCACCACGACTCCGACTGCTGCTCTTGAGGCACTTCTAAATATCAAACCATTACACATACACTTAAAACAAGAAGCACTATCATGTGCATACAGACTGCAGGTTACTGGGCTTTGGAACAGTAATCATGTTGATCTTGCTACCAGTCATATACGATTGTGGTCACAAATGGTTACATGGGGTGAAGATATTCTTGCTCCCAGCGATATTACACTCACTTGTAGTTTTCCTTACAGGACATTCCATGTGAAGATTCCCTCTCGAGAGGAGTGGTTGTCTGGCTTTATGGAAAGACAACAACAAACGCAAGTAGTCTGTTACACTGACGGTTCTCTGATGGAGGGACGTGCTGGTGCTGGTGTCTACTGTCGTGAAATGAGATTGGAACAATCTCACTCACTAGGTAGATATTGTACTGTATTCCAAGCAGAAATCTTTGCGATTATGTGCGGGGTGCAATCGGCCCTTCAACTGAGTTTGTCCGGCAGAGTTATAAACTTCTGCTCCGATAGTCAGGCTGCAATCAAGGCCCTTAGCTCAGACAAATCCCGGTCCAAGCTAGTGATCGCGTGCCGAACCCAAATCGAAGAACTAAGCATTGTCAACACTATCTACCTTGTCTGGGTGCCCGGACATTGCGGTATTACTGGAAATGAATGGGCTGACGAATTGGCCAGGGCAGGTTCAGCGATTGACTTCGTTGGTCCTGAGCCCGCCCTGCCAATTTCGACAAGTTGGATAAGGGAAAAAATACGGTCCTGGGCTTTGTCCGAGCACCGCAATTATTGGAGAAATCTACAAACGTGTCGCCAAACAAAGGCGTTTCTAGAACAACCATGCCCAGTGGTTTCGAAAAATCTCTTACATTTTTCGAAGCTCCACTGCGGCATGCTGACCAGGGCTTTAACCGGCCACTGCAAACTCAATTATCACATGGCAACTATTCAGCGCGCTGAGTCTTTTTCATGTGATCTTTGTGAATCCGACTACGGAACCTCATATCATCTGATATGCAACTGTCCAGCGCTAGCGCAATTGCGATTTCGAGTCTTCAGCCGTCCTTATATAGACGAAACCATGTTTGGTCGACTGAAACTCAGAGACATACTAAAGTTTCTTATCCAATGTGGTAAAGAGCTTTAGGATTATTCGCAGGCAAGTTGAACTACTTGTGAGTTTAACTTACCTGTTGTTTATTTTTGTTTTGTGCTGTTATTTTTCCCACCCTTCCAATTCTACTTCCCCACTCCTCCTTGTCCTTTCCTTCCACTCAGGAAATGATGAAAACACACGGCAAGGCACAAATCCCCGACTATGTACGGGGAACGTGCCATTTGAGCCAATATATTCTGATTCCTGATAGCAACATTAACTAACTAATGTAGCAAGTTAAATCGGCATACAAAATCTTTTCGTATTTTTATGAACTTGTAATACCGCGAATCGTAAAATTTACCTCATGAAAAACCGCATCAAAAGTAACTTGTTTGAATTTAAATTCATTTCTCTTGGGAATGGAGGATCACTTAATTGATTTCTCTAAACAATGGGTTTTAAACTTAATGCTACGTCGCACAACTTCTGGCCCTACCCTCCCCCTCGTCACACTTCGTCACAAATTTGGTATACCCTTCCTACCCCCCAAAATGCTACGTCATTTATGCATGGCCCCTTATGTTTATTTGTAATAAATTAAGACTTGTAATTTCAAGAAATTTCATGTTTCAAAAGCAGTTTTTATGTATAGGGACACTGTCAATGGCCATGTGCTTTTCCTAGAATTCAGATACCTATTCTTTAGAGTCCATTGGAAAGGGACTACACGGCTTTTGTGCTATCGACAATAATATAATCGCCAACATAGTCGAGACACTTCAAACTCCCTTCTATTTACTTCAATGCAAAGGAATACACTCAGCTTTTTAACGCGGTTTTTTGTGCGATATTTTAGGCGTTTTTTCAGGTGGATATTTGAATTTAAGCTGTATCCATTAACGAGGTTTCGATCAACACGGATTCTTAAATTTATGCGGTTTTCATTTACGCCCTTTATCCCCCGCGTAAAGAAACCTAAGTTACTGTAAAAGCTGTCCGGCCATTAGGCCGAAGGTCACTAGGCCGAATGGACATTAGGAGGAGAGAAAGTGAACCGAAGTATGAGCTAAATTTTCGAATCTTAATTGAACGAATCTCTTATTGTTTTCATTGTGTGGATAATACAAATATTTTTTTTACCAATTTAAGTCCGGCACACGGATTGAAGCGAAGGCCCCTCGCAAGCAAACCTGTGACCGGATTATTCAAACATATAGGCTATCAATTAGTTTAAGTCCGACCAGGACCCGGTTTGAAGCGATGTGGCGTAGTAACATTAGGTGTCAATTTTATTTTTTATTCCATGCCGTCAATAAATATGTAACGAGAAATGGGGTACAAATATGCTAAACATTATAATCATAAGCTTTTAAAAAATCTGAAAAATCACCCTTTATTTAAAATTGATCATTCTTTTCAGTTCCAATCACTTCATCTATCACTCTCTTTGGTTTATTTGGTCCAATGGCCATTCAGCCTTTTGCCTTCGGATGAATGATCAATATCATTCAGCCTAATCTCCATTCGGCCTAATGTCCATTCGGTCTAATGTCCATTCGGCCTAATGTCCATTCGGCCTAATGTCCATTCGGCCTAATGTCCATTCGGCCTAATGTCCATTCGGCCTAATGTCCATTCGGCCTAATGTCCATTCGGCCTAATGTCCATTCGGCCTAATGTCCATTCGGCCTAATGTCCATTCGGCCTAATGTCCATTCGGCCTAATGTCCATTCGGCCTAATGTCCATTCGGCCTAATGTCCATTCGGCCTAATGTCCATTCGGCCTAATGTCCATTCGGCCTAATGTCCATTCGGCCTAATGTCCATTCGGCCTAATGTCCATTCGGCCTAATGTCCATTCGGCCTAATGTCCATTCGGCCTAATGTCCATTCGGCCTAATGTCCATTCGGCCTAATGTCCATTCGGCCTAATGTCCATTCGGCCTAATGTCCATTCGGCCTAATGTCCATTCGGCCTAATGTCCATTCGGCCTAATGTCCATTCGGCCTAATGTCCATTCGGCCTAATGTCCATTCGGCCTAATGTCCATTCGGCCTAATGTCCATTCGGCCTAATGTCCATTCGGCCTAATGTCCATTCGGCCTAATGTCCATTCGGCCTAATGTCCATTCGGCCTAATGTCCATTCGGCCTAATGTCCATTCGGCCTAATGTCCATTCGGCCTAATGTCCATTCGGCCTAATGTCCATTCGGCCTAATGTCCATTCGGCCTAATGTCCATTCGGCCTAATGTCCATTCGGCCTAATGTCCATTCGGCCTAATGTCAAATATGCCTAATGGACATTAGGCCGAATGGACATTAGGCCGAATGGACATTAGGCCTACTGACCCAGCATCACTGTAAAATATCTACCTGTTTCATTATCTCTCTCTCACTGTCGCTCTCTGTTAAAGAAGTATGAAAGCACATTTGAGCTTATCTCAGCTTACTGTTTCCAAATAGTGTTGAAATACCAGACCTGAAAATTATATTCTGTACGAAAACTTTTTTTTTCAGACACCTGTGACAAGAAGAACATCTTGGAATTCCAAAACAAATTGAACATTGCAGTATCCTAATAACTAATTATGATCCATCAATAAAGTAGAATCTCCATATAATCTTGAACGACGCCGGCAAGAAAAGGATGGAAACACTAGGAACTGTGTTTATTGATTAGTCATTTTTCAAATAATGAAATTTTCACAAACATTTCAGAACTATCTGAAACAAAGGTTTCCAAATTTGTTTTATTCATTTACTTTATTTCATTTTTTAATTTCATTCTATATGCTCATTTTTCAGTTTCATTTATTTTGAATATGTGGCTAATTTTGAATATATAATATATTCATATATTTCATTTCAATCATTTATTTCATTCGGCATTTTTTTTATTCATTTTTTTTCCTTTGGGTTCATTTATCTAATTTTTGTTTAAAGCTTTGGATTTATTCTGATCATGCGTTTTATTTATATCCATTAAACTTTTTTGTTCATTGTTTTAATTTTACGCTTTATATTCATTTGTGAACTTCAAATATAACTTCTATGTACTATGATTTGAGCGACTTAAAATGATAGTCGGAAGCAGGGTTACAAATATTCAAATTCATTTAATGAAACTTCAACTAAGAACGTCAAACGAGCAAATTGTGCATTCATTCAATGAAAGTTTTCATTCGTCTCCGATTATTGTACGAAGCGAACGTGCAGCAACGAATCAAACTCATCAAAGTAGGCCCTGCTACAATGTAAGCGATGATAATTATTATTTTATATGTTTTACCTACATTAGAAAACATTTACCTAAATAATTAGCGAAATGAATATTATTGTACGATATTCAACTGAATGAATAACATAGATTTTTGAATTTATATTTTTTCTATTCGCCACGAGTCGCAGTAGACTCATTTTTAGCCGTCAGAAAAGAGCTACGATTATTTTAAATCTGGTCGAAAGTAGGGAATATGCGTCGTAAAACCCGCTTACAATATATTAAAATGTAACAATGTAACGATCGGGTATATCGAAGCTGCAGTATCCCTATTGACTGCTCTTGAATATCATGTAAATTGGAGTTCAGGATCCTGGACGGGTTGATGTGTGTGGTCACATACCAAATTCCTGCACATACCCCAATCATCATTATCCCAGCAAACAATTTTGTAGTTATATCGAAATTTCAACCGAATTATAAATTTAAATATACAGTGCAACTAAGTCGTTTACAATACTCAAATATGCTATATACGTACAAAAGTGGAGGCAATATATCTACATTGAGATAAAACTAGGTTTCAATATATGATATGAACTGTACATAAATGCGACTGTGGTCGGTGCTTAGTCTGATTCCATGTAGCAAGAAACTTTTATACACTCTTACGACTCAAAACAGTACTCTATACAATTATATTAGGCTTTCGGAAAGTATTAATATAAAATAATAGTTAAGAATGAAACACATCTTTCGACCGCCTGTTTTTTTAAAGAGCGAGAATTATTTTAAAATTTTCACATCCTTAAACGTTTCTATCTTTTTTTTCTACAAATGGGTTCAGTCGGTCTCGAATCCTGAAACATCAGCTTAAGTGCCTGCAACATATCCCATACCAATACACCATTTGATAGGTATGTTTAGTTCGGGCCAAACTCAATGACTCTTGGGAAAACGCTTGTTATTATACCACTCTGATATGCGACTTTGTCTATGCGAACGTGGGATAACTAACACGACTATCATAACATACTTTTAACGATATCCGAAATGTGTTGTAAACAACTCATATTATAAGAACTTCCTTATACTGATGAAAATCTACATATACGCCCATAGGTACATATAATAATCCAATAAATGTCAAATTTTTATAAATTCCTCGAGGACTTTCAATCACTTACTCCATTATAGTAAGCAAGATATAAATCTGGGGACGGGCATAGCCTAGATAGAGGATCGATTGCCTTGTACGCAGCTCACCTGGGTTCGATTCCCAACCCCGCACATAGGGTTAGAAATTTTCCTAACCCGTAAAGAGGCGAATGACCATAAGGTTTAAACCTCTATAATCAAAATAAAAAAGACATAAATCTTCTTCAAAAACTTCGAGGGGAATGTCACATTATATTTTAAATAAATTGTAATTATATAAATAAATTCAATATTAATTATTCTGAAGGTCTAAAGAGATTTTTGTAAACAAACTTATTTCGCTCATTATTCCACTGACGAGTTGAATTTCATGAAAAATACATAGGAATCATCATCTTTACCCTTAGTAGAATCAATTTCAAATGTTTTCTAGGATGAAATTATAACAAATTAAGAGAAATCAGCAAAACAAAATCTTGTTTACAAATCTTATTAGCCCTATTCAAAAGTTGATATGGAATTATAAACTTTTGCTTCGCTCTTATGAAACATATAAACAAATTGGCGTAAAAAAACCCGTTGGTTAATTTTATATTTTTCTTCAATAGATACCCAATAAGATTGTTTGCATAATTTATCAAATCATAGAAATAACCAAAACAATGTCTAAATCAATCATATAACTTTTTCAAAATTTAGGATGCACTTTAGCATCAACATGTTTCGAGTTCTGTTAGTACCATCTACGCTTTTTATATTTTTTGTTCTGTTAACACAAGTAGTTACCTACTCCTGTCTTAAAATAAACTTAAGCTGTTCATTAATAATATACCTCATAAACCTCATAATTTTAACTATTATCTAAAAATCTTGTCCATATTTCCATACTTCTATGTTTCTATTTGTGGCACGATACAACCATACTGGTATGGGAACGAATTGAAGGCAATATCAATATATATCTTGGACTCCACTTTTTACATAGTATCGATTCATTTATTTTTTAAAAACTTAACAGAACTGATATTTTATTTTGGGGATTGAATTGATGTCGGTTCCAAATCAGCATTTCATTCGAAATTAACACCACCACCTTTTGCTTTATGTTCTTGGCGTACAATACATGGATTAATTTGGCTATTACCGACACACAATTGTGTAGTCGTAATTGTGTCATATTACTGCACTAATAACAATCATTTTTATATATTATATGACTTAGTTTGCACTCATACACGAGAATCGTAAAGGAGTCATCACAACCTACCAATTAAGATAAATTTTGTATAGTGCGTACATATGCGATGTACCATTATTAGATTCTTCACGGACACAGCTAACCTTACTTTTCTTGACAGTTCAATTGTATTGTTAGCATGAACTTAGAAAAATTTTGTGGACGACTAGATTCGCTCGAAGCAAATTTTTCTAAGTCCAGATTTTTTTCTAAGTCCATGTAAAGAGTACAAGCGAACTGTCAACTTGAGTTCATTTGTGACGTCAGCATAAAGTATTCAATACGATTGCGATAAAAAATGTATGCTTATACGATTACTGTTGGTCACCCTTATACGACACCCGGTTAACTGGGATATCCAAACGATGAGAAAATAATTGAAATGGTTCTAAATTGCTTAAAATTATTCGTCCAAATTACTAATTTCAAAATAAAGCCTTTTTGATCGCATTGACCGTCGTAGAGGGTTCTGAAATATATGAGAAAGTGGCCATCTTCAATAACCAAACCTTTTTCACGGATATGGCTTATTCGATTCGCACAAACTTACTCTCAAATGATTTCTTTTTTTTTTCAATTCGTTTATTTGACGAGACATTTGCGAAAGCTTTTTACGCCGAAGTTTCTTTTTTACATAACATGCTACAAAATTTTTAAGACTAATTTTAACTATTATTATAATAGTAATTTGTCTGAAACTAACACTATAACTATCATGACTTTAATGTTTACTTTTTCCTTAGATTCTTGTATTTCACTTCAATTGGTGAATGATTAGTCTAGAAAAAGAGTATGAAGAAATGAATCTAACTAAATGACATTGTTTTTAGAAAATGATAAATAAGTTCCATGTATAGATCGCTGTATGCCAGGATGTCTCTAACAGAAACATGGATTGGTCTTCCTCGGACTTGTGAAGAATCTATTAATTGGGATCCGGTTTCGACTGGGATATTCAGTGCACGACCAAACAACATACCCCGTGTCGTGGTAACCCTCTCCATACGCACATCGATTACCCTCTGCGAGCCCAATGCGGCGGAGATGATTGGACATGAGCCTACACATCACACGGATGTAGTCCCGACTTACATCCAACCCTTTAAACCATGCCTTCGTTGATACTTTAGGGAAAATTGAGTGTAGCAACCGTTCCAGATCTCCATTGTTCCAAGATGTTTGCCAACTATCAAGCGTCCTCTGACGAGAAGCACTATAAAATTCATTGAAAGCGATGGGTCTTTCATATATTTCACGATCTAGTACACCCAACTACTAAATTATCAACTTTCTCATTGCCCGTAATAGAGTAATGAGCGCGTACCCACACTAGGGTAAATTGAGAACATTGCTCTCCAATGATTGATATAGTATTATTATTTGTTTATTTGTTTATTTGTTTATTTGTTTATTTGTTTATTTGTTTATTTGTTTATTTGTTTATTTGTTTATTTGTTTATTTGTTTATTTGTTTATTTGTTTATTTGTTTATTTGTTTATTTGTTTATTTGTTTATTTGTTTATTTGTTTATTTGTTTATTTGTTTATTTGTTTATTTGTTTATTTGTTTATTTGTTTATTTGTTTATTTGTTTATTTGTTTATTTGTTTATTTGTTTATTTGTTTATTTGTTTATTTGTTTATTTGTTTATTTGTTTATTTGTTTATTTGTTTATTTGTTTATTTGTTTATTTGTTTATTTGTTTATTTGTTTATTTGTTTATTTGTTAATTTGTTTATTTGTTTATTTGTTGTACCTTCACCAACAGACTCCTTTGCCTCAATGGTGGTTGCTTAAACTAAGTGCATTTCAGAATAGACAATATTTTAGCTTTTAACGAATTCTTCGTCAGGTTGACGTCAACAGTCGTCGCCATAGTTTTAAAAATACGCTGAAATTCGGTAACATCGCTCTGACGACCATAGTTGGTTATCTTAAACGGTACTCGTAGAAGAGAGGTATTGCGTAAAGCACGAGCGGCAGGCTTGAAGATTCAGGCGTCCCAAGATTGTAGGGCAATCCACCTTGGCAGACAGTAAGTCCGAGACGAACAGAACTCGAGGGCAGTCCCTCCGAAATCCCGGAGTGTCGAGCGGTTTTCTTAACTCTTCAGCTGAAATCTACTTTGTCAAGGAAGATGTTGAAGTGCAAAGCGTATTACCCGGCGTTGGACGGCTTCGTTTATGTCAACGCCATTCTGGTAGTCCGGATTCCAAACAATATTCTAGTGTTGAGCGAACCCAGGCCCGTGTGCAGAAAATTCTCAAGGAGGGAGTTGTGATTGTTTACGTTTCTTATAAAAAAAAGTTTAACTCCCCTCAACCCTTGAAAAAATTCCGAGGCCTGTGGGGCCAACTCGTGTACTCCAATCGACTCAGCTCAACAAATTGTGTCAATGTTTGTTATCAAAAAGGATTCTTTAACAAACACCACTGCCTGCTGGCTCGTGGATTCTTACTTAGTGGGTTGTAATAAGCTTACCAATTTGTTCCACCAAATCCTCATCCTTCTGGCAACCGTCAGGTATTACTTCAGGAGGGATCGTGCTCTCGCTCCTTTTATTTAATCGCTATTCGTGCGTGTTTTTCCATTGCTGCTGTTTCTTGCTGTCCAACCATCGTGGTAGCAGAGATCCAATGTACGTCCGTTCTCGTTGGTGACGTTATTGATATACTGAAGAGTGGCGCTACAGTAGCTATCTAATATCTACTGGCGTTGACGATAAGCGCAGGTTGTTCAGAATCCAGTCATAGAAATCCATTACTTGCTGGACAACATGTCAAGCCAGGCAGGTTGAAGTCGATCTGAATAACGATATCATCATTCGGGACGGAAATATAGGTCCCGAAGGATACGGAGGAAAGATGTACATCGATCAGGCTGGAATTGCGAATTCTATCAGATGGGAAAGATACACACGAACAGCGAGCGATCGGTAAGTTTATCTGATAGCCACACTTGCACAGAGCCCGTCTACCGGTCATCATTGATCAATCGGGCTTTTATGCCATGGTGAACAGCGATAAGCACACCACCACCCGACGTCCTATGACTGTTGAGGGCGTTTCGGTCAAGCTCAATCTCGACCCAGGCTATGACGTCATAATAGGAGCCCGTAGTAGCTAGCAAATTGCTATGCGCTGATGAATTTAGGCCACCAACGTTCTGGTAGTAAACCTGGGAAGTGGCAGCACTGGTGGATCGCCCGGACGTTTTGTCGTTAACGTCCAATATTTTTCAAAGTTTTTCAGTGATATACAGTATATTCAACAGGAAAATTAAGTCAATCGTTTAGTAGGTAATTTTTCCTGTTGAGTTACGTGTTAGTAGGTTGAAATATCTCGAGAAAAGTGTGATTTTGCATAGAAATTTATCGTCACAACTTTGCCATTGTAGTATGTGAAGCGAACCGCCAAAAAATTCGCCCGTTCGTTCCGCTTAGCGTCTATAACGCCGCCTGGACCTGAGTAGCTAATGCAACAATTTTACGGATGGAGGAGAATTCTTCACAGAAATCTCATGAATTTATCTACTCAGAGATGGTGAGATCGTTTCATGTCATTTTTCAATACAATGTTTTCCTTTTTGTAAATACGTGCCAGAATCAAAAATATTTTTCATACTGAAAGTGCGAATATATTACAAATAGTCAATTGATACGTGGATGTATTAGCGCGGGGCTTATTGTATATGAAGGCGGCCTCAAAATGTACGTGTAGGAACAAGCATTCTTGAAATGGGTCATTGGATGTACAGTAGAGCTATCGCCTTTCATTTCCAGGGCTAAACATGTGTACATCTATCGTTGAAAACAAATATGTCATTATATAGATGCAGACAAGTTTCTTCCATAAAAGCACTGCCGGACAGTGGGAAATGGATTGCACACACAAGCTTTTGAATAAGCTGAAATTACAAAAGAAATCAGCCAATTTCTAATTAAACAACTTAAAGCTATTTGGACTTACTTTTGAGGTGTAATAATAAATAAATATTAAAATTAGTCCTATATTTTTAGCCAAACATCGGTTCCAATAATTCCACTGTGCCTGGATTGATTCGAGAGTCGCGTCCCACTCATCCCTAAAAAAAAATCGCCTGCTACGTTTCCCCCAAAGTCTACATCGTCGCGGCAATAGCAATTCAGAAAAGGGGAGCTAGAGAGCAGACGTCTCGACATTTTTCAAAATTATCCTTCCTGCCCTATTAGCTGTTCTGTTGGCTAGGCGGGCTTGTTTCACTTGTGAAATTAATTTTTTTTCCAGGTCGGCGCAATGTGGACAAATGCGATTATTTATTTTCGGTGCTGTGCCGTGTTCTCTCGAATTGTTTTTTTGCCTATAAATTGTCAATTTGTAGGATGAATTGACAGGTAGACGTCTGTTACTTCGGGCTAGTTTCCGTGAATTTAAATTATCTGTCTCGTCTTTCCTATCAACAATGTTCAAACACGTGGCTATGTCATATGCCAACAACCGAGTAGGCTGCGATCGCGCAGGAACGGAATCTGATGTAGCCTCATTCCGTCGCCAAATAGCATCGCACCGTCGGGCGTCGCAGCAAGCGCGTGCACTCACCCTAGCCAGAATAAATAGGTTGACAGAACAGCAAAAATCCAAACAAGCGCGCGCACCACCAGCAGTGTGTGCCTGTGTGGTAGGTGGTCAATGCCTCCTAACATCCTTCTTAAGCGGACGATTCTGCCATTTGTAATCCGCCTATACTGCCAGCAAACCCCGAAGTGATGCATTGGAAGTTTCGATGTTCTGATCCCATGCGGCCAATGATTCAGCTTCCTTCCTTCCCTTTTGCTATCGACCACGTCTCGTCACGGGAACGACCATACGGAAAGGAGGACATTACACTTGCCGTTCAATAGACTGCGGTGGCAGTAGATCGGGAAAAATGCGATGTGCCACGTTTTCCGGTTTATCGCCATGCGGTTTCCGATGGCGTGGCTTTGGATTTTGGATTTACGTTGGGATTTAGTAATTTCTATTTAATCGGTGCGAAAATTAGAATCAAAATTCTAGAATCGAAGGTCTTGCTTCTACTTCAAGAGTCAAAATTCATGATTCAAGATTCCAGATTCAAGATTCAAGATTCCTGATTCTTTATTCCTGATCCCTGATTCCTAATTCCTGATTCCTGATTCCTGATTCCTGATTCCTGATTCCTGATTCCTGATTCCTGATTCCTGATTCCTGATTCCTGATTCCTGATTCCTGATTCCTGATTCCTGATTCCTGATTCCTGATTTCTGATTCCTGATTCCTGATTCCTGATTCCTGATTCCTGATTCCTGATTCCTGATTCCTGATTCCTGATTCCTGATTCCTGATTCCTGATTCCTGATTCCTGATTCCTGATTCCTGATTCCTGATTCCTGATTCCTGATTCCTGATTCCTGATTCCTGATTCCTGATTCCTGATTCCTGATTCCTGATTCCTGATTCCTGATTCCTGATTCCTGATTCCTGATTCCTGATTCCTGATTCCTGATTCCTGATTCCTGATTCCTGATTCCTGATTCCTGATTCCTGATTCCTGATTCCTGATTCCTGATTCCTGATTCCTGATTCCTGATTCCTGATTCCTGATTCCTGATTCCTGATTCCTGATTCCTGATTCCTGATTCCTGATTCCTGATTCCTGATTCCTGATTCCTGATTCCTGATTCCTGATTCCTGATTCCTGATTCCTGATTCCTGATTCCTGATTCCTGATTCCTGATTCCTGATTCCTGATTCCTGATTCCTGATTCCTGATTCCTGATTCCTGATTCCTGATTCCTGATTCCTGATTCCTGATTCCTGATTCCTGATTCCTGATTCCTGATTCCTGATTCCTGATTCCTGATTCCTGATTCCTGATTCCTGATTCCTGATTCCTGATTCCTGATTCCTGATTCCTGATTCCTGATTCCTGATTCCTGATTCCTGATTCCTGATTCCTGATTCCTGATTCCTGATTCCTGATTCCTGATTCCTGATTCCTGATTCCTGATTCCTGATTCCTGATTCCTGATTCCTGATTCCTGATTCCTGATTCCTGATTCCTGATTCCTGATTCCTGATTCCTGATTCCTGATTCCTGATTCCTGATTCCTGATTCCTGATTCCTGATTCCTGATTCCTGATTCCTGATTCCTGATTCCTGATTCCTGATTCCTGATTCCTGATTCCTGATTCCTGATTCCTGATTCCTGATTCCTGATTCCTGATTCCTGATTCCTGATTCCTGATTCCTGATTCCTGATTCCTGATTCCTGATTCCTGATTCCTGATTCCTGATTCCTGATTCCTGATTCCTGATTCCTGATTCCTGATTCCTGATTCCTGATTCCTGATTCCTGATTCCTGATTCCTGATTCCTGATTCCTGATTCCTGATTCCTGATTCCTGATTCCTGATTCCTGATTCCTGATTCCTGATTCCTGATTCCTGATTCCTGATTCCTGATTCCTGATTCCTGATTCCTGATTCCTGATTCCTGATTCCTGATTCCTGATTCCTGATTCCTGATTCCTGATTCCTGATTCCTGATTCCTGATTCCTGATTCCTGATTCCTGATTCCTGATTCCTGATTCCTGATTCCTGATTCCTGATTCCTGATTCCTGATTCCTGATTCCTGATTCCTGATTCCTGATTCCTGATTCCTGATTCCTGATTCCTGATTCCTGATTCCTGATTCCTGATTCCTGATTCCTGATTCCTGATTCCTGATTCCTGATTCCTGATTCCTGATTCCTGATTCCTGATTCCTGATTCCTGATTCCTGATTCCTGATTCCTGATTCCTGATTCCTGATTCCTGATTCCTGATTCCTGATTCCTGATTCCTGATTCCTGATTCCTGATTCCTGATTCCTGATTCCTGATTCCTGATTCCTGATTCCTGATTCCTGATTCCTGATTCCTGATTCCTGATTCCTGATTCCTGATTCCTGATTCCTGATTCCTGATTCCTGATTCCTGATTCCTGATTCCTGATTCCTGATTCCTGATTCCTGATTCCTGATTCCTGATTCCTGATTCCTGATTCCTGATTCCTGATTCCTGATTCCTGATTCCTGATTCCTGATTCCTGATTCCTGATTCCTGATTCCTGATTCCTGATTCCTGATTCCTGATTCCTGATTCCTGATTCCTGAGTCCTGAGTCCTGAGTCCTGAGTCCTGAGTCCTGAGTCCTGAGTCCTGAGTCCTGAGTCCTGAGTCCTGAGTCCTGAGTCCTGAGTCCTGAGTCCTGAGTCCTGAGTCCTGAGTCCTGAGTCCTGAGTCCTGAGTCCTGAGTCCTGAGTCCTGAGTCCTGAGTCCTGAGTCCTGAGTCCTGAGTCCTGAGTCCTGAGTCCTGAGTCCTGAGTCCTGAGTCCTGAGTCCTGAGTCCTGAGTCCTGAGTCCTGAGTCCTGAGTCCTGAGTCCTGAGTCCTGAGTCCTGAGTCCTGAGTCCTGAGTCCTGAGTCCTGAGTCCTGAGTCCTGAGTCCTGAGTCCTGAGTCCTGAGTCCTGAGTCCTGAGTCCTGAGTCCTGAGTCCTGAGTCCTGAGTCCTGAGTCCTGAGTCCTGAGTCCTGAGTCCTGAGTCCTGATTCATGATTCATGATTCATGATTCATGATTCATGATTCATGATTCATGATTCATGATTCATGATTCATGATTCATGATTCATGATTCATGATTCATGATTCATGATTCATGATTCATGATTCATGATTCATGATTCATGATTCGTGATTCATGATTCATGATTCATGATTCATGATTCATGATTCATGATTCATGATTCATGATTCATGATTCATGATTCATGATTCATGATTCATGATTCATGATTCATGATTCATGATTCCTGATTCCTGATTCCTGATTCCTGATTCCTGATTCCTGATTCCTGATTCCTGATTCCTGATTCCTGATTCCTGATTCCTGATTCCTGATTCCTGATTCCTGATTCCTGATTCCTGATTCCTGATTCCTGATTCCTGATTCCTGATTCCTGATTCCTGATTCCTGATTCCTGATTCCTGATTCCTGATTCCTGATTCCTGATTCCTGATTCCTGATTCCTGATTCCTGATTCCTGATTCCTGATTCCTGATTCCTGATTCCTGATTCCTGATTCCTGATTCCTGATTCCTGATTCCTGATTCCTGATTCCTGATTCCTGATTCCTGATTCCTGATTCCTGATTCCTGATTCCTGATTCCTGATTCCTGATTCCTGATTCCTGATTCCTGATTCCTGATTCCTGATTCCTGATTCCTGATTCCTGATTCCTGATTCCTGATTCCTGATTCCTGATTCCTGATTCCTGATTCCTGATTCCTGATTCCTGATTCCTGATTCCTGATTCCTGATTCCTGATTCCTGATTCCTGATTCCTGATTCCTGATTCCTGATTCCTGATTCCTGATTCCTGATTCCTGATTCCTGATTCCTGATTCCTGATTCCTGATTCCTGATTCCTGATTCCTGATTCCTGATTCCTGATTCCTGATTCCTGATTCCTGATTCCTGAGTCCTGAGTCCTGAGTCCTGAGTCCTGAGTCCTGAGTCCTGAGTCCTGAGACCTGAGTCCTGATTCATGATTCATGATTCATGATTCATGATTCATGATTCATGATTCATGATTCATGATTCATGATTCATGATTCATGATTCATGATTCATGATTCATGATTCATGATTCATGATTCATGATTCATGATTCATGATTCATGATTCATGATTCATGATTCATGATTCATGATTCATGATTCATGATTCATGATTCATGATTCATGATTCATGATTCGTGATTCATGATTCCTGATTCCTGATTCCTGATTCCTGATTCCTGATTCCTGATTCCTGATTCCTGATTCCTGATTCCTGATTCCTGATTCCTGATTCCTGATTCCTGATTCCTGATTCCTGATTCCTGATTCCTGATTCCTGATTCCTGATTCCTGATTCCTGATTCCTGATTCCTGATTCCTGATTCCTGATTCCTGATTCCTGATTCCTGATTCCTGATTCCTGATTCCTGATTCCTGATTCCTGATTCCTGATTCCTGATTCCTGATTCCTGATTCCTGATTCCTGATTCCTGATTCCTGATTCCTGATTCCTGATTCCTGATTCCTGATTCCTGATTCCTGATTCCTGATTCCTGATTCCTGATTCCTGATTCCTGATTCCTGATTCCTGATTCCTGATTCCTGATTCCTGATTCCTGATTCCTGATTCCTGATTCCTGATTCCTGATTCCTGATTCCTGATTCCTGATTCCTGATTCCTGATTCCTGATTCCTGATTCCTGATTCCTGATTCCTGATTCCTGATTCCTGATTCCTGATTCCTGATTCCTGATTCCTGATTCCTGATTCCTGATTCCTGATTCCTGATTCCTGATTCCTGATTCCTGATTCCTGATTCCTGATTCCTGATTCCTGATTCCTGATTCCTGATTCCTGATTCCTGATTCCTGATTCCTGATTCCTGATTCCTGATTCCTGATTCCTGATTCCTGATTCCTGATTCCTAATTCCTGAGTCCTGATTCCTGATTCCTGATTCCTGAGTCCTGAGTCCTGAGTCCTGAGTCCTGAGTCCTGAGTCCTGAGTCCTGAGTCCTGAGTCCTGAGTCCTGATTCCTGATTCCTGATTCCTGATTCCTGATTCCTGATTCCTGATTCCTGATTCCTGATTCCGGATTCCTGATTCCTGATTCCTGATTCCTGATTCCTGATTCCTGATTCCTAATTCCTGATTCCTGATTCCTAATTCCTGATTCCTGATTCCTGATTCCTGAGTCCTGAGTCCTGAGTCCTGAGTCCTGAGTCCTGAGTCCTGAGTCCTGAGTCCTGAGTCCTGAGTCCTGAGTCCTGAGTCCTGAGTCCTGAGTCCTGAGTCCTGAGTCCTGAGTCCTGAGTCCTGAGTCCTGAGTCCTGAGTCCTGAGTCCTGAGTCCTGAGTCCTGAGTCCTGAGTCCTGAGTCCTGAGTCCTGAGTCCTGAGTCCTGAGTCCTGAGTCCTGAGTCCTGAGTCCTGAGTCCTGAGTCCTGAGACCTGAGTCCTGATTCATGATTCATGATTCATGATTCATGATTCATGATTCATGATTCATGATTCATGATTCATGATTCATGATTCATGATTCATGATTCATGATTCATGATTCATGATTCATGATTCATGATTCATGATTCATGATTCATGATTCATGATTCATGATTCATGATTCATGATTCATGATTCATGATTCATGATTCATGATTCATGATTCATAATTCATGATTCATAATTCATGATTCATAATTCATGATTCATGATTCATGATTCATGATTCATGATTCATGATTCATGATTCATGATTCATGATTCATGATTCATGATTCATGATTCATGATTCATGATTCATGATTCATGATTCATGATTCATGATTCTTACTCTTACTCTTACTCTTACTCTTACTCTTACTCTTACTCTTACTCTTACTCTTACTCTTACTCTTACTCTTACTCTTACTCTTACTCTTACTCTTACTCTTACTCTTACTCTTACTCTTACTCTTACTCCTTCTCTTACTCTTATTCTTACTCGTCGTCGTAAAGCAGTCACAATCTAGCAATCTAAGCAGGCCAGGCTGTGAACGCGATACGTACCCCAGTGGTTAAATTTTTGCCCTTGAAAGACCCTCGCATCAGTCGAAATCCGATTCGTCTGGCCAACCGTCTGGACATGCAGCCAGACAGTGTAGTGTAGCTCCCGCCGAGCCGAACGAGACTATTGCACAGGATGCAGGTTTTAATTATGTTTTGACGAGTGAGAAGAGCTCACTTTTGTTGACCTACTTATTTTTTTTTTTCATTCGTATATTCTTTCGTTTGTTCGGTTGGCGGCTGAAACCCAGTGACTGCGGCCGGCGGTTAGCATGAATCATGCAATTAAGCACTATTCAACAATAATGAAATAATTAAGGCACAAGAGAGTGCGAGGAAGCGCAAACCTGAAATAATAATAATAAAAGGGAGCGGGCGAGAGCAAGAGAACAAAAACATGGCGAAGAAGGGGGCGATAGTTACATATTTCACACTCCAGTGGGAAAGTCCTTCATCACTGACTGCGCACATCGCTGACTCGGGCAAGACTCTCTGGAGCAGTTGGCTATGGGAAATGTTCGCTGACTGGCGGCTTTTGTGTGGCCCTACCACCATCCCAAGGCCAACATATTGCAACACCATCAGCACCCAGGCAGGCGGCCGGCACACAGCAAGCCGCGGCCGAGCGTAGCATGTTGGGCTCATCCATACTGCAGAAATTGCAGACTAGCGGGTGTGCATCGGAAGTGGGAACCAGGGAATTATCGGCAGACATAATGCATTACTTGTGTGGAGCGTAAAAAGTAAGCTACGTGATTCTATGGATGCATCGTAGTAGGCTAACGTGTAGATTGCTACACGGTTGACTGGGATTTGAATGTACTTCTGTGTGTGTATACGTGTCGATGACACAATTCGCATGCTACGATTTCGCCTCTGAATGATATCAGGGGAATATACTTTTCAATGACGCAGTGAATATTACAAAATGTAAATTTTTAGATTTACAAGTAAGATCCAATTTTATTCTAATCTAGTAAGTCTTATTATATTAGAATAACAACGTTATTTATACTGATCCCTATTTTGATTCGATATTGAAATGCAAACTCCTAAATCTGATTATTTATCAATCGAATATTTGCAGCGCTTTCAAATCGTGGCCAGAACCCCACAAAAACATTGGCGTGTCTATGGAACCCTCCAGAACTGTTGCCACTCCGAATCTCCAAAAATGAATCATTCTTCCTTGTCGAGACGTGATTTTCTATGTAGTATGTATATTTTTTGCCCTCGACCAGTTTTCTCTTCAGTAACCCAAAAAATAGACAAGGCGTCGTCCTCTATGTGTCTGCTTCTTGGATCAGCCTGCAGCCTCCCTGCCATTGCCCTCCAAAGCTGTACTGGCTCGGCAAGGATCGTGGGACGGGAGAGAAAAGCAATAGGGTGTGCATTTTGCACATAGGTAACAACAACAACAACAAGAGCAGTCGGAAACGAATAGACTAGAACTCGTAGAACTGTAGTACCAACCCTTCGGATTGCGCTAGTGTCGCTGCGAGTACGAGAATCAACTATCGTCTAATTACAAATACTCGACCGAGAGAAAACCGCCCGGCCGCTCGACCGACCGCCGATGGAGGGTGAGCAAAGCAGTCTGGTTTTTCCGGTATCCACCATAAAAGCACAATATCTTACATCCTAGATCAGCCACAGGAAGAACAAAAATCGATAATTTAAAACGAAATCCTCACACCACCCCTGCTGCAGCCAGCCATGGATAGTTGATGGTGGAAAACACTGGAAATGCGCCCGGTTGCTGTGATGATGCTAAAACATGTTCAACCACCGTCGAACCGAGGCAGAGCCAACTTTTCGCATAAACTGACGACAACGACGACGACGACGACCGACGAGCATATCGGGAGAAAAGTCTATTGACCTTGGAAGGTGCCAAGTTGAAGCGTGTATGGGTATGTATGTGACTGTGTTGATCTCTGGTTTGGCATACAAATACTCTTCCGTCCATCCAGTAGAGCGGTGAGATGATGGTTTTTTTTTGCAATTTCCCATTCGCAGTAGCATCTGTGTGTGAGTTAGTGAGTGAGTGCGGAAAATGCTTCTCTGGCTCCGGTCCCGGCTTTGAAACCGGGAACTTTGTTGTTATGTTCTGCGTGGGGTTATGTTTTCGTATATACCTACCTTCTCCCATCCAGTCTCACATGAAACATAGTCATGGCTTACTACTGTCAAGTTTCTATCTTTCCACATTCCCTGGCTCTCGCGGCTTTTCGGAGCACTTGTGCAACACAATACAATTGCATGAGTCAGGTCGCTTGGCACGAAAGTGGACCGAAAGTATCGGAACGGGCTGGGTTTTCGTTTTGAAGTTTTATGCTAGAATGTTTTCTAGCAACATATACTTTTTATTGGGGGCAGGTCACAGAAATTCATTAAATGTTCATTATTCAATAATTGTTCTGTGAATGATATAAGTTTGAAAAATAAGTGTAGAACGGAGCACTACAATTTTTATTTAAAAACGATTTTAATGTATCTAGCAGAATGTTAGGAACTTACAGCATAGTGTAGTTGATAAGTCACGTACAAGCACGTAGCCAGAAAAAAATTTTGGGAGGGGCCCAAGAGTTTTGAAGTAAAATACCGATTTTGAAAACATCTGCCTGCAACGATGTGTCAGTATACACTGATATATTTTTATACGGATTTTCCAAGTTATACGGTTTTGCCTTTCTCAATGCAATTTCTCTCAAAACCGACTTTTTAATGGTGGCTCGGAGGGCCGAGTGGCATATACCATTCTATTCAGTTCGTCGAGTTCGGCAAATATCTGTGCGTGTGTATGTATGTGTGTATTAATGTGTGTGTATGTGCGTCTGTATGTGTGTGACCAAAAATGTCACTCATTTTTCTCAGAGACGGCTGAACCGATTTTGACAAACTTAGTCTCAAATGAAAGATACAACGTTCCCATAGGCTGCAATTGAATTTCTAATGGATCCGACTCCCGGTTCCGGAATTACTGTGCGGTGAGCACGATCACACAGAAAATGTCGATTTTAATAAATTCTGCAATGAATGTATAAAGGTGACGATTCCGAAAGTGCCCGGGAAAAACCGCCATCTTTAAAAGTTGACGAACTCACATCAGTTTCCCGGAAATGGTTGGGCTGATTTTCACTTAGTCCCAAATGATAGCTATAATGTCTATAAAATTTTATACGGATCGCTTATATGGGTCCGGAAATATAGACTAAATCGTCCGGTCACATATGAAATTCCCATGTAAGCCGGATCTCAAAAAAATTTTCAAAGGGGCCCCATGAAATTTCAGAAATCGAATTCGTATTTTTGATGCCAAACATCTTTAAAATGCATGAAACGTCGAGATTTTATGTTATCTCGAATTTTTTTTTATAAAAATCGATTTTTTGGGACTTAACCGATTTCGCTCCTTTTTTCAATTCAATATTACCGTGGCTGGTTTTTCTTTTACAAAATTTTAGAACTCGAATAATGATTTCTTTTCTTGAATATTTGTCATGTCATGTGTAATAATAAAATGTAATATTTGCATTTGAAAGCTTTTAAAGAATATAAACAACGCAAACATTCTCGTGTCCATGATTGAGAAAGGCACAATTGCACCGCTAAGTGGATTAAAACAGGTTTTTTTTTATTTCCATATATCACAAATGCGCATGTTTCGATATATGTGCATGTAATCGTTAATAGCTAGCTGTTTGAATGCGACAGAGATTTTACTCCGGGACTGTGCAACAATACTGATATACTGGGAACACAGTATTGTGCTAATAGCAGACTGAATTTGGAGGTGCCATTTCCAACAGAATAATATAAAAATATTCTTAATGATTTCGTGCAGATAAAAATAGTACAGGCCATATTCGATTATCCGTAGAAAATGACTCGATTATCCGTAGTCCGACCATCCGAAGAAATTGTTTCAATTATCCGCACATTATTTTTTCTCAGACTACATAACACATATATAATTTGTTATTTGATACCAACCACAATTTCTGAATAATTTAATATAATAATGGAAACTTCGTAGAAATACAGAAATTTTGCTTATTTAGCATATAATTTTGAATTCGATGTGATGACTTACATATTTTTGTACACCAATCAGTTACAATTGGTACTAGTTACAATTTCTGAAAGACTAGAATTTTATGTTCTCAAAATATATTCACAAAATACGTAGAAATACAGAAATTTCGCATTTTTTACTAAAGAAAACTTGATTCAGTCTAAATATTTAAATATAGAAATCGATGGAAATTGATATCAGCTACAATTTCTGGAGACATAAAATTTTAAACTCGTAAAAAGTGCAATAATTTGGGAAAATAAAGAAATTTAATTTAATCAACAAATATTTCAATTCAATGCAGTGTGCTATAAAATTTTATGCACCTGTACGATGGGCTACAATCTATAATTTCATGTAGACACCAGCTATAGTTACTGGAAGAACAAAATTTTAAAAGCTGTGATTTTCTCTGTAATTTTTGGAAGGAACACAAGGACCGATTTATGCAGCTATGTATTGAAGACTGACAAAATGCGAACATTTTGTTTCATATTGACTGGAACTATCTAAAGTATGATATAAAACCCTACACAACTAAAACTAAAACTTCGGAATCGGTCTGTTATCGCACCAGTTTAAAAAAATCGAATCCTTTTAATCACTTTAAGAACACTTTAAGACATTTTGAATCCTTAAGGTTGAGCGGAGAAAGGGACAAAAATTGAAAACGAAAAAAGCAGTTTTTTCATGCCGTTTGTTAGATCTTCATAAAATCAATCAGCAGTACTATAACAATATCCTATTTAAGCAGATTGATTTTCATGAAGCTCTAACACACGGTATAGAAAAAAACCTGCTTTTTTCGTTTTCGATTTTCGTAGCATTGTTCGTTTCTTCTTAACACATTTAAGCAAAAGACTTTCGGTTAAATTCTATCATGTAACATATGAGAATTAAATCAGAAGACTTTGTCTTAAATTTGGCTGGAAAAACTGGTCAGAAAGACAAACACGGGGACTAATAAAATAGGAGGAAATAGATCTATATGCACTGAACAGCCCTTAAGATTCAACGGAAAACGAAAAATGCAGTTTTTTCTCACATCGTTGGGTAAATCTTCATGAAAAGTAATTAATGTACTCAGGCCATTGATAGAGTATTACTGATTCATTTTCATGAAGATTTTTCCAACAGTGTGAGAAAAACTACCGTTGTCGTTTTCCAATATGGTCACTTATTGAGGCGTTCTCAGATGAACCTTGAGCGACTGGGCTACGTAGAACGCCGAACAATGGCCATATGAAGATCCTGGATGATATTTCCACCGAGCAAAGAAGAGAAAAATGTTTACTACGTGACGATGTATCACAAACTGAATCACTCAATGCGTTTGATCAAGCATATTTAAAGCTTTGTTCTTTTATACAAACAAGCGGTGCGTAATATTAAATTCAGTTTTTTTTTAATTGACCGAAACCAACATTAAGTTGACTGAAGTTTCACGCAGAGAATTCAGTTTTATGCGCCTTGATTATTAGACCAAAGTATACTAATACAATTTAATCGAACACAATATTTTAATATAAAATAAGTTGGTCATATTATATATTTGTCTTTCATGTCTTACTATCACTTTATAGAATATAAAGTGATCGATATTCGATATTATTAAAACGGTTTCACTAAAACAAAGTTCCGTAAGTCAAACATTGATGCACGTACCTTAGATACTGTGTTTCAACATATAACAAATATATTTCATAAAGAAAAAAAATATTTTTTTGATTCGATTATCCGGAAGATTCGATTATCCGAAGCGAAATTTTTCTGCACGCTACGGATAATCGAATCTGGCCTGTATGCCAATTTTCGTTACGCTCAGTTTTGCTAAAGGGACAAGCATGTGAACATTCGATCACTCCTAGTCCAATGTGGGCTCACTGATAACTCAACGAAAAGGATTGCAAAAAACTTCTAGTGGGTCAGCATATGCGCGAACTGAGAACGAATGGCGAACGAATGAAGATGGAGCTGCTAAGAGCAGCGTAGAATCTTTACTCGCGAACGATCATGACATGCCAACAAGAAGTTTATTAAAATAGGTATGCGATTAAAATTGTGGTTGAATTCGCGCGCGATTCAGGATTTTAGGAGTCTCTGGGCATCTGGCCGCTAGAAGACTCATTAGGTGCCTAACAATACGTTTGAGGAATATCATAACGAGGAATAGCGAGAAAATATCTAGCATAATGGTTACTTTAAATAATATTCTTAGAGAAGACAAACGGGTCAAGCATAATATACCAAATAATATAGAAAAATAAATTAAAAATAGTAAACAGACTGAGACTACAACTACAAAAGTATCGATTGTATTCGCGACGAGAATATGTAATAATTTTGAACGGTCCAAAATGAGTGAAAATCTTACTATATAGGATGTACATACCAGCTACCTGAAAGAGATGTTATTAGGGATAAACAAGAAGGAATATAAGAAATAATTCGCTATTTGAATACACAAAATTAGACTAATTAATACATTTGATGCGTCGGAGTGGAACCGTTTATTGTTTATTCAAGCAACTCAAGGTTATTAGAAAAATCAAGGCTGATCCCAACATCTCCGATAATGATATGGCGAAAAAAACTGAATACTCGGTGCCGTAGCCAGGGGGGTTTTGGTGGCTAACCCTCCTCCCCCCCCCAAACCAAAATATTTGGATTGAAAAAAAACGTAAAGCTGACTAATTTCATTAAATATAGTGCAATAAAATTTTGTGAAGGATGTTGTCTGATCACTACATTAAGAATCTATTGTTATAGGCATCATGAAGACTTTTGAAAAACAGTGGGAATTAGATCTTGTAACTGAACTCTTAGCCGAGGTCCTATAATTGTAAAATTATCAAGAGTTCTTTTGGAAGGGATGTTCCGAAATATGGAATAGGGACAATGCTTCGAATGTGAAGCGAAGTTTGATTAGGTTGATCGTCTTTAAAAAAATCCTCTCCAAATTTCTTTTTTTTTTTTCTAAAATGTATTTTTATGAGAATGCGTAGAGTTGACATAAAACCAGTGTTGTGAAACGGACGAGAAGCACATAAAACCCGTTCGTTCGCGGGCGTGTACGAATAGCATGCCTAGCGTTCTTCATCGTTAGCACCCGGGTGAATCAAAACCGCGAGTGCTCGCGAGAAACCCAATCTTTCTTGTAAGCTAACATCTTGTATAGGGTGACCTTATCAAGCGTATAAAAAACCAGGACAGTTCAAAGGGGACAACCTCCCTCCATAATCTCTTAATCAGTTGTGCCTTCTCAGAATTTCGGCAATTAAAAAGTTCTAGCTCCTGGCAGGCAGAGCTTCGTCAGTAAAACATTGCTAGGGTCTGGCTGGCATAGTTCAGTAAAAAAGCCTTTCATAAGAATTCGATCACCCAGCTCTTTTTTCGGATTTACACACGCAGTTCTTGCTTCATAGCCATCAGCGAAGGCTACATTATGTTGGGAAAATCGACAATCATGAATTTAGCATCTGTTCAGGACCGACGAGGAGTTATCAGAACTCAACACATGTCATTGAAGTAAAGCAAAAACATAAAAGGTCCCAAGTAGCTTTCCTACGTTATTTCTGATTTAAAAATAAGAACCTGGCAATCTCCAATGACAATCATTAGATCTGAGAGCTAAGATCGAAACAGCTGCTAAAACTACCATTGATTACAAATTTTATCGATTGTTATATGAAAAACAGGATAGGTTGATGTAAATCGTATCAGTTTGAGTGGGACCTTCCATACTCGCTGTTATGTAGGATGCTAAACTCGGCAGGTTAGTCGCTGTTCAGCGTCCAGGCGTGAAGCCATGTTAATCGTGGATTAGGTACTGTTTGCATTGACCCTGAAGTGGTTCCATAATCACCAGCTGGTGAGAGCACTCAATTAAGATATTTCACGAGAGTTATTGATGTTTCGTCATGTACCTTTCCTTGGATTGGAAAAATATTCCAGGATTACCAGTACTACGAAAAAATGCCACTGAAAAGTGAACTCAAACAGAAGCAAACTTCGATTTGTCTTCTCAGAGGCACCAAAACGGAATTCTTCGGGTCCTGGATTCACAGCTGGAATCATTTCGATTTGTTCGGCTTCCAAATTTCTTTGCAAACGGACTGCAGATCATTCATATGTTATGTGCATACAAACGCCTTGTTCTTTGTCTTTTCAGTTTCCATGTAAGAGAAAAAAGTTGAGAGATTAAAAAAAAACATCGGATTGTACAATAGATTCGATTCCCAATCCCCGCACATAACGTTAAAAAAATTTCTAACCTGAAAAAAGAGCCGAAAGACCCTATGGACCGCCCCTATAATCAAAATGAAAAGAAAAACTTTGTTGAAGACATTCCATAACTAAGATTGAAGAAGACATAAATACTTGAGAACAAAATTTTCCTTCGGACTTTTGATCGACTACTTATACAAACGAACTGGGGTGGAAGAGAACAAGCTTAAACATTATCAGGAGTTTAGGGTTTCTACTAAACCGTTGTGAATAAATATGTCCACAAAAACTTTGGTTTTAAACTGTAAAGACATGTTTCATTTTTCGACACTGAGATAATATGTTCGTAAATGTGCTACGAATAGGCTCCATATAGAAAACTTCCGTAAAATATGCGATTTTTCGTACATATCATCATTCGTAGTTCTTTGGAAATGTTTCTATTTTTATTACGAATCTTTCGTAAAAACCACGAAAGGACATTTGCAGGCTTAATACTAACCTGTTTCATTAATCAAACGAATTGTTTGATGAAATATATGTCTTTCTAATATATACGAGTATCTTTCGCAATATGAAAATTCTCAAAACAATTATGGTTTTGTCCGCGTCCCTTATCACCTATTTTTATAAAGTGATTCATCAGCAGGGCGATCTTTGAAAATGAAGCACCTCGGTTATACAGCTAGTTTTTTCCGATCTTATTTTATTGCAAATAATTAAGTCTTCATTTCGTTATATTCTAAATTGTACATATTATGCCGTATGTAATTTTAAATGTTTTTTGATTTGATGGCATTGTAATGGAACACGCATCCGCCAGTTGATGCCAATCGAGCTGTCATTTCTTCGTTTGTCTCCAGCTAGGAAACTAATCCACTGGGTATTTAATGCGCGTGGGAAATACGCTTGGTCTTGTTTGAGTGAATAATGACTTTTTAATTATGTATGAGGGTTGAGAATTGTCATATCAGCACGAAGAACAAACGTCCTATTTATTGGATTACTTTTAGTACATTAAATCATCAATAAGTTAGATTAATTGTTCTTATTGTATTGAGTACTTGCAAATGCTTTGGAGTAGTAAATGAACTATATTACTGTTAAGTTAACCATATTTCTTTCGGAGTATAAAAATATTGTATTGACGCAAAAGGTGGCAGGTTAGTTTCTTTTCGTTCTTATTGTTTTCAATCTTTTACAATAATTAGCGTAAAAAATGTGCCTTGAAGTCAATGCATAATTGTCATTAATCATAATACCAAAATTTAGACACAATAAATATTGCGTTTATTACGAAACCTTTAATTACAAACACAATAAAAAAATCAAGTAACTTTACGTCTTGCCAGATGCACATAAAAGGAGCGTCTCAATTCACATAAATTTACATTTTATTACATGTAAAAATGTGAGATGGTCGGCTTTTTCTAGGTCATTCAGTCTGAGTTTTACATCAAAAGAACCACAATATTCAATTTTACATATCATAGCATGTAAAATTCTATTATCGAACAGAAAAATACGTAGCTGCCTTGTTTACGTCAAATGTAATTTTCATTTTTTCTAAGAGTGAAGTATATAAGTATACAACTCTCGAAACATGCACATTGAAGATGGATAACTACTCCCAGGTCCCATTCGTTGATTCTCTATGCAATTTCGCTTGTTCTGGTCAATCATGAAGTAGCAACTACGAATTGAATAGTCCAAAAGTAAAATAATCGGTAGAAAATTCGAGAATAACTTTTCATTTTAGGTAAGGTTTTTGTTCGAAAACGTAGATATGTGTTCTTATGCTTTGTTACACGAAAAATCTTCAATAGACAGATTTTAACTACTGGGAGAATTTACTGAATGTATTGTCCAGCGCGATGTTATCTTGTTCATTTACTGTTTAGATCAGAGCTCAGCGAGCTCCGGAATTTATTCTCAATGGGAATTATGAAACTTGTTTTTGCCTCTTTTCCTAACTTTATGTGAAAAGTGTTTCTTTTGGAACCCTTTTGGAAATAAAATGCGAAAAATGTTCAAAAAAAGTGCGGAATGAATGGAATCTTTCTCGAAACATGACCAACAAGTGTTTTTTCTCTTTCAATCATCTTATTGTTCGGTGAACTTTTAACGAACGTGAAAACCAAAATTTCCATAAGACTTAATGTGGGGTTAGCCCCTTTTGGACGCTAGCTAGTACTGGGGTTAGCTCCATGATCAACTTTGACTGCCAAAAAATCTGAAAATCATTTTCAAAATTCTGAAATGGCAGTACACGTGGATTACTTAAAATTATCAAAAAATACAAAAATGTTGATTTCGAAAAAAATGTGGGATAACCCTTTTTCGACGTCAGCCATTCAATTGTTGTCATCGAATTTTTGTATGATTTTTATCAATTTAAGAAAAAACACCAAGAAACACCATTTAGAAACGTTTCTTAAGTCCAAAACTTACTGTGTTTGAGATAAATTTAAACCAATGCAATGCATTTCTCTCATAAAGAAACATTCGAGCGGTAGTGTTACATCCACCATCGATTCATGGCCTACTAATTCTTAACTACGCAAAATCAACTACCGCGTCTTTTGGTAAGTCTGCCTGTTTTTTTTTTTCGTACAATACCTACATCTGATAGTTACCATCGTCTTACCGATGACCTCTGAACTGAACTGTCAGCCGGTCGGAAGTGCTTGAATTGACAACGACATTGACGCTATTAACATTAGAGCTATAAACAAGTGCTGTCATTTTATTCCAGAGTATCATCCAAACACGAAATAGATCTCAGCGGATATATATAAATACAATGCACACACCAAAGTTGACTGCTCTGTGGCATGAGGTCATTGAATAGCTGCTGCTTGCTGCTGCCGCAGCACTGCCACCGGCAGGATCGTATAACGCAACAATACAAGCGTACATAAACCCAAAGGAACACGATACAAACTGAAGAAAATGTGCTCATCTATCTAGGGTAGTGGATGTATTTGTGCATTATCATCCGAAGACCTATGAAAATACGTATGGGAATCATGAGAGTGTTCTTGGACTAGATGAGGACGCTGCTCAAACTTGACCACGTTTTAGTAAGAAGTATTATGAAATGCGATTCTGGTAGTAAGAGGGTTTATATTCCAGCACCTCCACCCGCAGCAAGTGATGCTTGAAGTATGTACCTATCTTCATTTTGCTCGCTATGCTCTGGATTGCAAACTGGAAAGCATAGCCTGCTTTGCTCATTCCATATATTTCCCTTCTGCAGGTTATCATTCTCGTTTTCGTTCTTGTTATGTTTCTTCAAGTATGTATTTAGGAAAACAAAAGGGTGATGTACTTATTGTGAAGTTCGTTGTCTACGGTTTATCCGTTCCGGGGCGTATGTGCTGAGATCGAGTTACATACAAGTTTTGCATAGAGAAAATAATAAATTTACTATGAAAATTATTGGTTCACTGGAATATTTATAAATGGGTTAAAGGTTAGTTTCAGTTGACGAATTACTGTATTTCGAGTAACTTAACAAATTCAATTAACGTTATTATTTTTTTTGCTTTTCATCTAAAGAGGAGCAAAAGACACATGAACAAATGCAACAATTTTCACGCTCACACTTCGACATGATTCAGGATGCACATCGCGGATACGCGCCATTGGCCAGCGCATTGGTGGAAGATTTTCGTCCAGAATGATGACAAGCGAATCTGGCTGCAGCTTCACAGGTGGTTTGTACCATTTTGTACGTGGTTGAAGGGATGCAAGGTACTCGACGTGCCATCGCTTCCAGATGTCTTGGAATATCTTCTGGGTTTGCTGCCATTGGTGCAGCCTGTTGAAAGGGATTGATTCGTAATCGGTGTCAGGAACAGATTTGAGTGCCGTTCCGACTAAAAAATGCCCTGGAGTGAGAGCTTGCAAATCCGATGGGTCCTCATGAAGCTTCGTAAGGGGACGTGAATTGAGGCAGCATTCGATCTGTGTTAAAAGGGTCTCCATATCGTCAAATGCGACCTTCGTGTCACCCAGAACACGGATGAAATGTTTCTGCGCGGAATTTATGGCTGCCTCCCAAAGGCCGCCAAAGTGAGAACCCTTTGGTGGGTTAAAGTGCCAGCGAATCCCGCTGTCAGCGCATTCGCGGGCCATCGACTGTTTAAAGTCTTCGTTGCGCATTATTTTCCGAAGCTCGTTGGCCGCACCGACAAAATTCTTGCCGTTATCTGTCCATACATCCGAACAAAGGCCTCTACGGGAGACAAAACGACGGAAAGCTTGAAGAAATTTGACTGTAGTAAGGTCAACGACCAACTCCATATGCACGGCCTTTGTGGAAAAGCACACAAACACTGCTACATATGCCTTCGGTGGGGCGTCTCGACGGAGACGAGGTTTAAGATAAATTGATCCCCAAAAATCAATGCCGACGATTGAGAACGGTCTTGATGCGGTCACTCTCTGAGAAGGCAGCTCGGACATAAATTGTTCGACTAGCTTCGGTTTGGCTCGAAAGCATGTGATGCACGAGTGTATGGTTCGACGCAAGACACTACGACCCCCAAGTATCCAAAAACGAAGTCTAAGTGTATTGGTCAAAAGCTGCACAGCTGCATGTAGTAATCGCTGGTGATAGCATCGAATTAGTAGTTTCGTGAAGTGATGCGACCCCGGCAGCAGGATCTGGTGCCTTGAGTCGAACGGAACTGTAGCCCGACCCAAACGTCCGCCAATGCGCATAACATTGTCTGTCATGAGCATCGGATGAAACCAACGTAGGCGTGAACTCGAGCTGACCGTTTGCGTTTCTTGTAGTGATTTCCATTCCGACGGGAAGTTTTCTAATTGAACCAGACGGATAAGCAACAATTCTGCATCGCGAAGTTCAGCTGTTGTGAGACAAATCGAAATCACACGATTTTATCCCGAACATTATTTACGAAGCGTCGACAGTAGGCTGTAACTCGAAGCATATGTTGATAATCCGAAAACTTTGCAACAAATTCCTCGATGAACGAAGGTGTAGCAGGAGCAGCTACTAAGGCTGTCTTCCGTTCCTCCTTCAATATTTCCGACCTATCTACCATTCCGAGTACTTGAACAGGCCAGGATTCCCTTTGTTGTATAAGCCACGGTGAACCCTGCCACCACAGTTTGCTCTCCAGCAAATCATTTGCAGGCAGCCCTCTGGATACGATGTCGGCTGGATTTTCTGACCCAGCAATATGATTCCATTCGCAGTTTTGAGTTGCATGCTGTATCTTCGAAACCCTGTTAGCAACAATGGTAGTCCAGGTAGATGGAGGGGATTTCAGCCAACTCAATACGGTTGTTTAATCCACCCAAAAGTATGCCTTTGCTGAAACACGCAACGCCTTTGATACCTTCCCGTACAACTCTGCCGAAAGCAATGCCCCGCACAATTCAAGACGTGGTATTGACTGCTGTTTTAATGGCGCAACTTTAGATCGCGAAGTCAGAAGAGCTATCTTCACCTCGCCTACTGCATTTATTGATCGAACGTAGACGCATGAACCATACGCGCGCTCCGAAGCATCGGAGAAAAAATGGAGTTCAACTGCAATCGCATTGGGGATCAAAATTATTCGTTCGATGCGGAGCTCACTCAACAAAGGTAGCTGAGAGTAATACGATGTCCACCTCTCCCTCATTGGTTCTGGTAATTCTCTGTCCCAGTCGATCGGTTTTCCATTTTCGCCCTTTAGACTCCACAGAGCCTGCATAAAGATTTTAGCTGTCACTACAACCGGACTCACTAGACCCAATGGGTCAAATAATTTTGCTATGCAGGAGAGTGCAGAGCGTTTGGTTACTGTCTTGGAAGGTTCAAAGCAGGGTGTTTCGATCCTATATTTCAGTCGATCTGTATGCGGCTCCCAATGCAATCCTAGTGATTTGATGGTTTGATCCATACTGAACTCGATGGTCTGTTGCAGTGCTCGATCCTCTTCTGGTACATCCATTAGGGCAGCAGACGAGTTACTGGCCCATTTACGAAGCTTTAAACCTGCTGAGTCGAACATTGCTTCCATCTGAACACGCAGTTCAACTGCCTCCTCAACAGTCTTAGCACCTGAGAGAAAGTCATCCACATAAAAATCTTCGCTGGTGGCTTTGGCTGCAACGGGATAGTTTTGCTGCTCATCATTTGCTAGCTGTTGAAGAACGCGGGTGGCCAAGTACGGTGCTGAAGCGGTGCCGTACGTAACTGTCTTCAATTCATACATGCTAACTGGCTCAGATGGTGAAAATCGCCAAAATATTCTCTGCAACGGAGTGTCTTCGGGGTGCAGTCGAATTTGCCGAAACATTTTAGCGACATCAGCGATCAACATTATCGGATGTAGGCGAGATCGCATGACTATGGAGCGCAGGTCTTCTTGGATTATTGGACCTACCAGCATGACGTCATTTAACGAGAGGCCTGTTGCACTCTTGCAAGAACCGTCAAACACGACCCGAACCTTGGTAGTGCTACTTTCTTCTCGAATAACTGGATGATGGGGAAGAAAGAAGGATGGCTGTATCTCAGCTTGAGCTTCACTGATTAGTTTCATATGACCGAGTTGTACATACTCCTCCATAAATCCTCGATACTCGTCGGCAAGCTTAACGTCTCGGCTCAATCGGCGCTCAATGAGACGAAATCGATGGAATGCGGTGATCTTGTTATCTCCCAAATTGTTTAAGTTTTCTCTTTTTAGTGGCAATCTAACACAGTATCGACCGTCGGTATCACGGGTAACTGTATCGCGGAAATATTGCTCACAGAATGTTTCCTGCGGTGAATACGCTGGCGATGTATCATCTTCAATAGTCCAGAATCTTTCCATGGAACGATGTATATCTGACATGGTAGCGACGTTGCATGTCACAGATGTATGATCGGTTGCTAGTGCCGTCCTTCCAGAAACAACCCAGCCAAACACAGAATTAACGAGACAGGGTGAAGAGTTCCCCAAAGGAATTCGACCTGCCACTGTAAAAAGGTCGAAAAATACTTCTTTCACCTAATACGACATCAATCGCACCTGGTTCGTAAAAGGAAGGGTCCGCAAGCTGAATTCCTGTCGGTATGGCCCAAGAAGATGTGTTAATGGCAAGGGAAGGTAATTCGATTGTCACTTTTGGGAGGACAAACAGATCAACCTCATCCGTATATGCCGTAATCCGAGACTTCAATGTCGAGCGAAATTTGAACCGTACTTGCGTTGACGATTGTCCTATGCCCGCAATTGGAAGATCTACCTTGTTGCGACGAACAGCCATTCGCTGACTGACTCTCTCGCTGGCAAAACAACATTCGCTTCCCGAATCCAGCAGCGCACGAACTGGGTGCTCATGCCCGTTGTCATCTATTAGAATAATAATAGCTGTTGCCAACAAAATCTTGCTCGTACCTTCACCATGCGCTTTACAACTTGTTACCCCCGTGTGTGCAGCTGGTGTAGAAGAAACTATGCCTTGGTTGGTAGGTAACGTTGTTGGATTTGAGTGTTCTAGTTGTGAAGGAATCGAAGCTGCTTGACTACTTCTCTCGGTTCTCTGGATTGTACATAGCTGGGTATGGTGACGACCACGGCATTTTCGACAGCTACTTTCCGAACTACAATCCTTCGCCATATGTCCTCTACGTAAGCAATTCCTACACAACTGGTTTCGACGCACAAATTGCTCTTTCTCGTGTGTGGCGTAGTTTGAAAATGTTTCGCATTGATAGAGGGAATGTGGACCTGAACACGCTATGCAGCCACTCGAGTTGCCTTGTACTGATCCATAATATCCAGAACGTTGCATGACTGGCTTTTTTACAGCTGACGGCTGTTGTTGTGTCTCTCCAGATTTATAGACTACCGTTTGCAGAACATTCACTCGGCGTTGAAGAAACTCGATCAACTGGCTGAACTTCGTAGTTTGATTCATCTCAGCATACTCCTCCCAATCTCTCCTTGTAACCGTATCCAAACGAGTGCTGAGTAAATGAATAAGCAATACGTCCCAGTGCTCGGTGCGCTCTCCAAGTTGCTTGCAAATTTTCACGTTAGCTTCAAATTTTTCGATGAGTGAATGTAACTCTGAAGCCGTTTCTCGCTTCATGCATGGGAAGTCGAATAGGGACTGCACGTAAGTGCGTTTTAGTCGACGAGGATTTGAAAAGTGGTCTTCAAGCATTTTCCACGCCACCGGGTATTGTTCATTGCAGATGGGAATTGTTTGTATCAATTTGAGCGCCTCGCCCGCCAGAGAGGAACGCAAATAGTAAAATTTTTGGATTGTAGATAAGTGCGCTGAGGAGTGAACGAGTGACAGGAAAAGGTCGTGGAAATTGAGCCATGTTTCGAAATCTCCACTAAATACAGGCAGCCGCACATCGGGCAATTTTATGTGGGGCATGTGCGAGGATGGCTCCTGAAGCCGATGCTGAGAGTCTTGAGGATCTGTGTTGGGTTTATTGTAAAGCAGCAGCTTACCCTTGACACGGTAGTATGCCTTCTCGAATTCTGTTCGTTCCTTCAGGTATGACTCCATAGTCTCCTCAGATTCCTCCATGCTCTCCAATTCGGCCTGTACCTCGTTGAATTCATTCCACAACGCCACAAAATTCTCTAAACGGACCGGAACCTCGATTGCATCCCGCTCTGCTTGGAAGTTGTTGACGAAGGACGTAATGCATGTGAATGATGTTATTATACTGCGTTTTCGGTTTTTCAACCCACGCAGTTTCCGCTCTACCGCCGACATTTAAGAAAAGATCGCCTGCAAGCAAAAGACCGCGTAGACCGAAAGGGCGGGATAATGTGAAAGGAACCTCAATTACCTGATTGAGGCAAATTTAATGCCTTGAAAATATATCTGCTACTCCTCCCGAACTCGACCAGCACTGATTTGCTGGGATTAGTCAACAGTGTATGATGTCCCAAAATAGCCGAAAATAATATACGTCCCCAGATATTGATTGCAGTTGTTGGTTATGCGTGAAATTCTCTCGGTGAATCAGCGATGATCAGCGCGCGATAATAGTATAGCCACATAAAAATTTAGACCCGGTAGAAAAATTAGGGTAAATTAAATTAATGGAACCGCACTCACCTTAGTGAGGCATTGTGAATGCCTTTTATTAAATTTTTAGCAGCATGCGGTTTCACCATGGCGCGTCCGCCATTCTGTTTTAATACGACGCGATGAAGCTTTTGTCCGGGTAGACGGATGATTCCTATCGACGTCTATCCGGCCCGAAGGACCATGTCGATAGCCGTGGTGATTAGTGGACAAAGTGTCCGATAGGCGGACCGACAGTTTCTCCGCGCCGAATCTGTACCTTTGCTAGCTCCGGTGGCTGCCGCAATTGGAATGTAGAGGATGGCTTTAGCAGGTGCTATTGATCTTGATCGATCGCGAAATTTAACAGCACTCGAATATAGTCACATACTACACGTATTTAGTTATAAAACCTCATGCGAACAACACTAAATTTATTCCATAAAACATATATTAAACTATTAAAACACCATTGAACTTAATCTAATTTTTAATCTTATCGTAAAGGGTAAAATTGGACGCGATGTCCCCTCGATCGTGGGTAAGCATGCACTGATCGGTGGTGATCGTTGCCCAGCATCTCGAGAGGCACGTTTGATAACGCCTCGATTGTTTCTCAATAGCGGTGAGATACGGGTAGATTGTCGATAGGTGAGTGAAATGTTGGCTCACACCGGCGGCGCGTTGGTAGGGTCAGTTTGTAGAAGCGAACAATCTCCTTATGCCTATTGTCTACACAAGTAAAATTTCCAGAGTTGAGGTAACAGTACTTGGGAAAATAATCTAAAATAATGTTATCAACTTGCAGATTCCTTTCAGGAGTTTAATTGATTTTTTTTTCGAATCGGAGAATGTTTCAAGCTGAAGTAGATGAATGCCATGTAAGTTTTAGCACATCATCCACACTTTGATACTTGAAAAAATATAGGAATTATTTTATCTTCGAGTCTCGAGACGATAAAGCTATTGACAAATTGAAGTTTCTCCCCCCAAGTTCACAGGACTCGTTAAAATTATAATGAAGTACAACATCCATGTGATATTTTGTCTCCATGGTGTTTGTTTGTATTACAAAATGATGTTATTGCGAGGTTATAAAACAATTCCTCGCATATGTACCTAGTTCAACATAAACAGCCTCCCCATAATATAGCCTTGAATTCATTTGAAGCATCATTTTCTTATGCACGAATGGCATCGTATTTCAACCATCCCGATAATAATTAAAAGATAGACGAAGGTTCATTCGATAGCGAAAGTAAACATGACGACGGAAAAGCAATTTTCCCTTCGCCATATTCTTGGGCTGTTAGGGCATGAAAAAAAAATATCTACACCTCGTCACGTTATTAAGTATGTCACTGCCAATCTACGATGGCCAGAGGGAGAATCTTGGAGTTTGTTCATCCCTCCTTCATTTGTCGGAACCCTCCCATATTTGCCAGACTCCCCAGTGTACAATTTGAAAAAGAAACATTACACTGTTTGTTGAGAAAAATCTGTCGTTTATACTTGCTGTAAATCGTTTTGTAGAAAAAAAATATACATCTTACTTGGATTCTCTTTCAGTGGTGACTACTATATAGGAACAAAACTCAAAACAATAGTAGGCTATTGTTTACTGATTCACCATAGACTGGTACGGCGTTCTCGAGTAACAGAAAGCATATAAAATTGAATAGGAAAATGGTATTGGAAATTTGCTAATAAAAATGCAATCAGTCCATTAATTTTACTCGAAGTTGTTTTTAGCAAATACAAGAAAAATTGTCCATTTACAACAACTATGTATATTTTCAGGAAACCTAATTATCTCCTTAGATTCTATGTTAGTAGGCACATAAACTACAAGGAAAGCACCCTCATCCCACTCAATTGACTCAATTGAATTTCCCCATAATAGTACGAAGCAATTTAACTGCTATGTTCAATACTGTAGACAGCGTAGAAGGGATGGATCGACAAATTATTTAAAAATTTCCAATTGTTATGACTCATGGGCGATTTTAACCTGTGCAAACAACATAGCAATCCATGTCGTTTTAACGATGGTGTGTAGACAGCACACAAGCAGAAACAGGTAGGGAAACGAAATCGAAGCAGACGGCGATGGCGACGATGACGACAGACGATTGTGCAGTTTGATCAGTCAACGACGTCGACGTCGTTACCTAGTTGAACTTAACCATCGTCCCACCACCAGTTCACCAGTTGTTGCTGTTTGACATGGTGCATAATGGAGGAATATTGATCCACTGACTGGAGCGAAGCAGCATAACAACGTAGTAGGCCTTACGCAGAGCGCATACAATCGCTATAGAGGTAATGCGATGACAGTGTGGCCAAGTTTGATTGATGCGGTTGTTTTTTCTTGTTTTGTGTATCTTTAGAAGTAGAATTCTTCTAACGATTCAATTTTGAGGCCCCGTTTCAATCTTTCAGGGAAAAATGGAGTGAAGCAGTAGTAAAGAAGGGAATTACTCAATTGTGGCATTATTTAGTCTGCAACCAGTTATAGGATAAATTTAGAAGACTTGTCCCATATCGTTCAAATTTGCAGCAGATACTTTTGGTTGTCTTTTTCCTTTCCATCCAAATTTATGCTGACTATTTATACCTTCGTTTGACACTTACCAATGAAAAACTGTTACATCTACCAACACTGCCCCAGTCGGAAGATTGTCGTTGAGTGGCGGCACATAACCTTTGGAAAGCCGGCGACCCTGTGCACCCGATCCTCGGTTGTCCTTCTGCACTCAAGGCCTACTGTGCTAAGCCTACCAACCACCGTCTACTAGAACCAAGTTTGAGGGGGTCAATGCGGCAGAATACTCTGGATCAGACCAGTAAAGAGCAAACATAGACAGCCAGCCAGCCACCCCTTTCTTCGTACAATGTTAGAACAAATGGACGGGCAAGCAACATTACACACTGCCAGGAGGTCGCCCCACGTCTATGGCCTACTACACTCCTTTTATGCCTACTCCTGGCATTTGCCAAGTGCCAAGCCAGGAACAAGTAGGTACGTACATACACAGTACCTACACGGCATAATTGTGCACTTTTGCCACCCCTCATCGCCTGCTAGGGAAAAGCACGGCCTGCATCGATCGGTAGGATGAGTGCAGCAGACAGACCCCCGAACCCTCTAGCCGACCGACGAACAGTCACCGCTCTTATTTACACAACACCTACCGCCCCCTCCCAACACCCCACCTGACACTATGCTGTATGCAGTACCCATGGTGATGACAGTGGCAGTGGCAGTGAGAGTGCACCACAGTGTGCCTGGCTTGCTATGATACCGCAAGCATATCCTTTTGGCCGACGACGACGACGACGCGGAGTATATTTCCGCAACATTTATGTTATGTACAATCGTTCGCCGACCTTGCAATTCGAAACATAGACAATACGGCCGACGACGACGGCGATGGGCGCGCCTGCGCAGCAGAACAAGTCTGCAAAAATCCCTAGCCCAGATTCAATTTTCAAGGAATACAATACGGTATCCGTCTGTGTTGGGGTAGTGGTGCGATGGGAAAGGACTCGCTCTCTGTCTGTGCGCTGCTGGGAAACTGTGGCGGGGGGAAGGGAAACGATGGATACGGATTGCACTACTTTTCGGATGTGGCAGCATAATTTCGCTGTTGCTGATGATGTTTATCCTTTCACCGGGATGACGGGCGGGATGCGAATGGGTAGTATGATTCATTGGATTGGTACCGTCTTTTGGGGCGGAATCTGAACATATTATGCTTGCTTTACAGACAGACGTGTTAATTTATCATTTTACTCAACTAAAATTGAATACGATGGAATCGTTGGCGAAGAAATTTCACGAAATTGTAATGATATTTTTGCTAGTTTTTATTTATTTGAGAACATAACGTAGATCAGTATTTGAACACACCATGCATCATCGTTATAGACATCCTATAGGAATTAAAAATAGGTTGTAGAATCCGAACTCCGAACTGCGTTCAATGAAAAGGCAAATCATTTTCGCACGCCGTGTCAGACTAATAGAAAACAGAGGAACGACGTTCTGAGTTTTAAAAGTCTGGTCCACTTAGAACCCGAATATCTAAAACCAGCTGCTTCTGGAGATTGATTGGTCGTAAGAAAAATGCAATTTGGTCAAAATGAAGGATTTTTATAGTGCATCTACCACACACTGAGCTCGTTCCCTCAGGGTCCATTTGAGCAGCGTCCTGAGTCGTCTTCGAGTTTTCTTTAAATTTCGATTGATGATTACGTAATGCCTTTCGATTGAACGGCATTGCAAGCAGTTGGATGGAGTGGTATTCTTGTGTATGAAATCAACCTTATTATCACGCTACCGATTCTCGTGGCACGAACTTTTTTTTGTACTGATTTACAAAGTAACACAACTTTTATCATCCAACGACAGGCACATAGCCAGAGGGGTGGCCAGAGGGCTAAAGGCAACCCCCCCCCCCTTAATTTTCCAAAGATAAATTTAAGAAAGAACATGTTTTTCGGTGGCTCTTAACAAATTTGTATCTTTTTTAATAAGAGAATGTCGAGGAGGATTGCTATTTCGAACACCCAACACTGGTCACGATACCTACTCAGTATACTGAGTGTGACAAAAACAGTTCCTTTCATATTGTGTGACTCGTTGGAAGATACAAAAGAAACTGTTACTTTCATTCTTGCTGTGGTAATCTGTCGAGATGAGTGAGTCGCAAAAGCAAGAGGTGGTGCTCCAGCTAAATACGGAGGCTGTGGGCTTCCGGTCTTTTTGCATAAGACCGAACATTGGTGATGTGAAATATTTGCTGAAGGTAAAAATGGGGGCTATGCTTACGGAAGTTGCCTTTATCGAGTTCTATCATGTCATTTTGCATAAAAACTTGTAACACGTCCTTGCGAACCTCATATATATGGACGATGATAAAATCAATGTCGGCTACAAGATCTGATACCGCTTACTTGCACCGTGGCCATTAAAAGATTCATGTCACATTTGGAAGAAATGGAATTCATTATAAATGACACATCTAGGACAAAGTTTGTGTGGTGAGAATCTAGGTGGACCGACTCATTTCTCCTTAACTTCCCCCTGAACGTACAAAATATGATGCGATATTATCATTATCATCCTTATACATCCATAGTATCCAATACTACTACCTGAACCACAAACATTTGGCAAATTTGTGGTTGCACTTCAGGTAATATTGACGGCAAAGTTGCGTCAAGTTTCTCAAAAGCAACAGCCAGCACCATCATAGAGGAAGTCCACATTCGTGACCCTCAAGGGCAAGAAACGAGGTTGAAATCAAATCTTCGCCAACACGAATATGGCTGTAATCACGATGATGACATGGAAGTGTACGAGGTAGAAATTAATGACCTCCAAGGTACTGTTTGTTAGGAAACATATTTCTCAGCCTAGTAAACAGGTTTCTACACGCAAACGCCAGTCGCTCGCACGAGATCTGTTGGCAACCATTAACGTTTTATCATTTTGATTCTTTACACTATGGAAATATATAATAGACCCACGGCTCCGTATAGCTTACGTCTTTAACAAAAACGAAAAAATTTTATAGAAAACTGAGCACAAAAACTCTCCAAAAATGAGATTTTATCGCTGGTGATCGCACGTTTAACAAAACTGAGATATTATGCTAGATGTTGACCACAATAAAGTTAGTTATTTAACTAACTGTTTTTAAATTATACACTAATATTTTTAACAATCAATCGATAGGCAAGGAAAACGTGAAAGAATAATCAAGCCAAAAAATCATAGATCAGCGGATTTATGGTGTTGTTCATATGCTCACGAATTATAAACACTCGTGTGTTACTAATCTCGCAGATATGCAGAAACGTATACCGGGTAACTATCGAAATTGTATTCTCAACTTCTATAGGATGTCAATTGATGCTAAATCACGTATTAATCAATCAACCATAATGAACATAATATTGCAACCGGAAGCAGCATTTTAGTCGCTATCTATGGTTTCCAATTAATGTCTATGTAAGTTTGAAAATGACGTGACGATACAGCGAACAGATATCAGTAGCAATCACGAAGAGCGACTAAAATGTTGTAACTGGTTGAATCTATAAACCAATAAGTTGGGATTTCGATTTCATGTATGTGAAAGTCGTTCGTTTTATTTTTGTTTGCAATGGAATAAATTGAGATAGATGATCAGAAATTACAGAGAAAAGAGAGAAAAATGAATCAATAACTTGAAATCGACTCAAGAACAGCTCTTCTATATTTACTATTCACTCAACTCGCGGAATTGCGCTCTGATCTTTTCATTTTCAAAAGACCCTTACGTCTTTGTTAGGTGCAACTGCTTTAATTGAAACCGTGGTAAAACAAACCTGTAATTAAGCATTACAGCTTTCCAATTAGAGCAAATTACTTTTATTCAAAAAAAAACAACCCAATTACTGAACAGATTAGTGTAAATACATCCCAAAGGACCAAAGGAGTGACATTAACCTTCTTAGCCAAGTCACTCCCAACGATTTATCATATCCCCTTTAAACTGAAACGGTCGGTACGGTTGTCCTCGTTTCTTCCTCTTTCGAAATTCAAAAGGATTGACTACTTTGATTATTCATTAAATGAATAATTTAATTACCGTATAATTTTGAATCATCATTAAAACAAACTCTGCACAGTAGGCCTGGCCGTTTTAATATTTGCGACATATTACATATAATATGCTTCAAATATTGATATTGACAAGAAAAACACTAAAGTGCAACTGCAGTGTTTTCCAGGATGCTTTTCAATACTTGCTGTGTAAGGGTTAGAATAGAATAGAATATAATAGAATAGAATAGAATAGAATAGAATAGAATAGAATAGAATAGAATAGAATAGAATAGAATAGAATAGAATAGAATAGAATAGAATAGAATAGAATAGAATAGAATAGAATAGAATAGAATAGAATAGAATAGAATAGAATAGAATAGAATAGAATAGAATAGAATAGAATAGAATAGAATAGAATAGAATAGAATAGAATAGAATAGAATAGAATAGAATAGAATAGAATAGAATAGAATAGAATAGAATAGAATAGAATAGAATAGAATAGAATAGAATAGAATAGAATAGAATAGAATAGAATAGAATAGAATAGAATAGAATAGAATAGAATAGAATAGAATAGAATAGAATAGAATAGAATAGAATAGAATAGAATAGAATAGAATAGAATAGAATAGAATAGAATAGAATAGAATAGAATAGAATAGAATAGAATAGAATAGAATAGAATAGAATAGAATAGAATAGAATAGAATAGAATAGAATAGAATAGAATAGAATAGAATAGAATAGAATAGAATAGAATAGAATAGAATAGAATAGAATAGAATAGAATAGAATAGAATAGAATAGAATAGAATAGAATAGAATAGAATAGAATAGAATAGAATAGAATAGAATAGAATAGAATAGAATAGAATAGAATAGAATAGAATAGAATAGAATAGAATAGAATAGAATAGAATAGAATAGAATAGAATAGAATAGAATAGAATAGAATAGAATAGAATAGAATAGAATAGAATAGAATAGAATAGAATAGAATAGAATAGAATAGAATAGAATAGAATAGAATAGAATAGAATAGAATAGAATAGAATAGAATAGAATAGAATAGAATAGAATAGAATAGAATAGAATAGAATAGAATAGAATAGAATAGAATAGAATAGAATAGAATAGAATAGAATAGAATAGAATAGAATAGAATAGAATAGAATAGAATAGAATAGAATAGAATAGAATAGAATAGAATAGAATAGAATAGAATAGAATAGAATAGAATAGAATAGAATAGAATAGAATAGAATAGAATAGAATAGAATAGAATAGAATAGAATAGAATAGAATAGAATAGAATAGAATAGAATAGAATAGAATAGAATAGAATAGAATAGAATAGAATAGAATAGAATAGAATAGAATAGAATAGAATAGAATAGAATAGAATAGAATAGAATAGAATAGAATAGAATAGAATAGAATAGAATAGAATAGAATAGAATAGAATAGAATAGAATAGAATAGAATAGAATAGAATAGAATAGAATAGAATAGAATAGAATAGAATAGAATAGAATAGAATAGAATAGAATAGAATAGAATAGAATAGAATAGAATAGAATAGAATAGAATAGAATAGAATAGAATAGAATAGAATAGAATAGAATAGAATAGAATAGAATAGAATAGAATAGAATAGAATAGAATAGAATAGAATAGAATAGAATAGAATAGAATAGAATAGAATAGAATAGAATAGAATAGAATAGAATAGAATAGAATAGAATAGAATAGAATAGAATAGAATAGAATAGAATAGAATAGAATAGAATAGAATAGAATAGAATAGAATAGAATAGAATAGAATAGAATAGAATAGAATATATGTGTTTAACGAAGTGACGAATTGACTTAGAAAGTGTCACCGAAATCATCTTAAAACGTGGGCCTTACAACTTACTCTTCCACAAAGAGGATAAAAGTGCGATGAATTCTGTTACAGGTGCCGGAAGCAAGAGATGTTGAAATTATTGAGCTTATTCGTATTTATAGTTATTTTGATGGTGTCAAATTTACGTAAATAAGAAGCTATCAGTAATCAGTGTTAAGTGATTTTCTTTCGATTTTTAGACAATTTCTGGGCAATTTTCTATAATAGTTTAAATTCTGAGCAGTTTCCTTTAGTTGATTAAATCATTGAAATATTTATTTTGACCCCATTGATCACCAAGAACGTTTCCAGACTGGGGCTCTGATCTGTCAGGCTAAGGCCAGTCTGGAAAATAATTTAATTTAAATAGAATATATAAAAATGTATTAGCATGATGCCATAGAACTGGTAATAGAACGCTAGATCAAGAAAATAGAAGTTGAACCTTTTCTGTGCATCTACAAATCGCTTGCTAAATCAGAATATTTATTGCAAATTTCGACATTTTCTTCGTTCGAACATTTTATGGATATTTTTCTACTCATTTCGATTTAGCGGCTTCTATACCTTTTAAACGTGTAGTTTAGAAAACCTGGATTTTCCAGCACCGTCCAGGATTATCATATTTCTGTTAGCTCATAAATACTTTGAACTCTAGAATATCCATTGTTGTAACGAGAGTATATTGTAACTTGTAAATAAATAATAAAAATCAAATTCCACATCAATAATTCGCCTTTCTTGTGGCGAAGAACAGGTTTTTATGATTTTTGTGTTCCTATTCTATTAGATGTCGAATTGTTTTCATTAAAAAAATTTCAAAAAAATTGTAGTAGTTTGTAGCGAATATCTTAAGTCATCAGAATTAAAAGATTTCTCGACAAACATATGATTACGGCGTAAGAGCGAACTGTCAAAGTTCACTTTGAATGAACATTCCAGACAAACGGTCACTCGCCAATCACAAATGTTGGAAGTAAACAAAAGAGAAAAGTTTTCTCTTGCATTTAGTGCAGTGAACGGTGTTCGACCAGTAGCGGTTTGTCCGGAATTTTCCTTTAAAGTTAGTTTTGACATTTGGCTTTTACGCCGTAATCATGTGTTTGTAGAGATTTATACCATAACTTTTTAAGCCCCTCCCGAAACAAAATCCTGGCTACGGGCCTGTCCCACGAAAAATAAAACATCGAAGTAGTCGTACGCGTTTGAAGCAACATTCGTACGCTTGCCTCAAAATAGACATAAAATGGCAGTTGTTTTTACAACATAGTACGGTTATTTTGAACAGATTTGTGTAATCAATTGTGCGTAGTGATTGACGGAGCATATAACATAGATAATAGATAATACTCACCTTGGTCTCCTTGTGACACTCGAAGGAAGTTTTTCTATTCATCAGAACCCAGCAAAAAGACCCTTGAACCGGAATTTCCTGTTCGAAAGATTTATGAAAATAACCTTTTGTTTACATTCATATCGGCAACAGTATGGAATTTGTGAAAGTTAGCATTCACTGTGTGCATTTCGATGCAATGTGGTCAGAATTAAATAATGAACCCCTTGAAATGTTATTATGTATATACATGGACCAATGCATCGACAGCAAATTTTGTCATGAAAAAAACAATTTTGATAAGCATTTTTTCAATTTCAACTAATAAATGAAACATACCGACATAATTGACCATTCATGATTGCTCGTTTGTTGCAGTGTGAAAACACGTTGCATAAAAATTATATCCCATGGCCATCTACGCATAGTTTCGCTTAGTTGTTGACATTAATTGTATTTCATTGCTGTCAAACCGTTTATCTAGTGAGCTAATTGAAAAGGGAATATATCAAAAGAATGGAACTGATGTGCTAAAAAATGAACAAATGCTTTTGTCGGTATTTCCGCTTCCAGTAAAACTCTATGTTCAATGGTGAATAAAAATACTAAAGGTAGCATATAATCGAAACTTATGCTTGATGCAGGCAACAATTGATTTTTTGGGCTGCTTAAATTTGTAATACTATCCAACGAAGAACATATATTTTCTACATTCAATCTAATAACTGATTGCAACTGACGAAAGGTAATAATGATAGGGTGTCCGTTCCAAGCGATGGTTTGTCAAAAATATATTGCAGTCGTCGATAGAAGTGTGATGATGAGTTGAGTGGCTTGTTGAAACAAAAATGAGCAAGTTATTCAACTATCAACGCATACGCACAAACGAACGACAAGCCCGATGATATGAAAGGGAGTTCAACAAACGCGTAGGCATAATCTAAGAAAAGTGCATACAACATGGCGTGAAGCTGATCAGCGGGATGGCCAATGCAAAGGTCGGTAGGGAAGATTTTTTTCGTCCATTTATTGGAGAGGAAGAATTTATTGGAGAGGAGTCTGCACAGAATCACCAGCAACAACGTAAACGTCAATATCGCAGCAGCTAGATAAATGGCTATATGTAATACTTGCTTAGTACAGCAGAATATTCGGAAACACAAACGGAGACGGTGAAACGTTTGTTTTCAAAACAACCAGGTTTTAACTAATGCTTATTTCGTTAATGTCGCTGATGTTAGTATCTTCCGAAAACCGTCGATCCTAACCATGATATGCTGAGAGAGAACTATTTACGTCGGTAGGCTGATCGAACAATGACTGTTGAATAAGGATGCTGCAAAAGAATATGCTGAAAAGCTCAACGAACGAATAGATGAGCAGCTAACCAGAGATACAGCACGGTATCAGGTTCACTAGTCGATCAATACTACAGTCACAATGTGTTAGGTACCACACAAGGGCATCTGTGGAACAGCTGGATCGATGTTGAATTACCAATATCAACAGACCAGAAAAATCAGACTAGGAGTCGAATGCTTGCAGCGGCTACACAGGCAACTTACTAACATTCAAGTGAAAACCGGTTTAAAATTTCACCAATGTAAGAAACTTGGGCACCACGAGAAAGATTTTTCGAAATCCAAGGTGAGCTTTTCCTGGAAAGATTGACAAAAAAATTACGAGACGATTATCAGCACACAGCATTATCAGTACTACAGGATCATGTAGGATCAGGATGAGAAATTGGTTGACAGATTCAACACAGACAACTGCCAGGCGTTGTCATAGAACAGTGAATCAAATAGAGAATGAAAACAATGAAAAAGGATTGATGATGATAGAGGATTTTTGCTTGGCATCTCTTGTCAAAGTAATAAAAATAACCAACAGTGTTCCTAGAATATTTTCACTGCAACACAGTTTTGTCCTATGATATGGTACCTTAACGCAAACTAAAACGACTTATCATCAGATGCAGCAACCCACCATTCCACTGACACTGATGATTCGACACTTAAACTCTGCACAGTTGCACCAACGACACGACTAGACACTTGCAATCGGAAAGTGTATCACAAATCTGACTACCCCTCAGTGACTGAGGTAACTGGTACTGTCAAAATTGACATTTGGTTGGACAATGCTTAAAACTAGCATCACTGTTGAATCTGCTATCGTTTTTGTTGTTGTTGTATCAACTGTAACCCTGGATACGCTGGTGAAAATATGACCACGAATAAATGTATTGAACTGGTCGGCATCTTTTCAAGGCACGGAAGGAGAGATTTGTCGAAATACGGTTTAATATTTTGAAATAACAAAACTATTTCAAAAAATGTCGCAAGTAAGTTTTCTTTAAAAAATCTAAAGCAGACATTTCAAATAATGAGCGCTCTACTCTACTTTCAGGTGAAAAACAGCTACAAAAGATATGTGAAATATTACCGAGCAAAATTCTGCCACCGCCGCGGAAACAAAAATATGCGATGCCGGTGAATTGTTCAAGTATTTTTTTTTTCCTTGACTTGATACAAAGTTTATGTAACTGACAAGTTTTCGTTCTGCTGATTAATAAATTACAAGTAATTACCGCCGTGCGTTGTTGATGTTTCATAGCCTGAACATCGATCGACTGATCCTGGACGATACGATACAGGAGCTTATCGGCAGTGTTTGTGTAAGTGTTCATTTACAATTTAATTGATTGACCATTTCGTGCACTTTCATAGGGCGATGCCGGTGTGACTGCAGTAACAAGTTCGCTATCATCCGGTTTAGTTGTCATGCGATGGCTCTGGTCAGACGGGAGCGGATGTCACTTTGCAGCGACGAGAGCTACGTGACACCTGAGCAGAAAATAATTAAGCGAAATGTGGCCCTATTGTCTATTCTAGTAAATTTCCTTCTTATCACTAAGTGACGTGACTGTGAGAATAGGGCCCATGATTGCGTGTTTACTGTTTACGCGTTATGAGGATTCCGATATGATGAATATTACTGCACGCCGCGCTGTTTTAAAATATGTACTATGGATAGTTTATGTAAAAGATGCTAGACTGTTCGCTAAATTTGGTCTATAGATATAACGGCATGGTTTTTAATGAGGGACAATTCCACTCCACAAGTATTTCGAGTACACTTTAAATATAATCACAACGAATTACATTAAGAGAAGGGATGGCTAATCATGTACAACAAATATTTTTAAATACTTTCATTCATCACTACACATACAGATATTTTCAATAAGAAGCATTCAAACCTGCTACTAGCAGGCTGCTAGTGCTGGCGCCATGCAGTCGGAGTGTGAATTTTTTCAAATATTTATGCAGATAAATTGAGATAATAAGTATGGGTAAATACGTCTATTTAACATTGAGAAAGTGAACTAAATAAATCGATTATCTATCTACTTATCCATTCAGAATAATTATTTTCTTCGAAATGCTTCACGTTTTTTGCCATCACGACGGTTCCCAAACATTTATAAGGAATATATAAAACGAAACGCAAGTATCATCAAATTTACAAGAAACTTTTATGAACAGTTCCAAATATTAGAAACTTGTTTCTCAAATTATACATTTCATGCCTAATATATTATCCTTGCAGTATCGTGTACAGTTGCCTGCTGGAAGATTCTATTTTCAGAAGCCTGTCAACGTATAATGATCTCATCACACTCCACATTATAAGATCGTTTGTCACCAGTACCAGATAGATCACGGTCCTGCAGAATGTATCTCGTGAAAGGACTATGAAATTCGTTCACGATTTCATCATCATCATCATTCAGTAATACCGAAATTCTGTATATCGGTTCCGGTGTAGCACTCGGTAAATCCGACCAGTGAAATGACATTCGCTGTAGAAAAAGACCGCAATCCATTGTAGAATCACTAAAAAAATCAGCCAAAGTTGCTGCGCAGCGTTTTATTCGGTTTTACTCCGGAAGGTTCGATTACCTCAGGAAATCTCTAGATCAGTTTACTGTACAAAAAGATGTCAAATTACTCATAACTGGACACGCAAAACATCGGAACAGAGCCGTCATTGGTTATTTGATTTTTTGTATGCTGAAAAAGAAAAGCTGTCGGTTAAATGAATACATTCATCATATGACTAAGAGCTGAAACGAAAGTAATTTTCTAAACAATAATTTTCAACCTCACATTAGAATTCTTCCAAAATAATTTCTCACCAAAAACAACCACACAAGTTCATTCCGACTGTTTTATCGATTTTTCATTAGCTCAAAGTTTTGTTTGTTTATTAATATTGATTGCCAGGATACGCAAATCACACGAAGAAAACCAAAGCAGTGTTGCTCGAGAAATAAAATTTTCATCATTCGTGAGGGGTGAGTCAATGTACGAGTAACTGGCGGCAAATTACTCGGACCCTTTTATTTCGGCATATTTCTTAGAGTGGGAGGTCGTGTCGTTGGTTGCACAATTTACAAACCAAATCATTCTTAAAATCGGGGATAACAAAGAAGGTACCTTCGTACAAGTTTTCCCAAAAGTATTCAGATATACCATCGTTAAACTTTTTTCAGAGTTCCGCTGATGATAACAGCTTTCAAAACGAAAACAGATTTATGGCGCAAACATTGCATTTTCTGCTCGAACAGGCCAATGAACCTAATACAAACAGTTTATAAAAATAATTTTAGTCGAGTCAGAACCATCAAAGTTTTCCTCTCACAAAAACTTCTGATAGATCTGCGATGTGAAGAAGAGCAAAATGCTGTTACCTCATTTTGCTCTTCTTCGCAGATCTACCACCCTACACTGTCTACACCCACATAAGACCACACTGCGGTATCGAGGAAAACATGGTAGAAATCAACCGATACCAAAAATCAATCATAAAATACGAAGAACCCTTCTTTTATGCAACATCGACCCAAAAAACCTTTACACATTGTTCATATAGATATTAATATCACAACCAAACATATTTTGTCGATTGAAGATAAATTATCAAAATTTAAGACATTAGTACCTATTAACGTCGAAATCAATTACAGATGTAATAAAAGGGAAAACAAAATTAAATTCTATATACAGAACACCAAAATTAATTGTTAATGATAACGAACCATCGATTAAATCGCTAGAAGTACGGGGAATGTTGCAAGACCTAGCAACAGAGATGTACTTCTACGAAATATACCGATAATATATCGCAATATACCGTTGCGTTAAAAACAAACAGGCAGATCCGCGCAATTTAAACTAGAATGGTAAACCACTCCATCCATTTCGACCTTGTTTGTTGGTACGTAAAGTTTGTACTCCTTCGTAAAAGTCAACAATATTATGTGTCCACTTCAGACTATTTACCACCACCTTCAGCCTATCTGGACGATTTTATATATTTCCGTCATGGCCGAAATCTTCAATAGTTTTAAAGTTTTTTTTTCGTTTTTTGCCCGAAAGATCACAACGGGCCCCACTGATGAGCAATCTCCGCCGAGAAGTAAAGTTTATGACGACATCCATCTCACCTTGAGGCACACTTTTGTCAGGGGAAGTCATTTGTGCACAAGACTGAATCCAAGTCAAAGTCAAAGTCTTCGACAAAGTAGTAGACAATTAAATTATCTTTCTTATTTTCACTTACAGTGATAATACGATGCATACAGTACCACCTAGCGGTGAAAATGTGAGCTAGTTTTCCAAGTAAATTCTCGAAAAATCCCATACAAACTTCAGGCACGTTGGTCCGGTAGTTAGACTTGTCCGATTTGCTTCAAATTTGGAGCAAATACTCCTGGTGGGACTAAGAATCGACTCAGAGGTGGGCCGATAGGGGTCATTTTTTCTTGTCTCTCTATTGTACAATCTGGGAGAAGCGCCTAAGCGCTTCGACAGTTGGGTGTACCCCAGTTTGGCATACGTACGTTAGGAATAAAGACGTTAGGCATAATATATGTTCGGCATAATGGACGTTAGCAATAAATTATCATATTGAAGTATCCTTTAAGGAAATAACTTTTCGGTGGTGACAGCCTCGGGTGGTAAGAGCGCAAATGTTTGAAATTTTTTGAATTACTCTGGAAACTGATAAAACTCGATTAACATTTTATTCTATTGTATATACCTCAAGAAGTCTTCACTCAAATAGAAGATGCAGAACGAATGAACATCGAATGAACGAAAGAACAAATTGCACATCTCTAAAATAGGCTAAATACTCTTGTTTAAAATCAGTCTATTTTGTATTAAGGTATGAATAAAGCACATCAACCCCTTGATGCCCATGTTGTTTGTAAACAACAACGTTTTTAAATTGCTAAAACTTTTGATATAGGCAGAATTTACTCACAAAAACAAAGTAGACCAGTAACTGGGACTATTAGAACTTAGAACTGAAGTTATTGCTATTAGTCTGATATAACTCTGCTGGAGCAGTACCACCAGAGGTATTGACAGTTGGCGTTGATAAATGAAATTTTGATATATCTTCATTATTTTCCATCTTAGCAGCTTTCAAAGCATGTTTTTCGTGTTACTTGAACCCTATGAACGATAGAAAAAAATGGGCATGTAAGCATTAACTTAGATTAGTTCTTCAAGCATGCAAGGTATAATTGAAGAAAATATATAACCTAGAAGAACAGCTCATGAAAGAAAGAATGATGCATTTTATTATTCATTCAACGAATATACGAATATTGCTGGTTCTATGTTGATTATCTCCCATATTTTTAAGCATAGTGACTGAATTCTCGATGCCATCACAAATATTTACGGAAACTCTTTGAGGTGAGAGAGAGTTTATTCCTGTACTGTGATGAGTTACCGAAACGAAAAAGGTATCGTCACAAACGTAGAATCCGCAGCCTAATGTGGATCCTGTACATAACACTGCCAGTTTCCATTAGATCCAAAACTTAATGTCTGTTCATTATTTTTTCCCATTTTTTTTTGTTAAAAACCTATTTAGTCAATTTGTTAAATGTGGTAACGGCATTTAATTAGCAAGGGACTGAAAGGTGAAGTATATTTTTCAATATTAAGAGCCATAGTACTCAAGTGAGAGCGAGGAGTCTGTAGTCTCTCGACAGAGTTATACGAAGGTATAGTATAGCAAAGCGTCATTTTTTCGTAACTTGAAAAAACAAGTGAAATCTCTAACGAAAGCCTTGCGATTATTTTTATATTTTTGTGAATTATGCCAATCGTCCATTATGCCTAACGTCCATTATGCCAAACGTCGCGCACCCCCGACAGTCACCGTATTAATGAAAATATTCATATAATTAGTTCGATGATCTCTCATAAACCTTCAATAAATTTGTTAAAAGATCTTTGCGATATTTTCAAACTTTCAAATGTAATACACATGGGTTGCTTTTTAAACATAACTAACATCCAAGCATAGTTAACATTCTTTTATATTTTGATAACTTTTTGTGTTCAAATTATGCAATATGGCCAGGGAATCCAGTACCCCGTAAGATCAAGTGCCCTCACTTGCTTCTGTTTTTATTTTAAATTACTCGTAATTTCATACATTTATTGCTATCCTCTCCCTTTACTCGTCACCTCTTTCGCCGGTCCTGCCAGCTGTAGTGGTACCTTGTCAAATCTGGCCAGAATTTCACTGTACCTGGATCGGATAGTATGCATTTGTCTAGACACTCTTTCTTCCAATCCATCATTTCGTTGGTGATGAAAAGCTTAGTTTTGAGTCCGAACCTGCAAATTCCTTGCCGCATCATCAGTTTCTGGGCGAATTCATATGGTCAGCAAAAACTTTTATTCTGCCTTAAATTCAACTGATTGCTATTGTATTACCTCACATTGTAGTACAGCCCTCGCGCTACGGAACATTATACAGTGAAGACCCGATTTTATCAGTCCCCGATCTTATCAGCTTCGTATGAAAATTGATAGTTGGTAGTTTGATGAGCTCTAGCAGGCGAACCAACTTGAATTCGAGTTAATCCTTTCTTGAGCATACTTTTCTTATCTTGGAGAAGGGAAATTTAAACCAAATAATCAGAAAGGGTTATGAGGCTATATCTAGGGACTAAAGAAGAATACTTTAAAAGCTTCGGTTTCTTAAAAAGAAACAAAAATATATGTCCCGATTATATCAATGTCCCTGTTTTATCACCCTAAAATTCACCAAGGGGCTGATAAAAACGGGTTTTCACTGTATATCGCTTCACTCTGTCGCCTTCGGTACCTGCTTGCTCTCTGAATGTGTCTACTGGCTCCTACACAGCTTCAACGAGCAGTAAGCTGGGCGATTATGACAAAGTTCTACATAACATTCTAGCGGAATCGTATTCTAAATTCTGGAATCATGATATTTAGATATGAAACTGCTCCATCAGAATTCTGTGCAGGATTCCATGAGCTAGAAATGTTCAAAATTCTGAGCGGGTTCCATCACAATGCTGCAGGGAGTAATATCGGAATCGTGAGCAAGAATACGTCAAAACACTGAACAAGAATTCCGCCAAAATTTTGAACAGAATTTTCATCTTCTGGATAAGATTCCATTGGAAACATGAGCACGATTTCATCAGAATGTTGAGCAAATCATAGTCCTGATACGGATTGTTCTATTCTATTTCTACTCTATTCTAACCCTTACACAGCCAGTATTGAAAAGCATCCTGGAAAACACTGCAGTTATTCTGTAGTGTTTTTCTTGTCAATATTAATATTTGAAGCATATTTTCATATGTCGCAAATATTAAAACGCCCAGGCCTACTGTGCAGAGTTGGGTTTGAAGATGTTTCAAAAATAGACGGCAATAAAATTATTCATTTAATGAATAATTTAATTAACGAATTGTTTTGAAATTTAAAGGAGGAAGAAACGAGGACAACCGTACCGACCGTTTCAATTTGAAGGGGATATGTATAATGAATCGTTGGGAGTGACTTTGCTAAGAAGGTTAATGTCACTCCTTTGGTCTTTTGGGATGGAACAGAGGTATTTACACCTTGCCCTGACTAATAAGCCTAGGTTATAGCGCCTTTACTCGCTCCATAGTCCTGATAAGGATTGTCATAGAAATCTGAAAAAGTTTTCTTGAGAAATCCGTCTTAGGATACTACCAGAATCCATCCGAATCCCAAGTAGCATTTAACAAGAATCTTGAAATGAAATTTATCAGAATTCTGAGATTTCCTTAACATTCTTTTGTAAATTAATTATTTTCAAAGAAATCCAACCAAAGGAATTTTTCAATGGAATAAATTCGCAAAACAATGGTAAATATAAATACTTGGTTCATCGGCACTACTCAAATCAGCATACCCGCATCGAAAGTAGGTACAAAGTTTTCCGTCCGCAACTATAGAAGGGAAAAAACCTTCCAACACGATCCACGTTCAACCATAGCTTACACAGAACCCGACAGGTTCTAAGTTCATTGGCTGGCCCCCGGCTAGCCTGCGATTCCTAAAGGTCGTAGTCCCTTTCCGGGCTCCGGAATCGCTGACAGTCGACGTTTTCCTCAGCTGGGCCGACAGAAGGGTGTATAACAGATAAGTTCGTCAAATTACCCCGTCACATGATGCCCCCCTCTGTCTGAGATGGTACCGGAAGAGGGCTCAGGTTGGTTCCCTTCATTCAATGTCTACATGGCGGGCAGGTCTGCTACCGTCTGATGCCGGGACACACATAAGTGACGGACGGTGCCGAAAGCTCAAGCAGCCGAGGGAGAAAGTGTGTGTTTGTTGAACTACATTTTCTCGTTCCAGGAAGAGCAAGGGGCGACCGGGTTTTGGTGATGGGTAGCCAACCCTGGTCCCTCCGGGTCTTATTCCAGGGAGCATGTTTTTATGCTACTGGTGCAGCATGGTCGCCGCCGCCATCGGTGTTGTTCTAGACTGCAAGGATGAGGTAAATGGCTTGACATATTTTACTGCTGGTGCTGCTGCTACATCGGAGCCGTACACATCGCAGTAGACGGTGGAAGTGTTGTGCGCGCTGCTCATACCACCAGCATGCAGGAGCTGGTGGGCGCTTCCTATGTACCTATACAATATGATTTTTCCGAGCTGGCGGAAATCACAGGCGGCAGGGTTTTTTGAATGTTTTTTTACCTTTCTTATATTTCTTTTCATGTTGCCTATGTTTGTTCGCAGTTTTGAAATGATCGAGCGGTGTGTGAAGGGTAGACGCTAGCTTCGCTGGGACGACGAGATAAATATTCTATGTGCTAGAAAAGTACACACTTTCCTGGAGTGCTTTGATTCCTGGTGGCATTCTGGACTTGTGTCGGACGTCAGCAGTCTATGCTGGGAATTGTTTCCGGGGGGGAAAGTAGCGTCACTTTGGGATACCGGCTGTCGCGACTGTACGATAATCTAAAATTCACTTTTGTTTCTTTTCGACTATTGTTTGGCGTTTTGACAATTCTTGTGCGCTGAAACGGGTCGCTGAAAACTGTACTATTTGGAACAGGAACCTGAAATTGTGAAACGAAACTATTATTGGAAAACTAATTGAAAAGTCTATTCTAGTTTTATCCAGAATCGCTCTCTTAACCTTCAATAGCGTCGGACCATAGGCGCGCGCAGCCTTTTCCATTAGGGGGGGGGGGGGGGGGCTAACGGCTTAAAACATTCAGTTATGTTAAGCCTTCATTATAAGTTAGATTTCTGGTAAAGCTTCGATTGTAAAACAGTTATTTTATTTTGATATTGGAATTTACGTTGTTCCATTTATTTCTTAAATGTAGAAACTGGTTGCTCAAAAAAGATAATCAAAGTATTTCTGTATCTTATTATCATCCCATTTTAAGTAGGCTTAAAAATTAACATTAATCATTTTCAAATTCCATGGAAAAAAAATTCTCGTGGTCTTTGACGCAATACAATTCTCACGTTTTTTGCAATAAGATTTTTTTAAGTTAATAAAATTGACCATTTTTCAGTCCCACATAACTCTCTTAAACTATTGATGCATGAAATTTTTTTCGAATAATTAATTTTTTTTTAACATTTGCCTTATGTATCCTGCAATATGCAAAGCCAATTTGACGCTTTCAATTGGAAGTATGCTTTAGCATAAAACGTTATTAGAAGAAAATAATGCGTATTTATTGCAGTTCAAAGATACATTGCACAGTGGTCCCCCATAGTACAATAGCACACAAAAAAATCAGCAAAGGCGTGTTTTTATCTTGCGATTATATGATTATGGATATACGTTTTATAGTTTCAAACTTAATTTTGATAATAATGAACTGATTTTTTAGTATATAGATGAATTCATACGGTGGTTCGATATTTACCGATAAGTTAATTAATATTGAAAATTGATTGCTCGTTAGAATTTTTTTTGTCGAACTGTAGTTATCAATATTAGTATTTTAATCAGACAACGCTACTAATAGCTGTGTATTGTACGATAATTATCGAGTTTTGGTGAATATGGAGTGCAGAAAGATGAGTATGTTTGTATATATATTCGAACAATTTAACTAAAAACCTTGAATTTGGCTTTAACCAACTTTTCCCTCGATATCCCTCACGAATTTTTCAACAAACTACAGCACAAAAGCTGTAGTTTCCAGAATTTTGAATGAAAAATCATGGGTTTTTTTGCAAGTACATCAAAACATGTACTATTTGATACTCTATAAAATATTAGAGCAAAAAATAATGGTCATTAAATATGAACGATTAGTGTAATAAGAAATGCCATATCACACTTTTAGGTAGATAAATCAATTTTTAGTGTAAAATTCGGATTCAGCGACCCAAAATTTACTAAAGAAATAAAGTTTAGTAACGATATTTGCATTGCACATATTTATGACCACTGTGCATTGTGAGTTTTTACGGTTTTTATTCGTCTCGAATGAAAATTTGAACTTTGGGCTTGATACCTGGCTTTAATTTCTGCACAAGCTACTGGACACCTCTGGCTGATTTTTTCCAGTATCTGGTCATTGAAATAGCATCCTTAGCCATGTATCCATTCTATATATTTATAGAGTGTGTCGATTTGGATTGGGTAGAATTCCGGGTAGTTTGGGGAGTTTCTATTATCAATGACGTTGCCATCATTTTCCCGGTACTGCTATTACGCATTCTTACTGTAGTGGCTACTCGCCAAATCTGGCAAAAATTTGGGAGGGCCCCCCGGAGAGACCTAATTTAGCACTAGACGATTTTAAGACAATCGTAGATTTATAACTCGGTTCAGATTGTAGGTTGTGATGAAAATCGGAGTTTTGTGGCAATATCTGCAAATTTACTGCCAGATTATACACTTTTTCCGACAAACTTGTCTGCAACAGCAATTTTATACTTCTTGCAAACATGTGATCTTTGGCAACACAAAGCTTCTGTTCCGGAAGCTGGTTAAAGTCAAATGTTCATTACCCTTACAGATACATTTTTTTTTTGAATTTGTTCAGATCCTGATCATACATCTCTCTGACCCGCGATTTTGAACAGGCTTTACGGCCAGCTCGATTGCTTGATAGCCCTATATTTGAAGAAAACGACGACATAATGGTACCTTCAGGACAGCAGACAAACATTACATGAAATCTGTTTGTACTGCAAATACACTGAAAAAAAAACCAAACGTTAATTCTATTTGCTTCAAACCGCTTAAAATTCATATGAAGAAGAAATGCTATTGTTATCACGCGCACACATACCTTCTATGTGTCAACTGTTTAAACTATGTATGCACACACATAAGTTATATGTGCATATTGTTATGGAATGGGGTTTTATGCGCCTAATAGTTATGAAATGTGAATGTAAGATTAATATTTCTTGTAAATACATACATTAGCTTTATGTGCCAGCAAATAGTGGCTATATGCCTCCGTTAATTGCAAAAATCTATGTGTAAAATCAATAGGCATAACGTTTACTTTTTTTGAGTGTATAAATGTTTGGTCATTGTTTATCATCATACTCGGGTTTTCATTTCTTTTGTGCAGAATAAATTCTCTCTTTTTTCAATCGCGTGAGAATTTATGAAAACATTAACTTTTTTTTCAAAAATTTTGCACATTGTAAGCAAATTGCAGTCAAAAACTACCAGAACCGACCACAAAGAGCACTATACCGGAAAAGATGACGCATAACGATTCTACATTCATAGAGTTTCAAATGTTTCTAACTTGGATTTTTTTTTAAATTTTTGAAATGTATGTTGGGGAAATTTTGTTAAAAAATCAGTGTGGAGCTGTTTCAATTTTAATAGGTCGTCTGCTATAAACCTTACTTCAATACCAATTAAAATTTTCTTGAACATCCAAAACTCAGGAATGTTTCAATAAAATTTTTTACAGCTGAGCAAAAAGCAAACATAAATAAATAAAAAATCAATAAAAAAGTAATATGAACTGAGCTCGAAAAGTGGAAAAATTCATACAAAATTCATTGTGAGATATAAAAAAACAAAAATATTTTTTTTTAATTTTAGTAATCAGATCAAAATATTTACGAAATATATTATTTCTATATCTATCTCGTCAGGATTTGGTAATGGATTATGGCCCACTGATATATTTTTTTCACTGTAGGCTTCAAGTTTTAAAAATAATTTTTATTTTACTTTAAATTTTTTTAGCTTCATTTTATGATATCAATTTTTAGGCATGTGAATTCTGACTTAGATTTTCACCTAAAATTACTTTTTCAATTTAAAAAAATTCTCTGTTTATAGTATTGGGTGAATCTCCAATAAATTTATAAGAAAAATGATGACAAACAAAAACTTCTGAGCAACTCGAGAATCAAGTAGAAAATAGAAAGTGTTCTTTCTGTAGGAAAACATTCAAAAACAATTTTCGGGGTTTGTTAGTGGTCCAAAATACATTTAGAAAACATAGCTAGGAAAGCAATCAATTATTTTTTTTTCGTAAACAGTGCTATTTATAACGACTGGGTATTTGATGCGAACCATGAATGCATTAGACATTTCCAGGGAGCCACTTTCCAGTCACGTTCCACACACATATTTTATTCGATTGCATACCTCCAGTGAGAGAAAAGCTTTCCCCAATAGTCGACGACGCCTTAAAGGTGGTCTACTGATCACTTTAACGAGTCTCTCTCCTGCGCGCTACATGCCCAAAACTGAATAAACATTTTAAACTGTCTCCAACATGCTAGTCCATAATTAACAAACCTTATGCGCCCTTGTCATGATCGTCCTTTTCAGCGGCATTCAGCTCACTTCTTACATATAACCAATGCGACAATAAGCTCCTAGTCTGATTTTTCTCATCAGTTGCTCATTGGCACTCCACATCGAACCAGTTTCCTCGTGTGTTATCCGATAGTCATATGACTGTTGAACTGATCACTAGACTGCCCAGAAAAATAATGAATTTTTGAAAACTCAATCGGCCCACCTCTGAGTCAATTCTTAGTCCCACCAGGAGTACTTGCTCCAAATTTGAAGCAAATCGGACAAGTCTAGCTACCGGACCAACGTGCTTGAAGTTTGTATGGGATTTTTCGACAATTTACATGGAGAAAACCCTCTTGCTCAAATTTTCGCCGCTAGGTGGCACTGTATACATCAGATTATCACCAAAAGTGAAACTTAAAAAGATAATTTTATTATCTACAATTTTGTTGAAGACTGCAAAGCGATCCAACTCCAATAGGAAAAGTTATTAAACTTTTAACGAAGTGATGTCTGAGTCAGTTTTGCATGGGGCCTAGCAGTGCATGGTAGTGTATCAGTACTAGGGTCTAACAAACTAAACATTTTTGTGGATTAATGGTTAGATTTAGCTGAATAGTATGTTCGGAAGAATTGCAGTACATACTACGAGTTATGTTTTGGTTAGAAAATTTTAGTTCAATCTGTGACCGCATAGATGGCGCCAACACTAACTTTTCAACGGAGAGAGATAGAATATCGAGATGTTTGGAAGAATTACTGCAATATTCTTGTTCTACAACTTTGTAGAAGACACCTAATTTCTATCTCTCTTCGTTGAAAAGTTAGTGTTGGCGCCATCTATGCGGTCAGATCTGGAACTACAATTTTCTAACCAAAACATAACTCGTATTATATACTACAATTCTTCCGAACATACTATTCAGCTAAATCTAACCATTATTCTACAAAAATGTTTAGTTTGTTAGACCCTAGTACTGATACACTACCATGCACTGCTAGGCCCCATGCAAAACTGACTCAGACATCACTTCGTTAAAAGTTTAATAACTTTTCCTATTGGAGTTGGATCGCTTTGCAGTCTTCAACAAAGTTGTAGATAATAAAATTATCTTTTTAAGTTTCACTTTTGGTGATAATCTGATGTATACAGTGCTACCTAGCGGCGAAAATGTGAGCAAGTGGGATTTCTCCATGTAAATTATCGAAAAATTCCATACAAACTTCAAGCACGTTGGTCCGGTAGCTAGACTTGTTCGATTTGGCTCAAATTTGGAGCAGACACTCCTGGTAGGACTAGGAATCGACTCAGGGGTGGGCCGATGGGGGTCATTTTTTTTTTCTGTCACTCTACTGATCACCTTATGAACTTGCTGCTACGTTGTGATCAGCTCAGATCTCCCATGTTTCCCTCTTTACCATGAGAACCGACAGCTTTCCTATCTGTATATTCCAAATCCTTTCATAACTAATGTTTTATACCTTTTCCTACTTAGTAATTTCTTGCTAATATAACCTTGTTAAAATAAAAACCTATTTTAATCCACCTAGCGGTGCAATTGTGCCTTTCTCAATCATGAATCACGAGAATGTGTGCGTTGTTTATATTCATTAAAAACTTTTAAATGCATATATTACATTTTATTATTATACATCACATGACAACTATATACAGGAAAACAAATCATTATTCGAGTTCTAAAATTTTGTAAAAGAAAAAACAGCCACGCTAATATTGAACTGAAAAAAGGTGCGAAATCGGCAAAGTCCCAAAAAGTCGATTTTCATAAATAAATTTTTTTCGAGATAACATAAAATCTCGACGTTTCATGCATTTTAAAGATGTTTGGCATCAAAAATACGAATTCTATTTCTGAAATTTCATGGGGCCTCCCCTTTGAAAAAAAATTAGAGTTCCGATTTATATGGGAATTTCATATGTGACCGGACGATTTAGTCTATATTTCCGGACCCATATAAGCGATCCGTAAGAAATTTTATAGACATCTGTGGGGATATTATAGCTATCATTTGGGACTAAGTTGTGTGAAAATGTGTGAAAATCGGCCCAACCATTTTCGGGAAACTGATGTGAGTTCGTAAATTTTGAAAGATGGCCGCTTTTCCCGGACACTTCCGGAACCGTCTATGGTGGTCAATGTAGTCAACGAAAGTTTGGGTGGCCGTCGGTGACCTAGAACAGCAAATTTAAGTTGTTTGAGAGACATTTTAGCGAAATTTTTACCTTTTTTGCTTTCATCGGAGTATCGGTTTGAATCACAATTTGTTATGTGATCGCACGCCACAACCTGTAACTCCGGAACCGGAAGTCGGTTGGGGATAAAATTTAAAAGCCATTTACGGGGACGCAATACCTTTCATTTGAGGTCAAGTTTAGTCGAATCGGTCTAGCCATCTCCGAGAAACCGATGTGACTGTTACTCTGAATTTGGATACTTCCGCCGGGGCTTCCGGAACCGATGATGGTGGCCAATGTGACCAAAGAGACTTTGAATGGCTGTTAATGACCTAGTACTACAAATCGAAGCAGTTGTGGTCACATTTTGGAAAATTTTTCACCAATGTATAATTGCAGAATTTCTTAAAATCGACGTTTTCTGCGTGATCGTACTCATCACCCTGTAATTCCGGAACCGGAAGTTGGATCCATTAGAAATTCAATAGCAGCCTATGGGAACGTTGCACCTTTCATTTGGGACTAAGTTTGTAAAAATCGGTTCATCCATCTCTGAGAAAAGTGAGTGAGATTGTGTTCGCGTACACACACAGACGCACATACACACACACACATACACACACACACACATACATACACACACACAGACATTTGCCGAACTCGACGAACTGAATCGAATGGTATATGTCACTCGGCCCTCCGGGCCTCCGTTAAAAAGTCGGTTTTCAGAGCAATTGCAATACCTTTCTATTGAGAAAGGCAAAAAGATAGAAGTAGAATAAGTTATTATCCTAAGAAATGACATCTATTTAGTTCCAAAAGTTTTCCTAAGATTATATTACTGTTCAATTTTAGAAAAAGCTGAAAGTTTTTCTTGTTCTCGCTTTCCATATATTACCTCCTGGAATCACCATATATGCCTTCACCGACTAGTAGTCGTAGTCGTAGTAGTAGTAGTCGGCGACTACATTAATCATTTGCAATGAAAAGTTTATAATTTTTAGTCAAAGCAAAAAATGAAATTGCTTACCAACAGTCTTGTATTTTTTGTACCGAATCCTTGCTTCAGTTACCGCTTCCTCTCGCCCTCCTCCTTATCTTGTTATGTTATGTAATCCCCCCCTAGCCCCCCCCCCCCCCTTGTGCACGCCAATGCGTCGGACAATATTAATTCACATTACGAGCACGTACAACTTCCACTAATAATCACCAAAAAGCTTCCGAATTAAACAACAAGAGTCTCTAACCCTGTGTACGGGGTTGGAAATCGAACCCAGATGAGCCGCGTACAAGGCAATCGCTTTACCAACTACGCTATGCCCGCCCCCAAGAAAGTGCTTCTTATTCTAGAAACACATATAGTGGTTTTATACTCAAGATTGCCTCTAGAGCACTAGTAGGTGTTGTCATCGCACAAGTCATCGCCATCAGAACCATTTTTGAAGATGGTTGGTACAGCAACTATGAATCTATCTTATCTTGTGCAGGAAGGGAAAGCTTCTATAGCTATGGTTCAAGAGCCGTATTTCCGTAAAGGAAACTTCTATGTTGAAAGCTATCTAACCTTGTCTTCGCAGCTTGCAACAAAAATAACATGAAAAATCCACGTGAAATGCCTCGTGAATAAATACTTTCGAATAGTGCTATTGACGCATGTCTTATATTATGTCAATATGACCGTTGATAACATAAACAAGAAATACTTCTATTGTTCGGCATATAATGAACCTTCTGATTTTGAGAGGCACAGAATTGATGTAATACTTAGCAGTACAAATCTGCCCAATATTTGCACGAGCTGGTAGAAAAGAGGTGTTAGATGTAACTCTCTGCTCTGACAGTATTATGCATGAGTTGGCAAACTGGCTCGTACCGAACGAGCTCGAACCGTCGTTATCTGGTCATAAGTACATCGTCTTTGATCATTTGAACGTCTCGCTAGATATCGTCACATATCGTAATCACAAATCTACGATCTGGGACCTCTGCGATGAGGGCTTGGCGACTAGGTTGCAGTATTCTAGTAAGAGCACTGATTGGACATTGCAAACTCAATTATCACATGGCTACTATTCAGCGTGCTGAGAATTATTCGTGTGATCTTTGTGAATTCGGTTACGGAACTTCATATCATTTGATATGTAACTGCCCAGCAGCAATGCAATTGCGTATCCGGATGTTTGATTCTCCGTATATAGATGAACCTATGTACGGAGAGCTGAAACTCAAGGATATTCTATTGTTCCAAACCCAGTGTGATAAAGGGCTATAATTTAAGCCATATTAGAATGACAATATTTAATCGGGGGTGTTTTTGTTCAGTTATCTCAATATCCTCTGTTGATGTATCCGCTCACTGTTGAAAAAAATCCAAATCCCTGCGGGAATCGGAAATTTTATTTCTGCTATTGTAGCACCTTCAGATCGTTCAGCAATCATCCGAGGGTGCATAATGCTTTGTTTTAATTGTTCTGTGTCGTTACCTTACAACATTCCCAATCCTTCCCATCAGTGAAATGACAAAAAAGCAGATCATGGCAAATCTCCGACCAACATGGGGAACGTGCCAATTGAGCCAGTCGCTGATTCCACCCCCTGTTTACAGGGAAAAACTTTTCTGTTATGTTTACTACATGTAAAAAAATTGTTCCCAAAATCGTAAATAAAGTGCCATGAATTCTAGAACGATCACGTTTTTACGTTATGAAAACAGGACCATGAACAAAAATAATGTGTTTTATAATTATGTTCAATTTCCCTTCAGTAACGCCCGCGTAACGCTTTTATTAGCGGAAATATTTTTTTTTTGTTTTGTGAACCAGTCACGGTTTCCACCAAGTTATTTCTAATTCGATTTTCAGTACGCGAACTAGTTCACAACTTAATGAACATTATTCGTAAAACCAAAGGTTGTCTCATGATGTTTTTCATAGATATAGGAACATTAGTTCACAAAATCAAAATGTTCTGGATTTTTTCTTGTGAACTATTTTACGAAATTCGGAATTTTATTTATGAATCCATTCAATCCCCGTGAACTAATTCATGATCTCCAAAATACTAGCCACGATCCAATGTCCGTGCTCGTGAAATAGTTAGAAACAAAATCATCAAATATTATCATGTAATCGTGAACTGGTTCATGATTCCTAACGTATTAGTCACGATCCAATAGCTCATCAAATAGTTCACGAAATCATGAAATATTATTCATGAGCTGATTCATGATTCCTCGTACATGATTCACAATCTATTTTACGTGCTGGTGATATTTAGAAGATATCCAAAAAGTAATGAAGATGCAAAATGGTAATGAAATTTTTACGTGAAATCTTTCACAAGATTTGGAGTATTAATCGTGAAATCATTTTTGTTCCATACACTTTTTCATGAAATGCCCAGCTGCTAGCGACCAGTAATAGGTACGAGCAGTAGATATAAAACAAATATTAGGACCTCGAACATCGCTATTCATTTAGTAAGGTTCATTGTGGTGTCCGGACAGAAAAACAAAAACTGAGCTGAGAACCCCAAACAGTGTTCACAGAACAAAATATAGCGAATCAGTGACATTTTTATGATCATGAAATTGTCACGTTATTCCGAGTAAAAAAACCGATAGTAACCATTACTATTATTTATCACGATAAGACGAAGAGAATTTATGAATAACATGATAATGCTGCTGATATCATGCACATTAGTTTCATTACTCTTTGAAAGAAAACCCTAAAATAAAATATCATGATAACATGAACAGAAATTACGAAAATAGTGACGAATATGCTGAAATCATGAACACATACATACATACAACCCGTGACAAAAATATCTAAAATCGTGACTAAGATCCTGAAATCATGAACATGAATCATTCTACTATTTTTTTGAGAGTTGTTCTACTGGAGCTGTAGAGCTAGGTTCTCGGAAGGGCTCCCCGTCAGAATCACATACTACAATTTGCAGACGAGACAGGCAATGTCGCCCACTAAAACACTGCCTTAGGTCAATTGTAGCGGGCCGTGATTCTGAATGTGATATTCATTGTACGGTACAGGTATGTGCGGGCATAGGGACTCGCGATCGCGTGTATCATCGCGAAGAGCTCGAGCATTTGTACGTTAACGTGTTCGATCGCGTGTGCGTTTGTATGTCGCGTGTGCTAACGTGTATGTAACTTCGCGTGTATGAATTCTATTTTATAACCGTGTGCCTTTCGCATATTAGCGTGTGTTCTTGAATAATCACGCGCGGACCGTTAATCTAGTACTTTATTTTTTGGTGTACTGCTATGATGCTAAAATAGTGTGAGATCTTCCATATCACTAGAGTGCCCGGTGATGTCGTCATGTTGTCTAGTGGATATAAGCCTTATTTTTTGATTAGTTCTACTCATTCAGTATGGACCTAAGTTATTGTGACGGAGAGTAATGGTTTCCGGACGTGACCGATTCATGAGCGCGCGAAAACGGACGTTTGTAGGTTTGTGTTTGAGACAGCGTTTGAAACTTCGTGAGTGCTAAAACGTTCTCCTTATTACCGGGGTGTTATTAATTTTGCGTGATCGCGAACGTAGATGTGCGTTGTTAATCGCGAAGGGCCTAAGCGTTCGTATGTTAACGTGTTTGTCACGTGTGCTCGCGTTCATGTGACTTCGCGTGTACAAGACTGGATTTTGTAACCGTGTGGCATTTCCTATATACGCGTGCGTTCTTGGATGGTCACGCGGACGTTCATTCTGATAGTTTTTGGTGTACAATTCTCATTCTGACAGGAAGTAAGTTACCCCATATCACTAGAGTCCTCGGTCATTTTTTAATTGATCCAATTGAAGGCATGGACCTAGTCTGCTGATATCAAGGATAGAAACATCCGGAAGTGACCGATTCATGATCGTGCGAGTGCGGGAGTTTTTAGGTTTACGCTTGAGACCGCGTTTGAAAATTTATAGGAGCTGAGACATTCACTTTATCACCGGGATGTTATCATGTTTACGAGATCGCGGATGTAGGGTGCCGGGGATGGTCGCGAAGGGCTCAAGCATTTGTATATTAACGTGTTTGTCACGTGTATGTGACTTCGCGTGTATAATTTTGATTTTATAATGATGTAGCGTGTATTCTTGTTTGATCGTGCGCGGACCGTGAATCTGATGCTTAATTTTAGTGTATGGTACAGATGGTAGAAGAGAGTCCGTTTCCCTTATCACTGGAGTTCCAGGTCAAGTCACCATGGAACGTGTTGTTTAGTGAATATGAGCCTCACTTTTTTGATTGGTTCAACTGAGGACATTAGTCCAGACTGCTAGGACCGAGGCAAGACTAGGACGTGACCGTTTCATGATCGTGCGAGTGGTTGGTTAATGTTTGAGACCGCGTTTGGAAGTTTAGAGATGCTACGTTTACTTAACTACCGGGGAATTTTCATGTAAGCGAAATCGCGGACGTAGGTATGTGTGGATTATTGCAATTGCATGGTCGCATTTGTGGCCAGGTTTGTGTTATCGTGAAGGCCACGAGCGTTTGTACCTATATGAGTATAAATAACGTATAGTGGAGATATACTAATAAAAGGAATCATAACATGCCAAACAAAGAAAAAAAGATGCAAAGAGCTTGACTAGAAGTGTATAAATTGAACAATACTATTTTGGTATACATAAATAAAATAAAATAAATCAACAAAATAAACAGACTAATGAAGTAGAATAGGAAAATACATGTAACATGTAATCAAACTTGTCTAAATGCAGCAAATGTTGTATATTTATCATTAACGACAATTTCATGCTGTTAGACTTTCATCATGCTATGCTGGCTGGGAATGGATGACTCACGTGCGTCGGTAAGTTCATTGTATTGTAATTTATCCAACCCGACTTTCCCGAATGAATAGAACCAAATGCTTACATTGAAGTAGAAGTATTAGCCACTATTCTATCATATACATCAGTTATACATCCATTCCCTGACCCAATTGTCACAAATACTCAGACGAATACATACATAAACAGATATACGACTAGCACATAACAGTTGTACACTAGTACGAAAAACTACGATTATCACAAAGCTACAACTAATAGGTTTCTTATTCTACTTCATTAAATTAATTTAATTAGTATATGCACGATGACAAAGTCGACCGATAAATGGACACACAATGACTCCCTCTGTGAGCCTCGTCCACGGATACCACCAATAGAACAATATTGGCAAACACGGCACACAGCAAAAGTCAATCTACGTCGATCCGCCAGTCGGCCACGCCACCGCGCATAGACCAGCGGTTTAGCGTTGGTATGTGCAGGTGCAGAGTATGAAGAAACATATAACATAACAAGGCGCATAAGCCCTCCCGGTCTCCTCGATGCACCACTATCGGAGCGTAACGCAATAACCATCCTGAAGCAATTATCTATCAGAGGTTCTGTAGGAATGATGCACGCAATGTGCATCATGATGTTTGCAATACCGTCAAACCCCTAAATCATGGAGAGGGATGAACATGAATCACTCTACTTGTGACTAAAATATCACGAAAACGTGAATAGAATTTACGAAAATCGCGACAAAGATCCTGAAATCATGAACTTTAATCCCGCTAGTCTGACAGAAAAATCCGATAGAAAACTTATGAATAAAATTATTAAATATGTCTAGGGAACAACAATAGTAACCCAACCGAACATTCTAATGTAACGCCATGTATATATTCGTGGCAAACTATTTTTTTGAAAATACAAATAGTTTCATGAGGTTTTAATTCGTAAATTCAGGAACTTGGTCACGGTTTTCTTAATTCGTTCAGTTCACAAAATCATGACCTTTTGCTCATGAATTTATAAACGGATTTTTTTCCGTGTACCAACATCTATGATTGGCGAGTAACAGTTTGTCCGGAATTTCCATCCAAAGCGAATTTTGACTCTAGGCTGCCAATTTGGTGTTAGTTTATACATATGGTCTAAATGATAACAAGTTGGTGTCAGTTACTGACAAGTGGAACACGAAACATTCAAATCCAACTTTTCCAAGTTAGGTTTTGTGCCCTCATGCAATTGTATTGTTTCATTCAATTTTTTCCTTGGGAAAAAAATATGTTGCACAAACAAATTGTTAACCTTGACAAAAATTTGTAAATTGAATCAGAACAACGTGTCCAAACGTATTGAGCGATAATATATGCACTCTATAAACTCATTGATACGGCGTTATCAATCGAGTGATAAGAGCTATCCTTATTATCTACTGTATTCCGAAGCCTGAGCATTAATAGGAACCTATTATAACTTGAACAGAAAAGGTTGACACGCGAAAATGGCTATTGGTATCGGGAGAAATAACACCGCCAAGAAATTCTCAGCAGCAGCTAGCAAATAAATAGAAACGAGTAGCGCCAAGAAGGATAAGAAACCCTGCGAAGGTGATTGTAAAGAAATGTAAATCATTATGAGAGACGCTTCCCGATCGGTTTGTGTCTCAACAGGTGAGCAGGTCAGATATACCGATAAAGTTGTACAGCAGCAATGGAGAAAAACATGAACGATTAAAACAAATTCAAAACGAGCATGAGTACAATCCCAACTGAAGTAGTACCTAACGGTGGCCTCGGAAGAATGAGGACGGCGAAATACAAGAGGTTTAAGTTTAGTCGGTTGGCTTAACTACTACAAACCAATCAGACACTACCATGAGCCAATTCCATACCTTCTCGATAACAGACGACATTTACCCAATTTGTTGAGCTGAGTTGATTAGTACACCTCCAAAAAAATCCTTAAAATTTAAAGGTTTCTCTCCCATTATGAATTATGCGCACTGGCCTGATTTGAATACCTAATTAGAAATTTTTCAGCTCTATGGAATATAACGCACAGCTCAATTACCCTACTGTTAGCTTCTGCATAAAACATAAACAACAAACGGAAATCAATGTAAAAACAAATGAAAAAAGAAGGTAGACGCAGAAAATAAAACTAAGTCCGAATTCGCATGTTTGACGCTGTGCCATCGCACTTCCACGCCTATTTATCAAACACTAGCACTTACGCTTACAAATTGTACCGACTTTCTATACCCCTCGTTCGAATGTACAACCCTACTAAACGATTCAAATTCCCCATCGAAGAGAATAAGTTTCATATTCTCTCTGAAAATTCACGCAAAGCTTCCACTTCACAGTGGGTATGAAAAAGCTCACAGCTTGAAACGTTTCAAGCGCTTCCTATTTGCTCGAGGAAATGTTTCATTGGCAAAGCGCGCTCTCCTAAACGATTGCATACCTGCCGTTCTCAACATCGGCAGCATGGCATGCTGTTGGGATTTGGGTGTTAACTTTTCCTTGATGCTTCCGAAAGGGCAGTGGGGTAATGAACCTATATTCGTATTTATGGTAAGTTAGTTCACGGGCTGACCAGCGAGAGTAGAGAAGATTTAAAATAAAACTTTTTCGGATAATTTTGTCGCAGTATTGTGCTAAGGTTGTGCGATAAATCAATTTTTTATTGTGTTTATCGTGTAAAAGCTGTATTCTGCATTCAAAATTGGCTTATTATTTTTAGTTTATGGGTCTTTATTTGGTCCTTATTAAAAAAACAACACCATGTCATCATTATTAATTCAACTGTTACATATTGGGTTATTAGAAGCAACGTAATATTAAGTGGAGAACATTGAATAAAATTATTTTAATTCTTTAGCAAATTTTGTTTATAATTAATTACTTTACATTATTCATGGCTGCAATTAAGCGTGATCGCAATTATTACCGTGAGAGACTTCGGTGTACACTTTTATTTTGATATTTTCCAATTTTGACGAGCTACAACTACTATATAGTAATTGGTGTATTTTATGTATATCTCTTGAGCATTGTTATCATTTGAGTATATTTTTGACATGTAAGTATTGTTTATGCAAACCATGAACAGTAATTCATACACAAATAAAAATTATGCGTAATTGAAATATTACATGTGGATTAGTTTTATTTATTTTGGTAAGCTAAAAATTGACAAACGAAGTATGCAAAATGGCGAAAAGATATGTCTCTAAAATGTCAACAATATAATTAAACTTGCATGGAAAAAATCCGTCCATAAATTCGTGAACAACCTCGTATTCATGAATCTATTTATATTTTCAAAAACTAGTTCGCCCCGAATATATACATGGCGTTACATTCGAATGTTTCGATGGGTTACTGTTTCTATTGACGTTATCGTAATATTTCAGTAATGAATAGAGTGATCATTCATTCATGATTTCAGGGTCTTAGTCACGATTTTGGATATTTTAATCACAACTAATATGATTTATGTTTATGATTTCAAGAATAATGATTTTTATAATTTCTATTCACGTTGTCTTGATATTTTAGTCACGAATAGATTTATGTTTATTTTTGTACATGATTTCAGGATCTTAGTCACGATATTATATTTTACTTTCGAATTTGATATTAGTAACTTGACTCATTTCCATGATATCAGCAGTTTTATCATGGCATTCGTAAATTCTCTTCGCCTTATAGCGATCTGTTTGTGTTGATTACAATCGGTTTTTTACTCGGAATAACGTGACAATCTGAGCTAGATCATAAAAGTGTGCCTGATTCGCGGTATCTTGTTATGTGAACCATATCACGAACATGATTTGTAGTGCTCAGTGAAGTTTTCGTTTTCTGTCCAAACATCACACTGAACCTTATCTAATGAATAACGATGTTTGAGGTCCTATTAGTTTTCTTATATCTACTGCTCGTACCTATTACATGAAAAAGTGCATGGAATAAACAAGATTCCACGAATAATACTCCAAATTTTGTGAAATATTTTCAAATAATTTCACCTGAAAATTTCATTACCCATGCAGATTCCCAAATAGGAAAATTTTGGACTATACCAAATTTTTTGTGCATAAGGGCACAATACCTTACATAAAGTATGGTTTTTGTTTTAGTGTTTCGGATTCTCCTCGTCAGTAACTAGTACCAACTGGGTGTCTAGTTAGACGATGTATTTAAACTAATACCCAAATTAGCACTAGTTAGACACTAAAATCCAAAAAGTCACACGTCTTGCGTGAACACTAAAAAACTGGCTTATACCGAGTTGTTCAGTGTTCACGCAAGACATGTGACTTTTTGGATTTTAGTGTCTAACTAGTGCTAATTTGGGTACTAGTTTAGATACATCGTCTAACTAGACACCCAGTTGGTGCTAGTTACTGACGAGGAGAATCCGAAACACTAAAACAAAAACCATACATTATTACCCATGTTACATGAAATTGAAAATCATTAGGGATATCTTCTAAATATCACCAGCACGTAAAATAGATCGTATATCATGTACTAGGAATCATGAACTAGTTCACGCATACATGAATAATATTATGATTTTGTGATCTGTTTCACGAGCACGGATATTGGATCGTGACTAATATATTAGGAATCTTGAATTAGTTCACGAGGATCGAATGAATTCATGAATAAAATTCCGAGTTTCGTAAAATAGTTCACGAGAGAATATCCAGAATATCTTGATTTTGTGAACTAATATTCCTAAAACTATAAATAGCATCATGAGTCAACCTTTGGTTTTATGAATAATGTTCATAAAGCTAGTTCACGTACAGAAAATCGATTTAGTAATGACAGCGGAAACCGTGACTGATGTTCACAAAATATAGACATATTTCCACAGATAAAAGCGTTATGCGGGCGTTACTGAAGGGAAATTGAACATAATTATGAAATTATTCACGTTAATTCACGGCACTTTATTGACGATTTTGGGAACAATTTTTTCCGTGTAGTAAAGTGCACCGGAAAGGTACTATTAAAAACTAAAGGGTGCGAATTAATCCTGCATGATATTTGTTAGCTAGTCGATTTTTTGTGAAACGTAAATGAAACATTTTTTTCAGCATAACTTAACGCCGCGTCATCGAAAACCATTCAATCTGAATTTTTTTTTTCAACGTGAAGAAAGTTGATATCCGTGAGTAGCATCTTTTCCGATCTGCACGCGAGCAAGATTTCCTGTAGTTCACAGTTTGAAACATGATTCTAATAAGGTACGTTCCCTGCTAGACATTAAAGCATAACTATAATGAAAAGTTGCGTCAGATTTGTTACGTGTATCCACACGTGTTTGTGGAATCCTCATCGCATATCAAATGACGTTTTGGCTCAAATGGAACAACAGATTCCTACACAGATTGAAAAATCAATTTTATGGGTTTAAATGGATTGCAGAAAACGCGCTAAATATATATTAACCTTGAATTTCAATCATTTCGATTAAAAACGCGCAACTCAATAAGTACGTCGCTTTGTATATTTAAAAAATATGTTGAGTTAGAAAAGTTAACATTCAACAATCAAATGAGAACAATATGAAGTATTTTCTTTACGGACTTGAACAATCATAACGGCATGCAGGCTAAATTCTAATTTAGTGACAAAACCCAAAAATGCTACAGACGTAGTAAATTTATTGTAAATATTCAATCACAATCGCAGCATGCCTTCTTCAAATCATTATGACCAGCATAATTAGTTCCCTTTCGCCCACAACTAGATATCTAAGCTGGAAGACGACGATTATTATCACAGAGATATTTTCTTATCAATCCCATATAACAAATGAAAAAATGAAACATAAGACCACCCGCTGCGTTATGGGATGCATGCCACGAAAAGCTAATTAAACGCATTGATCAATCCGTGTGACGAAGATTTGTTGCTGATCGAATTCGTCTTTTGATTCTATATGTCCAATTTTATATCATTATGATTACGAAGCGTCGTTCACATATGCTGATTAAACAAACGCATATGAAAACATTATGAAAAGGGTAATAAAGTACTCTTTCGATAAATCTTCATCTAAGGAAGCGGTGCAAACCTGCGCCGCCTGAAGCGACAACGTTACTTTTTTAATCACTGACAGAACAACACCGTTATTTTGAAATTTACGGTTAACATTTTCAGATTTCTTATTTTTCGATTAATCTGTAAGTTTTCAATTGAATTGCTTGTTCGCAGAGGAGTCAATGTCACGAGTCACGAGCTCCAGGTGCAAACAAAAAAGGCGTAGAAAAGCTGGAGAGCTTTCAACTTGAAACAATAAGTATGAAAGATATAGAGTGGAGATTGATTGGAGACGCGTGACACTTGCTAACGTTGTCGATTTAGATGATTTGAATGATGGAATGGAATTGGCAAGGAGTTGAATAAGTAAAAACATTATTCTCTTTATGAATATAAGTTTTTTCCAATACGTTTATTTGGCACTTGCGAAAGTTTTTTACGCCAAAATAGATTTTTGACATAGAATTTTACAAAAAATCTTAAGACTAACATATTATCAAAATAATGGTTTATTTAAAACTAGCACCAAAATAACTATCATCTTTTCAATCTTAACTTGTTCTTAACTTCTTTAACTACATTATGATCTTATAATTTTGAATGTATCTATTGACATTCATTTCTGTTATTCACTGTATTTAATATAAAACTGAAATTACAAGAAAATCTTGGTACATCATTAGCCTAGCATGAGAGCATGAGCAGATAAAAATAGTTAAATTTTGATAGATGCTGCTTTTAAAAAATTAATTAATTCTATGTATAGCGGATCGCGTAAGCTAGAATATCTCGAACAGAAACTTGTATTGGCCTCGCTCGGATATGTAAAAATCTACTATTTGGGATCTGGTATCGCGATATTCAGTGCACGACCAAACAACATACTCGATGACGCGAAATCCCTATCCGCCAGCACAACGATTATCCTCTGCGAGTCCAATACAGCACAGACGAGCAAAGAATATTAGTTTGGTGCAGCTCAAACTCGATTATCCGGGGATTTAAAAAAAGGATCAACCTGGATAATCGATTTGCTTTATTCAATTTCGCATCATATAGTAATAAATCGAAAATAAAAAGTACACAGTGAACTTTCTTGTTTTGGAAAATGAAATCAAAAGTTATATTTTCAATTCCGGAAGTCGTGTAGTGTACAAAGTGGACATCGTTACGAAATTCTAGCCAAATCGACTAAGAGCTTCAGGTGGTTGCCGCAACTGATAAAATCGATTGGAGTGGATTATCTCCCATACTTTTGGTCTTGTGTACCTGTTTGTAAATTCTATGACAAAACCTTTTTACAGGCTTGTCTCATGCAATAATGAGCACAGCGCAATAGAAGCTCGAGTACATGAGCTCTCGAATACATGCGGGGAAATTTTCATTTTGGCAATAGGCATATATAGTGTTGGCGTATTGGAGCTAAGTTTAGTAAAATGAATTACAACGTTCGACGTTTTCCGGAAGGATACTTTTACCTGTTGGTGGTCCATTAACGGAACGAGATAAGATTAAAAGCCCAATTGCCATATCTGCAGATCGCTTGCCAGATAAAGAATCATTATTAAAATTTCAATTTCTTGTTTCCTTTACTCTCAGCAATGACTAAGGAGGTATCCATCTCAATGCTTCGTGATCAACTTCTTGTGCAGATTTTGAACTTGGTCTACGTGTATTCGAAACCAAGGTGCTTCGAGTTTTAAGGTAATGCGTGCAACATACTGCGGGGATGAAAAAATAACAGCGAACAAATTTGTGTACAAAGTTAAGTCCAAACAAACATAAATTGAGACGTAGTAATGTTTAAGTACATAATAAACTATCTTTATATATATTTTTTTTTCAACATCTCTAATAAAATAAATAAATAATTATTTGAGATTTTTTTTGGTTTTCGTAGTTGTGAATTAAATAACAGAATCGAAATAGTATTGATATTTCCTCGTGCAAAATTCAGCATATTATTTTTGAATTCTTTTATATCTCATGACGTCATTCCTAATGCATAGATTTACTACTCATACCCGAAAAATATTTTACAAAACTTTAAAATAAGTTTCCACTTACATGATAATGTGCAACATTGTCCGCGGTCCTGATATCACCTGAAAATTTTCATTGACCTCAGTTCATATATCGTGCAGTTTTGTGCATCGTCTTAATATTTTCATTGAATCTTTTTCATAAAACTCACAATATTATTCATGGAATTATTCTGACCCGTTGAACTGGTTTCTGATCCGATGTTACGAACAAAAATTATTCGGCTTCAACTTAACGCATTCTTTCCTCGAGCATTAAAAAAACCTGCACACTCCTCATTTCAAAGATGCATGTGTGTATCATCATGCCTATTGTTTGATTTTGAAATTTGCTCTTCAGTTGTGAAAATGGCATCAAAAATGTTGCTCGCGCATCGCGAAAATCCGAACAAATCGAACGTTAAGTTGGAGAAATTGTGGAATGTGGCCAAATCAACTGTCACTAATGCGAAAAGTGTTCGGAAAACGTTTGTCGACAGTCAGAACGAATGGGTCGAAGGCAAATCGAAAGCCGAAGCGCAAGCTGTACAAGAAAAAGCTGACAAAGTTTGATTGCATGGTACAGAATGACGAAACCTATATCGTGGCAGATTTTAAACGGCTTCCTGGATAGAAATATAAAAATCGATACTTCTCCATTCACCAACCAAAACCATCATTTTCCCTGTAGTAGCCAGCTCAATTTACATGTTTAGCATTCTCGAGCATACATGAACAACGTGGGGCATGTTCAGCATATTTTTGCCTTGCTCAAAAACCTTGTCAGTACACCAGCGCAGAGATATTCACACCGCTAATGAAGATACAAATGAATGGAAAATGATTGAGCGGCTGGGATGTATAAATAAATGATACAACGAACAACTGCGATTTGAGCATAGTAGGACATGATATGAAATTCGTTTTTCTTCAAGCGCAAATAAACCTGTCACAAATTAACAACTATGCACATGGCACTAAAAACCGGGAAAATCAAAGTAGGCTGGCCGGTGTGCTAGAATAGAAATATTTCTGAGATGCGTATCTTAAGGTGAAGATATGTGGAAGCCAGGAACGCACGCTTGTTGCTAGGCACCGACGCACTTGTTTACATTGAGAAAAAATGGAATTTGAAGTTAAAATTCAAACGCACAAATGAAAGTTTTCGGACATTTTCCCTCGGTCATCTGCTCATTGGCAGAAAAGTTGAAGTTGTGTTAATAAACGATTAAAGTTTCGCGAGTGTTTTTGCAGTGGTGTGTGATTAAAGTGCATTTGAAAAAGTGAATGAATGAAAATGAGAAGAAGAAAAATAAGAGTGTTTCGAAAAGATACCCCAAGTGAAGAGGGGTGATATATTCGCACAAAATAAGAGCTACAGAAGGAATTCCGTCAAAAACTCGGGTTGGTTGCATAGGAAAATGTTTCTAGCTTCATCAAGTAGCAGTTTCGTGGTACACCAGCAAGGTTAGTTTATTGAAAAGCGTATTTTTTTATTTGCTCATGTCAGATACATGGTAAGACAGGAGAGAGGGGTGTGTGCGGCATAGGAGTTATGTTGGGGCTCATTAAGGTGAATGCATAGCAGGTGCAAGAATAAAGAAAAAAAATGAATAAATAAAGCTTCAATCCCTGGGGTCGGAGGGAAAGTGATTCGTTTGAATAGCACTTTTTGATCTCTAAAAGTACCTCTCCATAGAAATGGTCTTTCAGGGGATCCGTACCGTTGAAAACTATATGAACATCCAGTCCATGACGTCAGAAACTTTAAGTAATCCCATTTCGGGAAGTAATGGGAGCTCCTGGTTATATTTCCCAAAACATGGAGGGATTATCTTCGTAGCAGCACTTCCTATTGATGTGTGATTTTTATTTTGTAGCCCTGTTTGGAACAGCCTAGGTGCCTTACGAGGAAGCTGTGCTAATTCTAATTTCGATTTTTCTAGAGTTTTCAAGCAGAGCCGAAGAACGTCCCTCGCAGAGCGTGAGCGTATGAGTTTCCGAAGATAAGTTAAAGAGCTCTTTCAAGCTTTTCTGCATAAGATCCGCACGCAATTTGTGCGTTGGACATGTCAAACGTGCATGCGTACTCCCCCACAGCAAACACAGTTCTTCCTATTCTTCCTGCACGCACGACTTTGCTACAGTATGTAGCAGAACAGCCCTTCCCGCTTCAACGTAGCTCGGTAGAGCAGCTCCAGCGGAAGTTACGCTAGATTAATCTGGTGGTATTTCTTACCTTCGTTTGATATTGAGTGTAACTGATTGAAAAACAGAAAACCTTGAAGTGGTTAACCCAGTCCTTCGTCAGAACATTGACAGCCAAATACACTGTCGATCTCCACATTGCCAGAAGGAATGTAAACGCGATAATCTATTGTAAAAACATTATTTCTAGCGATGTTGTTGGCTTGTTTCAAGTCAGTCACGACTACGCGCAGTTTATTTGACTGGGCTTTTTTTAATCTCGGTCACTGTTGAATACCGTTTTATCAGCTCCCGCACAACAGAAATGCTGTTAAGAGGTTTGCTTTGATTTTCCACCCAAAGAGCAGTTGGTCCATTCCTGTGGGACCTGTTGGACATTAAGCGAAGCGGAGTCGGGTCGGGGAAAGTATTTTCTATATCTGACCTAACATATTCCACTCCCTCATATTTTATGAGGTTATCTTCGGAGGATTCCATTTCGTTGCGGGCGCAACACGTTCAACGCTGAAACGCTCTATACATATATAAACTTCGAAAGGCACTGAACAGGACCGGTCACCAGAACACGATGGCAAAACTAGAACAAGAAAGCTGTACATGATGGGAAAGAAGAAGATTCGCTACAAAATCCTTGTTTGGCAAGCAATCCGCGGATGTGGCAAATATTCAGTTCTATATCACATTTGGGAGCTTCAACCAACAGATCTACATGCAAATCTCCAAAAGTGACTACCGTACTTCTTGAAGTCTCCGGAAGACTCGATATTTTCTCTACCGAATATAGCATCTTTTATTATGCCGCACAACACTCCACCCTATAAAAAATGTAGACCGTTATGAAGGTTTAACTCTTTAACTTGTAATTTGAAATACAAATGATCGAGCGTTTTCGGGTTTTCGATTCTCTCGCTGATAAAAAGACAAAATATACGCTTTTGATTTCTTTGGTCTTAGGAGCGATGCTTCTTGAAGTCATAATTTTAGCTTGCCTTTTTGAGGGTTAAAAGTTTAAAATTTCCTTATAAAAAACTGACTGAAAGTGTCTAAACTGATCCACCCTACCTTTATCCTAAATCTAATTAAAAGAGTCAAGGCGTGCCTTTAAGGATATTCGAGCGACCGAAAATAAAAGTCGCAAGGACAGAACATGCTTTGTAAAACCCGTTTTAAATATATTAGAATATAAAAAGCGGATATAAGCTTCAAGCATAAAAATTGGACTGAGACTTTCCTTTGTAAGAGTCGGATAAAAAAAAACCTTCAGTATAAAAACCTGAAAGAGATATATCTGATTCTTACAAAGTAGTTTTTTTAGCCGACTTTTAACCTTGAACATCAAGATATACGGATGCTCCTGCGAGCAATTTATTTATTTTTAACCAGTTTTTATACTGGAGGTCCATTCATTCAAGTTTTACGGGTCAACATTTTTTAAGCGATTCTTATGCTGAAGGATCTCTGTCCGATTTTTATGCCTGAAGTTTATTTCAGATTTTTATATCATAATATATTTGAAGCGGATTATACGAAGGATGTTCTGTACTTGCGATTTTATTCCCGCTAGCTCATTTGAAGAACCTCGGACCTTTGGTGATCTATATTGTTTGAACATTATTTTTCGATTGGTCCCAATACTATTGCCACGAAGAACATATTTATGAACACTGCGGAGTATTTCTAATCAATGGTAACACAAGCAGTACATTCTTGTGCTGCTGAAATAAAATAATTTTAAAATTGTAAATCCAATTTTGCCTTGATGTATGTTTGGCATTGACATGAATTCTACCGCTCATATTAATAGGTTCGAGTATTTTTGATGTTTCGTTATGAAAGTATTTTTAAATAAACTTTACGAACATTTGTACTAGGCTTGTCACTTAATCATAGGCGTAGTCCTCGCAATATCATTTTTTTTTGAATAGGAAGACCATTAATTTTATTTAAATGTACGTGGTCGCTTTCTAGTCTCCGTCTGTCGGAATACAAACAAAAATCTACCTCACCAACAATTCGTACAAAAAGAGACAATATTTCAAAGAATCGTTGATTCCAATCCTGCAGCGAGGAATCCGAAAATCGAAAAAGAACAAATCTCAGGGCGACTTGCACGCTTGTATTCAAGATAATATTGATTGATTTCAAAGGCTTTAATATCCGGCCATCTGTAGAGGAAGGAGAATATTGATTGAAAGAAATGTGACTTTTCCAAAGTTGGAAATAGACTTTATCCAGTTTCATCACATCAGAAACATAAAAAAGTGGAGAATAACACTGAACGAACCAAACTATTAAAGTCTAAATACTGAAATATTTACGTTTCATCCAATTAACATGTTTTGATCGCAAATAAAGCATACAATAGCCAATTGAATTTTATTGGAATATTGATACTCATTTTTCGTTGATCACCATAATGTAATTTCATAACAGTTACTGTGATGTAGTCAAATGAATGCTCGACATTGTCATTGAAAATTCAAACAACAAACGGTAAAAAATATTGTTGCTATAATTTGACAGATATGTGTCGTTTAAAAAGTGTTATATTTCTGTGATAATCTTCTAAAGGCTCCGTAACGCTGCTGGAGATCATTCCCGGATGAGCTTAAGTCGGCCTTGCTTAAGAAATTTATATACAATTCGATTACAAGTAATTGTGAAAATCTTTAGAATATGTATATAACCCCTATTGAGAATATTCGCATCATAGGATGGCTTCCTGAACGAAGAGATTTTAGTATTTAGAACTAAAACACATTATGAAGTTGGAATTTTTTTTCGAGCTATAAAATATATGGAAACAGCTTTTTATGAACATTTTAAAAATATTTGCTAGCTTCTACATATACAATTGATACAGATACAGGATCCCCCAACTTTACTTAGTCTTATTTGACTTCTCAAAAGTCACACGCTAGCTGGTTTTTATAGTACCTTTTCTGACTGCGTCACACAAAACAGCAAACAGGAGCATGGAAACATAACTAACCCATAACAAATTGGCTGCCAGAGCGACCGAATATCGATGATCGAACATACGTTCAACATCTCATCCCCGAATTATTGTTTGATTGCTGGTAAACCACTGGCAGAAGGAATTATTTTTGCACATACTTGAGTGTTTTTCCTGCACTTTATTTTATGATCATGTCATAAACGAAAAAACACACAAACTACGGGAACACGTGTTGTTAAGGCTTTTATCACTTAATAGTGTGTTACCTCCTTCTCCCTTATTGCCTCTGTCAACAGCATTGTAACGAGGCATAGTCCTCTAATTGATAAATTAATTGCGATCTATGACGTTCAATGTTTTACCTCTTTCACTAAAGTGTTTGATTTTTTTTCAGCCCGCTCTCAAACCCACCAATCGCGACCGTAGTAGGCTTAATTGAGGAAACTATTCTGTCATTGAAGTCCCGACTTCATCAATGCTTTATATCTCTTAACAATATAATCCGCACTGATAAGAGCCATCCAATAGACCCCTGTTTTACTGCTCTTCGCAATGTTTATGGACCTCCCCCCCTCACGGACAGCATAATTTTTCATGACACCAAACAAATTGATAGCAGCTACCACGTGTTTAGTAGCAGTGAAGGAGCCCGCCAACGCTTTACTAATCGGTTGGTAAGCATGCTGCCTAACCAGCACCAGGTCAGGCGGGGTAGGGAAAAACCATCCTAGATGTTTTCACCATCGCAACCAGCCGACAATCAACAGGCGAACAGGTTGCGGAAGTTAATCAGAGAGTGCTACGATCTGCTTGCTGCCGCTGCTGCTAGGAGAGAGCAGTATAAAAAGGATCTCGTCACATTGTTCGGCCAACAATCACGCAACATCCGTTGACCGATAAGCACCCGTATCCTTCCTGTGGCGCAAAGTTGTGTTTTGTTATCGTTGTCCGCCAGCAAGCAAGCAAGCAAGCAACAGTTGATAACCGAGTGTGACAGAATGTTCAAGTTACAGGTGCTGTGTGCCGTTGTTCTCGTGGCTTGCTTGAACTGGAGCGAAGCGCTGCCAGTCAAGGAACAGGAAGTTGAGGATTTAATCTATAAATTGCAGCAGCTAAAACAGCTGAACGATGGTAAATTTTTACTGTTGGTGTTGTGTGTACCCTGTGCCAGTGGAGTTCGGGAAACCGAAACAAAAAAAAAGTGTCCCAAGTGTGTCCCTTGTCAAATTAAACCGAAATCGGTTCGTGTCCTTGTCAAATGTTAAAAGTTTGTTTCATGTTTGTTTTACTTTTTTTTCGGAAAAATGTAGGAAAAGAGTAGCAGATCGGTAGATTCAGTGCGTACCTATACCCGCGGCCTACTAGATGTGATTATGTTTTTTGTGGAATTCGGTCAAAAAAAAATGAAATGATAATCCCTATCTCCTATCCCACCTGAAACAATAGATTTTGTTTTTTCAATGTTCATCTCGTTGCAGTACTTTGTGACTTAGCGGATTCTTTTGATATTTGATTTTATTTACACTACATTTCTAATTTAATATATTTGGTGTTCAGCCACAAATGATGACTTTTCACCCTAATTGCTTTTATGATTCGGTTATTTACTAAATATTAAGTGCTAAGCACTAAGTGTTTTTGTTGCAGGAATTTTTTAAATCACCTTGCCAAGTGGAACAAACAGTTAAACGAATCTTAAAAACTAACTTATAAACTTCATAGAGAGGTAATCGTTGCAATTGATGATTGAATAGATATTTGTCGAACGTTGCTTATAATACTATTCGTCATAATTTCTAACGATTATATGAGTGCAAGTTTGTACAACTGTGTTACGCTAAACCAGTGAGAACGCTTCGTTATCATCCTGGTAGAACAATAAACTTGCCCAAATTGTAAGATGGTATGAGCATCTAATATATTTGTGAAATTTGGCCCAAGTATTTAGTTCCAATATACCAAAAGACGGTTTCGGTTCATTATTTCTCATCAGCAAACCAGAACTTCTGCGCTTACTACCGAGACATCATTCGGTACAGGACGGTTGTTTAGGCGTTCACGCAAATGCAAGACGTGCAACTTTTTGGGTTGTAGTGTCTAACAAGCGTCAATTTGGTGCTGGTTTTGAGTCATCTAACTAGCATTAAGTTGATGTTAGTTACTGACGAGAAGAATCAAAATATTTGCCTTGATGAGATAAATCCATGAAATTTTATAACATGATTATTATTTCTTAATGAAATGAAGTTCTTGGTTTAAGCGGGAAATATATTAATTTCTAGAAGAGCAACTCCTGTACAATGGCCCTTCGTCACTCTATAAAGTTTAAATGAGCATTATTAGTAAGTTTTCGTAATTCTCTTTTTATGAAACTTGTTTACTCACCAGTGCATTACAAAGGCATATACGCTACAGCAATAAAAGATTGATTTCGTATTCAATTCCCAAAAACTCGATCACCTTGGTATCAAAAGGCAATATGAGATCCGTCCGATCGAAAAATTCTAGTAAATTAATGGCTAACAAAATTAGAATTACTCTTCAATTTAATATTTGGTTTTAAAAAAGTTTCGGTCACAACAGCAAAATGTACATTATTCTCTCACAAAAATATTGAAAACATTGTCTCCACACATTTTTATTGATTTCCAATTTAATGAACTCAGAAGATTAATCAAAGTCATTATTGACCTTTAAACTTGTCGAAATACCTATTACCGAGGCAAAGGACACGCCATCGTAGATTGACGTGACTGACATAAAATGTTTTAGTACAGGCAGATAAGTTGTGCCTGAATTTTGCGCTTATGGTCTGCAATGTTCTCACTTGATTTGTATTTAAGTGGAGGTTCTTTTTCTGTTGGACAAACATAAGGCAAAGCTTGTTTATTTTTCTCGTGGACCAATTAAAAGGCGTAGAAACTACCGGTTTTAATGGTTAAATACATTTATTATTCAAGACTTCGTAAAAAATCAATGAATGAAACTCAAATTGGCGACTTCAAAATGGCAATTTTGGTTCGCCTCTTCGTACAAAACATAGTCCGAAAACTATGAGCCATTGTCATTGTAATTTCTTAGAGTTAATGAAATTCTGTACGACTGTACCACTACCACCAAAAAAGTCTTAAATAAATCATTGACGCTTACGTCAAAACCGAAAAACTGAATTAATTATTTAATTAGAACGGCGGTTCCCATCATACCTCTGTTAACTGGGCCAGGGACAAGGGATCGACAGTCTCCATTAGCTCTGTCACCCGCAGAAATTCGATGGGTAATGAACTAAAATCAGACACCAGAAGGTAATAAAAACCCCGGCCTTGGTACCTAGCGGGAAAATTAACCCTTAAAGGCGGAAACCAATTTTTTTCAAATTTGCTGAAAATTGTCTCACAGCTTTAATGCATTACTATAATAATTTTGAGATGGGTTTCGCAATGTTGTCTTTGAGCAACATTGCGCATTTAAGAGTGAAACAGATCAAATATGTTGCGTGGCAGCGGCGGATGTGTGTGATCTTGCTTTAGAGGCAGTGGTCACTGTCACCAATGCAATAATCATGTGTTCTCCGTGGGACGTCATCACAGCCCAGTGCATTGGGCTGGAGTCCCAAGGGTTGCAGGTTAGAATCCTGTGTATAGTAAGAAGTAAGCAGAAGTATGTTTTTCTTCTTCGTAAATATATATAGAAAATAACAAAGCTGCTCCGTGGAAGAAATCGAGTTCCAGGATAAATCTGGTTTTAGTCTAACAACAATCGTACAAAACAATCTATTCGAGTATTTTAAAATTCTGATGCATTACAGTACGACCGGTCAGAAATCAGGAATCAAAATAAATTAGCGCAAATAGCACGTTCTCAGAGCGTTTGCTCCTTCAAATGCTGCTTCAACAAGTAAATCAGAATTCGGCATACAGACAAAAAATGATAAGGAAAATCTTGACGACACTTCAGGGTTTCTGAACATATTTGCTACTCCTCTCATCTGTGTGAGTTGATTCAATGTTTTCTTCGCAGATGTTGTCTATTGATTTGCAGATAATATTTTTTTTTTAAAATAGCCCCTCCCCAGCTGCTTGTGGTTGAAGTATTAGTCTTTGGCCGTGTATGACAGAGTGGTCCATCCACTCAGACATCATTCAAATTAAGAAAATAGCGAAAGATTCCTCGACCTATTATATTTGGTTACAGTTCGATTGGCCGAAAGCCATTTGGCCGAATGCCGTTTTGCCAAATGTCGTTTGGCCGAATGCCGTTAGACCGAAAGTTATTTGGCCGAATTTTCCGATTGCCATTTAGCCGAATGCCAGTTTGCCAAAAGAAATTTAGTCAAATGAAACAATGTTATTGATTTTTTTTCGTTTTTGCCATTCTCATGGACTATGATGGCCACTGTTTTTTTCATAAAATATTTCATCGCGAAAACGAGTAAGGCTAATAACTGGGACTATTGGCTTTTATTTGAGCCCTAATAATTATAAGTACTTTCCGTGAAGCTGAAGTTCTTGCATTTAACTTTATTGGATTCCGCTGTGACAGTGCTGCCAGTTTCATTTAACAGCTAAAATGAAATTTTAATATAACTTGGTTGTCATAAAATATTAACGAAAACTTCTAAAACCTATCGACTTATACTGTCTTCAGCTACCTTTTCAACGTATTTAAACTTTTGTAACTACTCTAGGATAATTGTAACGGGCATCGGCAGGTAAAAATTGAGCATCTTCTAACACTGCGCAAGAAGCTGCTAACTAAATCAAAATAAGTGTTTCGTATTTCCGTACGCCAACAAGGTAGTCTTTAAGCTCAATATGCACTAGAAAAAAGTTGGACATGAATGGGTTAAGGCTGAAATCGTATTATGAAACGAACTCATGGAACTTAGGGCCCCATGGTTCAATAAATTAATGTCATTTATCAGGCATAAATTGGCTCTGCGCTCATATAGAAAGGTTGAAAATCATCAACCTAATCCCAGCCTGGAGGGCCTAGTTTCATATCCCATTCGACACAGTTCGTCAAAATCGAAACAAAGTCTGTGTGTGTGAGGATGTATGTGTGTAAGTGTCAAAAATGTCATTCATTTTTCTCAGAGATGACTGGATCAATTTGCATAATCGTAGTCTGAAACGAAAGGTACCTACAATCGACTGCTATTGATTTTTTGTGTCAATCGGAATTCCGGTTCCGGAGTTACGGGTTTAAGAGTGCAACCACGCAACAATTTTCCACATAAAATGGTACCACTATGATATTAAAATGACGCAATGATTATTACTTGGATTTGCCATTCTAGATCACTAATCACAAACCAAAGTCGCTTTGATTACATTGGCCACCTACGACAGATCCTGAGTCCATAGAAGCAGGAACTGCATAATGTTCAAAGGGAATCAAATTTGTATTTTTGATTCCAAATGTCTTTAAAGTGCATGAAACGTCGATATTTGATGGAATCTCGAGAAAAAAAAACGAAAATCGATTTTTTTGGATTTTAGCGCATTTTTGCCTTCCTCATATAGAAATGTTATGCAATCACTTTGAAAATCGTCATCCATAAGTTTTCTGAATTTTGATAGGGGCTTAGCTAAGGGTGGACGGAGAGGGATTTTAACCCTCCCCCTCTGATCAGCCTCTCCCCAAACCCCCTCTCAACCCCTTCATCTTTATACCACCATTGGCCCAATAACATTTAGCAAAATAGTCTTCTGCCACACGGCATTCCGCTAAACAACATTCGACCAAACAGCGTTCGGCCAAAGAGCGCTCGACCAAACGACCCTTTTGACCAAATGACCCATTCGGCCAAATGACTCATTCGGCCATTTCGGTCAAACACCATTCGGCTAAATGGCTTTCAGACAAATGATCGCACACCGTTATATTTATATTTATATTTATATTTATTATTATTATTATTATTATTATTATTATTATTATTATTATTATTATTATTATTATTATTATTATTATTATTATTATTTATCTTTCAATACACCAAGGTTTTTTTGCGCGGTTTTTCACGAGGTTTTTTTACGCGGATTTTCCAATTAACGCGGTTTTTGCAAAAATATTCTAAGTCCTTTTAAATGCAATGAACTTAGAACAATTTTGGCAGTTTTTATTTTGCGCGGATTTCGCAATTAATACGGTTTTTCACAAAAAATATTCTAAGTCCTTTTGAATGCAAAAGAAGATTTTCGGAAAGATGGAAGAGACGGGTCTTTTTTTTACAATGGAGAAGACCTTTACGTCCTAGCCCAGTACACGTGCTATTGGTAGGGTCCAAGCTACCGCACGGGGTGCACTGGGGGCGTGTCGGGTTCGAATGGTGACGCTGCCATTAATACCGACTAAACTCCATTGGACTCCGCCATCATTCCTCCCAGGAACTACCTCTCGGTATTACTTCTGGGGGGATGGCTGTACTAAGTGTACTCATTCACTCTCACTCACGCGTTCATACATCCTGTATGAGGCTTACTTGGATGCTCTCTCAATCGCACTTTGATTCACTCTCAAACACTCCCACATGAGGCTGACTTTTGTGCTCACCTTTTTCGATCCTTGCGAGGCTGACTTTTGTGCTAGCCTCTACCATACCATGTGAGGCTGACTTTTGTGCTCACCCTTAACATGCCGTGTGAGACTGACTTGGATGCTCACCCTTTCACTCCTCTGCCACGCCATGAGGTATCGATAGCTAAGTCCCAACATACTACGCTACGACCCTCCCGTCTTGGCATGAGGCAGTCCACTTATACGCCTATACACTCACTCTTCTGTCTTGCTTCGGGGTGGCTGGGTTTACCCCTTACCCCGTTGCCATTCGCTGCGCCAACCTACCTCGGCATGAACAGACCATTCACTCTCTTATTTTGCGCTTGGCCTTTTTCGCTCCAGCTAACCAATCACTAGTTAGCCGTGCCCGTCGTCTGTTGCTCGGTTCGCCAAATTACCTGTAGCCTACAGGCAATCTGGGTGCTGGGTGCTGGATTGACACATCCGCTGAATAAGGGTATCAGGGGTTGTGTCCCAGCCACAGACGTCAAGCATTGCTCTTCTTTCGACGTCGAACCGATGACATACGAACAGTATGTGTTCGGCAGTTTCGTCTACACCTGGGCAGTCCGGGTAGACTGGGACCTCCACGTGCCCGAACCTGTGGAGGTACTGTCGGAAACAGCCATGGCCTGACAGGAATTGTGTCAGGTGGAATTGAAACTTCCCCATGGGGCCTTCCCGCCCAGCTCGATATGCTAGGTATCAGCCGGTGGGTCCACCTACCTTTCGAGGAGTTGTCCCACTCACGCTGCCATCTGGCGACCGAGGTCACCCTGGTGCGCCCGCGGGCTCCCCTATTTCCACGTAGCTCAAAGCACTCCTCATCTTCCCGAATGACCAGCCCGACTGGCATCATGCTCGCTATCACGCAGGATGCATCGTGTGATACCGTGCGGTAGGCAGATATCACTCTGAGGCACATCACGCGGTAGGTGCTCTCCAGTTTCTGTAGGTACCAGTTACCCTCAGTGCTCTTGACCATGACGGGCCGCCGTACCTGAGGATAGATACGGCAACGCCTGCCAGTAGCCTACTTGTACTAGCGCACACCTTTGAGCTGTTGGACATAATTCTCGATAGTGCCGCAACAGCAGTCGACGCTCTCTTGCATGTATAGTCGACATGGCTGCCGAAGTTCAGCTTGTCGTCTATAATGACTCCGAGAGACTTCGGACTCCGCTGTGGGGTGATCACGACTTCTCCCACATGGATAACTGCATGTTGTGCCAACTTGCGGTTGTTGACGATAACTACCTCCGTCTTATGATGAGCGAGCTCCAGGCCTCTCGCGCTCATCCATTCCTCCACCGTGCTGATCGCGTGTTCTGCGGTTAGTTCTACCTCAGGAATTGACTCCCCGTAGACCTCCAAGGTTACGTCGTCAGCAAAGCCGACGATCTTGACTCCAGGAGGGAACTTCAGTCTCAGAACCCCGTCATACATGAGGTTCCATAGCACCGGGCCTAGGATCGAGCCCTGCGGGACTCCGGCGGTAATCGGAACCCTTTTCTGACCGGCATCGGTCTCGTATAGCAGTACGCGGTTTTGGAAGTAGCTTTCCAGGATCCGGTACAGACCCACCGGTAGGCTAAGCCGGTGTAACGAGAGCGCGATGGCATCCCAGCTTGCGCTGTTGAATGCGTTCTTCACGTCAAGTGTCACTAACGCACAGTATCGAATACCTCGCCTTTTTCGTTGGATCGCTATCTCGGCAGTATTTATCACTGAGTTGAGAGCGTCCACTGTGGACTTACCCTTCCCAAAGCCAAGCTGGTTGCTTGACAGGCCGTCCGTACCTTCTGCGTACGGGGTTAGCCTGTTGAGGATGATCCTCTCAAACAATTTGCCAGTCGTGTCGATCAGACAGATTGGTCTGTACGCCGATGGGTCGCCTGGCGGCTTCCCGGGCTTCGGCAACAGCACCAATTTCTGCCTTTTCCATCTATCGGGGAAACGGCACTCGTCAAGGCATCTCTGCATAGCTAGCCTGAACATGTTCGGGTTCGCTATGATCGCTGCCTTGAGAGCGTTGTTTGGAACTCCATCCGGCCCTGGAGCTTTGTTCATTGCTAGGGATTTAGCCACTGCGAGTAGCTCTTCATTCGTCACTGGAGCCACCATTTCGACCGTGCCCGCACTGTCTCGTAGTGCAGGTGGCCAGGGGCTTGTGGCTCGAGACGGGAAGAGTACTTCGATAATCGTTGCCAACCGGTCCGGAGACCGTTCTGGGGGTGAGGAGCCCCCTTTGGCCTTGGCCATCACAATCCGGTAGGCGTCACCCCACGGATTCGCGTTGGCACTCTCACACAGGTTGTCGAAACACGCTCTCTTACTGCTTTTAATAGCCTTGTTAAGGGCTAATTTCGCAGCTCGAAACACTTCACGGCGGTTCTCTCTTGCATCCTCAGTGCGAGCTCTTTGCATCCTACGTCTAGCTCTGAGACAGGCTGACCGTAGAGCTGCAATCTCGGCACTCCACCAGTATACCGGGCATCTGCCGTTTCTTGGCAGTGTTTTTCTCGGCATAGTGGCGTCGCACGCGCGTGATAGAACAGCTACCAGCGCATCCCCGCTTAGACTGTCGGTGTTGGCCTCCAGTCCCAGGGCCGCGGTGAAAGCTTCGCTGTCGAAGTGATTGGACTTCCACCCGCGTACCTGACAGGGATCTCCCGACATCGGATGCTGCACACCATAGTTGATCCTAAAGTGGATTGCTAAGTGATCGCTATGGGTGTAGCCTTCGTCTACCCTCCATTCCATGCCTGGAGCCAGACTCGGGCTGGCAAATGTTACGTCAATCCACGCCTCCACCCCGTTTCTACGGAATGTACTAGCGGAGCCATTATTAGCTAGCACAGTATCGAGTTTCTCAAGCGCCTCTATTAGCGCTTGACCCCTGCTATCCACTGCCCAAGCGTTAAAGTCTCCCGCTATGACTACCGGTTTCCGGCCCACTAGGTCCGACGAGAGCCTGTCGATCATCTGGTAGAACTGTTCTATTGGTCACCTTGGTGGGGCGTAGCAACTGCAATAGAACACACCATTGATCTTGGCAATCGCCACACCCTCGGCGGAGCGGGTGTATTACCTCTTGAACCGGGAACCGTCCCGTTGTACAGATTGCCACCATTCCAGACCCGTCCGACACCCAATTGCCGTTGCCGGCAGGGATGCGGTACGGGTCGGATAAGAGGGCGACATCTGTCCTCGACTCCGAGACCGACTGCCACAGCAGCTGTTGGGCTGCTGCACAATGGTTAAGATTTAGCTGTGTCAGTCGCCTCTTACGACATCGGATCTGGAGCCCAGTGGATCAATTTTTGGCTGAGATACTTCGACTCGCCGGATGCCACACGGCCTCTAGGCTGGTGTTGCCCGGAGAAAGATAATAGACTGTTATCAACCTCCTAGTGGACCATAGCCGGAACTTTTCTATATTACTCCATAAGGAAAATATTGGATTAAAATCAAGTCGGTCTGCCAGATACTGATGAAACGAAAACGAAAAGTAAAATCTATGTATCAATCAAGTTATAGATACGGTTCATATTTGCAGGATTAGATTTGACTAGCCTACTTAGAAAATGGTAATTGACAATATTTTTTGGCAACAATTAGTGAGACTCCCCATGGATCAGATTACCGACTACACCATTGAAATACAAAAGTGGTCATTGAATTGTGTCCAGAACCGTTGTCAACGAGAGCCTATCCGAAATTAGGATGAAACACGTCGAAGGTGTTGTCGTGTGTAAAAACGACTCTGCAAGTTTAGTCACCCTCGCTAAAACTTCGACACGAAAAAGAAAAAAAAATGTCAGGATAAATGGCCTCCCGAAAGTATAATAAAAATTATTTCATTTGGTTTCAAGTAATTTATTTGGATACAAATTGGTTGAAATCTACAGCTATCAGTCTCATTCTCAGTTTCCTGTTCTCTAATTCAGGTAGATAGTCAATAACTTATATTCAGTGCCTATGCCTCTGTCAATTGCCCAAATGCCAAATACCTTATCGCGAACGAAATTGTGTATGCATTGTAGTTCCGATTACGAGCAATCATATCGAAGTGTCCCTCGAACGTCAATCAAAGTAAGCCAACACGCCTATAAATAACCCGATGCATATCGCTGCTAATTTAGCGACATAAGTTCGACATAATTTCGCCACCCACGCATAATAAAGATAGCAATTTAGGGATCAAAGTTGCACATTCGGCGCCACAACTACTACTTGATGGAAGTGAACCGAACACGTCGTACCACTCGAATTTTGCAATTTGCTATTTTTTGCGGTCCCTTTTGATTCGAATGCCTGACTATTTGGAATTCCGGATGCTATCACTTTAACATTCCAAAAAAGTGTCTCTTAATCGTACGGATGCCTTATTGAGAGCCTGTTGAACAATTCGTTGCGTGTCGTTGGACAGTTTTGAAACATTATTTTCCTGTGGGGTACCTATTAAAGTGCACAAATGATTATGCTTATTGAATGACCCCTTACAACTTTTCAACAATAGCCGTTGAATACAAATGCTTGAAAACCGGAAAACCGAGTAGTAGGCTGGAAAAAAATTTCATCTAAGCGACTGTGTCCAAAATTAGAATCAAAATGATGAAAACAATATACAACTACAGCTAAACGACAACTGTTAATCAAGAAAAAATGTGTAATCAGTTGAAGATCGTACGCTTCTGTCACGAATTGATTGCTTAATTTGACCTTCTCTGAATAATACCATCTGACTGTCAGCGCATCTGAATTTAATAAAATACTTCTCTGGAAGTTCCCCTAATGACAACAGCCTGTGGGTTAGGCATGCAGCGTGACATAGCTCGCCTAATGAAAATAAAATTCTATTCGTTCAAGTGTTGTCATCCCGAACAAAAAAAACCTTCTACTCGTTCGAACGAAACGAAGTTATCTCCCGAGCATAATATTCTAGTTATTTCTGTGATCAAAGCACTCGAATCCATTACATTGTCCTGTTTGTCACTACATAGGAGGAGACAGGGCAACCAAAGTTGGAAAAAATCCACTAAACGGTCAATACGTGACAAATTATGTTTGATGGACTGAGTTTGACCACGTGGGAGTTTCATCAGCTGACGTTAGCTATTGCAATCTGCCTGAAGCTACGTGTCATCAAAGAACCAATTCCAAATCAGACTACTTGGATTAAATAGCTTTTGGTGCTTATGTGACGCAGCTAATTTTGATTGACAATACCTTACCTAATTACCTTAATTAATTACCTCAACATAAATAATACATCTTTCATTGCAAACTAAGAAAAACACCCGAGCGTAATTAGCGGTATATTAAATGTCTCTCATTAGAAAAACCTTCCTGAGTAAATATACTGGGAAATAAGACATTTAATCTTGCTTCTAGCGTGAACGTGTGGTTTGAGAAACAGGTAAACCGCTCACTGGAAGTGGATTCTTTAGACACATTAACACAAGGGCGGAACCAGGATAATTGAGAATGTGCCCCGAGGAAGAGTGGTAAAATAAATGGTCTTGAAACCGATGTAATTGGAACATATATGCATTGGTGGATGTACCGGTGAGCAAAGCAATTCGAGCATCTACTATTTAGTCCGTCTCTGTAAAGTATCATATGTTTCTTTTTACGTAAAAAACAGATGAAAATCCACACTTTTCGGCAAATTTTCTGATTTTGATTAAACAGAGTCCGATTCTTAACCTCTGTCAGTTTAAACATTTTCATAACAATTGAGGTTAGAATCTGACTCAGGTTTGCCCTAATCAAAAACCACTTCGAAGTTCATGTATTTATTCAATGATACATTTTCGAATTTACCTACATCATTCCCAACTGACCCAACTGGCCAAGGATATTTATACATTGCGGCGTCTACTAGCGTACGGTCACTACACTTGACATTGATCTGCTATCACATTACCACATCATGGGGGCAGTAGGGCGAAAATGAGAAAACCCGAAAATGCTTACTCACTGCACACTTGTAATTGCAGAAACCGCTTTGGTAATGATTTGCAAGCATTTTAATTATGACCTTCGACATCTTCCGAACGCACTTTCCGCATCCCATGGCAACCCATTGCATTGTTAGTTTGCGTACACAGAAGGCAAAACATGCACGTTGTCAGTTTGTGATGTTCATCCCAGCAGGCTGGCGATAGTTAGCACTGATCTGATCGGTTATCCGTTCAATTTTTTTTTCTTGTGGACAGTTATACGTGAAAGCAAATAATTCAACAAGTGATTTTTGTCTGTTCGCTTCTATAGCCCTATTTTTGAACAGGTTAGTGAGAGAAATGATGAGATAATTGAACTAGTCATATAAACATCGATACAGGTAAGAAAGGACCTCATTTTTCTGTAATTACAAAGAAGTGTATATTTTTGTGCAAATCTACTACGCATCTCCCTTATACATTTGAAAATGGTGGAGACGCATGGTGCATCATTTTTTGCGGCGTCAGCGACAGCGGCTGCGTTGGTATTTGAAATGAAGCGCGAATTGCAGATATTCAGTGGCACGTAAAGTGTGATACGCGAAATTCCATTCCGCATCAAGGGTACTCGGAAAAGCCCGTATAATGATTAATTTCACCGAGGATTCCATTTAAAACGCATTTCTGCATGGCTTGCTAGGCCGACCGTTAGGTTGTTGAAGGTTTTTGTTTATCTTTGAACCTCTATTTTAATGCTGTTAAACGTCTAGTTCCTTGTAACGTTTTCGTTATCGTAATGCTACTCTGGTGTAGTTGAATAAGATTACCTATTGCACCCAAGCGTAACACCCACTACAACGGTATAGAGCAACATCAAAAAAAACGAAAATGCCATTTAATAGCATATATACATAATGTTATGATTCTCGTTAAGAATTGGTATCGTAGGATGATATATGATCATACTTTTTTCAGCGGGTTGATTGAACTGCAGCTTATAGCTTAGGAGATCTCGGTCCGTCCCGCGCAACAAAATTTGCAAAATCGGACAAAATGGCGACTGTCTGCCAAGTGAACAGCGGTCTTCGAGAGAAGAACTTAACTACGACAGAACCATCTCCGATGGTAACATCATAATTACCTTAGGATGTGCCAAATAATTTTTACTCAACTTTTACGCTTGAGATATACGTCTGTTATCTGTGCATAATTTGAAGTTACTTCTCAGTTTTGCATGACCCAAAGGGAACTTGGCCTTAACCCACTGCACTTTCATCGATATTACGTGATTTTTTGTTTGTGAGCCATTCATAAACAATGTTACGCAGAAAAAAAACTTGTCTAAAATACACTTCCTCTACAAGCATAGTGCAAATTGTTGCTGGTCTTATTATCCCCTCTCCCCTGGCGCGTCTCAAATTTTTAGTTTTTATCTCAGCAGTTCATGTTACGTCACGCTCATCCCCAACTGTCAATACGCGACATCATTTATGCACGGCCCCTTGGTGATATCTTTAGAAAAATGGGATAGACAGGATTTTATGGCTTTTTTAGCACCTTGTGTTACATCTTTATGTTTGTTATACATACTAAAAATACCAAATCATGTGATGGCCGGAAGATTAGAGAAGCCACTCCCTCCCCTTCCTCCCAAGATGGACTAGGATCATATTTGGTTCGAAAATCCAATGATATAATGGTATAGCAGAACACTTTGAGAGACATTATTTGGTTGATCAGAATGCTCGTTGTTGATTTTTTTGCTAATGGTCATATACTCTTGCCGACTTCATGTTCTTGTGTATCTGTATTTCACTATTCGCTGGCCGTGCTGACTATTTACAGGTACTGTGCTCGGTTTTAATTGCCTGGAGCTTCCAAATCGAGTATTTATTTCTCGGAAATGCCAGTGTTTCCCGATGATCTCCCGTTCAAAGGGCCGAAACTGTAGGTAACTTAATGGACTGAAGTTTTCTTTACAAAATCTATACCCTTTCCCGTGCGCCAACTTACTATTGTATTGGCACTACCCTTCTCATCTCTTCTGCAAACACTTGGATCGATAGATTTCCGCACTCATCCTTCCGGCAATATAAAAAAATGGTAGATTTAAATAGGTCCTCCCGTATGGTGGCAAAATAAAATATTGCGGACCTGGAAAGGTTTTTGAGTCCTCTTTCACAACATGCAAGTTGTTCATCAACATGCATGTATCGCTGCAAAACTCGCGAATATAATATCCGGGCCCTTGTTGTATTTGTTCTGCACTTTTCTGCGGTTATGCTTTTTATATGCCTACAGTTGGTTCCAATTCTTGGTACTTTAGATAATTCCGACGCTCGTTTGCTCTATAATGGTTAAATCACGTAACGACATTGCCTGATGAACGTTACAGTGAATCTAGGGTCTAGCCACCAGACGAAACATGATTTCTCTCGTTAATCCGTCGACAAACCGGTGCCAATAACCGTGTTTTTCAGCTTTCATTCAGTTTTTCATTTGCGTTTCTAACGGCCTTTTCGACCTATTGGCCTACAATTTTGAGCACTCTCTGTCCACCACGGAGTAGGAGACCGTCCACTGTTGTTCGTGCCGGTACTCGTTTCGTCTGACCTTTAATCGCAGTAGCGAGAATCAAGCCAGTCCAAACCTTGTACGCTTCCACCGTGTTAGCTGCAGTCTTCTAGAACCAGATGAGGGGCAATGCTAAGGGAAACAATGCCGATAAATCTGCCTGCTATTCGGACTTGACAAGCGACAACTTTAATACCTGCTAATTAGATTGAAATAATAGGGTATGCTGATCTCCAAAAACGCTCTTCCATGCTGTTTTCTTGTCCCTGGCGAATGTAGAAGATCTACGTTTGAAGTAAACCAAATACATTATGTTAAACCTGAGAAAATGATGGAAATGAAATGTAGGGACACCCGTCGTTTTCAATGTCCCATGTAGAAATTTCTGCTAGTTTCTAAAATTTCCGAGACCAGGAGCCACTTACTTCGGTTTTGTAACAGCACCTATTAAGGGACACTCTCAGGCCTTTTCGAGGAAAGTTTGGAAAGGAAAGGATTTGCCATGTGTCGAAAATGTATAGGCACATTAGAAGATGTTAACTCAATGATATTGTCAGGCTCTCGCTCTTTAGTAAACATTGGAGTGTAGAAATTAGTCGTGGCCGGTGGCGTAGCCCTCCTTAACATTTCTTCTCGGAGCGTTCCGTAAAAGAATGCTTCATTTTTTCCCCGCATAATTTGTATGCGGGATATGTCGAGAGTTCATGCGGAGTCTCTTCACATTAGGAAAATGTTTCATGATTTTCTCCGCATTTTACACAGTGCCTTATTTCGACAGAAGGTAGCTGTATGTCTGTATGGCCAATTGTTTGCAGTGATGGCATGCCCCGGCGGCACAAAAATGTATACAGGTAGACGAGCCACGTTCAAAAGAACAAAGTTTGGAAGAGCTTATCCGGCGAAATGCTCGGAATGAGGCTGATTGAAAATAAATTGTTCTCTAATACTCCTCGACCGTTGCAAACTAGAATTTTCACTGATTAAAACAAAGGGTTCTGGAAGAAGCCAACCCCGTCTTCGCATTAAAGGCCCTTGTTGGAGACTACACCATCAATGTCTACTTCCCAGGCGGGTACGTAGACAAGATACTTCGTCGTACACATCCGAGTGTTGTTTAGTTTGATCACGCGTATATCGATAATGTTTAATGGTTTACCTTCGGTTCGAAAGTCCAGAGGTCGGTTGTATTAGATGAATATAATTTCTATCGCAAAGAGACTTATCGGCAACTTTTTTGGCGATATCCAACGAGAAAAACAGATCTAAATGGTGAGTTAAGCGAAAACAATTATGTGAAAAAATACCCCCCAGAGGCAGGATTCAAACCTGCAACCCTTGGGACTCCGGCCCAATGCACAAACCCTTATGTGGGCATTATATTTGCCATCGGAGAAATAGTCAAATCGACCTCCATTGAGCCAGAGAGGATGTCGGTCGTCGGAGATACCTTTCCATTAGTCAACACTATCATGCGGGCTTCAGTACCCGCGAAAAGGTTTTATCGGAGGGAACGTAAAATTAATACAACTAAAATTAGAAGGAAGGAGTATTCGGGACTTAGCTGTGGAATGTTTGTAGTGTCAGTAATCAACAAACATATTTTCGCTGAACCATCGGTCATACAGCCCATTAACAAAGGCTGTTTCGAATTGGCCACCAGCTATTATCTGGAGATTTTCATTTTCACTTACACATACCATGTCTGAACTATCATCACCAGGGATAGAAATCACTTCGAATCTTAGTACCCATTCGGGAAAAAAAGGGTTCCGCCGGCCCTGGTACAGCCAATAACTGGGACTTTTACCACCAACACTAATTTCGACAAAGTTTTAGGAGTGCTCATAGTGAAGAATTTTGTTGAAGAACTTGAGCTTGTAGGACTAAAGCTTCTCGATTTATAAGGCGTTTTCTATGGCAACCCCCATAAATCACACAGGCACTTTTTTCACTGTCTAAAGTATGCACAATAAATCTAAGAAAGTTTGGTGCGTGGCACTCTAGAACCCTATGAATAGGGTAGGCTTATTTTATCATGTTTTTTGACATTTTCCATACAAAAATCAGCAAAAAAATTTTAAGCTTTTTTACCCCAATTTTTGAAATTCTTGGTTTGATATTCAATTACAAGTATTATTTTCACTTATGCCTAAATATTTCAGATTTTATAAACGAGCGAGCAAAAATGTGAAGTATCATTGGAGATCCCAAACTAATACTATACTCAAAGAGACATGTCATAATGAATTTAATGCTTACTGGATGCCATACCATTAATTACAATATTTTACGGAAAAAATCGAAAAAAAAATTGCTGATTTTTGTATGGAAAGTCAAAAAACATAATAAAGCAAGCTTACCCTATTCATAGGGTTCTAGAGTGCCATGCACCAAACTTTCTTAGCTTTATTGTGCATACTTTGGACAGTGAAAAAGTTCCTGTTCGTGCATTTTGGTTTGCACTTTTCTTTCTTATACGTAGTTGAAGTTGGTGTAAAAAAATGTGAAAATCTTTAATAACTTTGAAACAAATGAGTATTTTTACATAGAGTCTTCGACAATATTCTGTACTTTTGATATCTACATATTTGTCTTGAACATAGTTTGCACGAAAAGTCACAATGAAAAAAGGTATATTAAAAAAAACTAGATTTAAGGGGGTTGCCATAGAAAACGCCTTATAAATCGAGAAGTTTTAGTCCTACAAGCTCAAGTTCTTCAACAAAATTCTTCACTATGAGCACTCCTAAAACTTTGTCGAAGACACCAACTTTCTATCTCGTCAGTATAAAAAGTTATTTTTTTTAGTTCGATCATAGTAAGCCATGCCTAATTTCAATTATTATCAGATTGTGGGGAATATTCATATGAACAATTCCTCCAAAGACACCCTGTGAATATATTCGATGGTTTGGCCTCTAGTGAATTAAGTTCACGTTTTTGGCATTTCCGACCACTGTGGCTCGGTTTCCTTGTGAATTATCCCGGAAGAGAGAAAAACTCCAACTTATTCATACAAAACCAACGACCAGTTCGCGATGGCTCATCTCAATCCGATCGAATCCGTACTGCTCGGGATTCTGGATCTACTGGAAGCGAAAGAGGTTCAGAAAATCTTCCTCACCCTCTGAGCCGCCAGACCATTGTACCCAGTTCAGATACAAAAATCACCAATCACTACTTTGCAAAAACGTAATATCGTATCTGTATGGAACTCGAATAAATATGAGCGGCAATCTGAAATAGACATGTGCACCGATTCAAGCGAACTGTGTTACTATCGACTTTTCAAAATACTTCTTAAGATTGTCTATTCGTCAAGTCAAGAGCTGAAAGTTTTTTTCAAGTTTTTAGTATTTTTACAATCGCGATCTGCACACCAAAAAAATCTGAATTTTATCGTTGACGTAATTGCAAACATGACACAATTCAACAAACCGTAATTTACGGAATGACAGAACATTACCGTGTTACATTTAATTTTACATGAAACATATACTTTACATGCGCAATGACTTAAAATTACACTTCCTACCATTCAGAACAAACGCTGTATGTGGAGTAAAATTACATGATTTACGAAATTAAACGTCATGTAAAATTAAAATCAAACGTAAAACTAAGTCATTTTTGATGCTCGTATATGTCATGGTCAGGAGACGTAAATTTACACTATTTTTTCTAGGTGTGTGTTTTATTTTTGTTTTATGTGTTTATCTTGTTTATCGGTTGTACGAGTGCATTAAAATTTGGTGGCTTCAAGCACGATATTATCTAGTTGTGCTGATTCGTGAAAGTGCAAGTTTTGTTTGTGATTTTTGTTGACGTTATCACTGCGCACTACGTCGCGCTCAATTTTTCCGCCAAAAGCGACATCTTCTGGTAGATAGCTGAGATCACACATTGCGTGCAAGTTCGCTTGGATTGACGCACGTTATCATACCCGTTAGTTATTTTGCGCATATTGCATACCCGCTAGGCGTTATTTCTACACCAAAAGCATGGCTTGTACCAACTGCTCGAAAGTGGTTAATGATTCTGATCGAATCACATGTCGTGGCTACTGCGGAAATTCGTTCCACATGATTTGCGTCAAGATGGATTATGATGTTCGTGACGTCCTGGGAACCCACCCACGGAACCTATTCTGGATGTGCAACGGCTGTGCTGACTTATTTTCGAATGATAATTTCCGTAGAATGGCTTCGCGTTGTTGCGACATAGTACCCGACGACAGTTCCTTGAAATCTATAAAGAATGACATAGCTGATTTGAAAGATGTCGTCAAAGCTCTCTCGGTTAAAGTTGACTCGAAACCGCTATCCCCAACCGTAAGCACGCCTTGGAAAGGGATTGCTGCATATAATCCAGTTTCAAACACGCCCAAGCGCAAACGTGAAGATGATCCGCTCAAAACAAAAATCCCTAATATTCGTGGATCCAAAGCTGCGTTTGAAACGATAAAAACAATTTCACCACCTGAGGAGTTGCTATGGGTTTACTTGTCAGCATTCGATCCCAGCACGACGGATGATGAAATTTCTAAGCTTGTATGTAAAAGACTGTCTGGGAGTGGATCTGCAACCGAGAATAGTGCGTCTAGTTCCTAAGGACAAGGATCTCTCGTCTCTGAGCTTCATAACCTTTAAAGTTGGCCTTAGCAAATCATACAGGGATAAGGCTCTGTCCAAAGACTCTTGGCCGGAGAACATCTACTTCCGTGAATTTGTGACCAATTCTTTTGACCTCAACGACCTATCATCAGGATTGCTGCGGAGAAGAATCCATCTGGTGGTGGACAGTAGCGCCAAGTTATTCTGGATAAACTCGTCTGTCCAACTTCTTGTACCCCGGCGAGCGATCTCGGTCTACCTGACGAATCGGCGACGTCTTCTGTGTCAGGTAAAGCCAAGAAGGGTATATGTCCTTCCGAAGCACTTCCAGATACTGCACACCCTCAATGTAAATTTCACTTACAGTCTGATGATGAACACAACTTAATGGACTCTACCGCTGCAGTGAATCTTCAATGTCAAAATGAAAATTTCGATCGCATTACATCTGTCCGTTCAGGTAAACATTTGAAGAATATATGTCCTTCCGAAGCTACACGTGATACTGGGCACCCTTAAGTACGCCTCCCATTGCAGTCTACCGCTGGACACAACAGTCATAACTCGGTCATTCCCTCCGCACCGCTGCTTGCTCCCCTTCTGGACAACAGTACATCCTGCTCTCCCCGCGTCACTCGCGGTTATGCTGATCATCGAACTCGCAGTCCTGAAAATTGGTATGCAGCAAGACACCTCTCACATGACGCTGATGGTTTGCGGATCTACTATCAGAACGCGAGAGGGCTTAAGACGAAAATTGATGACGTGTATTTAGCTGCTGTGGACGGTGACTACGATGTTTGCGTCTTCCCCGAAACATGGCTTGATGCGAGGATAACATCGGTGCAGCTTTTCGGCGATGCTTACACCGTGTACCGTGCGGACCGAAATAGTGGCAACAGTATTCGCGGTCGTGGAGGAGGAGTTTTGATTGCTGTTTCCACCGCATTTGCCTCATGTGAGATTGATGTAAATAGTTTAACCAGTGTTGAGGCTGTTTGGGTTAGAATTACAACTCCATCGAGGAACTTTTATATTGGTGCTGTCTATATTCCTCCTGAAAAGCGACTCGACTGCAATGTCTTGCAACTTCACATTGATGCTGTGAATAACGCTTCTTCACAAGCTGGCGCGGATGGCGTGATGATTATCCTTGGTGATTTCAATCAGCCAGGGCTCATTTGGGTGCCGTCACGACACGGATACGCTTACCCTGACCCGATTGCTTCGACAACCAACATCGCCAGTCGTATGCTACTGGACGGATTTGCTTTCAACGGATTAAGTCAAGTAAGCATGATTCCCAATCACCAGTCACGCTTTCTGGATCTCGTCTTTGTTAGTGAGACTATTATACCTGTATGTTCCGTCAATGAAGCATCCAGCATGATTGTTCCACTTGACATCTTTCATCCCGCGCTTGAAATCTCAATTGGCACTATTTGCTCAGTTCAGTACGTAGAAACTGTTTCTGTCGACTGTTTTAACTTTCGCAAAACTGATTTTGTAAAGCTACGCAGTTCTCTGTCGCAAATTAATTGGAGTGTACTGCATGCCCAAAGGAGTGTTAATGCTGCAGTTGCCCTCTACAAGCGACTACTACTGAACTGTGTTGAGACCTCAGTGCCTAAATGTCAGCCTCCTAGCAAGCCGCCCTGGTCAAACAGTACTCTTCGAAAGCTAAAACGTACTCGAGCAAAAACTCTACGTGCGTACACAAATCGACGGTGTGCTCTTTCTAAGCGCATGTTCACTTTTGCCAGTAATGAGTATCGTTGTTACAACAAGCTTCTGTATAAACGCTATGTAAACCGCATGCAGAATAATCTACGCCGAAACCCGAAGGGCTTTTGGTCATTTGTCAACACGAAGCGAAAAGAAACTGGACTTCCATCAAGGATGCTTTACGACGGCGAAGAAGCTACGACAACTGTGGCGAAATGTACGCTGTTTGCCAGATTCTTCTCAAGTGTTTTTTCAGCTGACTCGCCAACCGCAGTCGAACTCGAAAATGCTTCTCGTGACGTTCCTGCTTGTGCTGTTGATATGGATGTGTTTACTGTCTCCGAACAAATGGTTATATCTGCAATCCGGAAAACCAAGTCATCTTATGCACCCGGCCTCAGTGCTATACCTTCAATTGTATTGAAAAAATGTTCGGACTTACTTGTAACACCACTTGCATATATTTTTAACCTATCGCTTCAGCAGCAAACGTTTCCGGAGGATTGGAAACGCTCAGTAATGTTCCCGGTATTCAAGAAGGGTGAGAGTTGCAACATGGAGAGCTATCGCGGAGTTACTTCGCTTGGAGTCGAATCTAAAATATTTGAATCAATCATCAACGAAGCGTTATTTTCAGCTTGTCGACATTACATCAGTACATCCCAGCACGGATTTTTCCCCGGACGTTCGGTCGAGACGAATCTCGTCTGCTTCACGTCATTTTGCACGGAACAATTGTCTAAAAAATTGCAGGTGGATACTATCTACACTGATCTAGAGGCAGCTTTTGATAGAGTTAATCATGAGATACTGATAACAAAGCTTGATAAGCTAGGGTGTTCTACTAGATTCTGCCATTGGCTTCGATCCTACCTTGTGCATCGTGAAATCGTTGTTCAAATTGGCGATATTGTTTCAGAATTCTTTTTCAACACTTCCGGAGTTCCTCAAGGTAGTACGCTAGGTCCACTACTTTTTTCACTGTTCGTGAACGATGCGGTTTTCGTTCTAAGCCGTGGAGGAAAGCTGTTCTTTGCCGATGACTTAAAATTTTTTCTTGTTATACGGAATGAAGCCGATTGCCGTGAGCTACAGCATCTTATTGACACCTTTTATAGCTGGTGTGTAAGAAACATGATGGTCCTTAGCGTTGCAAAATGTTTTGTCATCAGCTATTATCGAACGAGAAATATGCTTACCTTCAACTATAACATCGCAGGAACTCATCTGCAACGCGTTGACCACGTAAAGGATCTAGGAGTCATTCTTGATGAAAAGCTAACGAATACTCATCACGTCTCTGCGTCCATCGACAAAGCCAATCGATTACTGGGATTTATTTTCAAAATTTCCAGCGAATTTCGGGATCCTCTGTGTTTCAAGGCTCTTTATTGCTCGTTGGTGCGCTCGCAGTTGGAATTTGCAAACGTCGTTTGGTGCCCCTATCAAGCAACGTGGAGCCTTAGGATCGAAGCAGTCCAGCGTAAATTCATACGATATGCGTTACGTGGATTGCCGTGGAACGATCCATTAAACCTGCCACCGTACGAGGACCGTTGTCATCTTTTAGGACTTAATACTTTAACGCATCGGAGACATGCAGCGCAGGCTACTTTCGTGTCAAAGATTCTGCCGGCTGAATATGATGATCCGGAGCTACTAGCGCAAATCAGCCTCTACGCGCCTACCCGTTCTCTTCGCCCACGAGCCCTGCTGCATTCTGAAATGCGCAGCACTAACTACGCTGCCAACAGTCCGATTTTAGCAATGAGTCGTCGCTTCAACGAATTTGCTGAAATTTTCGACTTCGTCGTGAATTCTTCACAGTTTCGTCGTCGTGTATTGTCCCTAGTTTAATTATGTTTAGTTTAACTTAGTTTAGTTTAGTTCATTTAGACAAATTGTCAGTTGGACTTTTTTATACAAATACAAATACAAGTGGAAAAATTATTGAAGATGCATATGGAGCTTAAGATGGTAGAAGTTTTCTCTGTGCGGGCACTTTATACAGCATCCCAGGACGTAGACGACGGCACAATAGAGGTATGACTACCAGAGCTGCAAATTTTCACCAGGTTGTTTTGAACTTAAAGGAAGAAGAAATCTCAAATCATGCCCTACTATGTTCAATTCGCAGTTTTTTGTTTGCATCATTCATTCAAATAGCCGAGTTGTTCAATCATTTTCCATTCATTTTCGATTTCATTGACCCTGCAGTTTTGATTAAAAGACCTAGTCAGTACCCCCAGTAGAAAGATATTCATAGGGTCAATGAAATTGAAAATGAATGGAAAATGATTGAGCAGCGCGACAGCTTGAATGAATGATGAAACGAATAGCAGCCCTGTCCTATCCTATGCTAAGCCGCCAACGATTGCTGAATCAGTGAATAAAGCACACTCATCAACTATCGCAGCTAATACCTCCAAACCAACAACCAGCTCCACCAGCAAAGAATCTAACGCCATGGAAAACTGATACGCAAATTAGACTCAACAGAACAAGAAACAAGCGAGAACACTCGACCACGACCATCAGCAAGGCAGTAGCGATTTAAACATGGGCGCCCACAATAGCTTCAGAGAAGGCGGACTGATTGAGCCCCAAGTTACAGCGTACATCGCAGTCAACGCAAAAAACACAAAAAAGACCTCGACACGCAGCAACAAAATTCTTCAATAGGACCCAGCGAACAAGAGATAAATGTGTTTGTTTTGTTTCTTTTTTTACATACAGTAAACACATAAAAGACTCACGACTGAGTTAAGCTTACACGTTGAGTCGTATCAAAAACGCAAAAAATACTAAATTGTACAAAATTTGTAGTCTGTACCAAATCTGATCATAAGTCGGTACCAAATTCTGGTGAGAGAAAGTTGAAATTGATTTTTACCCATTTATCTTCTTTGAGAGAGTGAAAGTTTTTTTCATCCGTAGAACTATTCAAAAACGGTTTTATTTTGGGGCAATAAATATATTCACTAGTTTCTTTTTTGAAACCATTATTATACATGACCTTCCACCAGCCGCATTAGTACACTAAGTGCATGCCGGCTCTAAAAGTCTAGCGAAGTCATAAGGTAACTGTGTTAACCCCAGTTAGCGCACTGTTTATAAGATAGACTGCAGAAAAGAACTTTTTATGAGCCCACATCTAAACACCATTTGATGGCAATTTCGAACGAATGTCGCACCTCCGTCAGCATCAGATGCAGCCCCACACAAAAGGCTGAAACTCGAATTATACGACTTTATCTATTGCTGTCGAAGAAAAACTTCGGGTATAAATGTTACCATGCCTCGTTGATTTGAAGCCACGAAGTTTACGATCCCGATAAATATTCACGATCATAGTAGGCACATTCCCCCATCACCATTCACCAGCCAAGGCGAAGTTTGTGTCAGTAACACTATGGTAACAAACAGTGCATCACAACAAAAAAAAGTCAAGCCGCATCTGCGACCAGCAACGATGAAGGCCATTCCAGGGAAGCCAACGGTTTCAAGTTGTTATCCTGTTGAGAACAACTTTGCCGTCCCATGTTGACACAATCGTCCTGTTCTTATGATTGATTGTGTTCAGGAGCTGGTATTGAACGCGGAGCTTTCAAGCTGTGTGATGTGATGCTGTTTTCATGTATTTGCCTATGCACTTTCGTAGCCGAGTGCATTTATTTTTAGTGTAAAGAAAATCCCGAAACCAATCGTTGGTCAGTTAATGTAGGACGATTGAAATGTGTTTGCACATTAAAACTAGCAGTATCAAGGTACCATGCGCTCCCAGCGTTCGATGAACGCTGGAGGCGGACGATATTTAAAAAACAACCTTTACCAAGTACACTTTCCACGATGGATCACCTTGTTTCCTTTTTTTCCCTTTCGACTATCCCACAATCAATCATCTGTGACTTTTTGGCAATGAAGCAGCAAAAGTGATCATACTTGAAAGAAAAAAACAACGCTACTAAATGTTCCGAAAAAAAATGTGTTCACCCATCGGGTCTCACGTGAATTTTTAATGTGTCCTATCGTTTATCCATGTGTGTGTGTGTGTGTTCGTCCAACCAAATATGTGTCACTCGCCGCAAACTCAGGTATCCACGCTTCAAAGGCATCGCCTACTAGGCTGCCTTCCAGCAGATGCTACTTTTGTTTTATCTTATCACTTCGCCTCTATTACAGAGTACCTGTACTTCAGCCGCATACTGCTCAACGGGGCGGAAGTAGCCGTTGCTCCTCACCCGGGAGCTTTTGGCCGAAATCAACGCTCGCTGGATTCGATCGGTGGTGGAAATTTGCTGAAGCGGTCACTCGACTCGATTGGCGGAGGAAATCTACTTAAGAAATAATTTCCTCGTCGTTGTGCCGCTTTTTTTTTAAATCTGTCAATTTGTAACCTCCAAACTACCTGTCCCGCCAGACAGACTACTACTTGATGATGGACGGGAGGACCTATTTTACCTATCATATTACGATTTGAACGATTTGATGGTTGTGAAACGGTTAGCCGCTTGCTGATGGAAGCTGATAAGTATGGAGATCGGGACAAGGATATAGAGTATTAGTAGCGGTAAAACTTTGGGAAAAAATGTACCTCTTTACCGACGTCTTCATCGCATTTTGTTCTGTACATTGTGGAGAAGAAAAAATGTCACGCAATTGTATCAGTAAAGTAACAGGAAATGGAATCGTGCAATAATCACACTAATTAATCTGTAATGGTTAGAATTGCCACGATTTCGTTATAAATACAATCACATGAATAAAGGCACAGCTTCAATAATTCTGGTGTTTTATTATATATTTTTTTTGAATTACTCAACTACCTTAACTAATCGTTTGATATCTTACAGAGCACCCTACCGGAGAATCATCTTTTGATAAAGGAGGTGGAGAAAAAGAAAGAAGGTAAGATAATTTTACGGCATTAAAGCTCATAGTTTCATGTCTGTTTATCTGTGATTTAACCGCCGTTACTAATTGGACAATGTAGGATTTAATTTCGTATATTGAAGTCTGCATGTCTGTTTTTTTTCTTGAGGCTTTCCGTGCACGGTTTACCATAGTGTGGAGGTTGTTTACAGAATTGACACGTGTCTGTTTGATTGTCGTAGGGGCACGTGTGGTCTATGCAAAGGGGGAGCCATCTTTCAGAGTCATGAAGCGAGAAAGAGACTGGTCTAACCGCATTCTTACCAACCGAACACGGTTCGGAATGCTGAAGGAAAAAATCCTCCAAGAGCCCAAGTCTTTGACGGAGATCACTTCACCATATTGTGACACGAATCGACGGATTGCGCTAAACCGGTGTACCCGGAGCCATTCCGACTACACCATTTATTATACATAGTCAGAAGAAACGAAACAGGTGTCACATATGTTGATTTCATTTTTCCATTGACTTTTATTCAATTAGGGCTACGAAATAATAAAAATGAAAAGTTCAATTTCAACCAAATTTAATCTTCCAATATGGCGGCAAATATCTTTTGCTAAATTTCTCAATATAATACGAAAAAAGTTTTTAGTTAACAGTTGATCAACCAAATTATTCGCGCTATTCCAGGCTGTGAAAAAAATCTCTTTAGGTTGGACGGTTGTGTGTCTAGCTAATCCACGTATATGGCACCCCTATCCCTCTTGTATTGAACTGACATAAGTCAACATCTCAGCGGGCACACAAATTATGGGCCCCACTGACAGTTCAAATCGTTCTGCTTGTTTTGCCCGAAGCTCGATTTGCACAAGTCTGGTACCGTGTACGGCATGACTTAACTTTTAGACATTTGTTGAAAATCGAAAATATTGGACAGCTTATTGAAGAAATGTGTTGTTTTGAACATGTCGGTGAATAATAAAAACTTTACACCATGGTGCACCAACAAATTAAACGTGCTCGACTATCACAAAATTTTGTCGAATGAAATTGATTCTGTTTATTGTGGATCAACCCTAACGCGACGTTTTAGATGTTGACATAGAAATCATGGTGGCGTAGCAGATACCTGAGCTAATCACTCACAGTGCAAACATCGTAGCAACCCGATTTTAATAGTTTGACAGCTGCAACCAAAAACGAGCAATCCTTCTAAACTTTGAACTTTTCAGAAGTGTGTCGTTCAAAGCAAATAAAAACCTGTCTTACGGTGGTCCCGGCAAGGTTTGGAGAAAAAATTGGATTCTTTTTGACAGGAACATCATGTGACATCCGGCTCGAAGGAACAGGTCGGCAATGACTGGGCAGTGCGTAAGCCTCTTGTACCTGAAGGCATAAAATAGACCCCACTTGCGGTCCTTAGCTTCCTGCCCAGTAACTCCTAGTCCTGGCCTCCTCGTGGCGTCGACTGGGATACGAGTAACCTTAGTGAAGATCGGGTAACCAACCCCGGTGGGAACTTTGGTCGTATGCTGGCAGGGAAGGGGGGGGGGGGTTACCCTTCTTCGGAAGGTGTAAACCTGTCCTGGTGTCCAGGTGGGACCCTAAGCAGTCCTGGCACGATGGCCCACCGGCGAGACAGGTGGTTGGCGTAGGCCCTATAAGCCGCCCCTTAAAAAACCCACATAACGAACAATACAGAAGAGAATACGACCCAGAACAATCGGCAACGACCCAGGCGACGAATAAAGGATCACGATTGGAAACTCGGAACATGGAACTGCAGATCGCTTGGCTTCGCAAATGACAACTGCCAACGATGTGTGAACTTCGCAGCCTCCCGTGGAATGGTAATCCGAAGCACCTTCTTCCCTCGCAAAGATATCCACAAAGTCACCTGGAGATCACCGGACCAAGTAACAAAAAATCAAATCGACCACGTTCTAATCGATCTCGGACATCACAAACATCCGCACTTATCGCAGTGCGAATATAGATTCGGACCACCACCTGGTTGCAGTATGCTTGCGCTCAAAACTTTCGACAGATAGCTCTCGTCGAAGCCGAACGCCGCGGCTAAACATCGAGCGGCTACAAGATGGCAGAGTGGCTCAAGAATACGCGCAGCAGTTTGAAGTGGCACTACCAACGGAAGAGCAGCTAGGCGCAGCTGCCCTTGAAGATGGCTGGAGAGATATCCGATCCGCCATAGGTAGCACCGCAGCCACTGCACTAGGTACGGTGGGCCCGGACCGAAGAAGCGACTGGTACGACGGCGAATGCGAGCAGTTAGTCGAAGAGAAGAATGCAGCATGGGCGAGAATGCTGAAACACCGCACGAGGGCGAACGAGGCGCGATATAAACAGGCACGGAACAGGCAGAACTCGGTTTTCCGGACCAAAAAGCGCCAGCAGGAAGACCGAGATCGCGAAGCGATGGAGCAGCTGTACCGCGCTAAAGACACACGGAAATTCTACGAGAAGTTGAACCGCTCGCGCAGGGGCCACGTACCACAGGCCGACATGTGCAGAGATACAAACGGGAATCTTCTCACGGACCAGTGTGAGGTGATCCAGAGGTGGCGGCAGCACTACGAAGAACACCTGAACGGCGATGCAGCAGACGACGAGGATGGCACGGTAACGCATCTGGGAGCACGCGCGGAAGACATTACACTACCGGCTCCGGATCTCCAAGAAATCCAGGAGGAGATTAGCCGGCTCAAAAATAATAAAGCCGCTGGGGTTGACCAAATACCAAGCGAGCTACTAAAACACGGTGTCGAGCCACTGGCTAAAGCGCTGCACTGGGTGATTACCAAGATTTGGGAGGAGGAGATTTTACCGGAGGAGTGGATGGAAGGTGTCGTATGTCCTATCTACAAAAAGGGCGACAAGCTGGATTGCTGTAATTACCGAGCAATCACCCCGCTGAACGCCGCCTACAAGGTACTCTCCCAAATACTATGCCGTCGACTATCACCAATTGCAAGAGAGTTCGTGGGGCAGTACCAGGCGGGTTTCATGAGCGAACGATCTACCACGGACCAGGTATTCGCTCTTCGTCAAGTACTGCAGAAATGCCGCGAGTACAATGTGCCCACACATCATTTGTTCATCGACTTCAAAGCCGCATACGACACTATCGATCGAGATCAGCTATGGCAGATTATGCACGAGTACGGATTCCCGGACAAACTGACGTGATTAGTGAAGGCGACGATGGATAGGGTGATGTGCGTAGTACGTGTCTCAGGGACGCTCTCGAGTCCTTTCGAATCACGCAGAGGGTTACGAAAAGGTGATGGTCTCTCGTGTCTGTTATTCAACATCGCGCTGGAAGGTGTAATAAGAAGAGCAGGGATCGACACGAGTGGTACGATTTTCACAAAGTCCGTTCAGCTACTTGGCTTCGCCGATGACGTTGATATTATTGCACGAAACTTTGAGAAGATGGAGAAAGCCTACATCAGACTGAAAAGAGAAGCCAAGCACGTCGGACTTGCCATCAACACGTCGAAGACAAAGTACATGATAGGAAGAGGTTCACGAGAAGAGAATGAGAACCGCCCGCTCCGAGTTTGCATCGGTGGCGACGAAATCGAGGTGGTTGAAGAGTTCGTGTACTTGGGCTCACTGGTGACCGCCGACAATGATACCAGCAGAGAGATTCGTAGACGCATCGTGGCAGGAAATCGTGCTTACTTTGGCCTCCGCAAGACACTTCGGTCGAACAGAGTTCGCCGTCGTACGAAGTTGACCATCTACAAGACGCTGATTAGACCGGTAGTTCTCTACGGGCACGAGACCTGGACCATGCTCGTGGAGGACCAACGCGCACTTGGTGTCTTCGAACGGAAAGTGCTGCGTACCATCTACGGTGGAGTGCAGATGGAGACGGCGAATGAACCATGAGTTGCATCAGCTGTTGGGGGAGCCGCCCATCTGTCATACCGCGAAAATCGGACGACTACGGTGGGCCGGGCACGTAGCCAGAATGTCGGACAATAGCCCGGTGAAAACGGTTCTCAACTGCAATCCGACCGGTACAAGAAGACGTGGCGCGCAGCGAGCACGATGGATCGACCAGGTGAAAGACGATTTGCGAACCCTTCGCAGACTGCGTGGCTGGCGACGCGCGGCCATGGACCGAGTGGAATGGAGGAATCTTTTGTATACGGCACAGGCCACTTCGGCCTTAATCTGTTAATAAATAAATAAAAATATGTGACATTGTATTGCTGAGAATTCAACCTTATTTGCCTAGTGGAAGCGCATCAATTGCGTTGAAGAAAAGACAGAAAGTTTGTTACTCGTGCAGAAGCTTGTACTAGCTCGTGGCGCATGACGTGTGCTGAAGAGAGCAATCAAAGAGAGATCGTGAACATGTAGCAGATGTTTACCGAAAATAGCTTCTATTCAATCAAATTCTAGTGTCAGAAAGCTTAAAGCTTTGTTTAGAACTAAAGCTCCAGCAGCTGCATGAGCAGCTAGCCGTAGAACAGAAGATTGTAGACGAAAAGTATAAACATCTAAATTCCCATCTGGAAGAACGCGACTAGTCTGCCAGTCAACGCGTACAGGTTAGTAGAGTTGAGAAGGTCGATTAAGTGCAGCAGTGGTTGAAAAATAATGCAGATCGGATACAGCAGATTCATCGATACTGCCAAGTGATCCACGAAAGCGAGAAGAGCGACTTTGTGATCATACCCGCAAACATCACATCAATGAGCAAAACCAGATGGCAAAACTCCGTCTACCAGAACAGCTGGAACTCTTGGTGGAACAACTATGTCAACAGCAAACATTTGCTTTGTCAGTTAACAATCGAGGAAATAGCAAAAATGTTCCTTGGGAATTTCTGAAAATTAAAGGCCAGCCTGCGATTTCGAGACATCTTACTCAAGACGGGGGACGGAGAATCGGCTAAGAACGCTTAATTACAGTAGTACAGTGGAAAACCTTTCCCGATGAACTGGTCACACTCACCCATAATTCAAAGGTTCGCTTAGAAGAGCGAGAGCCTATCGAGAAAAGCAGTGCTACCTAACAGGAATCACCAATGTTTACCGAGTTCGGAATTCTTCGTATCACCAGTCGAATAATGTCAACTGGAAGGACACCGTATTTCGCTAAATTTTCTGATCATCAACCATTCAGAACCCGTATTTAATAAATTGCGACGACAATACTATGTACTCCAACTTCGGGCTGCAATTAATAATGTAACTAGAGGTAATCAATGGTGCAAAATTTCAAAGGTTCTTCCAAAGGTTTCGATTATGGTTCCTCTTTCGGGTGCACGACTGACTTCATTTAGCTAAAGCGTGTTCGTGGCAGCAGGAGCATGTCTTTTTTGATAAGCAGTCGAGAGAAAGATGCCCAGGGCGAAGGCAATTGAAACAGATTTTCAACTGCTTCACCTTCTCGATTTGTTGTGCTGGTGAGTTTGTTAAACTCCGGACATTCGAAATGGCTATGGCTGCTGAAACATACCTGACAGAAACTGCTGGCGGCTACAGTAGTTGCAGCGTGGTGTAACAAAGTTGTATCTCGTTGTAACAAAATTGGCTTTCAACCCAAAACTAATATGAATTAATGATTATCCCTAATCATGTATTTAGTGATAAAGGTTGATAAGGGGAGGTGAGATTATGAAAGATGTGCACGCTCACCTAATCATCGCTGACGTCATCACAAGACCATGCAGGAAGCCAATGCGCACGTCGCCGGTGTGGCTCTCCGAAAATGGCGAGCTTCTCGAATTCGTCCGTGTCTCTGTGCCCCGTCGATCAAAAGCCTGCTAGCTAGCAAGCCGTTTTCTATCGTCCGATGCGTTCCGTCCGACACTAGAAATTAGGTTCTGCTTCCTCCGTGGCCGCGCGCCGCCCACAACCGGTAGTTTTACTTCCAGGCTGATTTTCTCCGTATGATGCAAGACCTTCCGTGTTTGGGGCCGCTGGGAAAAGGCACTGTTTGAGTTTTCAACTGTTTAACCTCATTTTAACCTCTGAAGCAGCCAGCAGCGCAATCACTCCAAAACGACCACGCGGAATACCATGGAAAGAAACACTACCCGGCTCGCCTTCTCTTGCGAGTGCGATTGCCACCTTTACTGACCAGAGGAGTATGAAAAACTGATCGGGTAAATTTTCACGCCCAGACACCAGACACTTCCGATCGAACACCACATTTCTTCAGGTGTCACTTGCGACAGGGAATGCTTTCGACGTCGATGGAGCAAATTGGTGGCCGCTTCTTTCGCGGTTCCTTGAGAACTTCCACGCGCTTATCGCCTGCAACCGGACACCTCTGCCTTACAATCGCCGGCTCTAGAGGAAACTCAAATTCCTCTTTTGTGATCACGGTAGCACACCGGGCGGACTTTTTTTTTATTCTTCTAATCCCTCTGCGGGAAAAGAAGTTGCCACCGACCGTACTCGGTCAACCCTTTTATCAGACTACCTATTTTTATTTTGTCACCCGTTCTTCCGGGGATTTGTTTTCAAGCAAATTGTGCAGCGATCTTTTGTTTTCAAGCGGGCTGTCAAATCTCTTGCAGTACACACTAATCTCTTATTCCTCCCTTTTAACATTTAAATTACACATTTTACTGTAACAGTGGGTATTCTGGTTGATTGGTTTCGGACCTGATTGCTGCTTCACATATGGCCTGCGTTAAACCATACCGGAATGAGCGTCATGATTATTTTCTGGCATTTTTCATGCAAAAAATCATTTTTTGATAACTTGCCATTAACTTAGAAAATTAAGGGATACTAATTTGCCTTCAATTACTATTTGAGTTCTCAAAAATAACTTGATGTGGGTGTTACTAGCATTACATTGGGTGTGATAGCATTTTTTAGGCAGGTATCTCAAAATGTCGCTTGGTCCCCTTTGGCTTAACACAGGCCATATGAATCCATTGATGGCATCAGGTGGCGATTCTGGAACCGTTCCAATACTTGGCATTCGCTTCGTAAAAATGTCACAGTATCTACATAAGACCGGCAACAATTTTTTTTCGGAACACTGCACTGAATGGTAATTAGATGCAAAAATCATATACAAAATATGAGCTTTTGTGATAGCTCTAGTTCACCCACAAGAGGTTTCAAGTTTCTATAGTAATATATATGGAATTTTGGAAATAAAAACTTAAATTCCAATAAAAAATTTCACAGTAACTCTGCATGCCTCAAAACTAACGGTCGCATAGTTTATTTTATAACGAATAGCTTTGTTGAAGATCGCATATTGAATGGAGGTTCCCCGGCAAAGATATTTAGCTTTGAAGACCAACCCATTTTTTTTTAAATTTCCTATTCTAAGCATGTGCGAGAAAGAGAGGCAACACATAACTTTATATGAGAATATCTTTATACTGCAAAATCGGATCAATTTGCAGTCTTCGGCAATGTTGACCATTACACCTTAAGCTATATTTCTGCAGATATTGGGATGCACAAGATGATACTGGCATTTTGTACTGAATATATTGTTTCAATTGCCTATTTTTCATATATTTTCACATACAAACTTGAAAACTCTTGTAAATCAGAGTTTTCAAAAAAGCTCATATTTGACAAGTGATATTTGAAGCCAATTACCGTTTGATTTAATAGTGTTCCGAAAAAAAGTCAAAATTGTCGCCGGTCTAATCTACATACTTGGGCAGCTTGACGTGCAGCTGTGCCCTCTCCCACAGTCGAAGAGTTTGGTCATCTAGTCACAGACTAACAGACATAACACTCAAAAACAAAGCTTCGCCCGCTTTAACGGTCATTTTAAATATATTTGTAGTTGGGACTGTGGCCACTGACATATGAACAAGCATATAGGGGATAGACCACTAGTGAAAAATTGTTCCCAAACCTGAGGGGAAACCCACCAGTATTTGAGTGTTTGGGACCGTGAATAAAAGGTGGAGTTAGTGTTCTGCGAAAATTGTAGGATCGATGTTTTTTTGAGGGAATTCCCTCATAGTGTTATGTCTGTTAGTCTGTGATCTAGTCGTGATGAAAGGATCTTCGTGAAAATAAGACCAGAAAGTTCATCAACCGCTAGTCCTTGGTACTCGAGACCACCAACGTGTCGGTTGAATGTCTTCCCTAGCTCGAGTAAGTCCTTATAGTTGCGATTGGTCATCGGTTCCATCTCGAGCAACCCTTCGAGATGAGTATCGACGATTTCTCGTAGATATTTGTATTGGTCACTGAGCTGATTCCAAGTTTGCTGAAAAATATTATCAACGGAAGCATCACCCATCAGCGCTTTATCCAGATGATGTAACTTCACTGCATCGGAATCACGGCTGCCTCCAATAATGTCTTGCAATATCGTTCGGAGTTTCGGCCAATTTTACACGTTCCCTTCGAATGTTGGAACTGGAGCTCTTTTGTGGTTGTTGTTGAACGATCACGGATGGATTTTCACACCCGGAACAGGGTGGGAGAAGGCTCTCGGTGAAGTTCTTAACCAAAGCAAGCATGTCGGTGTGGAGAGCATCGAAAATGTCCAGGACTTTGTCTTCATCTTCAAGCTCATCGGATGGAGTGCCAGCTACAACCGCTTGGTGAACCGTGAAGAACTCATTGTAGTACATTTCTAGTTTATTAGCGAAAACTTTTAGGAGCTACGCACTTATTTTGCTTGGGTCGTCCTCGGCTTCTTTCAGTGTCCGGCTTATCGCGCTAACTTTGTTCTGGATCCTGCTACGCTGGTGCACCAAAGGTGCTCTGGAATCCTTTTTATTTTTCGTTGCTTGCTCTACCTTCGGTGTGTATTGTACTTTCGGGGACATCTTGTTGTTCAATCTGCTTGTTGGGATTCGACGGCGAATAGCACTCTTTGTATGGGCATCCGGCTCGAAGGACCATATGTTGGCGCACTCGGCGACACCAAGGCAGTGGACTGTATCTGGAGGTTGACGATTGACACACTTTTCATTCAAAAACCATCTCGTTGTCAGGGTAACGGAAAAAAGCCCCGAACAGCAAGTAGTCGCGCGATGATCGAAGGAGGCTTGAAGATAGTACAAAACCAAGGGAATCTATTTGTTCGCTTGTGTATTCCTCTTCGATGTTAACATGATGAATTTAAAATTAAAACTAAAAAACTGGTAAGAGTTTTCGTTGCTACCGCCGTTGCTATCCATGTTGCTACGCGCTGTTGTTACCGCTGTTGTTACACGTGGTGTTTCATTCCGTTCCAGAGCGAATGGTTTGATAGCGAACAATAGTCGCTACTTCTTCACTGCTACTGCCCCGTTTCATTTCTTTTCGTTTTAACAAAAAACCAGAAGCCCTACGGATTTCGTCGTAAGTTTTGTTGGATGCGGTGTACATAGCCTTTGTACAGCAATTTATTGTAACTGCGATACTTATTACAGGCTATTACGAAGAAGCGCCAAAGAATAGGACCTCATCGATTAGTGTCCGTACATAGAGCTATGATACGGGTATGTTTCAGATTCCGAAGCATAGCGTTAGAACCGGGCGGATATTTCAACACAGTCAAGCAGTAATCGGGTGTAAAAGTCAACGTCAACATCTACATCCACTTGATTATGTAGCACACTCCAGTCGATCAGCAACAGGGAGCGGTGCAGTATTACTAGTTTTGCGAAAATTAAGACGATCCGAAGCTAGGGTTTTTTCATATTACAGTAAGCTTACGGTAGTAATAAAAATTCTAAGACGGGATGATAGTTATCCAGAGGAACGACCACACTGGAAGCTTCTGTAACAAAACACTCAGGCAGTGCAATGCCATTCACGATTACGAGGTCAAGAAAACGAAACCGATAACTTAGAAACCATACTTATTTGATTTAGTCCGCGAAAAGCAAAACCGTCCAGCAGCGCGTGACTGGCGGAGTTAGTTGTTGAGAATAACGGATTGGGGTGCAGCTACATTGCGTTTGAGTCTTGTAAAATGTAAATGGAAGCTTCAATGAATTAGCTTCTCGTAGAAATAGTAATCATTGTCCAAACAGTCTCAATACTTAAATGACTACTCACTGCAATCTTGCACGAGACAAGTGCGGTGGATACAGAAATCAAGACTCCTCCGCCACGACACCAGCCGTCGCTCCGTTAATTTGCATTATCAGTCCTCGACGTAATAATTCGTAATTCCCAGAATGTAACTGAAATAAGGTACAGACGGCACTTGTCTGAGAAAGTATCCTAGAAGAGCTCGGGTCCATAACCGAAATACGTATCGGGATGATTATGTACATGTTGAGCGGCAGATAGCAGGATTGTTTCAGGATGATTACGAGCTTCCATTAACCAAAGTGACAGGCGTGCCGAGTTTGGATTCGTTATTCCGACATTGATGGTTGAAGTGACGACAGGAACGCAGAATGGTGGCTGTTCGAACTCCTGCTTGGGGTCGGATTCTCAGTCCGATCTGGGTGTTTTGGATGACACACAGGGGCAGTCAACTTCGGTTCACGATAGATGAGTTTTTCCAAAAAATTACAGTTCAAGTGATGCGATTGTCCTTGAATTCGCGGAAAAGGACTCCTTCAAGCCAAGCTGAAACTGACGTAACGGTCCTTCGCCATGCTCAACGTTTCTGGGTGGGTTTCGTGTTTGGTACCGCTGATCACCTTCAACATGTTCAAACGTTCCGTCATCTCTTGATTCCCTAGAATGAGACCCAAACACAAGAACTTACAGATCAGCACTCCCAAGTGTCTTTGTGGTCTTACCGATTCAATATCTTCATTACAGATCGATATCTTCTATCTATCTTCATTTCCTCTGGAATATTCAGAAACACTACTGATTTAGTCTTCTGTACATTAGCTAAGTTACGTCCATTCGCACGATTTGCGAACCGTTCCATGAAAACATTGCTTTTTTCTTTCGCTTGTTCTGTTGAATTTCCTACTGCAATTATCAAGACGCGTCGGCCTATTGGAGTAATACGTTTACTTTAATGTTGTGGAGCTCGCTGTATATACAGTGAATGACGTGAACGAAAGTACATCGTCTTGCGGAAGACCCTGATGCATGCACGGCATCAGTTGCCGGTTGTCTACCCGCAGCTATTTCCCTGATCACAATTAGGTTGCGCTTCGCTGGAAAGATATCCATGACCTTCAGCCGCTGCTTTCGGGAGGCTCTTGCGATTCCAACAAGGTCGCTTTCTCATGACAATGTCCATGTTGGCCAAATTCTTTTTGATCGTCTAGCCGGTGACACCAACCTAGCGGCCCAAGCCGCAAACTTGCTCTAGAAGTGCCAGGATCTGGTATATGGACGTTTGGCTGTATCCGGCCTACACAAAGTACGCCACGATGACGGACTTCTCCGCTTCAAGATGGACTCGAAGGTACTTACAAACGTAGTTACTTCACTGCTTTGGCCACGGCTGCTTTAAATGAACTGATAAAATTTGTGTCTCAGCGTTCACGTCACCTGCTACGACATTTATGTTGAAATCCCCGACGACAAACAGGCGATCAATTGTGAAGTCTTGTAGGTCGAGCAGAAGGCGTTCGTAACATTGTGAGAATTGTTGACTGCCGGATATTGGGTTGTAACACACAACTATGCAGATGTTAATGCTATACTGCCAAATACTTCCACTTTGCGATAGAAAAGTTGGGATCGAATGAAGATTTCAGGATGATCGTAGGTTTAATTTCCGAATACACAGTCCAACACCTCCGCACTGCGACCAAGTTCAGACGGAAGCGAAGCGAATGCCGGACGTAGTCCAATCGGAATGCGAACGGGCAGATGAGTAGCATTGTTTTGTTGGTTTGACGTTTATTGTTTTTGTTTATTGTCTATCTCGAGATAATCTAGCATTTCGTCGCGTTGTTGCTATATGGGAAACACTCGAGTGTGATCGAAACAAAAACAAACGTCAAAATGTTTTCTCAGGCGCACTGATGCAAATTAAATGGGCGCGTAATTCAACGCACGGCCCGGTGGCGCATGGCTGAAAAGTCGCAATGTGGATTTAAGAAAAGATTCGCAATATATTGAATTTCTAGTTTCGCGTAGGAAGTTTACTACATTTTGTAGAAGCATTGTATCTTTTTTCTCGTAAAATTGATAAATATTGCAGTATTGGTCTAAATTGTATTTTTGCCTTGTTGTTATGTTTTTCACACAAAAGAATATGACGTGCTCCGAGTTGTCTAATACATCGCAGACATCGCAGATGCAGTCTTCTTTAATTTTCATTTTGCTTAGCCAGTAATTTGTATAATCGGGCCCAGAGAGCAATCGATTTAGTGTGCGGACTTCGGTGTTGTTTAGTGGTAACTTGTGATGCCAGGGTTTCATAGGGATCGTTTTGTTTATCTGGAAGAATTTCCTGCCTTTTCCAAACTCTGTGGAATAGTTGAGGTATCATTGCTGCGATTCCTCTTCGCTGATCGAACCGAAATAATGTGTAGCATCGTGTATTAACATTTTGTTGTTGCAGATGTTTTCACTTTTTATACCAGCCTTGGCCAGTTGGTCAGCTATCTCATTTCCGTTAACGCCAGTATGTCCGGGTATCCATTGGATTGTTGTTCCAGATGACGCCACCATGTCCACAATTTGATCTATTACGCAATCTCTCTGCCGTTTGCCAATGTTGCTTTTTATTAGTTCGCATCCGGATCTCGAGTCAGTCATAATAACTGTGCCCGATAAGGTGTTCCTCGTGATGTATTGCAACGCAACGTATATCGCCTCCATTTCTGCGGACATAATGCAGACAGTGTGTTCCAGACGTAGACATATCCTAATATTTCTTGATTCGTGGTATATTCCAATGCCGCATGTTTCACCGTCGCTGGATGCATCCGTGTAGATTATTTGTCGTTCATTATACCTCCCGTTAATCAAAGATAATGTAAGTTGTTTCAGTATTTTGACCTCAGTTGTCTTTTTTGGCCAGAGCTCTTCATTCAGAGTGGTGGAAACTCTCACCTCTTCGTATCGGTACTCATTTTTTATGAGATATGACATGTTTTTCATGATATGCAGGTGGCGAAGATATGTTTTTTCTGTCATGGAAAGCCTGCTTTCGTCATCCGTGTCCAGCTGCCTTAATTGTTCCCATACTGGAGTTCTGCCATAGCAGTGTTTGGCCACCTGTCGACCTACAACTTTTATCCTTCTGAAGCGCAGTGGCGGCTGTGCTGAGATAGCCTGCAAAGTGTTCAATGGAGTCGTTTTTGTACAGCCGGTTATTTTCCTTAAGCACGAGTTGTTGATCTTTTCTATTTTGCTCAGATTGGAAACGCTGGCCGTTCCGTACACGCTTGCACCGTACTCAATGAATCCTCTAAAGAGAGCGTTATACACCAAAGCGAGAGTTTCAGGGTAGCTTCCAAATTTCAGTCCGCTGATTACTTTTACCATGTTCAGTCTATCTGCAAGTTTGTGTATGAGTTCACGAATGTGAGGGCCATATTTTGAAGATTTGTCTAGTAGTAAACCTAGATGTAGATATGTATGCATTCTTACCGTCTCGATCTTGTCATTTCCGATCTAAATTTTAAGATCTTGGGAACTATTGTTAAAAATAATCGCCCTAGTCTTTTGGACGTTGATAGTGAAATTGAGCTGGCCAGCCTTCTCCGCAAATGTGTTGATGAATCGTTGCCCTCGCGCTTCTACTTCTTCGATACTTCGTCCTTCTATTATTATCGCGAAGTCATCGGCATATTGCACCAATACCACGCCTTTTACTTTTATGCTGTGTAGTGTCGTTGTGTATATGTTGAACATTGTAGGCGATAGGACGTCTCCTTGCGGTAATCCTTGGCTGACATGACGTGATAGATAGTCGTTTCCCACTCGTAACTGGATCGGTCTGTTCGCTAGGAATGCGATCATCCAACTAGAGAACTCCGGTGGAATTCTGCTGGATAGCAGCGTTTGCTCCAACGATTCTGTCACGTTCGCCCGAATGACATTCGCCCGAATGTTACATAAACCCGAATGTCATTCACCCGAATGCCACGAACACCCGAAAGACATTCGCCCGAATGCAACATAAACCCAAATGCCATTCGCCCGAATTCCATATACCCGAAAAACATCGAAATGTCAATCGAAAAAATTTAATTTATTAAGATGAAATACAAATTTTATTACATTTGATGCTATGAAGAAATTAACACTAAAGCTATACCAGTCCAATAGTTAATCCAATCACCTGGTTTGTATGATTTAACTAGGGTTTCCAGTTTTAAGTCCTGTCGTGAGTTCTTTTTAGACTTTTTTGCTGTTGGCACCGCTTGTAGTGTACGTAAAACATACGTACTAGGGTTTTTCTCTTCAAGATGCAACTGCTTCAACACACCATAGAATTTACACGGCTTAACAAACCGTTCCATTTATTGTGCTAGTCTTCCACATTATTGGTGGTTCTAGGAATCTTTGTCGATACATTTTCGAAAACTGACCACGAAGCGAGGGGCAAAGAAGGGTTATCGAGAAACTTTTTGATTAGTTTCCTTCCTACCAAAAATACAATTTTTACTAATGTAATCCAAAAAATCGTCAAGAGCCTTTGGATAACTTTTCCTCAATTCTTCGAGTGCCATTGGAATACCTTGATGGGGCAAGAAAGCCAACAACTTGTTTGTAAATTAGTTGTATTCGGTGATCTTCCGAATATTTTGTCTGACGACCAAGTTGTTTTATTTTTCAGAAAAAACTTTGGTTTAGATGGAAGAATCATCCGTGAATTAGGTGGAAGAATCATCCTGTCTCGAAATCCAATATTACGTAGAGAGCTATTTGGTATATAGATTCAAGGAATTGCTCTTGTTTTGAAAGAAGGAATCAACCCTTATGTTTGAGTATACCGGGCAGACGAGTGGATCAACAGTTTCTTTGCAAACTTATTTGGCATGCAGATCCAAAGATGTTTGAAAGAAGCAATCAACCCTTAATTGTGGGAAAAGAGCTGCTCATGTTTAAAAGAAGGAATCAATCCCTAAGTGTGAGTAAATCGGGCAAACGAGTGGATCACTGGTTTGATTGCGAGGACTATTTGGTATACAAACTCAAAGTACTGCTCATATTTAAAGAAGGAATCAACCCCTATATTTCAGTAAACCAAGCAAACCAATGGATCACAAGTTTGCCGAGTAGGGACTTCCGCTTCGGTTCCTCGACCTCGGTAATTGTGCAAAGCCGCATCACACTAGCTTCGTAATATAACATTTATGAGCTACTATTTACTAACGGTGTTGTGCCAAATGGACCTCCACCATGCAAGATATAATTACTAATTTAATTGATTCAATTCGTTAACGGAACATCTTAATATATATTTACCTCGATCGATGGTGTTTCCGAAAGATTTCTTATTATTTTGTCCGGTTTATCCCAAGATTTCACCGCTTGAGCTGACAACTGCGTCCTATATGCATCAGTTTGCACCGGAAGAGCATTTGTGGCGTTGGCAACAGAACCTCATTGACGTCGGATAGTACACCTAAAAGCGATGTCGCATAGCCACATTGGTCAGTGTACGGTTGACTAATGTGGCTACGACACATCGCTTTCTGGTGCACTGTCCGACTTCGCTGCCGCTCAGTTTAAACTAGCTATAGCCCCTATGTTTGAATAAACCGGGCAAACAAGAGGATGACAGGTTTGCTTATAACTCCGGCGACGGGTTAATCAACGCCTCGTCCAACAGAACCTCAGCGGCTTTGCGCCGCTTCGGATCCTTGGCCTCGGATATGCGGCCAAGCCGCATCACACTAGCTCCGCTGTATCAGCTCACTTGTTATTGTTCAGTTTATCAAACTTTGGTTAAAAATTTCACATTTCCCGCTCGGATTTGGTTTATTTAGGTTAAAATACATCCTTTTGGTAAAAAAACCGCATTAAAGTTTGGACTTCTATCACTAAAGTCACTAAACTAGACAATTACCGATTTTATATTATGCTTGAGTGAATGTGGTATTCGGGTTAATGACATTCGGGCGAGTGGTCCATTCGGGTTGATGGCATTCGGGTAAATGGTCCATTCGGGTTAATGACATTCGGGTAAATGGTCCATTCGGGTAAATGACTTTCGGGCGAATGTCATTCGGGCGAATGTGATAGAACCGCTCCAACACCTCCACTTTGACAGCGTTAAACGCATTAGAGAGATCGACGAATACTACTGCAGCGATGTGATTGGCACGTTTTATCTGTAAGATTTTATTTGTCAGATATTCTAAGCAACTTACTGTGGACATACCCTTTCGAAAACCGAATGATAATTGTGGCAGGACAGCTTCTGTCGATAAGTGGTGTTGCAGTTTCTCTAGTACGGCTGCGTTGAGGATTTTTAGTCCACAATTTACCAAGGATATTGACCTAGTTCCTTCTACGGTTTCCGGATTTTTTCCTGGTTTGGGAATGGCTACAATTTTTATGGTTCTCATTTCCTCGGTTATCGTACTAGTTCTCTAAATGTTGCTCATGTCTCGAACGATGCTGTTGCGGACATCTGGTTTTAGGATTTTAAACAATCTGTAGGTAATACCATCGGGTCCTGGCGATGATTTCGTTTTTGCTGCTAGAAATGTTTCCCAAAAACTAGGTGTGATAACGTCGTATGATGGTAGATAGTATGGCGTAACATCAAGATATTTTTCCGGTGGGAAGTGTGTATCAAGAAACTTTTGTGCCATCTTTGGGTCCTCGTGTAGCAGTACATTTTCAACTTTTTTCCTTCTTCCATTCAGATATCTTATTTTTGTCCATATCTCTCTCGACGGTGTGCGGGGGTTGAAACTACCCACAAATTCCTCATATCGTTGTTTCGATGCCTCGTTCTTCTTTTTGTTGAAAACAGCTTCTGTCCTTTTAAATTCAATAAGTTCCGTCATACCGCCATTTCTGTTGAATGCCGCTCTGGCATCCCGTTTATTCTGCCAGGCCTTTTCCACCTCTTCAGTCCACCAAAACTTCGGTTTATATTTGCTTTTCTGTCGAGAGTTTTTATGTATCTTCCTAGATGCAGTCTGTAGTTCTTGAAAATTCCCTGCTGTGAACACGTCGATGTTTTTGAACGCCTCCTGTACCTTGGATTGGTTAACGAATATTTGTGGTTTTCTAGGTACTTCCTATGCCATAATCCAGAGCCTTCATGGATACGCTATGAAATAACTGTGGAGTGACTAATACTAGATCTATAGTAGAGGGTTTCTTTCCTATTTCGGTCGGAGCAAAGGTTGGTTGCCCGACGTTCAATAGGATAAATTTTCTTTGTTTATTACGTCAAACAACGCTGTTCCTTTATTATCCGAATGTATTGGATCCCAGGAGATGTGGTGCGAGTTGAAATCTCCCCCCATTATCACTTTTGAGAACTGCTTCAGCTTTTGAAAGATGGATTTGAGGCTCGCTTTGAGATCTAGGTGAAATGCGTTCGGAGCAACATATACTGACACCATCACCAAGTCAATACTGACTGTTTTTCTCGCAATTACTTGGATCTTCGGAAAATTCGGTACTTCGATATCGCTCTTTGTAATCTTTTTGTTTATAATTAATCCGGCACCACCATATCCGTCGTCCCTAGAGTTCAGGTATGTGAAGGCTTTGTGTATTTAACTGGAAAATATTTATATTATTTGTCAGCTTTTCTCACTATTTGTAAATTCTGTCCGTATGACAATCCGTCTTACCATTTCTTTGGCTGGATCTGTCACGAGATCTGGATCTGTTCCTACGTGGATCTTTCTTCTACTGTTGGTTGGAGTTTGCTACCGCGCCTACGTCTGCTACTGTGTCATTCCCATCTTTGCCGATGTGCTTAACCATTTGTTGTTGTAAATTTTGCTTTCGTTGATCCTCAAATCTTTGCGCCCATCGTTCAAAATCGTCGACCCGAAACTTATTGAACAGTGCGACTCCGTTGCACTACTCTTCAGCTCCTTCCTTTTTCTTCTTTTTGTCCGCGAACACTTTCACTTGCTGTGAGATGTTGACCTCCTCAATAGGACGCTTGATGTTTTGTTGTTTATATTGGTGAGCGTTAACTGGTTTGTACGTTCCTTTCGTTATTTTTGCGTAGCTATCCGGAATTGTTGGGAATTCGACGTTTTCCAAAATCTCATAGCGGTTTTGCGTTAACATGGGATTTTGCTCTTTTGCTTCGAGATATGTGAGCGTTGTTTTTTTCTTGATATTTTTCTGACGGATTCGTTCGGGGCAGTTTTCATCGGATGTTTTATGTTCTTCGTTGTTTCTACAGTAGAGGCATTTTGCTTTATTCTGGCAATCTCCTGTGTCCATTCCATCGTGTTGGAGTGTACAGTTCGAGCATCTCATTTTGGAGCGACAATTGTCCGTTTTGTGATTGTATCGCAAACAGTTAAGGCCCAGGACGGGTTTGTTTACAAAAGGTCTTACCGAATTGATGCAGCAGAAAAATCGGACTTCGGTCGGCAGCTTACTGGCATGGAACACTATGCTGATTCTGTGCGTTGGGATCTTCTGTCCTGTTTCATAGCGGTGTAGTCTGTTGTTTGCAAGGATGGGATGCTCACTGGTGATATTTTGTCTGATCTCTTACATATCCATGTCGATAGGTAGTCCGGCCACAACCCCAGACACGGATACAAAACTGCGGAGAATAAATACTTTATAGTTGTTGTTCTTTAGTAGAGAGTCCCCTTGTAGCTTGTTTGCCGCTTCGTAATCTTTCAGGAAGACGAGGATTTTGTTCCGTCCTAGTGCTCCTAGTTGTAGATGCTATTTTTATAGTCCTTCTGCTTGCTGACCAATCTTCCTAGGGATAGCTTGCTGATCCTTTGTTCTCCCTGGTTATCTGCCAGCTGTACAATCACTCTGAATGGAGACACATCCTGTGGGGTGTATTCATACAACGTGTAGACCTTCGGCGGTGGTCCTTTATTTTGCCCTGTGTCGTCGGGTGAATCCGTCATAGCGTTAGGTTAAGTTTTCGTTGCTCCTCTTCTCAAGTTAACTATGCCTTTTTATAGCTCTTCCAATAGATATCCTAATCAAAAATCTCGCGTTCAAACCGAATAATTCGAAAAAGTACTCGTTCACTCTTATGGCATATTCGTTTTTGACACTGCACTACACCGGTGTAGTCGGTGCTACACTCATTCAAACTTGGGTGTAATCAGTCTATCTCTTTCTTTACACTACACCGGTGTAGCACCAAGAAAAAACGAAAACGCCATTAGTGTCTATTAATAACAAAATGGCGTCTACTACAGCTAGTTTGTCCGTTCGCAAAAATACGTACGTTTCGACTGAGAATGACTGAAAGAATGTTTTAATTTTGATTTTATTTGGAAGTTTCTGCTTGCACACGGAAACAGGTTTTGCTCAGGAATCAAAAAATACTGGAGCTTCGCAACAGCTCGGAAACTTGAGCAAATCGGACAATATGTCTACGTCGAGATATTCTCCACCTAAAATACATCATGAAATAAATAAAATCATGATATAATTACATACCTACATCAATAAACAAATCTTTTCCGCTTGCAGTCACCTAGCAACGGCACGCTCCTCCTTCGGAACACCGAAAACCAAACGTTCACTGAACAACTCCGACCGCCGGACGCTCCTGTACCAGTACTACGCCCGCGGGTTAGCCCCGATGTACGACAAGCGCAACTTCGATGAAATCGACCGTTACTCCAAGTTCAGCGGTAACCAGGCCTACAAACGCAATTTTGATGAAATCGACCGATGGGCTAGTGAGTATTGTTGCTCCTTTGCACCGTTGACAGCTTGTCAGCGCCTACTGTTCCATGGTAACCTTTGCTTCTTTGATTTGAACAGATTTCAACTCCCGCCTCAGCAACGACCCCCGGCGGATCGATTACGTGAAGCGCAACACGGGCAACTTTGACGAGATCGACCGGTACGCTGTATTGAAGAAGCACGACTCTAGCCAGCTAGCGGACGAAATGGGCATTATAAATGAGTACTCCCAGTGAGGTGGCATGGACTAGGAATGGTAACGGGAAACGATCGGTAACTTTCCAACAGTTTAATTAGTGAAAATTTAATCGAAAAAGTATTCGACGCGATTGGAGCTTGAATTGTCGCAGAATTACAATCAATTATTTGGATGTGGGGAAGAGTTAAGGTTTGCTGGTATAAGAAAGATAAACGAATGGCAGGTGAACTTGTGATTTTTCGCTCAGTATTTTAACAAAAATTGGAAGTATTTTGAATATTTAGTTGTTAAACAAATTATCAATCAATATAAAGAAGTTTATAATAGCACCTTGCATTGCTATGAATGGAGAACTGTATCGACATTGTAATTAGTAAATATATTTGCCAATAATAGCAACATCTTCAAGGAAATAAATTTGTTTTACTCTCAGAATGCAGGGATGGGATTTTATTCGAGACTTTACGTTCGGAATGTTTAATATCATATCACATTACTCATATGCTAGATATTCCTATCAGTTTTTTTTATTGATATCAATACGCACTAAATAATAACGTTTTTTTTAAATTACTGAATTTTTACCTATCGTTTCGAGTTTCCTGGAAATTTTGCTCTGTTTGTTTCTCACGTTGAACCATGTTTAATAGTAAATTTGTTTTGCCTAAAATACTCTCACCGTTTCTGTTGGTCTGCCCTTTCCTAACAATTTTTCTACTGCCACAGAACACGATTACATGCGTTCATTTGAAATTGGTAAGGATCTAATTAGGTGGCGTGAAATGAAAAAAAAAACTAATATTCGCTATACCTTCTTCTTAAAATCTACTCGAAACGATTCGCGCTCTTCGCTTAAACACTAGAATGAAGACGTGAAACACAATAATAATGGTACCACCACTCGGACAGTACGGCAGGCGTACGCTTTCTTTTCCTATTCATGGTTTGTCTTTGATTTAATAATCAACGCGATCTGCAGCCGGGCGCTTTCAGCATTTCAGAGTTCCTTTTCGTGACGACGAGCTCATTTGAAATTATTCTTCAACGCATCGTATCAGTTTATTATTCAACGAGTAGTCCTAAAACCTACGCAAGGCAAGAAAAATGGCGTGGGACTATTGTCGCAATATTGACAAGGTCGAGCAGATACTGACATGTAACGTAACTTTTTCCACAGACTACTAAACAGTAGTAGTCGAGTGGGACTGTTATGTCGAAAAGGAAGTGTAGGTCACACTTATCAATTTCCTCGAAATAAGTTTGAGCTTTACTATACAACTGACTCTTACAACAATAATTATGAATTGATTTATAAATCAACGACACGATGTCAAATTTTGTAAGACTTCTTTCTTCAAATTGTATGTACTTTTTAGATCTTATTAACAGAACCGATCAAACAACAAAAGTTAAAATCCTCAAAAACCGAATTGAACTGATCTATGCTGAAAGCAACACGCAGCAAACCCAAAAACACTATTTACAACGCGAACAGCAACGGTCATTTCCCACCGATCCCGACCAGGGCATCATCCAGCAGTTCATCGTCCACCACGGGGCCCCCGCTGTGCAGGGGAAGCGGACTCGGAACCGGTGATTTTACGATATGCACTGAAACCGACGCCGGCGATGTAACCGGTCCCGGACCGGCGGAACCAGAAGAAGCAGCGGCAGCAGCTGCAGCTACTGCCAGATGATGATTCTTCAGCACTGCCACCAGCTGTTGAGTATTATCGAATTTGTTCATTAGCTGTGCAGCGACGGCTGCCGCTGCCAGGGCATGTGCCTGTGAGGATGTCCCTGCCGACGTGGATGATAAACCGTCCATCGAATTGCTGCTGACTGTGGCATCGATTAGTTTATCTGATGAGCTATGGTTGGACATAGTACTGCTGGGACGGGAGGGTGGTCGCATCAGACTGTTGCTGCTTCCGGCATCGACGGAATCATTGCTGCTGGAAAAGTCCATTGCATGACTTTGAAGACCAACCGGAGAGGGAAACGGTGGCGGTACGGTTGTCGTTGGAGTGGTTCTACCTCCGGATGAACCTTTTCCGTACAGTGAGGGAAAACCATCACGACTGTTGCTCGAAACCTGATGGTCTAAATTCGGAGATCTCCGCAGCATGTCATGGGCGGAGAACATTTTTTGCATTACGTTCGGTAACATGGCCGAATGGAGTGGCGAAACGTCACCGGGCAGTTTGTTGAAAGGAAGCGAAAAATCCTGACTGCCAGTAGGCGATTGGGATACATTGGATAGTGGCGTATTTGGCGCAGAGGACGAAGCTGGACGGGATTCTTTTAGCTTATCCAAATCACTTCCAGTGCCACCGGATCGCGCCGATAGTTTAGGAATCTGGAACTTCTTATCCAACGTTTTCACGAAACCTTCCATGTTCTGAATCGACGATGTAAAGCCTAACATTTTCATTACGTTTAAATTAGCTGCAGCTTGGGCGGCAGCCACTGCCATTGCCGCATTCGTAGACATCATCGAGGAGGATGATTTTGAACTGGATCGCTGTTTGTCCTTGCTGCTACCATTGCCGGAACCGGATTTGTTGAACGATTGCTTCATTACGCTTCCTCCGGAACTCGAAAGAGCTCCCGATGAATTTGACTTTTGAAATTGTATCTTGGAAGATGATCCAGAACTGGGTAATTTTCCACTACTACTACTACTACTAGTACCAGTTCCAATGGAAGAAGAAGACGGAAAGTTCCCACTGAAAGACTGTGGGCCATGCATTTTTTTCGAGACTGGTCCACTAGAAACGCCCGGTTTTAGTCCTGACTTTGAGCTACTCTTGGAACCGGTATAAGTTGAAGTTCCACTGTGGCTTTTGGATCCTTTCTTGTTTTGGATGGTGAGCTTTATGCCGTCAGAGCTTGGTTTTACCATATATTCCGAAGTCTTGTGTAAGGCGGACAAATGAGCTGCCAGTGCGGCTGTGACGGCTGCCGATGCGGCAGCTGCTGCTGAAGATGATGACGTCGACGATGGTGCCGTTGCGAAAGATTGATCTGTGGGTGATACAAAGGGAATATTATACTTTGATGTTGGATTATGAGAGCCTTAAGGTTCAAGTTACCTTTTTTAAGCATGTGTTAGAATTGAACGCTTGGTAGTGTGCGTAGGAAAATTTGTGTTCAGCTTTGCCACCGGATTATCCATTTAAACCTTTTTAAAACTCTAAAAGAAGAATATCAGTCGATTTATTAGATCATCACGATTCAATTCATGCAAAATACCTGCTGGAAAAACCATCGGCTTAACTGGATGGTGCTTTTGAAAAAGTGGCTGTGGTTTTTTCTTTGCGCAGTTGTGTTGCGTACCCCAGCTCGGTGTGGTAGTGTGACAAAAAATCACAGCCACTTTTTCAAAAGCACCATCCAGCTAAGCCGATGGTTTTTCCAGCAGGTATTTTGCATGAATTGAATCGTGATGATCTAATAAATCGACTGATATTCTTCTTTTAGAGTTTTGAAAAGGTTTAAATGGATAATCTGGTGGCAAAGCTGAACACAATTTTTTTCACGCATACTACCAAGCCTTGAGGTAACTTGAGCCTTAATACTACAGATTTGGTTTGCATTATATGAGATGAGAAACAAGAGTAGAGAATTGTGGCTTTGGACAAAAGAAAAAAAGGAAGAAGCCACAATAGAATGTTACTTTTTGGACGCAAATTAAAAACCTGTTTTATTCACCTAGTGGTGCGATTGCACTTTTCTCATTTATCTAAACAATGATTCATTAGCTGGTTATGTTCAATATAATTGTGGAAATATCTATTTTTTGTCCCTTTATGGGCAACTAGGACCGAGGGTGGTGACTAGCGGGTTTCATACAGTCTCGACCTGACGGACGAAGCTATGGTGCCATGAAGACAGGCAACGCAGATCCAAGGCCATCATTGAAATGATAAGTTCTGCGTTTGAGCTGTACTTCCCCCGGTTGCCAGACGAAAACCTGTAATTATTGCGCGTGACATTGTATGAAAAGTCTAATTATGAGTCCAGTGGTGGTGTGTGCGTGAAAGGTGTGAGTTTTAGCGTTCGAGTCCAAGGGTGCATATCTGTTTGTTGGCGTTGATAGTGTGATCGCGAACGGCTCGAGCGTTTGTATGTTAATGTGTCTGTCGCTTGCGCTAGCGTGTGTGTAACTTCGCGTGCATAATTTCGATTTTACAATCGTGTGGCCATTCGCATATTCGCATGTAATCCTGAATGATTGCGCGCGGAACGCGAGTCTGATGCTCAATTTTTAGTGCTAGATGCTAGAAGAGTCAGTTTCCCCATATCACTAGAGTTCTCGGTCATGTCGCCGTGGAACGTTCTGTCTAGTGAGTATGGGTGTCATTGTTTGATTGGTCCAACTGAAGGTATGAGTCTAGGCTTCTATAACCGACGGTAGACTTACGGACATGACCGATTCATGATCGCGCGAGCTGTGGGTTTGCTTGAATATGCGTAGATGATTGCAATTGCATGCTCGCGTTTGTGGTCAGGTTTGTGTTATTGCGAAGAAAACGAGCGTTTGTACGTTTGGAATGGGAGAGATTGTGAGTGTATATGAGAGAATTAGCAATGACAAATAACGAAATAAGATGCAAAGAGACTAACTAGAAGTATATAAATTGGCCGACATTATTTTTGATATACATCAGTAGTGGAAAAGCAAACTAATAGAACTACAACAAAAACAGAATTTCATCATGCTATGCTGATCGGGAATGGATGATTCATGTGCGTCGGTAAACTAATTGTACTTTAATTTACCAATCCAATCTTCCCGAATGAATAGAATCGAATGTCTGTGTCAACTCATTTCTGAAAATGAAATTTCCTGATTTTCCAGACCTTTTTATAAATTTTCCAGAGTGCTCAAACAAATCAAATTAAATTAACATTTTTCAATGTCTATCGTTTGAGCTTACACCACTTTTTAATTTTTAGTTAGTTTTAAACTTTTTGTATCTTCCATTTCAATTAAACCACTTTTGGTCTTTTAACTGTCATGTAATTTAAATATTTTCAAATCTGAAAAATTGTTACCAAGCTCGAGGGATGACCGACAAGCAAATGAGTGTATGGGACCGTGTATAAAAGGAGGAGCTAGTGTTCTGGAAAAATAAGCGGATTGACATTTTGGGGATGAATTTCCTCATAGTGTTATGTATTTTAGTCTGTGTGGAAATGGTGATGAGTCTGGGATCTTCCGTTAATCTTCCGGCAGTCGCGCTGGTGCACTGAGTGAACGCTGCTCTGAAAAGCTAGCGAATTGTCTTTGGGCAACTGCGGCTGCTCATTCAGTGTCATGCGCGACTTCCGGAGGGTTAAGTAGGCACCATTTTAACATACTCTATTATACTCCAAACACCCTTGAAGGTGGTCGTAACCCATTCTTAGGTCAATTTGCAATGTAAAGTTTATTCGCGACAAAATATGGAAACCTAAAAACACATAGATCTCTTGATGTATTTAACCAAAAATGAAATATTTTTCACAAATATGGACGTATGTCTTTTTAATCTCAAAATACATAATTCGTTGACATGTTGCGCTTTCAAAAATGGGTCGAATGAAATGCGTATTAGAAATAATATGTGCGGTCCAAACGGAAATCAAAAGATATCTCATTGGAATAGTTCTAAAAAGCTTGGCTAATCAGCATGCTCTGTTTACACTGTTTCCAAAACTTCTAATACTCGATTGCGATCAGCTACATAAAAAAGAAATGCAAAAGACAATCTTAAGAAACGACCAAATGGATTCGGTAGTGAGACAAACATTCTGTTCGTACACTAATAAAATAATAATAAAATAAAAACGTCAAATGTGTTTGTGCATAATTCGAAGCATCATCAAGGAACAAAGTCATTGAAGGTATTGATTACTGCGAATTATAGTGATAGGCAGAATATGAGGGCTAAATACTTCTTCGAAAATTGTAACGTGGATATTCTACCATTTTTTCCTGTGTGGCAATGGATTACAAAACTTGGACGTAGAAGATTTCAACCAAGCTTCATGACATGTAACGAAATGAAGTATTAAAGTAATTCTGAACGATAGAGAAGTCTAAGTTTCTCAAGAAATAATTGGTTAAGCAGGTCTTCTGCAACAGTGGGTGAACCAGTAAAAACTTCATACCAACAGGAAGGTATCCCAGAATATGTACTAAGAAGATTGTTTACAGAAACGGTTTAACCACTTCTGTGCAGTGATAATCCGCTTTTTATGTCCTGGTTAGATTTGGATTCTTCTTTTTAACCTTCCGGAAGTCATGCTAGTGCACTGAGTGCACGCTGCTCTGAAAATGTAGCGAAATCGTCTGACCGCACCAGCGGCTGCTCGTTCAGTGGGACATTTCCGCGACTTCCGGAGGGTAAATAATGATTGCGTTGTTGATACAAAATCATCCAGCACTTTTTCACAACTTTAAAATAGGGGCATAATTCAAGAAAATGTCGAATAATCACAAGAAAAAATAGACAGGTCTGTGAGCAAATTATAGAAACCGGTTTTTGATAAGTTTACTTGTGATTTGAGACAAACAGTTTTTTAGTCTCTCATTTGCCTGCCATTTCCCACCAATTCGTCATTTCAGAAATTAAGTACCTTCAAAAATGCCGTTGAGATCGTATTCCTCCCATGTTCTATGAGATTCCCTCTATACATAAGACAATTATGCGTTGAACGGCAGTGAAAAGGTCAGTTGGAAATTCCATCTTGAAAGATAATAAATACAAACAAATAAATAAATAAAGCGAATTTTAATGCAATCTGGCAATAGCAGCACGTTGTGAGATGAGTGAAGCTTGGCAGCAAAAGGGAGGCGAACTTCGGTTAAATACACTATTTGTTGATTTTAAATATTGTCGTATCCACCCGTCTGTTAGAGGAAGGTGATATTGAAACTGGAGCTTGCGAAATTCATCTTCATACAGTTCTGTTACATACGGAAACCCATATCGAAAACGTTGAATTTTTAAGCGGAATTGAGTGTTTAACCGTTAGGTAACGACACAGTACGCGAGTACCTTTCCAGATTTCATTTAAAATTACAATTTGCTTTCCATAACTAGAACCTGAAACTTGGTGACATCATAGTACATCACTAGGCATAAATTTTAGTGAGATAAAATTGAAGATGTAGTAAATGGGCCTGAGGGGAACGTTTTGGTCGTTTCTACCGCATAGCAGACTGACAGGGTAATGGTCATTACTATTATAATTTTAAACTTATTCAAATATTTGTAGATGGTTTGGAATCAGGAAGTCATCTACTTTTTTAAACCTGCTATAAGGAATCGTATGAGATCTTGTTTCCGGACAACCGGTCCTGGAGGTGTGTCCCAGCTTTGAAATACTATTTGTAAATTTCAAAGAATCGTAGCAATATGGATGTCAAAATTCTTGGGTTTGCCACAGAGATTGTTAACAATCGTCTGATAATTTGACCCCGGAGCGGTCTTCACAACTTTATTTAGTTGCTTAATAATTCTGTCTGTCAGTGAGCGGAGCAGACAAATGACTTCAGCTGCAGACAAAAAACAGTATGCAAGCTGTGCGTTACCTAATGCCGCTATGGACTAGCACTTAACGCGAATGGAATTGAGTTCCCAAGTAACTAATAAGCATTATAACGTAGCCTAATATCTGCTTTAGATCCACATATAAAGCTGTCCTAAAAAACCGTGAAGCCCTAAATAATTATTTAATGCCGATATTATGCCAGAAAAGGCGAAATATAGTACTATTACTGTGCGGAGATTGACAGCTCGTTTCTGCAGTACTAATGCTATTATATAACAAACGCGTACAAATGTCAAATTTGAAAGCCTTATATTGACACTACTAATGCTATTAAAAAGCTTCAGTTGGTTGTCATTGTCCGCCATGGTTTTAAAACCATTTCTTATGTTTCCTTTCGGTATGATGAGCAAAAAGGAAAAAAATTAAAATAAAATATTCTGTTCAAAACCGTAATTGACTCTGTTCTAATGCATTGTAATGAATATCCTTAATGGGTTTTCGTTCTCACATGATATGAATTTTTACGAAAATTACCTTTAGTAAGTCTCGAACTGAGGTACCTTGCCTCGTCCTTCACGGTAAGTGCGCTGCGTTTGCTTCCTGGACTATATTGCATATGTTCGATTGAAATGAAATATGCCGAATATAATCTTCAAGAAGAGTTGCATAACAAACAAACCCACAGCATTACAATAGCATTATATCAGCTTTTTATATGCTCTATAATGGCATTAAATGCACATGTAAAGCTTACATGCTTTAAAGATCCTTGAAGCATGTACGCGTTATATCAGCTTTATATACGCATATAGAGCAAGCTATAATGCTATATGTCGGCTGTGCAGTTATGCATTATTGATGCTAATAAAGAGCTTTATTGCGTTGTTAATGCTGTAATGGAGTTTCAATGCAACATTAGTGCAAATGTGCAGCCAATATAGTGCAATGACTTATGGTTACTTGGGTTGCGCTTAGAATTAACTCGATGGTTAGTACTTGAAAGAACTTGAATAAAACAAGTTTACACCGTTGAGAATTAGTTGATTACAAACCCCAAAATTGGTCATATAAGCAAAAAATAAGCTGCCGCAAAACAAGAGATCAGCTACAGTGCGATATACTTTTAAACGGTCATGAAGACTTATTTCAAGAATCGACATTTTTTAAAGAATTTATAGCTTTATTATTTTGGAAATGCAACTAGATTATCAACAATATGTTCGATTTAATAGGCATAATTACTCTACCACTCTGTATCTCTAACATTGTTGACCCATCTTTTTCGTCTACAATTTGTAAACATAAAAAAATACCCACGGTTCGGCCAAGCTAATGCAGTGAGCCGTGTCAAAGTAAACGGCCTGTGCACACCAAGCGTACTTATATGTATTTACCTTACAGAGCCAGATGAATCACAACAAGGCCGTCGATAAATCAATTTGGCATCCGTATTAAATATTATATATGAGTCAGTCCACGTCAGATTTAAAACCAATTTTTTTTTTTGCGATCTTTAGCTGAAAATTGTTCGCACTAAGTTTTGTTTTTGATGAATACGATTCTTTTTTTCAATTTATGAGCTTGTAATATTTCGAATTTTATTGAATTGAACATTTTTCAATCACTGATAACTCAGAAACTATTCAATTTGTATGTATGTATGTTGGTAGCCACCATCCTAGCTCGAGTCTTGCTCTGCATGCGGCTCCACTTAACAGTACGCTTAAATTTCGTTACAATTCTGCATTCAGCATACTACTGTATGAAAGGCCAAAAGGGGGGTAGCGGACCCGTAGGCAATTACACCTACTCAGTATCCACTGGAATCAAAGAATCTTCTACTAAAAAAATATTCAATTTGTATAAAAAATATTAAATAATAAAAGTTGCCTTTTCGCATGAGCTCACCGAAATTGTTTTTGCAATGAATATTTGTTTTTGCTATGTAACTTATGTATTCTGCAAATACTAGAAGCAATTTCTTTTTAAGTTGAACCAAAAGCATTTTATTATTTTTTGAAATCATTTAGATTAGGTAAAAAATTCGGAATGGACCTCCAAGTACTTCACGAGATAATACAATTATAACACTGGCCGATTAGTGTAAAATTGGATTGTCTTCAGTTTATAACTGTAATATCTCGCATAGTATTTTGATATCCACTCCAGATTTTTTCACAAAAAAAAGATTAAACATGATTCTTGATATTCAATCAATTTAATAATTGCAGATTTCATAAGTTATATAACAAAAATATTTTTTTTTGTCTTTTTTTTGGTAAGCTCATGCAAAAACAACTTTTGTAAATAATATTTTTTTCCATGCATCAAATACTTTTCGAGTTATCAGTGATTCAAATGTGTTCGTTTTTATAAACTTCAAAAGTTAAAAATCTAATAACTTGAAAAAAGTATCATATTCAGCCAAAACAAAAAATACGTGTCAATTATTTTTAGCTAAAGAATGCAAGAAAAAAATTTGGAACGAAGTCAAATTTTGGTTGTAAATCTGACGGGGGATGACCCATATAACCATGGTTATGAGAAGTTGTAATTATAAGATGGATCGAATATATCTATTCTCCCTTGTATAAAATGTGTTGAAGGGAATAAGTGCGTTTAACCGAAGACTGCATATCAAGAAGACTGGCAACTCTGCCCAGAATCTGGAGACAGTAACAGCAACGCCACTTGCGGGTAAAGGTGGTACTTCCCATAGTGATGCACACACACATATACACTTTTACATAAAGCTTCCTACCTTCCTCCAATAGAGGCGCTGTAACCTCTGTCGCTTCTCGTTTGTATGGGGGAAGGAAAGAGATATCAGTCTTCTTAATATGTAGTCTTCGGTTTAACCGAATATTTGAGGCAATATTTTCCAGTCGCATTTATAAAAAATTATTAACACCAGGTCGAAATTTCTCCCTGATTTGAATACAAATTCCCTGAAATTTCCAGGTTTTTCCAGGTCAACTAAAATTCCCTGAAATTCCCCGATATTCCAGGAATCGCCACCCTGTTTAAAAATTGGCTATATAACCTTGTGGCCAGCCTGGAAAATAAAATAAAAAGTATCTGATGTCTCCGTGAATCTTAAAGAGCAACGATATGATACGACCAATGAACGACAAGGATTGATTTGTTCACACGAATGGAAAAACAATTTTGACGTTGCTTAATTTCCCGTAACAATAAATGGTTGTGTAGGGTTTCAACAATGCAATCATAACTCGGAATTCTTAAAATTTGCCTATTGCAATTACTATCCCATGGAAAATTGAAGTGCGTGACATAATCGATTTCTCTATTTCGCTCTTCAAATCTAACTGCAACAATGTTCCCACCTTTCATGTATCATCTTGCATTTGACAAGCTGTGTAGGCACTGTTGCCAGGACTTCGGTTGAAAAAAATTCATTTGCCATGGTTGCCACAATCACAATCTGTGCAATGTGCTCAACAGATGTCGCTAGTATACCGTGGGCGATGTTTTTTTAGAATTTTATTCAAGCTGTTACGTCTGTTTTTGCTTGCTCTTAGTGTTGGCACGATAGCAGCGTATGCAATTGTAGATCACATTCCGAATAGTATTTTTCACTCGAAGAGGCCGAAATTGTTGCATCGTGACAAATAACGCAATGACGCAAATAACGAATAATGGCTATGGGGAATGGCCCCGAAAACCATTCCCCAGAAACTAAAACACCGAGGTTTTTTCCCCAGAAATAACCATTCTCCAGAAAACCATTCCGTCGAAAGTACCAATTACCAGAAAACCTTTTCCCAGAAAGTATTTTTGCCCAGAAAACCGTTACCCAGAATGAACAAATACCCAGAAGTTCATACCCCAGAAAAAACCATTTCCCAGAAATTGAGGTATTTTAACTAAAGATGACTTATTTATTAGTATTAATATTCAGGTTTGGTTTTGTAATATAAGAGCTATTGATAAAATGGTATCTTTTAATGTTGTACCATCTTCCTGGTCGACAATTAAAACTTCTTTTAATTTTTTATCTCTTCTGCCTGTTTTTACAGCGACGCCGGTTTATCATATCTCCCTGCAGATATCGCATATATTCCGCCGACGTGGACTGCTCTTCCTCTTTGAATGCTTTCCTAACCGCATAAAGTTTAAGGTCACTGGTACCTTTTTATTGTGCATTTAATTGGTTGTGATACCCTTCTATTGCGTTTGAGGTTCTGGGTATGTCATTGAGGGTGTTGTATCGCATGGTCCATAATTCAGGGGAAAATCTGGCCTGTGCTTGTGCGCAGTGTTTTCCAACCCTTCGCTTTCCCAAAACGTATTTTTTATGTAATCGAAGTACGGGGACATTTGTTCCGGAGCTGAAGCACGGACAATACCCAAGCCTTCAGGCACATCTTGAGGCTTCAAAAAGTCCAAGGTCTGGGTTTGTCTGAAAGAGATCTGCATTTGCACGCTTTTCAAATAAATTCCATATAATCCCAATTTTTTAATCCGTTTCCACCAATTTTTCGTTAGGTGGAAAAAGCAACCATATCGCACAGAATTGGGAACAATTCTTACTATAGTGTTTATCTAAGCGGTTTCAAAATCTGTCAATACAATCGACGGATTAATTATAATATTGTTGTTGGCTGCTATGGTTTTTATGAGTTCTAGAGCTTTTTTGTAGTTGGATTCTGATTTATCTGGAAGGAGCGTGTGTACTAAGGGCAGGAACGTTCGTTCAACGCTCAATGTTCCGATTGACTCGTGGATGGCAATTTATGTAGCAGATGAATCAATAAGGGCATGACCTGTGATCAACTCGTATGCTCGGTTTATTCGAACATAGGAGTTGACTCCTTCTTTTAAACATGAGCAACTCTTTGAATATGTATGCCAAATAGCCCTCGGAGTGAAACTTGTTTTCCACTCGTCTGACCGGTTTTCTCAAACATAGGGGTTGATTCATTCTATGGAATAGCCGGAGCAAAAAGTTGGCTAAAATAGGAAAAACATATTCGAACTATATTAAATATTTTTTATAACATTCTTCGATGTTTGTTGCATCATGTACCATCGAAATTTCAAGAAGGTCCTCTACTCTCGAGGCCTAAAATTGAGGTGTTTTCTGGGAATAATTTGCGAAAGATCTACTGAGTGGATCTTGATTTTTTTTTATTTTGAAGATACATGTTTCGGCTTTTCAATTTAACTTTCAACGACGAAAACAAACATCTCTGCAGCCTTGAAACGTCATATGTGACATTGATGTTTAAATTACATGGGCCCCGCTTAAGTAAAGTTTCGGCTAATAGGGTTTTAGTCGTGAAATTCGAAAGCCATTACCATTACCTACCATTAATGTTTCATTTCTTCTAAAAACTGTCAGTATGCAACAGATTTTATTAAATTGAAACTATGCAATCAATGAAGTAGTATTAAGTTAGAAAACGTTGTTATTAACCTATGCTAAGTACTCTGTTGTTGAAAATATCGAGTTATTAAGAGGTTACATTACTAGAATTTTCAAAAAATCGAAAAAAATTTCAATTGCTGAAAAGCATAAGCATAAGAGATTGCCCGTACTTGCTACTCCGTTATTGACCAGAACCAAATTAGGTTGCAAAATGTTGATTGGAACAACATGCTTGGGAATAACATGATGAGCCACATTGTACAATCTATTCCGATCCCTGCATGCTGATCAATACCGACGCCGGCTACGTCCGAATGCAGATCTTCTGGGAAAGGAAGGAATGTTAGTCCGATACATGTTGCTACTAGAGACCGAGGAATCCTCTGCATCTCCACATGTATCACGGGAAGGGGAGAGTTGTTAGTAAGTGTGCCAATAGCGTTATCATGTAATAATTGCTCTGGGCAGCCGGCTGCCGAGAATTTGGAAAATTTATCATTTGTTGTATTAATACGATTAGCAAAATAAGCAACTTGAACTCCGGATAGCCGGCTATAAGGAGCACTGCTTATATTTTTAATAATATTCAATCACACGACGAATTTATTCGTGGTTTCTATCGTGTCGGTGCTGATTTTACCCGGCGATCGTTTGAATAAAATGAGGAATCTTACACCGAAGGTTCATCAGACTCCTCCACAGGCGTCGCGGAGTTGGCAGTTTGGAAGGAAACAGGGTCTAGGATTCGCTCCAAGCAAGCGATGCGACCTGTAAAGCATAGTTTATTAGGGATCATCCATAAATGACGTAGCATTTTTTGAGCAATTTTTACCAGCCCCCTCCCCCATCGTAGCATTTTGTCACAAACCTCTAAATACCCCCTGGTAATTACGTAGCTTGACGGTAACTCTCCCCCCCCCCTGTCCCCGTGATTTTTTTAAATAAAAACCGATGTTAGTTATTCCCCTTTGAAAAAGCTACATAGCCTGACATGACCCCCTACCCTCCCGTCGTCACACATCATCACAAAATGCAAAACTCTCCCCTCCCCCATATAATGCTACGTCATTTATGGATGATCCCTTAGTTTGTAGTTCAGTTAGTCCTCGAAAACACGATCGCTCGAAAAAGATCCTGTTTAGTTTTCTGCTCTTCCAAAATCTGGGCAGCCGGCCACCGAGAGCATCCCATGCTCTCTAAACAAAAGCAATCCCAACTCCACACAGCCGATCGTGGGAGTATCGCCCAGAAAAACCAATCTTATCTGCCCAATGGGCCGGATCACTATTTATTGCGACACCATTTAGACTAACTTCGCTATTCCCTCTCCACGATATATTCCTTGGGTTGCAAACTCGAAAAAAAAAAAATTCAATTGCTGAAAATGTGCTTAAATAGTTTTGAAAATATGTCGCCGAAGCGCCTCTTATGTATACCCCGAGCATACTGAAAACTTAAAACGCGATTTTTTTCGAAACCGCTTTTTAGCTGGTCGGAAATGTAAGTCAAACAACTCTTTTTGGATCGTTTTGAAATTTGCCCAGTGTATTCAGGGGGGAAGCCCATTTGGCATAAAGTCATTTGGTGTAACGTCGTTTGGCATGGTCATTTGGCATAAAGCCACTTGGTGAAACCATAGCGTGATTCAAGTGGTCATTTGGCATAGAGCGATTTGGCATAAACGTCATTTAGCACAATCGATTAAAACAAAGTTGAAGATAGATTGCCATTTGGCATAAAGCCATTTGGCATAATAGACGTTAAACCTAATTTCTCAGGTCTATTTGATTAACATGTAACCGAAATAATAGGATACAAAATCGGTTATTTTCTGGTATGCAGTTTCCCGAATTACCATTGCACGATATGGAGTACAGACGTGATTCACAGGTTGGTCAATTTTTAACTGGACCGCTTTTTATTTGGACCTCCGCTACTTGGATCGGAATGTCAAAATCTCATGTCAAATTCACTTTGCCAATCAAACAGACATTAATTAGAGATTTGACCAAATGCATTTTCGGTCCAACTAGCGAATCAAATTCGTTAGTTGGACGACTGTCCACAAATTGCCTGAATTTTCCGGAAATACAATAAAACTACAGTCAACACTGAACTTGTCCTAGAAAACCTGCTAGGCAGCCAAGGCAGCTTTCCACATTCTATTGGACATGAAAATTTGTTTGAATTTTATTCATTTTAAATGCAACTGTGAATTTCTAAGAGTTTACATTATCCTGAATATAGTCAATTCTTCGAAAGTTTTTGATTTAGATAATAACTTAAAGCGTCTGAGATTTTGCCTTCTTTTACATATATGTAGTAAATTGCTTTTAACTTTTAATTTTATTACTTTGAGCTTTTTTCTTCTTGTGGATATGAACTAGTCGAGATTTTTCCCTCTTTTGAATTTAGACTGCAAACAAAAGTAAACGTCAGAAGAACAAACATTCGGAAAGCAAGATACTATATATCTCGAATTAGATTTCATATTGTATAAAAAGTAGTTAGGTTAAAAAATTGTAGCAACCCAAATATTCGTAAATGGAATGGTTAATACAATGGTTCTTCTTCGCTTGTTCCCTCTACTTGATTTGACATGAGATCTGTAGTTTTAAACTAGCCTATCATTAGCAGATTACAATTAGCGATTTTTTGTTGCATGACATTTCACAAATATTTTAACTTTCATGCAAGATGGCCAACATAGTTCTAAATGCAAATATTCTCAATGCACAAATTCCATACTTACTTTAGTTTTCCACGTAATCATTCTGACACAGAAATATTCTTCGTCTCACTGAAGTTGATTCCTTCTTTCAAACATGAGCAGTTCTTGGAATCGTACTTATTTCAGTGAATCAAAACGCCATAAACATTTGAACGGGTATTTTCATACTTTATGCCACATGGCTCTTATGCCAAACGGTCGTTATGCCAAACGACTTTCATGCCAAAAGATCATTATGCCAAACGACCGCAATAGCATTCAATATCCTGTACATTTTATGCCAAACGACCATTATGCCAAATGGCTATTATGCCAAATGGCCTACTATAATTTTTTCTTATGCCAAACGGGCATTATGCCAAACGACGTTATGCCGAATGATTTATGCCAAACAAGTTAGCCCCGTATTCAAAATTGCTATCTGCAGCGACATACGTAGGATTTTATATTTTTATCGCATAGTTTTTTTTATATTTGCGTCGATTTTAATGACTTTTACAGCGCTTTTTCATTAACAAGTGCACAATTTCACAGAATCCTACGTCGCTTGCCATTGTACCAAGAAATCGAAAAAAATAGTTTTTAGCTCTAGGCAGCCAAAGTTTGTGCTCAATCATTAACCGTCAATGGTACGCAAAGCGATAGAGATTTGAGATGTCCTATTAGGTATTTAACCTAATGGAGCTCTTTTTATGTTTCTAGATCTTCAGGTGATATTACATGTCTTTGCAACTCAAATGTATTATAGTTTTGGGATATTTCCGCGGCGCGATGCCGCAAATATCGAAAATCGACGGTTGTTGAATATTTAACAAACAATAGGGTGGGTGCTCCAATAGCCGCAGCGTACTACTAGTTGCAGTAGTAGGTTAAACGCTTGATTAAAATGCCAACCGTCGCTAATTAGTTTTTTGCTTTGTAGTTCGCACTAAACTTACCACAAGACAACACAAGTTTTACCGTAGAAATTTGCTTAAAAAACAACTGAAATAGTGAGTTTTCCTTGAGCTCCTTTGCAACTATAGTGGGCCAAATGCACCTAGAGTTGCATGCTCCAAAAGTAGTCAATGGGTTTTGCATCTATAGGAACCGGAATTAGCAATTGCGCCACTATTGCTACATGCGGAGCAAGCGGTTATAAATGCAAAAAAAAAATGGTTCAAAGCCAATTATAATATTTTTTCTATCAAATAGGAATCGAAAGCTTTCATTTAACATATAATCATCACCCGTAGACCTTTCCATCTTTCTTAATGCGTTTAAATTTAAGCACAATACGTAAATATTAAAAAAATACTGTGAATAGCAAACTTATAACAAGTATTTCAGTACACATTATCTAAATGTAACGAACTGTTTATTGAAAAAATAGAAGAAAAAAAATTTCGGTAAAATAATTTTCTGGGTTTTCGTACTATCTGCGGAACAGTTTTCTGAGTTATGGTTCTTTCTGGGTGAAAGTTTTCTGGACTTTGGTACTTTCTGGGAATCAGTTTTCTGGAATATGTATTTCTGGGGAAAAAGCTTCGGTATTTTTTCTTCTGGGGAATGGTTTTCAGGAGAATGTTATACAATCAGTGGAAATATGAACGCGTGTAACTTGATCAAAGGTTTATTAAAAAGTAAAAGATGAAGAGGGGAAACCTATTTCCTACATCTGACAGCGATGTACGCACTTATTCTAATATAAGCAATATTCTTGATCGACGTGTAACTCTGAGGTCACAGATATACGACTAAGCGAGTCGCAGCTTATTTCCCAACACACCCCTTTAAGCTAACGTGCTAATCCCCATCGCTGTTCGATTTCGCTTCAGCTTAATACGATCGAGAGATTTGCCCGCTGTTTGTTCATCGGTGCTAACATAAATCAACTTGACGATGTTCTGTCCGAGAGCGTCCCGGATGTAATGATGGCGTATATCAATATGCTTCGAACGTGGTGTGTAACCGTCATTCTTGGCGATGCTAATAGCACTTCTGTCCAAATTGTACTAACAATCCGCCCCACCACGAAGCTTCCTGAACAGTGACCGCCAGCGCCATATACTCGGCTTCGCATGATGACAGCGCGACAGCTGGTTGTCGTTTACAGTACCAAGCAACCGCACCTCCTTGTGGCATGAAGATGAAGCCGCTCGTTGACCTAGGATCGTTCAAATCAGAAGCCCAGCTTGCGTCGGTGCATCCAACAAGCTCGATATTTCCTTATTTCTTGTATTGCAATTTCATTGTAAACGTTCCTCGTAGGTATTGAAGCAAATGTTTGACTGCTTCTCAGTGCTTGGTTCCAGCGTTCGAGTTGTAACGGCTTAATTGGTTGACTGCATACATAATATGTGGTCTGGTGCAATGAGCACAGCAAACTTCCAACAGCCTCCTGGTACGGAACTCGTTTCATTTTTTCAGCATCTTCTGGCGTCTGCGGAGTCATAGTTAGTTTTATACTTGGTTTCGATGGAGTTGAAACTGGTTTGGCGTCCTGCATATTATACCATTGATTGATGTATGATTGCTGATCCAGCGCAAAATAGATTTTTGTGCAAGTGATACGAATTCCCAGGCAGCTGCTGATTGGTCTCAAGTCCTTCATACGGAATGTGTCACTCAATTTCACCTTAATTTCCTTCATAAGCGCTTTACCATTATAGACAATGAATACGTCGTCAACATAGATAGCAATAAACATTTTTTTTTTCCTTTTGCGATCCGATAGTAGAGACACGGATCGAACTTCGAGGATATTCAACCGAAACGCTTCAAAGCGGCATTTAAATTTGCGTTCCAAAGGCGACTGGACTGTTTCAGGCCATAAAGAGTTTTATTCAAACGACATACCATTCATCGTTGATTTGGTTCCTCGAAGCAGGGTGGCTGTTTCATAAAAATTTCCTCCTCTAATTCGCCTTAAGAAACGCAGTAGTGGCATCCATTTGGTCCATCAGCAAATCATACCTGGCGGAAAGTGCAAACAGGCACATAACTACTGGGACGAACCACTGGAGAGTAGGTTTCGTCGTAGTCCACCCCCTTTCGCTGCCAATAGCCTTTCACAACTAGACGCATTTTTGTGCCGTGGGTCTTAAAGATCCGCTTACATTTAATAGTTTTCCTTTCGTTTGGCAATTCAGTCAATGTCCAAGTATTATTTGCTAGAAGCGCCTCGTAATCGTCATACCGTTAGCCTTTTTTCCAGTTTGCTGAATCCTCCCGAGTTAGCGCTTCCTGGTGAGAAAGAGGATCGTCATGAACCAACAGACTCGTGGCTGTCGATACTGCACAGCTCAACTTGTGGTTGAGCTGACCCTAGGAATCGGGCCCTTCAGATGAATCATACTGACTCTCGTCGTCATTGGCAACATCTGAGGAGGTTTCCTGTAACAAATTCGAATGTATGAAACTTCAAAGTCATACTTGCCTGGACGTTTGTGCTCCCGACCACTGCTCCTCAACACCGGTGATTTGAAGATGTTTGCGGTGGGAGCACAACGGAATCACTGATTACTGCATCAGTTGTATCGTCAAACCCGCGGAACTCAGTTTCGCTGTCGTCGATTTCCCCAACACAGTGCATGTCGAAAACATTCTCGTCGTTGGAGTCATCATCGATTTGTTCGATTCGATTCTCCGTACCCCTTACATTAGGTATCACATCTTCCCCGATGTCCAATTGCATGTTTCGACGTTCCTCCTGCGGTTTGCTATCACGTATGATTTCGTTGATAAATCGAACCTCGCCACTAATAAAAACTTTTTTAGACTGCGGATCGTAGAGCCTATACCCTTTCGTATGTTCATCGTAGCCGACCAGGGTACATTCATGCGATTTAGGTTCTAGGGTTTCCTTCGCTTCTGTGTTGGTATTTGAACCATCGCTTTTGTGCCAAAGATTCTCAAAAGGGACAAATATGGCTTAATGTTTGTTCAAACTTCCTCTGGCCTCTGGATCCATGCCTTCGCATGGGTAAGCGATTTAATAAGCAGACTGAGGTGTGTACGGCTTCTGCCCAGAAACTTTTGTGTAGACTTGCTCCGTACAATAGACACCGACCGCGTTCAACTATGGAACTACTGCGCGCTCTGTCATGCCGTTCTGTTCCGGCGTATACGGATTTGTCGTTTGATGCCGTTTCAGATAATTCAGAGTATTCTCTCCCGTTGTCACTTCGTATCACCTTCAGTTTACCACCAGATTGACGATCCATTAGTGCGTGAAACTCTTAGAAAACTCTCAAAACTTCTGGTTCCGCTTTCGTCTTTAAGAAATTCACCCACATTTTTCACAATCGGTCATCGACGAAGACAATGTAGAATCTGCTTCCGCTGTTGGGGTTCACTTCTATAGGTCCGCAAGTGTCGGTATGAACTACTTCGAGCACCTCGAACGCACGCGAACCTCTCTTGCTAAACGGTTGCCGACAGTGTTTACTCATCGAACACACCTTGCGATCACCAGGATCAGCTCCTACAATTTTCACACCTTTTGCCATACCACATTTGCGTACACTGTTTAGATTTAAGTGACCTAGTCGCTGATCCCCGGGCCCCGTGGTGGTGGAGGAACGCTATGTGGGAAGCTGAGCTGCAAGCAACTGGGCGGGTCATAGGTGGTGGATAATGCTTAGTCGCGATAGCAACTAGTTGTGATTCGCGACCCGAACCTGTAGCGGCGGCTGACTGCGGGTGTGGTAGGACGAGGTAGTGGACTCTACACGTTCTAGGCCTAAATACCACAAGCCCTAAAGCCACCCTGACAAGGCGAGCCAGCGCCGCCTTTAAATAAGCGCTTAGCCCAAATCTCTCTCCTCCCGTGATCCTTCAACGTTACTGCAAGGTTGGCGCAGGCCTAGCTAGCCGCCCATAAAAATAGCATGCTCAGGAAGTTCAACAAGAAATTTCGGATGGACAAACTTGGCACAGACGTACGCAACGGAAACGGACAAGAGACTGGAAACTCGGGACATGGAACTGCAGGTCGCTTAACTTTATCGGGAGCACACGCATACTTGCCGATATAGTGAAAGACCGCAAGTTCGACATTGTGGCGCTGCAGGTGTGTTGGAAGCTATCTACGGTGCGGGTCTTTCGCGGGAACCACACCATCTACCAGAGCTGCGGCAATACACACGAGCTGGGAACAGCTTTTATGGTGGTGGGGAAGATGCAAAAGCATGTGGTCGAATAGCGGCCGGTCAGTTCTTCAACATCAGCATAAATTAACGTGTCAGCATAAATGTAACGTGTCCCCACCTCGGAAGTAGCGATGACGACAAGGACGAATTCTACGCGCAGCTGGATCGTGAATACGATCGCGGCTCAAGACATGATGTCATGATCGTTATCGGCGACCTTAATGCTCAGGTTGGCCAGGAGGTGGAATACAGACCGGTAATTGGAAGGTTCAGCACCCACCAGCAGACGAACGAGAACGGCCTAAGACTAATCGATTTCGCCACCTCCAAGAACATGGCCATGATGAGCACCTTCTTCCAGCACCGCCTCCTGCACCGATACACCTGGAGATCACCGCAACAAACAGAGCCGCGAATTCATCATGTTCTGATTGATGGACGGCACTTCTCGGACATTATCGACGTAAGGACCTATCGGGGCGCTAACATCGACTCAGACCACTATCTGGTGATGGCTAAACTGCGTCCAAAACTATCCGTAGTGAACAGTGTAAGATACCGGCGCCCGCCGCGGCATGACCTGGACCGACTGAGGGAAACCAACGTCGCGACAACGTACGCGCAGCATCTTGAAGCAGCGCTGCCACCGGAGGAGGAGCTCATCGATGCTCACCTTGAGGACTGCTGGACCAGGACTAAGGCAGCCATAATCAGCACTGTGGAGAGCGTCCTGGGATACGTACAGAGGAGTCGACGGAACGATTGGTTCGATGGCGAGTGCCAAGAGATATTGGACGAGAAGAATGCGGCACGCGCAGCGATGTTGCTTCAAGCCACTCGTCAGAACATGGAGTCATATCGACGGAAGCGAAAACAGCAGACTCGTCTTTTTCAGGATAAAAATCGCCGGCTGGAAGAGTCTGAGAGAGAGGAGATGGAGCTGCTGTATCGCTCTCAGGAAACGCGGGCATTCTTCAAGAAGCTGAATGACTCTCGCAACGGTTTTGTGCCGCGGGCCGAAATGTGTAGACAAGGAAGGTGGCATCTTGACGGACGAACGTGAGGTGGTCGACAGGTGGAGGCAGTACTACAATGAAGATCTGAATGGTGCGCAGGCGGACAATCGGGCGTTCGAGAAGGACGATTATGTCGGTGTTGCAGAGATTTCAATGTATATTTCAATTTATGCCAAACAATCATTATGCCAAACGATCATTATGCCAAATGACCATTAGGCCAAAAGACCATTATGCCAAATGACCATTATTCCAAATGACCATTATGCCAAATGCACATTATGCCAAACGAAAGCATGTGTCACCTGCTGTTATGCCAAACGAACTTATGCCAAACGACGTGCTCCCACTAAGGGGACAATTGGGTAAAATCATTTTGCGCGTGAAGAGCACAAAATCTTTAAGGTATTTGGAGCTTGGATTAATCCGGCGCTAGCTTGTCCTGGCATTAAGTTAATAACAGATTGTGATGAGATAAAGTCGAAACGCAAATTCCATAACTAATTTAAAAAAATAAGAATTATTAAAACTTACTTGAAACCGATGCTGTGGATGTCGTCGTTGCCGCCGTCGTTGGAGAGGGAGCAGTCCTAAAGGAACCATCCTTCATAGTGAAACCGGCCTGCTGAACCAGCTCGGGAAGTAACATCAACGAACTTTCGTCACCACTTTGGGCTGATTTAAGTTTATCGATCACAGCACTGAGAGAGCCCTTTCGATTTTTCATTGCTTGCTGCAACAGTAACATTCCGGCAGATGAATTGGCGGCAGCCGAAGCATTCTTCGAAAGATCCGTGGCACCAAACGAGAAAAGACCACTATCAGTAAAGTCTACACTACCACTTCCTGTGCTGCTTCCCCCACTACTATTACTGTTCATCAGTTCCAGTTGTACACCGGCACTCAACGAAGCACCACAACCGGATAAATCCAACTGTTTCAACTTAACGGCAGGAGTTTTCAACTTCGGACTGGAAGAGCTGGAAGACGTCGAGTATCCTGTCTTTTTATCAATTCGTTCTCGATCGCGATCTCTGTGGACCAAAGATCCTCCACCATTTCCACTACTTTTAACAGATACACTCATACCGGATAGAAGGGAACCCGAGGAGGGACCGTCTTCTTTTCCACTGCTCAAACCAGATGATGATTTAGAACTAGGTGAATTGCCACTTGCAGCCGATTTCAATGCAGACATGCTCGGTTTTCCACCACCAGAACCCCCACCGGAAATGTGTTTGGGGGAAGATGTTCCAAAGCTTCCTTGGTGCTTAGGGCTACTGTGATGCCCTGGTGAGTGTTTTGGACTGGATTTTGTTGCTTGGCTAGGACTCCCACCAGACAGAAGCATTTGCCCGGAACCACTACTACCACCGGTGCTACTCTTCGACGGTATTGGAGAAACTGAAAACTTTCTGCTACTACTGCCGGATGGAGACGCTGGACCTTCGATATTTTTCGAAGGGATTTTATTAGGCGGACCCATTTGCAACTGAAGGGCTAACTGTTCGTCATGCTTTCGCTTCTTTTTCTTTTCGAGCTTCGCTCGATCAGAATCACTATTTTTTCGAATCAGACCACTACTACTCCCACTGTATTTTCTGTCACTGGATCCACCTTTGATTGATGCTAAAGATCCCACTGGAAGCGGTGTGATTGTAACTGAAGAAGACATATTAGCTGCTGAATTAACCAGCGGAATGATTTCGACGCCCAGCCGTTTGTCCAGACCAATGTTATTCAGGACGGAGTTGTTCATGGTGCTACCTGGCTGTTTTCCAATTGCAATCGGGGTAATGCTTACCGATGACGAAGTATAAGAATGCCTGTCCTCTGTCGATTGAGTGGAAGGTTCTCCTATATCATCATCCGTATCCGAGCTATTCGATGATCGCATTAAATCGGGATCCAGATTAGAATAGCCTACGTTTCTCAGATTAGGGTTCATTCCTTCATTGACGATTCCGATCATTTCCATAGCCGGAATTCCCGTTATCGGCGATGATGATGATTTTTGATGCATCGCTACGTTAGATTGATTCCCACCCAAAGAGTTATTCGAGTCGCAACTGCTTAAATTAGTCGACTCGTCGTAATCTTCATCATCATCATCGCCTTCTTCCTCGTCGAGATCTTTCTCTCCAGGTTTTATCTTACTACTCTTTGGGCTTCTACAAAAATCCTCCTCCCCGCGTGGTCTTTTCGGCTGATTTATCGGTTCCAGCTTTACCTTGTTGGTGTCACAGAATTCCTGATGCATCATCATTCCACTGCCACCTCCGTTCAAACTCAAGCCGCCATTGTGTTGAACATCCATCCCGGATAGTCCACTCCCGCCAGTTCCACCGGGCCCACTCCCTCCTCCCTCGTCTGGTCCCATAGACAAACTAAAATTTCCTTCATCCATTCCATTGGTTCCATTACCCGTACCGCTTCCTCCACCGCCAATCGCATTCACCGAACCGATTCCTAACTTTCCCTTAAACTTTGCCTCGTACTCCTCCTCCCAGATTCGAAACAATGCTCGCAGCGTCACCGGAATCGACATCGTACGTTGCACTACCATTGAAACTCGCTGCGCCGTGTGCTCGTCACTTTCATATCCATTGCAAAACACCCGCACCTGAATGGCCAGAATATTCCTCAAATCAAACTCAACCATCGCAAGTGATTCTTCGTATGGGTGTTCTAGCGACACGGTCACATACTGACAGGACAGGGCAGTCACTTCAAACACCAGCAAGTGCTCGTGATCGGTCATTCGGGTGTTGCTGGCACCGTTGTTTCTAATACAGCTGGTTAGCAGCTGATTGAAGAGAGCTTGCTGCCGCAGCAGCACCAACACCTTGGATACGTGCTGCGGCTCCGTGAACGGAATACTGCTTACTATGGTACCCTGAAAGAGATGAAATAATTAGCTATTTAACATGACTCTTCTTCTGCATCACAATTTCATTTCAAGCATCCATCGTAATGCATAACAAAAGTCACCATCGAATTTCCCAAAATCCTTACCTGAAGATTCCGGTTGGCCGTCATGTAGTAGCAATGGTACTGATCGGGCATTGTCACAAACAACCCCTTGGTAATATCACCCACCGCACCGTTCGTCTCATGCTGTACAATCAAACTAATCAAGCAACTGTAGCTACCTTGTTCCATCGTTCCACTGGTTCCAACGGCTGAACCATCGCCAGTTATCAGCTTGACCTGTTTCAGTAGCTTTGCATTCAATGCCATCGGTTTATTTAACCTAAGAACAAACGTGGCCGGCAGCGAGGTGGAATTGTGCTTCTCAATCGGACTGTAAACCGGTGAGTTTCCCTGCTGAACCAGTAATGGTTGGATCTGTAACTTATTGGCAGCAGAAGCTTCCAAACTGACTGCCACACTACAACCAAACTTTTCCGCGGAGATAAGATCGGCGCTCAAAGGTTTCATTTTTCTCGCTTCTAAGTCCAGTAAATCGTAAGGTGCCAAGAAATAAGTCAGTTTCATCGGATGACCTCCTCGTCGCTTCTGGACCACTCCGAGGGGTGATTTTAGCAGCAGGGTATGCATATCGGTAAAATGCTGCGTTGACAGTGAGTACAGATTGTACAGATCAGTTTCTAGTGCTTGCAGAGCCACAAAAGCGTTCACTTTTATCTTCTTCTCAGCGTTTAGCTGATAGATTGATGCGAGCCCTTCTAGTTGAGTTGTAAAATCAACGAAATCACCTCTCTGCAGGCAAGATACCAGTTCACTGCAGCTCTGCTGCCGCATCTTACACTCATGATGTACCTTTACATCCTGAACCGTTCCGTTGGGGTCGAGTATTATTTCTAAGTAGAACATATCGGAGGATATGAACAGTCCCGAAGTGTCCTCACTCAGTTTAAGGCTAGAGTAAAATCAGACATTATTTAACGCAACCAATTGTGTAGAAAACATTCACACTCACCCAAGCTGCCTAGTAAGGCAGTCCAAGCGCTCTACCAGCCCTTGCCGAGAGGTAACTTTTATACAGTACTGCATGCTATCTAATGTTTTCTGCAAATTTGATTTCTCCACTACATCTAAGGCATAGCGTTTTTCCTAAAAAATAATACAGACACTCCATTAGTAAATTTACTAGTAACGCTAACCATCAGAAATTAGTTGATCCTACCAATAATGACATTCGAACAGATTTGGACATTTCCTGAAATGATTTGTACTGTGACGACTTTGCTTTACTCCGCAACCGCTCCATCAGCAGTTCCATCTGCCATGACTCGTGTTTTTCGCCACCGGAACACGGCACAGATTTACTTTGAAGCACTCCTCCAGGGCCACCTGTAGCACTAGTTACTCCTTTACTAGTCGTAAGTTTTCCGCCGTTAGCCAGGATAGTCGCCGGCAGGGACGAACCCAAACTGCCAGCAGCTGTCGATGACATTGTACTAGCGCTAGCTTCGAGGGTTCACCAAATGTCCTTGCCTGTTCAGAGAAGACAGACTATTTTTATCACAAACAAAATTGTACACGATAGTAAGGAATGCACGATAAAAAAATGTCAACATATCTTCGCAAAGGTGTCAAAGATAACCATTCTCAGAGCAGAAAAATAAAGAGACCCAAATGCAACTGATGAGAGCGAGAATAACAAAACAAAAATGAAAAGAAGCAAACGTCTCTGGCCGCTACCACCACCAGCAGCAAAAGCAAGCAGTCTCTCTCCTGACCTCGGCCTCGTCTCTGAATAGGAAATTTTTCACATTTTTCGCTTCCAAAAGGACGGCCAATACTTACCAATCCACGGCAACACGGACTATTCCGTTACTAGAATCACGAACCGGAAACACTCTAGGCGGAATATTCGATATTTAGGGATACATTTTCGCAACTTTACACGGATATTTTGCACTTCTAAATCGGAGCATTAGCACACTCGAAGCACTTTTCAATCCACCATTCATGCGTCATGATGGTTTCGACTCTCTCTTCTGCTAGCTGTGTGCGGCCAAGGTCTGCCTGACGAAGAAAAGGTATTTGGTTTTTGTGCCGTGCGGTTGGTACTGTTTTACACGCTACCAAAAAGCATGAATCGTTTCTGTGACTGAAGCGCTGTCCAAGCGGCAAGCATTGTACCAACCATATAAGGAACGTCGTTGATGCCAAACATGTTCTCTTGCTCTGCGTTCTTCAAGTTTCACGGTTCCCGGGACTTCGAAAAGATATATTTAGTGATATATTTTTATACTCGATTAACGTAAATACTCGATAAATCTAAAGTAGTCGAAAAACCCATACACGCTGCTAAAAAAATCAAACATCGAATGAAATTTTCAAATGACCTAGTATGGAATTCTATGCAAATCATTTCTCTCACACTACTTGTCAGTCAATTTAAACGCTCGAAATAGCTTGCCCAAGGTATTTAGGTTGGGGTTTAAATGTTCTATTAAGATTTCTGACAGCTAATTTACAACCACAGATGTCAAAGTCAAAGTTTATTTGCCTCAGGAAATACCTAACCTCAACCGGTTTTTGCTGTGCATTTTTTTCCTCACGAATCTTTTTTAACGGGAATGGATTCTACGTTGAAAACGCTCACAGATAGCACCAGAAGTAAAGTGTTGCTGATTTAATTTTGTTCTGTCATAGTGGATATATTTTTTGTAAACTTTGGTAAGAAAATAACTTTTAAACAACATATCACCTTTAAATTTCTGGATAGTTGTTTACGAAAACGAAGGAAAACTATCATTTTATAAGACGATAAGTAAACAACTTGCGAAAAGGGTGTAAAACATAGTGGTTTCATATATTAATCGTAAAGCTACATGTGCGCGGTTCCGAAATTTAATTTTAATGAGCACCGTAGCCGCCGCAACATCATTTCCTATTCCTCCTAAGTCAAGCTTATCCTTTATAAGAAGGTGGAAATGACACTCTCCGGATCACGCGAGGAAAGAATATATCCGGCTAATTGGGAAGTGTCAGATTTGCATCATACACAGTCGATAGGCTTAATAAAATCTACGTAGTCCAAAATATGAAGAAGTTTAACATTGGTACTAATTGGGTCTCGGTTTCTAGTTGAAACTTTATTTGTAGAAAGTATTTTTATAACAATCATAATACCTCGATTACATTTCAAAGAAATGTATGAGCCAAATAGTTTCAAATTTCAAACAAAACTTCAGAATTAGAACCAATAAAGCTAAATTTCTAACTCATTTCATTCATATTTTGGCACTGGTAAGTTTTTCCGAGAATGAAATGAAGTTGTTGTTGTAAGCTAAGAACTCACTTGCGTGTGAAAAAAAAACTTCATCATTTTACTAGTTCATGAGCTTAATCGTAGGTGTCGCATGACTAATTTTAGTTATGCCGCAAATCACCAATACCGATGGTTGCTATCTGGGACGGGATGTGCAAAGTGAAAAAAGTAACTGGCAACGCGAACCGGCAATGGCCTGTCATTGCAAACCGAACTTTCTTGACGTTTTTCAATTTCTTGTGATGGGCAGTGTCTGGGTAGTATCGTAATATCCTGGCTATATAAAAGATGTTTTTAGAAAATATATTTTACATGTTGCTTAGGCATATATATGCACAGAAACAAATATGCAAAATGTAAAGACGACACGTGCAATTTTATTATTCTACTCAACAGTTATGGTTAATGTTGTTTTACACAGCACAGACAAACGATAACATAATTCATATCATGTTTGAGCTCTATTATTTTCTGCACAAATCTGTACCTCATCGGCAGAAATCTATGCCACATCGGCACAGCACTATCATCGACATCTGCTTGAAATTATTTTGCAAACGGATTTTTCCCTGCAAAATAACATCAATATCGGGAGGAAAAATCCATTTGTTTTGAAGTCATGCTGCTTCTTTAATTAATAACTTTTCTCAGCGAATTTTCACAAACTTACAATGTTCCACGAATGTGTTCGAATGTGTGTGAATACCTTTACACGCAGAAAAATTTAGCATATTTAAATCAAAAATATGTGTTATTGAATCCAATCATGTATTGTTTATCACTTTAACAAACAAACTTATTGGTTTGAAAATATTTTTTTATTAGAACAACAACAAATTTTTGCTTTCAATACACTGAAGTTTTTTTTATGCGGGGGATACGTACCGCATAAAAAAAAATCCGCATAAAAAAACCGCATAACTTTGAAAATCCGCATAAAAAAAACCGCATAACTTTGAAAATCCGCATAAAAAAACCGCGTAACTTTGAAAATCCGCATAAAATAAAACCGCATAACTTTGAAAATCCGCTTAAAAAACACATAAGGTGTGAAATATTTTTCAATATTAAGAGCCATAGTACTCAAGGAAAAGCAAGGATTTGAAGTAAGAAAGTTTAGAAAAAAGCGTGGAGTAGGGTCATATGACTTAGAGTTTTCCGGCTACTTAGCTCTTTTTCTTCTGCAACGCAGGAGTCAGGATCTTTTGGCATTAAATGCGAATCACCTGAGTCTGCGGCATGTCCAGACAAGCGTAAAGTCACTTAATGACTTATGCTGTCGGAACCGTGACTCCTTGGAATCGCAAGACTGACCTCGGCACCTAACCGACCAGCATCGAGATAACGATTTCGAGAGAAATTTCAACGTCGGGAAATTTCTCCGTCGGAGTAGACTAGGCCCCCGCCGGGGACTAATTCGAATAGATCGGGAAGTAGCACCGGCAGATGCTCGTCGGGGCGCCTGACAACTGGAAGTCACTCCACCCAGAATCGCAGGACCGACCTCTGCATCTGCCCGGGTAGTATCGGTTTCGGAAGATCTTCCACTGCCGGGGAACTTTTCGTCGGAGTAGGAAAGATCCACCGTCGGGGACTATTCCGGGTAGTCCGTAGCGAATCGCCGGCTTGAATCATCGGGGCGCCAGTGAACCGGATGCAACCCTCCACCGGGAATCGCTGGACTAACCTCGGCATTCTGCCGGACTGCATCTAAGGAAGAATAACGTGTCCGTCAGCGGTTGCAGGAGACATTCTTTCGTCGGGGAACTTTCCGCCGAGGTAGGCTAGCTCCACCGTCGGGAACTACGCCGAGTAGTACCGTACGCGACAGACTCTGGTCGTTGGGGCACCAGTGAGCCGGAAGCCAACCCTCCAACCGGAATCGCCAGATCGACCACGGCATCCAACTGGTCAACGTAGAGAGGAAGGCATGTAGAATATCATGCCGTGCAGGACTGATATGGCGGTTACGAGACAAGCGAAATCTAGCACGACCAGCTAGACCTGGAATCAAGTGAAGTGCATTAGCACGCCTCCCCCCAAAGTAGCCATTTCAAATGGAATCCGGGGGATCAGGCAAATGTCGGACTTCTTGGTGGAGTTTACAGTTTAGTTGGAGGAATAGAGAGTTATCTTCTCTGTTCAGAGTCCCTCACTCTGGCACATGATGGACGAAATCGGTAGTATGGTCTAACTACTGAACGTGTGCCGGGTCGGCGTAAAAGCTTTATCACCAAGTAAAAAAAAATACACGCTCAGAGACTTTTTTCCGATCTCGCCGAACTGAGTCGAATGGTATAAGAGATTCGGCTCTGCGGGCCTCGGTTAAAAAGTTGAAATTCCGACCGATTGCATAAGTTTTATTATGAGAAAGGTAAAAAGGTATTCAGTCATTTTCTGTTTTTATTTTCACTGCATCAAGAATACTTCTCATATCCTTAACCCAAAGACTAGTAATTTATAACCTAAAATAAAAATATTTCTTTTGTTTAATCATGTGCATTCACGAGGATCTATCTTTCGATAAAAGTCGCTTCAGGTGATGCCCTAGAAATTAAAAGGAAGCTGCATAAAAAGAATCGCATAACTTTGAAAATTCGCATAAAAAACCGCATAACTTTGAAAATCCGCATTAAAAAACCGCATAACTTTGAAAATCCGCATAAAAAAAGTCGCATAAAAAAATCCGCATAAAAAAAGACTTCAGTGTAAATACATTTTTAGTACACACAGAAAAAAATATTGGGAAAAGTAACAGTGTTCCGCTCTTAGCAAAAAACAACCAGCGCCAACTATTAGGTTGAAAGTAAAACTTTTAAATTAATCAAGAATAATAATCAAAGCAAAAGTTTTCCTTTTAAGCAAATAAAGAATAGTACTCAAAACAAAAGTTTTATTTTTAAACTAAGAGTATGCGTTGGTTGTTTTTTGCTAAGAGTGAAAAACTCTTATTTTTACCAACATTTTTTTTCTGTGTGTATCAATAATTTTCTTTTAATTTCAATAAAATAATTATTGAAAAACGAAACGATAATTTTTTTTATTGAAACAATAAATAAATTTTATTGGATTCAATAAATAATTTTATTGTCTCCCGACCAATAATTTAATTTATTGAATTTAATGCATAATTTTATTGAACCTACAAATCTTTTTTCTGCGTGAGGGCTATAAAAGCAATCAGTAGAGCCTGGTGGAGCTAATAGTCAAAAATTGAAGCAGTCTACTGTTCATTCTCATTTTACCCCATTATGAATCAATCTACGAAGATTAGTTGTGCGTCGTGACAAATCTGGGGAATTTGGCGAGATATTTGGGCAACCCAAGAAGACATGTAACCTCTGCAACACACATGGGTTTAGGCATTGAGGGTATTGCCAGAGTATCCTTGTCTGGAGGTTTTACCACAGACTAACAGACATAACACTTAAAAACAAAGCTTCGCCCGCTTTATCGGTCATTTTAAATATATTTGTAGTTGGGACTGTGGCCACATTTGAAATTATGGCGCCACCGACATATGAACAAGCATTGGGGGATCGACCACTAGTGAAAAATTGCTCCCAAACCTGAGGGGTAACCCACCAGTAAATGAGTGTTTGGGACAGTGAATAAAAGGTGGAGTTGGTGTTCTGGGAACATTGTCGGATCGATGTTTTTTGAGGGAATTCCCTCATAGTGTTATGTCTGTTAGTCTGTGGTTTTACCATACCATTTCCGATATATTTCCCATAAACCTCACTCGCTCTTGACGAAACTGCATGTTCACGGATTGAACTTGACGTTATTTGGACGAGTCAGCTCAATAACTTGAGATAATATAGTTATGTTCTTGATGAAGCTGACATGTCATCGAAATATATTTCAATTCCAGTAATGTCACTTAAAACCGGAACCATCCTACCTTAGAACATTTCAGAAACGTTATTCCTTCCGAAGGTGACATTTCCAGTAATACCTACACTGATAAAAATCCAAACGTTAATTATATTTGCTTTAAAGTACTTAAAATCCATATGAAGAAGAAATGCGAATGTTATCATGCGCACACATACCTTCTATGTGTCAACTGTCTAAACCGAGATTGACCACTAGCGAAAAATTGTTCCCAAGCCTGAGGGGTAACCCACCAGCAAATGCGTGTTTGGGACGGTGAATAAAAGGTGGAGCTAGCGTACTGGGAAAATTGCCGGATCGATATTTTTTAAGGAAATTCTCTCATAGTGTTATGTCTGCTAGTCTGTGGTTTAACCACAGACTAACAGACATAAGACTCGAAAACAAAACTTCGTCCGCTTTAAAGGCTAGTTTACAGTTCGGAAAACGTGTCACGGGATTTAAGTCCCTGTGTATTTTAAATGGAGCTCGGGATTTCAAATCCCGCGACGGGAAATGAGTCTACACAAAAATGACAGTTTTCCTGAAGTGTAAACCCAACCGCGGGAAACATCACGGGATTTTAAAACTCTCCACACAGAAATCCGGCCGGGAACAATTCAACACAAATTGTTTCCGACGGGAAAAATAGTATTCTTATAAGGTTTGCAATTCGCTGCATGTTTGATACTGTTTGTATTTTTAAGAAGCAGCAGAGTTTTTGGTTTGACAGTTTGGAGAGATCTCGGCGGGAAATTTTCCCTGATCAAATCCCGACGCCAATCCCGTGCGAAATCCCGTGACCCATTTCCCGAACTGTAAACTAGCCTTAACGGTCATTTCAAATATATTCGTAGTTGGGACTGTGGCCACATTTGAAATTATAGCGTCACTGACATATGAACAAGCATATGGGGGATAGACCACTAGTGAAAAATTGTTCCCAAACCTGAGGGGTAACCCACCAGTAACTGAGTGTTTGGGACCGTGAATAAAAGGTGGAGCTAGTGTTCTGGGAAAATTGTCGGATCGATGTTTTATGAGGGAATTTCCTCATAGTGTTATGTCTGTTAGTCTGTGGTTTAACCACAGATAACAGGCTAGAACAAAATTTCCTTAAAAATCTGTATAAATATTCAAATTGATAAACGTTGTAAATCATTGTTACACTAGTGCCATGCTACACATGTTTGACAGCTGCACTTCAACTGCATTGCATCGATCACTGCGCCACCTACGAACATTTACCAAACGTGTTTCAAACGTCATATTTATTCAAACTTTCATTAGTGGGTATTTACACACATTTCGAATCGAGCCTAAACATCTGTTATCTGTGGTTTGGCCTATAACAGAAATCGCACTAATTGTAAATATGTGTTTGTGATCACTAGGAATAAATTTCACACTCTATGTTCGCACCCCGATCGGTTTCGATTTTGGTTTTGCCTTTTTTGCATTCCTTCTATTGATCAAGGTGCGACATGGTGGCGTGACATTAAGTGGCATCAACGATGTCGTTTATGTCCGGGGCGAAGTTAGCAGAATATCTGAAACTCGTTTGGCAATTAACTGATTTCATAGAAAAAATTGTAGCCTGGAACGTCTTTGTGCGCATTGAATCGATCTAGTTTATGTTGTATTCTTTGGTATCTATCCCGCAAAGCATAAACTGCCAATTGTGTAAACGTGTTTTAAATTATCTGATTCGCGGATTCAGCACCTGATCGGTTGAGTTTTATCTCTGATCAGTTAGCACGAAAAAGAGGAACTTTGTAGACTAATTTGGTTATTTATTGAGCATTTTGTGTATAAAACGATAGCGTAAAGTGCCTATTTTCACCATATTAAGGAGGGCGTCTCGACAGATAACAGACGATTAGGCTAGAACAAAATTTCTTCAAAAACCTATGCAAACTTGCAAATTGGGTCATTAAGCTATATATAGTTTTCCGTTCCATTCGATAATTTTAGGTTCAATATACATAATATAACATTATTTTAAAAAAAAAATCGTTGCAATACGTAAAAACGATTTTCTTGTATTTTTAAAATAAATCTTATGTAAACATAGACAACCGTACATAGGAAAACTGTGGTTGTTTACATCTGGCCTATCAAGACAACACCCAAAATGAAAAAAATATATTGGATGGAGTTTACGTCAAATAAAAATATCCCTGCGGGAAATCCGGGAAATTTTTTTCTGACAGGGCGTCATTTGTCGTGAAATTCGATACGTCAAATGCTTCTGATAGTGTCAAATCAAGACTGTCAACATATTTCTTTATTTTAAATTTAAATTTTATTTTCACGTTTCCTGAGTTGGACAAAAGTTGTTGTAATCACGCAAATTAGCTTTATCGATGTATGTAATAAAAACGATTTTTTCTCATTTAATGACCCAATTAATAAACGTTGGAAATCCGTGTTACACTATTACCATCTGCGCAACTGTTTGCTACACGTGTTTGACAGCTGCACTCTAACTACATTGAATCGATCACTGCGCCATCTACAAACGTTTGCCGAACATGTTTCGAACGTCTGATTTATTCAAAATTCCAGGAGCGGATATTTACACACGATTCAAATCGAGCATAAACGTCTGTTATCTGTGGTGTCTCACTAGTTCATTAATTACCCGGTCTACAATCAATGGAATGCGCACAAATCACCAGCTTAGCTTCGTTGTTTAGAACCAAGATAATAACACAAATGTCCTAAAATGGTTAAATCACAGAGAACAGACGTCCATCTTCAGCATTCAACTTGTGTAAAATCTCTAACGGTTTCGAAGGTAGTTTGGATATCTAAACCAGGTGCGCTACTGTCGTCATGTTTTTTTGTAGCTGAGTTCGACAGAATTGACAGCGGTTATTCCTCTACCCAGTCAAACTAGTCCGGAACCGATTCGGACTTCCAGCATGAATTCCAGCTCAAATGTGTCAACCGATAGAGTCGGAATCGGTTGTTTTCTTTGAGCTAGATTCCACGCTGAATCCATCCAGGATTTCGAACCGGTTCCGGAATCGATTTGACGGATAGTTGGGATAGGTTGGTGTGGCGGCGCTAGTGTTTTTCGTATATTAATTCAAATGTTTACACACGTTTTTTAAATATTTTTGTTCGATCATGGATGTCTGTTCTCTGTGGTTAAATTCTCGTGTTGGAGCACAACGAAAGCTCGAATCGAGTGCCCCTATTGTTGAGCTACCATTTGGCCCAATGCGTTGAACAAAGATGGTAGACGCTACTCTAACCAACGGTTTCAAATGGTTAGGGTCAGTTTGTCTTCACATCTCGCCCTGAGCAGAAGCAAAAAATCGTCCCGTGCAAGTGAAACAGTCAATTCTACCTAAAAATCAATCGGTGCCTATCACACAAGCAGTCCATATAACAATAGCCTATACCTACTGTGCGATTTAGTGATGAGTGACGGTGCCCAGCAAAAAGTAACCCAGATACGGCCGAACTGTGTTGCTGTTGATTTTTCGAAATGCCCCGTAAGACCAGCCATTCGGGAAGTGGAACAGTTATTAAAAGTGCAGATGAAACTCAATCTGGCTGAGGTGAAAACCCTACAAATGCATCATATCAAACATTGCGTGCTGATTTCGTTCAACAACATTAACCAAGCTGAGTCATTCGCCTCGCGAAACAACATGCAGCACACCGCCGAATGCGGCAATGTTAAATATAGCATTCCCGTATACATCGAGAACGGCGCTGTAGAAGTTCGTGTCCATGATTTGGCTACGCGTACCCCTGACGGCGCGATTAAAAAATGCTTGCAAAAATACGGAGAAGTAGACTCCGTTACACATGAGACTTGGAGGAATTTTTTCCCGGGCAGCCCTAACGGTGTTCGTGTGGTGAGAATGCGTGTGACCAAGCCAATTCCCTCATACATAACCGTCACAGTGTTAGGAAGTGACGATGTTCTCATTCATCAAACATCACTAGTCACGTACCCAGGGCAAATTCCTACGTGCCAGTTCTGCACGAAGAAGCTGCACCTCGGAAAACCTTGCGTAGAAACTGTTAAGGAAAACTTAACCAATCCAACTGAAATCAGCCCAGAACCATCTTACGCTAAACCACTAACAGCTGCAAAACCAAGCATGTAGCATCGAATAGTAGTAAAGATTTTGTTCAGTGCATGAACGGACCGAATTGGTAAAACCTGTCTATATATCGTTTAGTTTCATTGATAATGTATAATGTCAAAAATTATGTTTGTAAATTTTGTTATAGTCAGATTTCTTGAGCGTTTTTTTCAAAACGTCATATCTGCAATGAGTTACTCTCTGTTTATACTTTCTCTTTCGATTGTTACGGTGTCACTATAACACTTTTCACTTATTTTACAGTACAGATCGAAAGACGGTGGTTTTAGCTAGCATATTATGCAAAGAGCTGAGGGATAAATGTTAAAGAGACCGAATTATTAACAGAAGAGAAAGTAAACAAAGAGAGTAACTCATTGCAGATATGACGTTTTGAAAAAACGCTCAAGATTTTAGCTCATTTTGTGCTTCCTTCGTTCCACAATTATTATGTATTTAATATCTTCCAAACAGTGTTAACGAACAGAATGAGCTTTCCGTTCTTTTGGCCATAGCAAGTGCTTCAGATCTAGTCACAATGTTCATAAGGTACAATACATTATCGTTGAATATCTGGAATTCGCGAAACGTTTTGTCCGATTGCTGCTGCTCCCGTCATGAGACTTTGCTTTCTTCCACGACTAGCCGGCACGATCCGGTTTCGTTGTTGCTGTCTAGTAACAGTTCTGGCACTGATAACCTTCCTGTATCTTTTGGTGAATATGATTATAGCGGTTAGTATTTAAGCTATTTTCTTTGGACGAAAAATCATCATTTCCTTTCCAGCATTCGAGAAAGAATCAGTGCACAACATGCTACGAAATTATTGACGTTGTGTACACATGGGTTAATGGAAGCGATCAACAGTTTTTGGACAAAATTGCTCACTATTCAGAAGCGCCGGACAAAGCTCGCTACGATGATAAGAATGAATTGAAATATTCCCTCAGATCTCTGGAAAAATACGCACCCTGGATCAGGCACGTGTATATTGTGACAAACGGTCAGATTCCTTTTTGGCTTGACCTTGATAATGCAAAAGTGCAGTTAATTCAACACGCGGATATTGCCGACGATGATACGGTGCTTCCAACATTCTCCAGCTCTGCAATCGAAACGCTAATACACCGAATACCGGGGCTTTCGAAAAACTTTCTTTATCTGAACGACGATATTTTCCTAGGCGCTCCGCTGTTTCCTGACGATCTCCTAACCCTATCGGAAGGAGTGAAAGTGTTTACGGCTTGGCTGGTGCCAGATTGTGCACCGGACTGTCCGTGGATGTTTGTAGGCGATGGTTCCTGCGATAGCCACTGTTACCTGGAAGAGTGCCAGTTCGATGGTGGTGACTGTGATCATTCCGATTATATCGAACACGATCATGAACCTAAAGATGAGGATTACCCACCTGTAACAGAGGGCGGGGAAGCTTTCGTCGATGTTCCTAAAAGGCTTCCTCGGGGAGCAAAAAAATCGGAAAACATTCGGGATATCTACGAGATTTTTGTTCAATCTAATTTATCTTCCACGAAGCAGCTGGTAGATAAATTCAACAGGGAGAAGATGAAAAGTAATAAGGTTAGCTCTAAGAAGAGTTCCGCGAGGAACGATGGGGATGAACATGAAGAGAAAAGTGAAGAGGCTATGACAAAGTCGCAGGATATTTTTGCACACTCGCTAATTCATACCAATAAAATTTTCAACAAAGTTTACGGGTTTAAGAATAGAAAAGTACTGGCTCACGTTGGCTTCCTGCTAAATGTGGATATTGTGGAAGCTATGCTCAGACGGTTCAGAACTGAATTTATTGTTACGAAAAACCATCGTTTTAGAGAGAAAGATGATCTACAATATGCTTTCACATACTATCATTTCTTGATGAGTGAAAGCAGGAACAAAAGCGTTTCAGAGATATTTGATGATTTCGACACTGATAACTCAGGGTAGGAAAAAAAATTACCTACAGGCGAACCCATGTTTTATTTGTTATTATTTCTTATTTCTAGAACTTGGTCAGATCGAGAAATTCGTACGTTGTTGGCAAAAATTTACAACTTACCACTGGATTGGTCTGCAGTACGGTACTTTGAGGAAGTAGTTACCAATTGCTCTCTACAGCAGAACAATTTTGTACCACTGGAGCATCAACTTGACCAGCGACATATTTATCCGACATTAGTTTATGAGCGCTACGAAGATTCCACAATTGTGAGTTCCAAGAAGACCTTCGTCGAATTTGAAAAATTCTCAAATTATCTTTCTAGCCTATGGTGACCAAAAACCTAGTTCTTCGGTGCCACGAGCTAACCGACATGATGCGAGCCAACTTTGGACAGGTACCCCTGTACCGATTCCACATCAACCAGAAAACGGGCATCTACAGTAATTTTAAAATGCTAACGTCCAACATTACCCAGGTGGTAGATGCACTGGACGAGTTACGTAAGAATCCTAAAAAGTTCAACTGCATTAACGACAACCTCACCGAGGACAACCCGGAAGAAAACCAACTGATCTCAGCTCTGTTGGAAGATTTCTACCTTTCGCTATTCCCAGCACGGAGCCAGTTTGAGCTGGAGAATAACTATCGTAACAGATTTCACTACTACGACGAATACCGGGCCTGGCTAGACCGGAAAAGGCTGATTCGGAATGCAGTGTACGGTGTGTGTCTGCTGATTTTTCTCGTTTGCGCTAAGATGCTCTGCTTTCGGCACAAGGGGAAATTTGCGCGAACGCTGGTGTTATTTGGAAGCCGGGCGGATTACAGTACGATCTGATCGATGAATCGGAAAGTTTTTGATGCAATAATACTAACATACTCAAGCTAGATAAAATGTTTTTATTTATTTTACTGCGCAAGTGTATATTTGGACAAAAAGGTAAATTTTAAGTAAATATAAACAAATGCCAAAACTCCATTTCATTTTTATATTAGGATTTTCGCGTTTTCATTTCGATATGTAATCTCCAGTCACCTGGTAAAGCGTTGTTAAACACAGCAAACTAGTACGAATTAGGGTAGTCAGTGACATTGGACATCTACAACCTTTATCCGTCGCTTAGTATATTAAAAGTTTGGTTGTCATCTCAATGAAAGTGTTGAATTTAAATTTGCTAATAAATTGCTAAATTTGTCCATCGGCAACACTGGTATACGCACGTAACATGGTTAAAAAGAAATTTTAAACAGGAAAGCGGCTGGTCAAGAAAGCTACTGTTTCACGCAAGGAGTCAAATTTGATTACTTTCGTGTCATGTACCCAAATGACGGGTGTAATTTAGTACAGTTAATAATAAGTAAGGATAAGTAAAAGCACAGGTAAAAGTGTTTCGGAAGTTTGAGTGAACCTGCTTACTGTTTGGAAGCTGCCTCTGCTGGCCCACCTCCCCGACGGACGGATCTTTCATTTTGCTTAATGGCAAATAGGGAGAAGATGGAAGGCAATTCAAATATTTAACTTTGATAGGAAGGTACATTCGTGATTAACTTACGGCACTACTTCCCTACGGGAAGAACATAGATGCACAACAAAGTGCGATTTTTAACCTCCTTTTGAATAGTTTGTGAGTTAAATACTTAAATGATTTGGAAACTATTTATTGTATCGTTTCAGTAAAGCTTAAGAACATTATACATGCGAGCCACAACATAGCTGCTACGCCGCACACACTTCTCTCCCCTGCCTAACCATGTATCTGACATGAGCAAATATAAAAATACGTTTTTCAACACACTAACCTTGCTGGTGTGCCACGAAACTGTGACTTAAGGAAGCTAGAACATTTTTCCTATACAATCAATCCGAGTTTTTGACGGAATGGCATCTGTAGCTCCTATTTTGTGCGAAAATATCACCCCTCTTCATTTGGGGTTTCTTTTCGTAATACTCTTATTCTTCTTCTTCTCGTTTTCATTGCACTTTTTCAAATGCACTTTATTCACACACCACTCCAAAAACACTCGCGAAACTTTAATCGTTTACTAACAAAACTTCAAATTTTCTGCCAATGTGCAGATGACCAAAGGAAAATGTTCGGAAACTCTCATTTGTGCGTTTGAATTTTCACTTCAGATTTCAGTTTTCCTCATTGTAAACAAGCGAGTCGGTGCCTAGCAACGTGGCTTCCACATATCTTCACCTTAATAATGCTGATTTATGTCATTTTTGCTTGGCCCAGAAACTGAGTCATGTTTTTGACAGCAGTAGCAGTTTGAACCATACTCAGTTTCGCCTCATGCGAAAATGGCATTAATTTTGGAATCCAAAGCAGAACAAACTCGCTCCAATGTTTATAAAAACCATATAAAATGTCATTTTCGTTGATTGACTATGATGTTGCTTTTCGAGGATAATATTAGAGACCAAACGAGACTAAAGCACTATTTAGACTCTCCGTGAAAATGAAAGTGAACAAGTGTTGAATACCCTCCATTGTTCACGGTGGATAACGTCGTAAACAGTTTCTTCAGTGAACAACGATTTCACGATCAACTGGCAGTTTACAGTTTGTCAGAATGCAATCTGTTATTCGAAAGCGAACGTTCACCGTGAACAGCGATGACATTTATATTCACCACTCCGCATCAATTCCGCCCATCGTCGCGTTTACACTCCCGGTGAACAAGTGAATTATCCACTGCGAACATATTTCACTGTGGAATATTTAAAATGATCGGGGAAGATGAATATTATTGCCTAGATTCAATTATATCGAATAATTGTGCATGGATTCGATAAGTATATTAATGTACTATCGTTTAATTCCAGTTTCATCAATTTCTATGCACTAATATGTGAGATATTGCAAAAAACAATTTAGTGCGCATCGAGTTCACGTTCATTTTCACCGAGGGTGTAAATAAGCCTTAAGGACGACTCAGACGATACATCAGCTTCCGTCAACGTCAACGGAACGTCACCGTTCCGTCAGGATAAGTTACATTCAGTTAAATGGAGACATTCACACACAACATCAACGACACGGAACGTTTTGACGTACGGTACGTGTGAACGGGCGCAAGAGAAAAGTATTTAACTTATCCTGACGGAACGGTGACGTTCCGTTGACGTTGACGGAAGCTGATGTATCGTCTGAGTCGCGCTTTAACAACTCACGAAGAAGTACTCAAAATTTATTTATTTATCGTACACATCAACTGGCCGCACTCAGCCCCAATCATGGAAACTTAAACTAATTACATCTAAAAAACTGTGCAGGAATCGATTTCCTAATGATATCCGAGACAAATGAAAGTCGAACAGGTGCGACACACGATTGAAGAGGCGTTGTAGTCCCGTGATAGCGGCATTAGCTGTGTGAATAGTTCGTCGAAACGGCACTCTCAGAAGAACGTTTCCACGTAACGTTCTGGACCTTGCTTGGATGTTGACCCGCTCTAGTAAATCTGGAGAATCGATGCGTCCTGACAGAAGATCAGAAATGAATAAGGCTCTTGCAGTTTCTCTACGACACTGAAGGATATCGAGCTGGATGAGTTTACACCGACTCTCGTAGCTTTATAGACGAACAGGATCGCGCCAAGTCATGCGCCGAAGAGCATACCGTATAAATTTTCGTTAAACGCCCTCAATTTGATCGCTGCTGTTCATGTAATTCGGGTTCCAGACTGCCGAACAATACTCCTGCGTGGAGCGCACTAAAGAGCAGTAGAGGCTTTTGAGACAATAAATGTCTGTGAAGGATTTAGCCGTACGGAAAATGAAGCCCAGACTTCGCGATGCTTTACCAACAACCTACGAAATGTGATTCTTAAATGTAAATTTCGAATCTAACAGCACTCCAAGATCCTTAACGCAGCTCACCCGGGAAACAAGCGCACCAGACAAGTTATATTGAAACTCAATGGGATCTTTTTTTCTGGAGAACGATATCACAGAACATTTTGCCGGATTCAGAATCATTCGGTTGTTTTCACACCATCTGCTGAAAGTGTCAAATTGCTGCTGCAAATAAAGTGCGTCCGTTCGGCTCTTAATTCTGTTGAAAATTTTTAGGTCATCTGCATACGACAACCGTAGCCCTTTCAGCTGATAGTTTACATCGTTGAAATAGAGAGTGAATATGAATGGTCCGAGATGACTTCCTTGCGGAATACCAGACGTTGCGGAGAACAGTTTGGAGTATGCATCACCTGTGTTCACACTGAGTTGACGGCCAACAAGATAGGATTGGAACCATCGCAGGTGTGATCCACTGAAGCCAAGTTTTTCTAATTTAGCGATTGCGATATCGTGATTGATTCTGTCGAAAGCTGCAGATAAGTCAGTATATATAACATCAGTTTGTTGATTCACATCGAACCCTTCTGACACAAAAGAGGTTAGAGATAGTAGATTCGTCGACGTCGGTCGATTCGGCATGAATCCGTGTTGGTCTTTAGAAATATATTCCTTACAGTGAAAAAACACTGACTCCACCACGACTAACTCAAAGAACTTTGAAATGGCAGAGAGCGCAGAAATTCCTCGATAATTGTCAATGTTCCTCTTATCACCTTTTTTGTGGACAGGAAAAATGAAAGCTATTTTCCACAATTGAGGAAATATCGCGGTTGTCACTGACATTTTGAATAGTTGACACAGTGGTTCTGGGACACAGTGGGACACCATCTGGTCCGGGAGATGACGATGCTTTAAGCTTGGATGCTGCTGATACAATATCCGAGTGCTCCACACGAATCACACTCACTGATCGTTCGAGTTGGGCCACGCCGCTAGCTGCAACGTCAATCTGCTGCGAGGACAGAGTCTCACTGACGAACACACTCGCAAATTTAGAGGCGAACAATTTGCATATGTCTTGTGAATCATGCCCAACTTCACCATTCAAAAACATTGTAGAAGGTGCTGTTGATCTGCAGAAGTGTAGCCGTGCTATAGCCATCCAGAAGAGTAATGCTGCAAGATTCGTCTGGGTCGGGTTGTAGAAAGGTTGAAATCGCCGAGAATCATGATTTCGTCACTGAGTTGCGCCATCGCAGCAACAGAAGTCGATGATTCAGAATGAGAATCAGCTAGTAGAGAGTCGCGAATTTTATCGGGAGGGAAATAAACCACACATATATATAATGTTCGATTTCCCAATTTTATCGCTGCCCATACTTGTTCGATACTGCTCCAAGCATCATTTGTTATAGGTTGAACTTTAAACCCACGCCGCACAGCGAGCAAAACACCGCCTCCGGAGGATTTGTGGCTGTTAAGAGGGCTACGATCACATCTGAGAACCTCGTAGTCAGAGCAAATCACCTGGCTGGAAAGAGTCTGCTCATTTAGCCATGTTTCTGTGAATGCGATAATGTCGTAACAGTAGTCCGAGGTAGCTAGGCGATAGGTATTTGCACAGGAATTCATGCCACCCACATTTTGATAGTATAAGTGGATGGGCGACGATTTTAGGCCCTCCGGCACTCTTCGATTCATTCGTCAGGAATGCACACCGGGGCGACAGGAATGACTGCTAACAACAGAAGGCGCGGGTGAACTGCATGAATTGATAGCACCCGTGATGGAAGTTGGAGTGCTCCTCAGGAGGTTTCCAGCTGACGACTGACAGCGATGACTTATTAATTGACAGTCGGAAGCATTCGAGCTAGAACAAACAGTTCCATCAGGAAATTATAAGAAATGTAAAACGGTTGATTCATCAACATTATTTTTAAAATACTTGCCAAAGAGGGCATTTCGGAAGTCCCCCTCTCCATTCTCAGACACAGGGCCGGGACGACTGAAGATACTACTGACTGCAAGAGGCAGGACTGTGCTGGGAGGATTCCATATTGCTTTCTACGGTGCGTCCCGGTTTCCGTTGATCAACAGGCGAATTGTCGGTGCGTGGTCTAAAATAACTGCTATTTGCGATGGATTTATCCCAGTCGAGGTGTTTTCCGAAACCCCTGCTTCCCGTTATTAGTACGTTCTTGCCGAAAGTCGATGAAATACATCCCATCCGGCCAGGTTTCGACATTGAGGGCCATTTCACGAAGTTGAGGGTCAACACCAATTTTGAATGAAATGAAATTAAGCCCGCTCAAATTTGCGTCTTTTTTCACTAACTTCTTCACTTCGACCAGATCGTCCGTTGAAAGGCACTCCTCAACCAAACGGTGGTAGCAATTCGTAACAGGTAAATCCAGCATTTACTGGTAGCGGGTTGAACAGTGATTTTGGGTACCTTTGCTACATCACCCTTCTTCTTGCCCACGTTAGACTGGGGACATCGGATTTAGAAAGAAATTTATCATCCTCTGTATCGCGAGCACGTTTGGCTCCAGATCTTTTTGGAACGGGGCATGATATGGGAGTTGCAGGCAATGTCGTTGCGGATTCCATTGATTTTCTAGTTTTCTCTGTTTCAGCCTTTAATGCTTCAAGCGCTGTTTTATGTGTGTCGGTCAGCAAACGGAACGCTTCGCTCAATGCTGTAGAAGCTGCATTCACTGCGGAGGATTTCATCAAATCCACACAGCTGTCGCAAAGCCAGAATATATTCGCTGAGCCGTTAATCATGTCCAATTCTGGACGAGTGAGCGTTGAACACGATGGCATTTCAGCTGATTCAAAGTGGTTACCGGCTCGGAGCACTGCAGGCAGATCGAATCCATTGCAAGAATCGCCAACAGGTAGGCAACAGTAGCTACTTCGCGAATAAGCTTTTCCGATATACATCCACGGTTTCACCACAAGGATTCTATCACAACCGACGACACTTTGGGAGAACAATATGTTTGTCAATTGTCACCGTAGGACCAAGAATCACAAATTATGAGTCAATTGATCAATAACTGCAGCTTAGGCCAGGGCACAAACTCTGTTCTAATTGAAAAATCACTGAATATACACAAAAAAATGTAAGGAACGTTGTGTACTAGATCAACTTGAATCCAGAAAGGAACTGAATAAAACCAGTGAAGCAAATCGAGAAACCCTTTGCACAAGGCAAATATCCACAACCTGAAAAAAGAATACACCATTGAGGAAAAACAACATCAAACTAAAAGGATCTACTAGAGGGGCCGGGTTCCTCCCGGGAAGACCTACAATCACGAACAGATCTACGGCCCTGAACCTTTCTCAGGAAACACACCGAATGATATCCCAAGGAATAACCCAGCTCCTGAATACACTACCGACACAACGCCATACCTACTGTGGTCAATGGAAGGGCACTACGCCTGTCCATCCAACAACAAAGCCAATACTAACACTCCCAGAAGTAGCAAATCTAGCCTTTGGCGACTGCTGGTGCAGGGAACCGGATATCTTCCCACCCTTCCACAACTACGAACAGTCATACTGCTCCTTATCTTTCCCAGACATCCCCCGACACAGTCGCCGGACAACCAGCAACCTTGCCCCAGGGCACTCCACCCTAGCAATCCAGTGGAACATAAATGGACACAGAAATAATCTTGGGGATATGCAAAACATTATTACCCGTACCGAACCCCTATGCCTAGCTATCCAGGAAACGCATATCCACACAAGCATAACAAGCATAGAATAACACACCCCATGTGACGCTCCATCGTTTGCCTTTATATACCCCAGGGAATCATCAACATCAGAAACAAGCTCTCCAGTCTGACAAGTCAGATCCGGCGAAGATCATGACGAAGAAGAAGAAGGAAGCGTTGAAAAAGCTGTTCGATAGCAAGGACAGAACGAGTTTGCGTGACGCCGGCTGAAAATATCACTGCTCCTATACTGATGATTCATCGAACCCTCAAGATAGAGGACATCATCTGTCGGAAGAAGACTCGATCTCCCGAGTACACGGACGAGCAGATAGCGATAGTGAAATCGCAGTGCCGGTGGATGGCGAAGAACTACCGCAGGACGTTGTTAGTGCTGGACGACGAAAGTTGCTTTCCGCTCTCGAAGACCCACATTCCAGGAAACCACAGCTACTATTCTAGTGACAAGTCGGCCACACCCCCCGAAGTAAAATATAAGTATAAATTGGAAAAAAGTTATGCCGTACATCGCCATATCGGACAGAGGGATTTCAAAACCCTGGTTCAAGCCGAGCGTCCTGGCCATCAACCAATAAGTGAACCAGGAGTAGTGTTTTGAGAAACAGCGGAGCAAAACATCCACCGAACCAGCGGAGCATCGACACACCGAGCTGTGCACTTGTGGAATCCGGAAGTTGCTGCCCGTCGGTATGCCGTCTGCCTACTACTAAAAAACACCACCATATGACCCCCTTCGGGACCAAAGAACAAACAATTTCAGGACGCTCCGAAACGCCGCAAGAAAAACGATCCTTACGTCCAAAGAAAACAGCTGATCCAACTTCATCGACGGTATCCGACCGAATTCCACAACCACCGAACTGTGGAGAAGAGTAAACGCGCTTAATGGAAAACGACGACAAAACGGATATTCTCTATCGATTAATAACAATACCATCACCAACCCGGAAGAAATGTCAGACATAATTGGTAACCATTCCCAATCCTTATCCGCTAACGAAGCCCTCCCCACTGCCTTTGTCCAGCGTAACAGAAATATACAATACCCACCGACCACCTTCACGCTCGATTCCTCAACCACATACAGCAAACTCTTCACCGGAACTTGTCGCCGCACTCAACACCGCTCGCGGAAAATCCGACGGACCCGATAGGGTGCCCAGTTAACCAGGTGTCGTATAAGGATGCCCAACAAAAATCGTATAAGGATGCGATTTTTATCGGAATCATATAATGGTGCACCGTATGTATACGCATTATACAAAATTTATCTTTACTAGTGCGTTGTGAAGACTCCTTTACGATTCTCGTATATGAGTGCAAACTAAGTTATATAATGTATAAAGAGGATCGTTTTAGTGCAGTAATATGACACAATTACTACTACACAAATATCGGTAATGGCCAAATTAATCAAAGTATTGTGCGCCAAGAATCGTAAAGTAAAAGGTGATGGGGCCAACTTCGAACGAATTGCTGGTTTGGTACCGACTTCAATTCAATCCCCAAGATAAAATATCAGATTTGTAAAGTTTTCAAAAAAATATAAATCGATACTTCGTAAAAGATGGGGTATTAGTTATATGTTGACATTGACTTGAATTCGTTCCCATACCTGCATGGTTGCATCATGCCATAAATAGGAACTTAGAACTATGGAAATATGGATAAGAATTTTAGGTAATAGTTAAAATTATGAGTTTTAGTAATTCTCGTTTAAAAAAACAGGCGTTCGAAAGGATGTGTCTCATTCTTAACTATTATTTTATATTGATATTTTCCGAAACTTCCGAATATAATCGTGTGTCTCATTCTTAGCTTTTATTTTATATTTATATTTACCCAAAGTTCCGAATATAATAGTATATCGTACTGTTTTGAGTCGTAAGTGTGTATGATAGGTGTTTGTTTCTTGCCACATGGAATCAGACTAAGTACCGACCACAGTCGCATTTATGTACAGTTTATATCGTATATTGAAACCCAATTCTATCTCAATGTAGATATATTGCCTCCACTTTTGTCTGTATATAGCATATTTGCGCATTGTATACGACTTAGTTGCACTGAATATTTACATGTATAACTCTGTTAAAATTTCGGTATAACTACAAAATTGTTTGCTGGGTGGGGTACGTGCATCGGGTCACCTCCCTCTAACAGGAAAAAAAGGGTCCTTCTAGACACCCTCAACACAATCTGGGAAGGTGGGACCTTCCCAGATGAATGCAAACTGGCATACACAGTCCCTATCCCTAAAAAATATCAGGGCACTCGCACCACGAACGACTTCTGGCAAAATTCTGGAAAGGATGGTAAACTGGAGAGCAACCACGTGGCTGCTTGGGGAAGTGATCAATAATGCCATCTCCGAAACTGTACATGCTGATATCGCCATTCTGGATGTAGCCAAAGCATACAATACTGTATGGCGCGAGGGAGTACTTCAAAACCTTGAACGATGGGGCCTGTAGGGAAATCTCAGCTCATTTATACAGAAATACCTCATCAACCACCGGTTCCGGGTTTGCATGGATGGTACCAATGGAGTACCGCAAGGATCAGTTCTAGCAGTAACACTATTCTTAATCAGGATGAATTCGAAAAATGCGTCATCACCCAATTGCTGCGGCACACATCATTTAGCCAACTCTAGACCAATCCGCCTCAACGACACCACCGTACCTTTTCGAATGGAGCCAATCATCCTCGGAGTCACCCTTGATAGAAAACTCACACTGAGGCCCCACTTCCAAAAAATCAAGAAGAGCTGCAAAAGCAGAAAGCGGCTGATCCGCACTCTTTGCTCGCGGCATCCTAAAAATAACAGCAGAATGGCCCTCAACATTGGCCAATCATTAATATGCAGTAAAAAATTTTACGGGATCGAACTCACATACCGAAATCTTGAAGCACTATCCTCGGGACACTGTATCATGTAGTATAGTGCGACTGGCATCCGGTTTACTCCCAAGTACCCCTGCTGAAGCTCCCCTGCCGTTGGGAATCAGCTAGCATAGCTGAATGTCACCTTCTCCACCCCGCAGTCGATATCCACCAGGAGTTCTCCAGCAAACCCCTCCCAACCATCGCCTGGGCACATCGTGTGAGACCACGAGCCTGGTACGATCCCGGCCCAAATATAGATGACAGCCTCACCAACACAACAAAAGCCGACCAAAAAAGCATCATACCAAAATATAAAGAACCGGATCAGCCGCTTAGCACAAATCGAATTGTGCTCACAAACAAACAGCGTAGTAGTTTGTGCCACGATGTGCCATGGTGTTCAGTAAAACAAAAGCAATGGTTGCTATGATTATTTAACCGCACTTTGTTGACAGTTTTTGGGTTGTCAGAAGTGTGCCTCATCGTGCCACACATTGTGGTAACGATAGTGTATTACTGTGAAACGTAATCTTATATCGTGTTACCGTAGGTGATACAGTGTGTATGGCACATTGTTCTAAGCGACTCAACTCGACCTTGTAAAGAACGCATTAACCGGAAATATCAACAATACCTGAAAATCTTCGCAGATGGTTCCATGGCAGACGACGGCGTCGGAGCGGGTATAAGCGGACTGGGGAACGGGCTCTCCTTCCGCCTTCCACCTTCCTGCTCAGTCTTCGCAGCGGAAGCAGCAGTCATCGCTGTAGCAATTACTAACAGAGACGCAGACGAACAAACTGTAATCTTAGCCGACCTCTTATCAGTTCTACGGGATATCGCTTCGGGAACATAAACCCATCCATTCGTACAGGTTATCGAGTCCCGCCGAGATCCACTGATCACACTGTACTGGATCCAAGGACACAGCGGCATCAAGGGAAACGTAGATGCAGACCAGATAGCCCTACACGGCAGACACGCTCGAATCTGCTTACCCGAAGAAATTCCCCCAATCGATATATGTATACAGAAAATTCTACACAAACCTGCGAAACTAATTCAATAACCACTTGCGGAGATCCCGAGGGCACACACAGAAGGTCAAGGGATCTGCCGACTGCTGTATGACCGAGCCAATATGGAAGAACAACGAATACTCTACCGACACCGGTTGGGACATACAAGAATTACTCACGCCCGCACCATCACTAGAGAACCAACACCTGAATGTACTTCTTGCAACACCCAATCATCTGTTGAACACTTACTATGCAGCTGCCAGGAACTGAAGGACCTCCGACGGCGATATGATGTGGCAGATTCAATCAGCGACGTGATATCTAACGACCCAGTCCGGAAGAAGTAAAGGACGCCCGTTTAGATGACCGCATCTGAATCAGCCCTTATAACAGTCGAAGACATCGCCACAAAGACACTCCACAACCACATTATCAATGTGCCCTCTCCACCACACCATTGCGGTGCCGGAGAGGTCGTCCATGGCCCTTTGGACCAGCGGACCGCCTGCAGCCGACCTTTCTACTTACAGAAGTGACGAGCAATTTTGGCACAACCCCAACCACCTCTTCAAAAACCCCGAAACCAGAAGAAAACTCAATTTCGACTGCACACTGAAATATAATTAGTACCACTGTAACCTTGTTCATACGGGTGAATGACCAACCGGTTATAACCCTAATAAACAATAATAATAATCATATGTATTCTGTTAGTATTTCAGACCACTCTGTAAATAGAAAAGATGGCTAGTTACAAAGACACAACAAAAGAGATATGGAATCCATTTTAGCCTGTTAATTTGAATGTAACAATTGCTGCTATCTTCGGCATGACTGTATTAGATCGGTTGTTCCGGAGTTTATTGAAATCTACAAATATCGGAATTTTATATAGTTTTCGGCAATGGGAAATAATCAAATTTTTTGTATATATTCTTGTATGATAGCTCTGAAAAGGGCTTTTAATGTTTATAGTGGTTAATTAAAAACTTTCTTCGTCATCTAAATTACCTGACTTAAATATAATATTTCCGAAGATAGTAACAATTACTGTATTCGAATTAACAGGCTAAAGCGTATTCTACTTCATTCGGGTTATATCTGTGACATTATCCACCCATCTTTTTTCTCGGCATTGTTTCACCTGCCAACATAAGAAGACTTAATTCGGCGCCTTCTTTTCGGTCTTCTTTGGCAGCAGAATGGCCTGGATATTAGGCAACGCACCACCCTGGAAAATAGTCACGCCGGAGAGCAATTTGTTCAGCTCTTCGTTATTTCGAATGGCTAGCTGCGGATGACGGAGGATGGCACTTGTTATCATGGCCAGCGTTTACTGTCAGTTGCAAATGCTTTGGAGGCAAGATATTCCATCACTGCTGCCAGGTAGACGGATGCTGCGACACCGACACACTCGGCTTATTGGCCCTTTCTCAGCAAACGATGGATTCGGCCCACAAGACGTGCTGGTAAAACTAGCACGAGTGTACCACACAAATGATGCCGTAGTCGCATACGACCGCCAGTTTTGTACTTGCCTTAATTTACGTTAGAAGTCAAAGGGACCATCGGCCATCGAACAAAAATAGTTTACTTCCATGGTCAAAGAGGTGAACCTCGAACGAAAACTAGTCGGGCTCGCTTCTAATCCAATTGTACGGACATGGACAATCATGGCGCAGATAATAACTGCTTTAACCCTGTCTTGACCACCGTTAAAGATAAAATGAAGGCTAAACCGAACTTCGACATCTCATATGAGATCCACATAGTGAATTGTCAGATCTGGAATGTAGGTGTTCCCGAACTACCTGGCCACCATGGAATCATTGGTAACGAATTAGCAAGACGTGGTTCATCAAACATGTTTGTTGGAGCAGAACCATTTCTTGGAATCTATACCTACGCCACGTCAAGCTAGAACTTTCAGTTTGGACAAGAGACCACTTACTACTACCTAGCGTAACGTAGTAGCTCCTCTACAAGCCGAGAAACTTGTACATCTAGATACAACGAGAGCAAAAAAAAAACTAATGGATGCCAAGTATAACCTAAACAAATGACTAAAGCCAAGATGACATTTGTGGATTCTGGAACTACGAGCTCGAAAACTTAGAACATTCTCTGCAATTATGCAGTATTATTTCTTCGAACGAAGCGATACTTCGGAAGGCATCTTATGATGCTTTACGAGGTATAGCATACCTGTCCCAAAAAGATCCTCAACTACATTAATAATGTAGCATTAATTTGGGACGACACATGTGAATAAACAAATAACACGCTTCCAACTGCAATGGATGCGGGTAATTTGTAACATGTAAAGCAAACAGGGGCAGCCTAAATAGTGGTCACAGTGGCATTTTTTTCTAACAGGAAAAAAACACCGAATGTGCAGGTTGAAGATCAAGGGCCGGTTCTTCATCATCAGCGTCATCAACGTACCGAAAACGTCGACGTCAGAACCCAAAGCTCTCCCTAATGAATAACCATGTTTACCACCATACCGTCGCTCGAAACTGCTAAAAAGATCAATGGACGAGAACGGAATATCGGGAAAGCCGATCCGACAAATCAAGGCTACAATGGATGGAACTCAGTGCTATGTGAGGATATCGGGTTCATTCGAGTCCCGAAGGGGGCTTCGTCAATTGCCCGCTATTCAACATTTTCCCTAAAAAATGATTATAGACGATACTGAATTTAGTTAAAGTTAACAATAGTTTTAAGAAACATTCGTCAACTTACAGCGAGGAAAAAGTTTTAACGGTGTCGCTCGTTTTGGCGAGCTTGTTATCTTCGTAGTGATGATCCAATCTTGTTTAAACATTTTCAACCTGTCGATATAAAAGATGTTGGATTTCTTGAGCCAAGTTTCTTGTAACTTGTTCCAGTTTTCCCATTGGTGGTCAAATTTTTTCGTTTTTTCGAGATCAGCTCAAGCTAAAATCAAGCCACCTCGTTTAACTGTTATAACACGGTGCAAAGGCTAACTTGTCAAAGTACCGCTGCAGGTACCACATTAAGAACACTTTCGTGAGATAACAAACCAAGTAATAGTATGAAAGTTAGCAAAAAATCAACTGAACATAGCGGACGGATAAAGGTAAATACACAAACTGCACACGTCTTATAACCCACTTACAGCCGACCCCATACCGACGCGATACGGAATCCGACGTCTGTAAAACTTCTTGTAGGCGAAAAACCCACCGACGAGGCTAGCAACAATTGCCACACTGACTGAAATGGCCACGATCGCAGTCTTGCTTATAACTGAAAAGAAAACATTTGTTTGTGACTACCACAAAATCACAAATCATAGCGCTCACCTCACCTTCTTCAACCACATCCATGTAGATCGCATAATCTTTATTTTGAACCCTGATAGAACACATCCACCGGCCAAAGTCTTCCCGTTCCAATTCGATGATTTCCAGTCCACATTCGCCAGCTCGCAGTCCTTCACCATAATACCGAAACCTGGATGCATCACCGGGTACAATATTTTCCGACAAACCGTGAACATCCCCCGTGGGACTAACGAAGCGACAGATTTCGATCGGCATATTAAGGATGGTTCTGCAAAGTAGCTTTTTACCTTCGTCCCCGGTGCTGCCCGTAATGAGTGGGGTGATCGCCTTGCCAGGTTGATTATACACCCTTACATCAAAGTAGCTCATTCGATCCAATCCTCCACTCAGATCGTTCATCCCACAGGCCCACTTGCCCGTAGTAATATTCTCAACCTTGAACTGGCACATTCCCAGTGTTTTGAGATTATCGAAACCATACGGTTCGTAATTTCCGCCCTGTGGTCCCGATAAATAGCAGTAATCGAGAGGATACGGTACATCGCAGTTTAGTTCAGTCATGAAAGATTTGTTCAAATCCGCGAATATTTCAATCAGTTGGGCGTCTGCTTCGACATCCAGTGATTTTTCCGAGATTTTGTTCAATTGTTTGCCAATATTGAACACACATCCGCTGTAGGTGGTAGAAAGTTCGAGAAATATGCGCCACACTCCATAGTCTTCTGGGTGTAGAGGTTTACGAATTTCAAGACTACACACTCCCGATGATACCCTGAAATAACGAATCGTGTTGAATATTATGATTTGTAGTAAAAAATTAACATGAATTTATGCTCGATACTCGATCACTTAGTAAGAGGGCTGGGATATTCAATTTAATAGTACGACTTACTGCGTATCATATGCTGAGTAACGATCGGCCAGATGCCCATCCAGCAGCATCATCTGGCGTCTGCTATCAACCGAGACCGCTCGACACGGACTCACTCTGCTTTTGTACTGGCAAGTAAGAATTATTCGTGAATCATCCTCCACCAGCGACATCGTTACATCGCGCTTACTTTCTACAACAAAGGGTTCTTTCGTTATCAACACACTTGCTACTCTCATTGATATCAACTTACTCTCGACGCTCACATTAATTATAGTTTCGATTTCATCCATAGAACCCCAATAAAGAATGCGGCATCGAAACCGGGCCGATTCCCAGATTACATCGAACGATCTCGAGCACCCGTTGTAGATATTGCCGGCCTGATCCAAAATGCGACAGTATCGGATTGAGCTGTCCTGCGGGCACTGAAGAGTATACCAGCTTGTCGTGTCGCTGATAGTGACGTTCAATGTACCAATCTGTTTAGGGACTGAAATGCGATAAATGCGGTTATATATGGCTTTGCTAACAAATTTATTGGGGTGCACTCAAGCTCACCGTTGACTGATAGCATCAGCTTCTGTTCGATATTTTTCGAGTTGGTGTCCATGGCTGACAGTATCCACTCGTGTTCAACAGCTTTCTGCACATTTTCAACCCGAATACCACAAACGTCCGCACTGAATCGTTGCACCTTGGTCACTCCAGCGACCACGTGTACCTGCTCAGTGTCCAAGCTATAGGTATTCCCGACAACCGTTACCGAACAATGGGACCACTTGATCGGATCACCAACCTGGCTTGGTATTAGGTAGGCTAAAAATCCCGCCCCTTGCAGGATCGTGAGACTGTCGGAAGGAAAAATCGTGACGCCGCAAACCGGCAGCATCATCCACGGCAGACATAATAGGAAACCAATTAGAAACCATAACGACGGTGATCTGCCCACGCTTGGCACCATTCCAACGGTAATGGAATTATTGTTATTGTAAATAAATATTGTTTAGAGGCACGCGCACACAGAACGTAGAAACTAGTAAAGCAGCTCAGCGCACTTTTCAACCGAAACGATACGAACGACTCAACAACTCACAATCGATTAAAGTGACTTGAGATTCGGAACTCGGTAAACTAAAAATAAACGATTCTCCTAGGAGTACTGTTTGTTGCAGTATGAAGTAAGAGAAAAATGAGAGCAAAACGATATGCTTCACTCATAAAGGATAAGATCCGTAGTAGAACAACGGAGTATTATTGTAATTACTTTATGGTTTATACTACAATCGACGTGGTGGGTTACGGATTATTTTTTGTTATATATAGATTATTTCCAACGGACCAATACAGCAGCGTAGCTAGGAAATTGGTTTAGGGGTGTGGGATTCTGCAAATCGTTGGTAATTTAGAAAGTGTTCCAAGTGAATATATTTTTGAAAAAAATGTTCGAACTTAATTCCGTTTGTGCTAGAAGCCAAACTGAATCAAGTTCTGTGGTTGAAACTGCTACTAAAATATATGAACTGACAGTGGCTGTGCAACCTGGCTCAGTTTCGTGGTGTATGTGTTAACCTTCTAAATCCCACTGACCGGCAGTGGTATTATGAGCAAACAGTTTTTTTCCATATGATCTGGTCTCCCCATGTAAACAACTTGATTGCGGAATGTAAAAGGTGTTAGCTCTGCCGATGTTCCAATGATCCATTTCAGAATGACAGATACATAGCGGTACGACTAGCAAATTTATACCAGTATTATACGCCTTATCAAATAAACAAATTGAATTAAAAAACCAGTATTATTATCAAACTTTCGATTTCTTGCCACGAATAGGTGCGATTTTCACTTTTTTACTTTATACATACTGTCATTTACATTGGAGCGGATTATACCTAGGTGTCGGTTGCGAGCAGAGCGATTTTTCCGAAATTCCACGAATGGACGTGAGATGATGGTCCACGAAACACTCAAAAACCAGACATGAGAGTCGTGATTCGCTTCGATATTACTCTCCCCGATGATCGAGAGAAATGCGGCAAAAAATTCAGTAAGCTTTGGAGCGGGGGGGGACCTTAGGGGGGATCATCTTGTAGCGGAATCAATTCCAATTTCGTGCCGGAAAATTTTTCGCCTGCCCTGTATGATGCACCATTGCAAAAGTGTTCAAATCGATGAAACTGCAGCAGCATCAATCAATCGATAAGGCTCTTGAAGACGATGGCGATGATGCTGGGTGAATTCTCTTCAACGTTGCACCGATAATCGTGGTGCTCGTAACTTCTGCATCAGGCGTGTCGTTCTAGATGAAGAGCTGTATCCGAAGTAGCGGAACTTTAACCGCTGTTGCCGCCATTCAAAAAAACACCGCCAAAAACAATTTTCACCAAAAGTTTGAGAAAGGAGTAAAAATGTCAAACGAAAAAAAACATCCCTTCGCCGACACCGCTTACTTCGATCTCCAACCTGGTCCAATTTCATCAGACTATTTGAGACGACGCACTCATTTCACTAGTTTTCTGTGGCTCAAGAAGTACCTTACCGTTCAGGCTAGAGCCTTGATGTCGCTTGCTGTATGCAGAAGCCGTCTCCACTCCACTCGGTCCATTGCTGCTTGTTGCCAGCATCGCAGTCTTCGAAGGGTCCGCAGGTCGTCCTCTATCTGGTCGATCCACCGTGCTCGCTGTGCGCCCCGTCTTCTTGTTCCTGTAGGGTCGCCCTCAAGAATCATCTACACCGGGTCGTTAACCGACATTCTCACGACGTGTCCAGCCCACCGCAAACGTCCTATTTTTGCAGTATGCGCGATGGATGGTTCTTCCAGCAGCTGATGCAACTCATGGTTCATTCGCCTGCGCCACGTTCCGTCTTCCATCTGTACGCCACCATAGATGGTACGGAACACCGTTCGTTCGAAAACTCCAAGGGCGCGTTGGTTCTCAACGAGCATAGTCCAGGTCTCGTGGTTGTATAGAGGACCACCGGTCCAATCAGCGTCTTGTGGATAATCAACTTCGTGCGGCGGCGAATTTCCGGATTCCAAAGTAGGCACGATTTCCCGCCAAGCTCCGTCTCTGAATTTTTCTGCAGGTATCATTGTTGGCAATTACCAGTGAGCCCAAATACACGAATTCGCTCAAGAAGTACTAACTCATGTAATACTAGAGGATCCCTCGAAATGCCATACAGAAACGACTTGGTAATCAAGGATGCTTTGCTTTTCCATGGTAGTTCGTTTTCTGACAAGTTAACGGTTGTTCATTTTGCATCGCAGAAAAATATTTATCGTTTGTAAAACAGCTAGTATACTAGTTCTGATTGTTCCAACCTGAGTTTCAAGAAACACTTTATTATCATGAACTAATTCAGCATTGGGAAATGTCTCATTGGTGATTGTAAGCAGCCCTGGGAAAATCATAATAAAAAATTCTCTGCCGACAAAATCATGCCGTGATCACTCTCTCAACTATCAAAAGATCATCTCACAAAAATCACTACCGATTTTTTCTTGCCCTCTATCAGTGGTAATTTTGATCTGTGGCTGAATTCGATAATTGAGAGGGTGATCTGCAGCGAGCAATTCGGAAAAAAATCACAAGTGAGAATTATCAGCCATGATTGCGATTTGATTTAATTCTTGGATCAATGATCGTTATCCATTTTCGAACATTATGGATATGTTGGGGGTGTCAACGAGCCAAACTAAATTATTTTTAAACATTTTGGGAAATTGTTTTACATTAAAGGGCAAGTTGAGGGTTGTTGGCAATCAATAGTTTTGGACAATTTCAATGCACGGGGGGGGGGTCCTCCGATGTGTCAAAATGTTTTTTCAACTATTTGGGAAAAGGGCCGTTCATAAACAACGTAGACTCAGGGGGAACAGGTGGATCCAGCAAAAGTCCACTTTATCTACGTGGGGTAGGGGGGGGGGGGGGTTGCATTTGCAAAAGTCTACGCCGACTTTTATTATTTGTTATTCTCGTATTACTAATTATAAATGGGATTTAAAGAGAGTTGTGTTCAACATACTAATCGATTCAGCTAGATGCATTTATGCAAACGAAGATAGTACGCTATTGAGGAAACTACTCTTTAGGCGACCACTCAACCCAGAACCCATGTAATTTTTTGGACAAAACAACAACCTGACGTTGTTGTTTCTTGCGTATATTTAGATACAGTTTTGGTCCCATGAAACAATTCTAGGAATAACATAAATCGACAGTTCTAAAGACGATCTCCCAAAATTCCTTTTCGCGAGAGATTTTGACTCTGAAAATCCTGCAGTAGTGAACTATCATCTGAGACACCACTAGTTAGCAGACATGTATGGACCATGCATAAACCATTAAAAGTTCAAAAATGGTCAAAGTTAAGCGCAAAACCACCAAGATAACAAAAAACGCCCGATTTTCAACAATAAGTGGATTGATTTTTTTGCCGTTCTCATTTAAAAAGAAAGGTCATCCAATCACTATAAAAATCGACTTTTGAACCGAGGCCCGGAGGATCGATTGTCATCCCGAGCAAATTCTCATGGGTTGAACATGGTCCGCGCCAAAATTTACAACCATCAAAACGCCATGAAATGGCCTCAAAAACCCATAAATGCACCAAAATAAGATTTTTAAATGGGATCTTCTGGACCATGGCGATGGTATTTTCATGGGTTGAACCCATTCCAAACACTATCAAAACACCATGCAGTGGGAGTGAATTTGGACTATGATCATGGGGGCATTATGGACTTTTCGTTTGCTCGGGATATCAAGAATCAGTAGTGTCTGGCTCAAATTACACGTTCCCCATGTGGATCGGAGATTTGTGCCTTGCCAAGAATCGTCTTTTCATCATTTCTTGACGGGAACGATTGGGGAAGTAGTAAGGTTAGAGGTAAGAAAAATAGCGACACAGAACAATTAAAAAAGAGCATTCTGCACCCCCGGAGTGATTCTGAACGATCTGCAGGTGCTACAATAGCTGGAAATAAACTTTCAACCCCCAGAGGGATTTAGAATTTTGATTTAAACAGTGAGCGGATATATCAACATCCCCGAGGGGATATTGTGATAACAGAACGACAACACCCCCGAAGAGATATTGTCATTCAAATGCGGCTAAAACTATAGCTCGTCACCACACTGCCTTAGGAACAATAGCATATCCTTCAGTTTCAGCTTTCTGTACATAGGTTCATCTATGTATGGAGAATAAAAAATTCGGAAACGTATAATTGTATTACTACAGGGCAGTTGCATATCAAATGATATGATGTTCCGTAATCGGATTCACAAAGATCACATGAATAATACTCAGCGCGCTGAATAGTAGCCATGTGATAATTGAATTTGCAATGTTCAATCAGTGCCCTGACTAGAATACTGCAGTTGTGTTTGGAAAAATCCAACAAATTCTTTGACAATTTCGGACTCACATCCGGAAGAAAAGTCTTTGTTTGAACGCAAGTTTGCAAGCTACGCCAATGGTTGGCATGTTCGGATGCAGCCCAAGAGCGAATCTTGTGCTTTATCCAACTTATCGACAATGGTAAAACTGGTTCTGGACCAACGAAGTCAGTCGCAGCGCCAGCTCTAGCCAATTCGTTTGTCCATTCATTTCCAGTTATACCGAAATGACCGGGTACCCATAGATAGGTAGATAGCATTTGAAATGCTAAGTTCTTTGATTTGAATCCGACATGCGATTACTAATTTCGATCTGAACCCCCTAATCTTACGAAAATTATATTACCCCCTTGTGTATATGTATAAGATAGCTATAAATTCTCCTTAGTTTCATTAAAAAAATCAATATGTAATCCCCTCGTTTTAAGTAATTTAAAATGTAAAACAAAACAAAATTGATACCTTTAAGCTAACGCAAACCTGCCTTATCAAATAAACGAATTAAATCAAAAAATACTACTTTCAATCTCGAAACTGCCAAACTAAGTACTTTCAGGGCAGCCTGGCTGTCAGAGCAAAAATAGATTACCATTCGATTCAGTTCTTCGAGATAGGAAAATGTCTGTGTGTGTATGTATTTGTGTGTCATTTAAACTCACACAATTTTCTCAGAAATGGCAGAACCGTTTTACACATTTACATTTCATCTGAAAGGTATAACACTCCCATAAGGTAATATTGAATTTTTAGTTCATCCGACTTCCGGTTCCGGAGTGACGGGTTGAAGAGTGCGCTCACACATCAAATTCCCATATAAACTGGTACCACAATGATGTTCAAATGATGTAAAACATGTTAAAATAAGTGCAATATTACTTTAATTTGCGGGTCTAGACCACTAATGATTAAAAAATCTTTGTACACATTGGCCCCTATAACGGTTCATGGTGCCCCCTGGGAACTCGCTAAATTCCTAAACTAATATCAAACCTATTCCCCAGCGAATTCTTGACCTATTTTTACAAACTTGATTTTAAATTAAAGATACAGTAATATAATTGACTGCTGATGGATTTCATTCGGTTCTGACTGTTCCGAAGTTGGGTTAGTATGGTTACACTGGAGTTTCCCATATAAACCGTTACAATCGTAATATCCCTGAAAACTATTGAAATGGTTACCACATTACTTCTAATCGCAGATCTAGAGCAATAATTGTCAATTAAACATTCTTTGAATATATTGTCCACTGTAGACGATTCCAGTAGTCCCGGATTGTGGGCATATTCCACAATTAATGTCACATCGATTCTTCGGTTATGACTGAACCGATTTTCTCAAATGAAAGGCAAACTATGCAGTTGAGTGTTGCATCGCCACCCCCTCCCCTTGCCCTTACACCTCCCTCCCTCCTCACCAGGGATGCCAGGTGCACAGATTTATCTGTGTTTCACAGATTTTCAATATGCTGCACCGATTGCAAAAGCTGCACAGATTTCCAAAGTTTTCTGTTTTAACGCACAGATTTCCACAGCTTTCTTCTAGAATGCACAGATTAGCACAGATTTCTCAATTTTTTACCTTGCGCTTAATTTTTGACTCGCACAAAAACCAAAAAAAGGTCACCACATCTTGTTTTCAGCCAAATTTGTACATTTTCTGTGACACAGATAGACACAGATTTTTAAATGAGCCGCGCACAGATTTTTCAAAATATCATCTGGCATCCTTGATCCTCACCCCCCCCCCCCCCCTTGAATCATCCGCATTCCCTTCATCCACCCCGTATACCGAAATAAGATGAAAGATTTCTGACGCATCCTCCACTCTCATTCTGCTCCATTTCCAAATCCATTCCCACAACATTTCAAAATATGTCGTCTTTCGTAGGATACGTGGTAAGTATAATAAGAATGTAGTAGACATTTCCACAATTATTATGTTCAAAAACCAGCTAATGAATCATAGTTTGGATAATTGAGAAAGGCACAATCGCACCACTAGGTGGATTAAAACAGATTTTTAATTTTGAATTTATTGATCTCGGTGGTTCAAGGAGTGTAGTTAAACTTCTACAACAAAGCGATTACTCGAATTTATCAGTTTGGATTTTCTCTTACAATCGTTTACACTGATTTCAAAATCTTTCAACTCCCGTTCCATTTTAGGTTTTGACCCGGCGCAACTCCTTGCAAGCTGGTTCTACTATATAAATATTCGGTGAGGTGACCGTCTGGTGTAAAGTGCTCAAACCGAATGTAATTTTGTTTTACGATTTTGTAGCCCCTGACTGCTCAGGGTATAGAATCTAAATTTGGAAAAGATCAATAAGGGCTTGTAAACCTCTTCACCAGTAGGTACGCACCAGGAGAGTAATTACTCATCAAGCGGGAGCTCACACACGCTTACCCCGTTAATAGAAATCAATCCTAAAGAGAACTGCCAACCAAATCTCACAACTAGGGATGCTCAAAAGCTACGCTTTTCGATGTTTTCTGAAAGACAACCAGGGCGAGGCCTTAAGACTCCTTTCGAGTCCGGAATTAGCGAACAAGAGACACGTGTAACAAGTACGATAAAAATGGCTACTATTTGTAAGAGACCTACTACACTTTCATGCTTATACAATTTATTACTACAGGGCCATTTAACACTGACGTCACAGGCTATACTTGCGGTATCATGTTTAACCGGGTTCCGTTGAAGGCTCCGTCTACCGATTACTCAGCCTACTGTGTCGAAGACTGGTGTAAACGGGCATCCTGGAAGTCCGCCGATTGGTCGTTACTGCTACCACTGCTTACTGTTCGCCTTCTCTGCGCCGGCTCGGCACGTCGCCTGCGGAATGAGGCCACCACGATATGGTGCTAGTAAATGCGTCCACTGGTAGTTTCGCTGCTCGCCTTCGCTGCGCCTTCTCGGCTAGTCACCTGCGGACTGAAGACACCACGACATGGTGCGTTAATCGGCTTCTCCACTGATATGCTCAATATTCGCCTTCGCTGCGCCTTCTCGGCTAATTCGGACGCAGTAGCTTTCCTGTAATTTTCTGTTCGGGACCTTTCGGATGAAGCAAGCTGGAGTGAAGTGATCGGGAAGTGCTTTTATTCTCCTCTTGACCGTCGAGTCACGTGTAGCTGACCTGAGAAAGAGGTGGTGTCTGGAAATGGTTCTAGACCCGACAAAAAAAGGTCCGCTGGACCTATCCAGCGTGATTAGCACATGTGACGTCAATCATATATTTCCCTATGACCCCGTACTATCTATATTAGCTTAATTACCTTTATCTGTTTGGTTTTCTGGCACTAATCTATAATTTTTACCACATATTTTAATCGTTTAACGCTAAGAGAAAATTGTTTTAATTATTTACGCCGAACATTTTAGATTAAATTTTATAATTTATTTTTATAACTACTTTTCTATACCTTACTAATCTTTACCACTAGCGCACTATCTTTTCTTCTTCCGCGCTCCTTTCTAACTACCTCCTACAGTGTCGTAACCACTTCACATCGCACAACTTTACTTCAATTTCACCGAAATATTTAACTACCGACGCGCACTGCTACTCCCTTGCGTTGTCCAGAACAGAAAAGAAAGAAAAAAGCGATACGTCGAGCTAATATGCGAACGTTGTGAGAAGGAGGCCGAAACGAAGCCGAATCGTCCCGAACTGTGACATTTCTCCCGTTTGGCTGGCACCCCTCTTTCCTGTTGACCTATTTATTAACTGGTTACCAACCTCGAAATCGGGAGTGTTATTTTTTTCCCAGCTCAAACCGCTGTAAATAAAGACCAACCGTAGTGAGTACCTGACTGGCTACGGGTAGTCCCTCTAGGTGTGGGTGAGTTCCTTACACTCGTTTGGCATACATGGGATAAAAGGGGTAAAACGCATCTTGTGGCAAAGTCACTGACTGACTGTGTAATGTAAAGATTTATTTATACATCCATTATGTACGAAAAAAGCATTTTTCAGTCACGCAGAGCCACACGAGCGTTCCAAGAATAGACGTCCAACCATTTTCACGTCGTGGAGCGCCACGACGGTCATGATAACTCTTGATACAATTGTCTGAAACAGGAAATTCAGTAAGATTTATTAAACTTAGACTTGTAGTTCCTCGATGAACTAAAAATGATGATGATGATGATGATGTAGTGAACCCACCATCAGTGCAAGGGCTACGCCAGTGGCTGCAGTTGCTTTTAACAGTAAAGCCATATGTTGCTAGCAAACGACTTTCACTTTATCGCTGTATGAAGGACCAAAAAGAATTGGATCCATAAGCAGAAGTTCTTGTGCGCACTCCACAGGGACTAAAAATCTCCTTCCAACAATAAAATCCAGACGTTTGAATAGCGGCATTTGCAGTACTTGTTAACAGAGTTAAAAATATTCAAATTCATTGAATGAAAATTGATTATTTTCAGCCGCATTCTCTTTCAATATTCAGTGACGCAGCTGAAAACGTCAAACGAACAAACCACCCATTCATCCATGCATATTTTCATTCGTCTCCGATTATTACACGAAGCGACCGTGCAGCAACGAATCAAACGCTTCAAAGTAGGCCCTGGCACAATGTAAGCGACGATGATTGTTGTTTCATATGCTTACCGGCATTTGAAAACGTTTTCTTAGATAATTAGTGAAATGAATATATTGTACGATATTCAACTGAATGAATAACATGAATATTTGAAGGAATATTTTTTCTATTCACCGCGAGTCGCATCAGGTTCATTTTCAGCCGTAAAAAAAGAGCTTCGATTATTTTTAACTCTGCTTGTTAAAGCACTGCCTGATGATTTGTGTAAGAAGATCGCGTCAAACTTACTGTGCCATGATAGATAAGAATATTAACAACTACGTAATTCCGAAGAATTATGGATTAGGAAGTATTATCTTCTGACTAGACACAGGCGATCCACGTACCCTAATCCATGACACAGTTCGTATGATGCCCTGATGCACCCGTTCTGCCCAAATAATGAAATAAATAAACATCACAAAAATACGTATAAATATAGTTCAAATAGTGAACATTAAAGTAATTAAATGCGTATTTTCTTTTCGTATTGTAGTGGGCAGAAAAATCGACTTCTTTTTTATTCGCTTAATTGTTAGAATTGAACCTCTAGAATAGTCTCCCGCAATATCGGTGGCAATGCTTTGACGTCTGCTCTTGGAACGCTCGTTTGTGTGGCTCTGCGTGACTGAAAATATTATTTTTCTGGTACACATTGAATGTATAAATAAATCTTGACATTACACAGAAGCTCCAAAGAAATGGGGTTTCGGGTGCGCCTGCCGAAATCAAGCATTACCCAAGCAAACCAGCAGACTGCTGAGGCAAAAATCGAAATGCTCTCCTAAATCGTAAAAAGCAAGGGCAACGTGCACAAATGGATCAAGGATCTAGTGATTAGCATCAAATCCGCCGTAGCAGCGAACAGATAGAGCTGAAACGCCCAAAAGACTACAGAGATAGCAAAAGCGGAATATGAGACGCCGAAGGGTGACCAGTATTCTCGCACTGTGAAAAGAGTAAGGGAAACACCAGGAGAGGAGGAGGAACCGAAGAAGCCCAAGAAGAAAGACGGCGAAACAGCCAACAAAAGGAGAGTGAATAACGAACCGAAAAACCGTAGAAGTGCGACGGAAAAAAACCAATAAAGGGATGGAAAGAAGAAATAAAACCCCCGTTCGTGTCAGTAAAGGTATAGGGGAGACGCTCTAGCTGTCAAACTAGACGACGGTGTGGCATACGCTTCGATACTCAAGCGGGTGAGGAAGGATCCCAAGCTGAATGAGCTGAGGAAGAACCAGGCGCACTCTAAAAGGTGAGAACTGAAAACAGATTCATTCATCAAGAGCTCGACCTATTGGAAACTCAGGGTTGAAGCGGTGGGAGGAGAAGCGAACCTGAGAGCTGTAGTTCAGGAAGCAGTAGTTGAGTGCAGGAATTGCGATTGATCCCTAGAGCCAGTAAACAAAAGGAGAGGTGTTTCAAGAAACTGTGCAGAAAATGTGGAGAGAATGGACACATTGCTAGAGACTGTACAAAGTAACCGTAGTGCACAAAGGACGGTTGAAAGGACCACATGACGGAAGGCTTCTTATATCTGGAGTACAAAACGGCGAAGACAGGCCAATGATGATGAAGATGACCCAGCTTAATCCCAATCATTGGGACATTGCGCAGTGGCAGTCAATAACAGAAACGAAGTGCGACGTTGCAATTATTGCAGAGCCGTACCGTGTTCCTCCCGTTAACGGTAACTGGGTGGTGGAAACCGTAGGGATGGCGGCAATTCAAGTGATGGGCGGTTTACCTGTCCAAGAGGTGGAGGATAGCACACAAAAAGGTCGAGGAATTCACAGCAGCGTAGATCCATCGCCGTGGATAATCCGACCAAATCGTGACACAATTCACTCACAAAATAGACATAGCTACCGAGAGAAATTCCGCTGCCTGGGAACTCTCAGTAGGAGTAGGGTAGTTCACCGACAAAGCAAAAATATACTGGCTTATCACTACCCCGGGGAATTCGGCCTTATACTCACTACTCTATAGCCGATGCGATGTGATATCCGGAAATATTATTGAATGACATCTTAAGAGCACACAATCCTATGAAAAGGGTGACTGTCAGGTAATCATTCACAGGTATACATATTAAGTATACCTATTACATGAGGTAATGGTCAAAGAGTAGGTAAGCGACTCCCCACAAAAGGGACCGTGTCTGTCAAAGGCCACGGGCTCGGCATCAACCCACCCCATCTCAGCAATAAAAAAAAACATGTGCCTGTCCCAAACGTTTTGATAGCCCCAATAAATCAGCGATCACCTACCAGTTGATAATAAGAAACAACAGCCATCATTCTAGCACCTTATACTATACTAATAAATTGATAGTAACGATTGCTTTTGAACATTGAAAAATCGGTCGATAAAATTACTGGGTACAGTAAAGGGTTAAGCATCGTCCATACATATGTAGTGACACCCCATCAACAACTGTCACCATGATGCGCGTGATGATACACAATAAACAAGAGAGCCATATTTTAAAGACTTTAAAAATAAGTGCTAGGTTTGTGTGTAATAATCATTCACAAATGGCACCGATAAAGGCGGCATTGATAGACCTGAGTGGAACTTTGCATGTTGATGATCAACCGACGGAAGGAGCAGTGGATGCGTTGAAAAAGTATTGTCTTATCGCAACTAGAACTATCCCCGAACAAATCCATACCTAGAATAATATTTCAGGCTGCGAAACCTAGGAATCACGGTGAAGTTCGTAACCAACACGACCACAGAAAGCGTATCTTCGCTTTACGCTCGACTAGTAAATATTGGATTTCAACTAGAACTAAGCGAAATTTGCAGTTCCCTTACCGCAGCTTCCAACTATGTGCAAAGCAACGGATTAAACCCGTACTACATTGTAACTGAGGATGCAAGGCAAGATTTTCCACCATCGGATACCTCCCGCGGATATGATGCTGTCGTAGTTGGACTGGCCCCAGAACGATTCACCTACGAGTACATCGATGAAGCGTTCCGGATCTTACATCAAAGCAAAGGCACAGCTCGGTTGGTAGCGATACACGAGGGAAAATATTACATGACAAAGAAGGGAATTTCTATCGGTCCGGGCTGTTTTGTGAAAGGTCTGGAGTACAGTGCCGGAGTTAAAAGTGTTTGCGTTGGAAAACCTAATGAGTACTTTTTCCGATCCGCTCTACCAAAAGGACTGACGCCGGAGGAATGCATCATGATTGGCGACGTGAGAATCGCTGTTTTTTTAGGAAGATAACTTATTTTTATAAATTCTTCCGCTTTACAGGACCCAAATGATGACTGCCTAGGTGCTATGGCAATCGGTATGCAAGGATATCTTGTAGAAACCGGTAAATATCAACCTGAGCTATACGAAGAAGATTCTTGTCCTAAAGCTGACGGCATTTTCAAGAACTTTTGCTCGGTGGTCGATCACATCGCTAAAACCCTCAATCCCTAGGAATTCTTTCAAATGGTCGAATCTTTGTCATAGTAGTTTGATAGTCAATAAAATGTATTCCGTAAAACGATACTCGATCTTATCCCAAAAATAAACGCAAACTTCTCAAATACTTATTTGTGAAATATCAAAAAATATAGAGGTAAGCGATACATACATACTTGAAATTTGCGTCAATACTTAGGCTTTCTTGATTTGCTTCACCGGAATGGATCGTTTTGGTGGGGCCCACTTGAGATACGCCGAATCGATCATTAGCTTGGGTTTCTTAAACTGCGGCAACTGAAGATGTTCCTGGACCGCCTTCGATGTAACACAGATGACATGCTGTCCCTTCCAGTATTTTACCATCTTCATTGACTGTAGTGTGTAAATTATGTCATCCTGAGTGATTCCGGACAGTTCGCTTAGTTCTTTAATCGTAGTAGTGCGATATTCTTTCATTAGTTCGAGTAAAGTGTAAGCCCAGTAGCTTCGATAACTGAGCCGTCCCAAATCAGACAGTGGTTTCTCTGGGCTTCCGACAATTCCTTCACGGCGAGACAGCTCGTAACTGAAGGCGATTAGCAATTTTCCATAACCTTTACGCTGATAGGGTGGAAGAATTAAAATGCAAGCCACGTTGTTTCCCTCGGGCGATTCCTTCTCTTTGGAAAAGTAACCAACTATATGTTGCCCGTCCTTGTCAATCTCACACAGCACGTAAAAGAAGAACGGATCAACGTCGTAATAGAGCGTTTTATGGTCTAGAAACAGTTTTGCCATCAGACAAAGTGTCTGGCAATAAAAACGATGATCTTTACCGTCAATTTCAAAAATAGACACGGTACCCTTCCGATAGATCTCATTACCCGGAGGCTGACGTCTACTGCACGTCGTTTTGTGGTGCAGCAGAGTTTTTGCCAATCGCATATATCTTAAACAATATTCACACACGTACAATGTTCCAACTTTGCCGTACTCTTCCGGATACGGCGAGAAATACCAAGTATCAATCTCATACTTGCCAAATCTAAGTTTGTCGATATATTTAACCTTTGTAATAGCTTCGTGCTCCTTTTCCAGGGCAGCAGTCGTTGGGTCCATCTCTGCATAAGTTTTTTGCACATGGTTTATCTCGTCGTGTCGCCTTTTCTGATTGCGAGTTATTTTTCTATCCGGATCGCCATCCGCTATGTCTATTTCGCCGGCCGGTTTGCCAACTTTTGGCAGATCTTTTGCATTTGCTGCCGAGCTGACCAAGGGACTCTTTCCATTGTAATCTTGCGCAAGAGGAATACCGAGAACAGACGTTTTCTTGTCTGCGCCAGCAACCGCAGCAGAGATGCGATCTCTAGTAACCCATTGATCCAGCCGTCTGTTCAGTCCCTCGTAGTGAATGTAATACTCATACTGTTTAGGATCGCAAGGATTCTGTCTACTTTGGATCAGCTGAGCCGAATGCCATGAGCCATCCTGCCGCTGTACGGTATACTCCGCACCGATGACCAGTTTATCATCACCGTCGTCGCTTTTTCCTGCCTAAAAACAACTTTTATAATCGTTTTTGCGTTCAAAGTTAACATTGTTTACCTCAATCGGAATCGGCGAAGTATCCTTCGTGTTGCTGCTCGTTGTCACGGCTTTCGCCGGCTGCTTGCTGACAATGTTTTCTCCATCCTTATCATTCTGTTCACCTACTTTTACTGTTTTTGTAGCAACCATTTCGGTTTCTTTCATCAAGATTACATAAAATATTGCGGTGCGATTCTGGAAATTTTCACTGGCAAAGCGTCTGTTGTTTTGCGACTGTCGAAAATCGTATGAATGACGTTAAAATAAAGTGAGGTTAGTTTCCAATATGGACAACTCAAATTTTAGAAGGTGGGAACAGCTGAGAGGTTATAAAAAGACACGCCAATTATACTGAAAGCTTTACACGGATAAAAAACTATCTTGAATTTGAAAAATAAATTGAGCATGAGAACTGCAGAGTGAAGAAAACATTTTTAGAAACGTATCCTCAATTCTGAACTGACCGACGAGTATGAACTATATCGATGCGATCGAAATCGCTCTACCAGCCGTGCCCTTCGTGGTGGTGGTGTATTGCTAGGCATCTCGTTGTATGTGCGATTTACCTACCACCGAATTCTGATCTCGCTTTGTATGAACAGCATGCTGCCTGTGTGTCAATTGACTGTACGATATCGATGTATGGTACCAACGATATGGTGGTGGTTTTAGGCGACTATAATTTACCTCAGCTACGTTGGAGTTTCGATGACGAAGTTGGATGTTTTATTCCAATAAATGCCTCCTCGGAACATGAAATGTTGTTGGTCGAAACCATGATCGCTCCTGGCCTACAACTAGTGAGCTATTTGACGAACGAGAATGGCGAGAATTAGCGTTTGCTAGTAACACTGGCGGATGCGAAGTATTGGAGCCACCCTTACCGTTAATGAAATTAGATCGTCACCACAATCCCGTTGTGTTGAAAGTTGACGCTGTGTTTCCCGTGTCTATGAATGACGATGTTGATTTATTCTACGATTTCAGTCAATGCGATTATCATGAATTAAACACTGTAATTTCACGAATAAATTGGGTTGAGATATTAACGCTGGGTGTTCTGGATGAATCTGTGAATAGATTTTATCACGAACTGGAATCAATATTTCAACAACTTGTGCCTAGGAGGAAACGCACGCGCCGCCCGGATAACAAACGACCTTGGTGGAATGCTGAGTTACGAAATCTGCGAAATCGTCTCAGAAAGGCTTGAAAACGATTTTTTAGAACAAGAGGCGAAACCGACAAAACGTCCGTGCGGGAATTAGAACGAATGCAACATACTTTCGCTCATATGTTTCCCGCATTGAATGCAGCATGAAGTACAACCCAAAGTAGTTTTGGTCTTACCAGCGGAACAAAACGTGCTCCGGTGGAATCCCGGAATGCGTCAACTATCGAGACAGGACATCAACGTCACCAGCGAAATCAGCAAATCTATTCTCGTCATTCTTTCAAAACGTGCTAAATCATACGTCTCCCAACCTTTGAACGGAACGGATCGTTATATTTCACAGTGGTGTTCGGTGTGTAAATTTCAGTGATTCAAGGTCATCCTTTGTTCGTTCGTTAGCTGCCATTCTGCTGGTGCCGGCAGTAAATCCAATACATTGTTTTCGCTGGTGCGGAACAATCGACGTTGTTTGCAGATAAGTTTTGCTTTATTTTTTTTCCTCGTTTGCTTTCTTTCCTTTTCCCTACTTTTACTCTACCTTGTAATCAAATAATAAGACACATTCCCGTTTATATAACGCTCTGCCCTCGTGCTTAAATGGCCGAGGGCGAAATACCATCTGATGTAATCATGGAAGTCCCTGATCCCCCTAATACGCGCATTGCTCCCCGTATAAAGCAGTACCCAGAAGGTTCCTCTGGGCCATGGGTGGTATATTTTCGGACCGGAGAGAAACCGGTTAATATATTAAAACTTTCTCGAGATCTGACTGCTAATTACCCGGCCGTAACTCAGATAACACGTGTTCGGGCAAACAAGATACGTGTTCTAGTGAGTGATCTCGGCCAGGCAAACGCGATTGCTTGCTGTGAGCGCTTTACGCGGGAATTTAAAGCGTACGTGCCTTGTGTGGCCTGTGAAATCGATGGGGTAGTGTCCGAACCGGGCCTGAAATGCGAAGAACTGTTGGAGCACGGGGTTGGCTGCTTTAAGGACCCCTCACTTGAACAGATTAAGATCTTGGAATGCAAACAATTGTATACCGCAAACACCGAGGGAGGTAAGACTACCTACTCTCTATCAGGCTCGATTCGGGTGACATTCGCCGGGTCCTCTCTTCCCAACTACATCCTCCTTGACAAGGTTCGCCTACCAGTTCGCCTGTTCGTACCGCGGGTCATGAACTGCAGCAATTGCAAGCAGTTGGGCCACACAGCCACATATTGTGGAAATAAGAAACGATGCGGCAAATGCGAAGGAGAGCATGAGGATGACTCTTGCGACAAAGAAACTGAAAAGTGTATTTGCTGCGGGGGCCCTTCACATGCTCTTAAATCATGTCCTGCGTACAAGCAGCGCGGGGATAAAATTAAGCGCTCCCTTAAGGAACGCTCAAGGCGTTCTTATGCAGAAATGCTAAAGAATGCTTCGCCATCTGTCCTGTCCGAAAATCCCTATGCTGGTTTGGCTAACGTTGAGCAAGAATCTGACGACCCACGAGAGGGAACATCTTTGGTTAACCCAGGGGAATCCAGGAAGAGGAGAAATCCAGCCTCCCCTACATTGCCTCGTAAGGGTGCCAAGGTGTCGTCCACTCAGAGTGCGCCATCTACAACCAATAAATCCAACGGAAGTGATGCACAAAAGCCGAAGCAATTTGCTCCAGGACTTGGAAATATTAATTCTAACAAGGAGTACCCACCACTTCCAGGGACACCAAAAACCCCAAGTGTCCCCTTTTTTCAAACAGATACTCAGTCCAGTAGCGGACTAATGAAATTTTCTGACATAGTGGACTTAATTTTCACAGCTTTCAATGTTACTGATCCTCTTAAAAGCCTTCTGATACGTTTTCTCCCTATAGTGCAAACATTTTTGAAGCAGTTGACTACTAAATGGCCCCTCCTTGCAGCGATCGTATCCTTCGATGGCTAAGTCATCGAACGAGGTCACCGATTCGATCACTGTTCTACAGTGGAACAGCAGAAGTATCCTCCCGAAAATCGATTCCTTTAAATTTTTACTAAATAGTTTAAAATGTGATGCTTTCGCATTATGTGACACTTGGTCAACTTCCGATATAAATCTCAACTTCCACGACTTTAATATAATTCGTCTGGATCGAGAAAACCCCTATGGAGGAGTACTTTTGGGGATCAAAAAGTGCTATTCTTTCAACCGAATTAACCTCCCTTCGACACCAGGCATTGAAATTGTCGCTTGTCAAGTTTTAATCAAAGGTATTTGCATTGCTTCCATCTACATTCCTCCAAGAGCCTCGGTAGGGCACCGAACGCTTTGTAATATCACGGAATCCTTACCGGCACCGCGGCTAGTTGTGGGAGACTTTAACTCGCACGGTACGGTATGGGGTTGTCTTCACGATGATAATAGATCAACATTAATCCAAGATCTTTGCGATAATTTCAACATGACCATCTTAAACACGGGAGAAATGACGCGGATTCCTACACCACCAGCACGCGCAAGCGCGTTGGATTTGTCGCTTTGCTCGACATCGCTACAGTTAGATTGCATGTGGAAGGTGATCCCTGATCCCCACGGTAGCGATCATTTGCCTATCGTTATTTCAATTGCTAACGGTTCAAGACCATCGGAAACAATCAATGTCTCGTATGACCTCACACGGAACATTGATTGGAAGAGTTACGCGACCGCGATATCCGTTAAAATCGAATCCACTCAAGAACTTCCTCCGGAGGAAGAGTACAGGTTTTTGGCTGGCTTGATTCTCGACAGTGCGAATCAAGCTCAGACTAAACCAGTACCCAGCGCGAATACCCATGGACGGTCTCCCACCCTGTGGTGGGATAAAGAGTGCTCAGAGCTGTACGCGGAAAAGTCCACTGCATATAAGGCCTTCCGGGAAGACGGGTTACCCGCTAGCTATCAACAGTACGCGTCGTTAGAAAGGCGAATGAAGAGTCTAATGAAAGCCAAAAAACGCAGTTATTGGCACCGGTTCGTCGGCGGGTTAACGAGAGAAACAGCGATGAGCACTCTTTGGGGTACGGCTCGACGTATGCGTAACCGTAATAGTACCAACGAGAACGTGGAATATTCAAACCGTTGGATATTCGCTTTCGCCAAGAAGATCTGTCCGGACTCTGTCCCGGTACAGAAAACGTGCCGCGCCGCGTCTCCCCACGATACCGTGAACGAAACACCGTTTTCGATGGTGGAGTTCTCACTTGCTCTCTTATCGTGCAACAATAACGCCCCAGGGTTAGACAGAATCAAATTCAACTTGCTGAAGAATCTGCCTGACACTGCAAAAAGGCGCTTGTTGAATTTATTTAACAAGTTTCTTGAGGGTAACATTGTCCCTTATGAATGGAGGCAAGTGAAGGTCATCGCCATCCAAAACCCAGGAAAACCAGCCTCCGACCACAACTCGTATCGGCCGATTGCAATGCTGTCCTGTATTCGAAAGTTGTTCGAGAAAATGATCTTGTTTCGCCTCGACAATTGGGTTGAAGCAAATGGCTTACTGTCAGATACACAATTTGGCTTCCGCAAAGGCAAAGGGACGAACGATTGCCTTGCGTTGCTTTCTACAGAAATCCAAATGGCCTATGCTAACAAAGAGCAGATGGCATCAGTCTTCTTGGATATTAAGGGGGCTTTTGACTCAGTTTCTATCAACATTCTGTCAGAGAAGCTGCACCAGCATGGTCTTTCGCCAATTTTAAGTAACTTTTTGCTAAACCTGTTGTCTGAAAAGCACATGCACTTTTCGCATGGCGATTTAACAACATCGCGATTTAGCTACATGGGTCTTCCCCAGGGCTCATGTCTAAGTCCCCTGCTATACAATTTCTACGTGAATGACATTGACGATTGTCTTGCCAATTCATGCACGCTAAGGCAACTTGCAGACGACGGGGTGGTCTCTGTTACAGGGCCCAGAGCTGCCGACTTGCAAGGACCATTACAAAATACCTTGGACAATTTGTCTGCTTGGGCTCTTCAGCTGGGTATTGAGTTCTCCACGGAGAAAACTGAGTTGGTTGTTTTTTCTAGGAAGCGTGAGCCGGCACAACTGCAGCTTTTATTAATGGGTGCAACAATCAACCAGGTTTTCACATTTAAATATCTCGGGGTCTGGTTCGACTCTAAAGGTACCTGGGGATGTCACATTAGGTATCTGAAACAGAAATGCCAACAAAGGATCAATTTTCTCCGAACAATAACTGGAACATGGTGGGGTGCTCACCCAGGAGACCTGATCAGGTTGTACCAAACAACGATATTGTCGGTGATGGAGTACGGGTGTTTCTGTTTCCGCTCCGCTGCGAACATACACTTCATCAAACTGGAGAGAATCCAGTATCGTTGCTTGCGCATTGCCTTGGGTTGCATGCACTCGACCCATACGATGAGTCTCGAAGTGCTGGCGGGCGTTCTTCCGCTAAAAAATCGATTCTGGGAACTCTCATATCGATTGCTCATCCGATGCGACATTCTGAACCCGTTGGTAATTCAAAATTTCGAGAGGCTCGTCGAGCTTAATTCTCAAACCCGTTTTATGTCCTTGTACTTCGACTACATGGCACAGAGCATCAATCCTTCTTCGTACAATCCCAACCGTGCCCGTTTCCTAGATACTTCTGATTCTACTGTATTCTTCGACACATCCATGAAGGAAGAGATTCGTGGAATCCCGGACCATATACGCCCGCTGGTGATCCCCAATATATTTTATAATAAATTCCGAGAAGTCGACTGTGACAAAATGTTCTACACTGACGGATCAAATCTCGATGGGTCCACTGGCTTCGGTATCTTCAACAATACTATCACCGCTTCATTCAAGCTCAATGATCCCGCTTCAGTTTACGTCGCAGAGTTAGCTGCAATTCAGTACACCCTTGGGATCATCGACACTCTGCCCACAGATCACTACTTCATCGTTTCGGACAGCCTCAGCTCTATCGAGGCTCTTCGTGCGGTGAAGCCTAAAAAGCAACTCCCGTATTTTCTGGGGATGATACAGGAGTCCTTGTGTACGTTATCTGAAAAATCTTATCAGATTACCTTTGTTTGGGTCCCCTCTCATTGTTCTATCCCGGGCAATGAAAAGGCCGACTCATTAGCAAAGGCGGGCGCATTAAATGGTGACATATACGAAAGACCAATCTGCTTCAACGAATTTTTTTAATATTTGTCGTCAGAGGACGCTCAACAGTTGGCAAAGCTCGTGGAGCAACGGGGAACTTGGACGATGGCTACATTCGATTATCCCAAAGGTATCAACGAAACCTTGGTTCGGGGGGATGGATGTGGGTCGGGATTTTATTCGCGTAATGTCCCGACTTATGTCCAATCACTACACCATGGATGCGCATTTGCGGCGTATTGGGCTTGCGGAGAGTAGTCTGTGCGCTTGTGACGAGGGCTATCACGACATCGAACACGTTGTCTGGGTATGCACCGGGTATTGTGACGCCAGGTCTCAGTTAAAGGAATCCCTTCGGGCCCGAGGTAGACCACCCAATGTACCAGTCCGAGATATGCTGGCAACTCGTGATTTCCCCTATATGTCCCTTATTTATACCTTCATAAAAACGATAAATATCCCAATTTAGCCCCTCTCTTTTATTTCTCGTTTTTAGAGTTTCCTCCTGCCTTGTGGAACCGATCAGCTCCAGAGTGCCACTATGTAACCGCCGTCGCCCTTACCACTGCGCCTGCATAGAAGGAAACTGAAGCGAGAGCGACTCGAGGTCCGATGACTTTTGAAGGATTCCCCGCGGGTCCGAAGAATACCATCCGCCAATCCGGTACTCGACGACTTACTAGACTGAGGCGCAAATTTATTTCGCTGATCCCCCTCCCCCCCCCCCCCTAGCGAGCGAAAGTTGCAAGTTTTGCTCTTCTTTCCCTGTCTCTCCCCTGTCCTTGATACAACTGCTGCTACACTGATGCGGAAATAAGCCACCCTCTGAATATCTTGACCAAGCATAAGTTTTAGTTAAAATTAGTATTCTGTATTCCTAGTTTTAAGATAGCTATAATTTTTACTCTTTATTGAAACTCTTGTCCTCCATTTTGTAAATAGAATTGAATCCCTAGTTTTAAAATTTCCGTGAAACTTCTCATAAATATTTGTTCCCCCTTTTGTGTACTAAACTATATTGTTAGTTTTAAGATAACCGTAAAATATTTCGTAAAATACTATTACTCCCTCTCTTGTATATCAAAGTGAATCCCTTGTTTTAAATTTTTTCATAAAAAAATCTTTTGGCCCTCTCTTGTATATTGAATCTTATTTCTAGTCTTAAGATAGCTGTAAACTTTTTTTTTCCTTTGTAAAAAAAATATTTCAACATTGTAACCTCCTAGTTTTAAGATATCCAAAATGTAAAAACATAAGCATTTGGCACCGCCAAGCTAACGCATTTGTGCCTATCAAATAAACGAAATGAATAAAAAAACGTGCTAAAGTAATAACTCACCGAACATCAGGTACATATTAATCTTCAGGGGCTTGACATTTGCAAGGGCCCTGGGTCCGACGGGCTACAACCATCGTTTATCAAGAATTGCTCTTCATCTTTGGCGCAACCAGCATCCCTATTATTCAATCGCTCTCTTGCAGAAAATATTTTCCCCACGAAGTGGAAGGAAGCTTTGATAACTCCAACCGACAAAACAGGCAACATACATGATGTCACCAATTATAGAGAAATTTCAATCTTAAGCTGCCTCCCTAAAATCTTCGAGAGTATGTTGTTAGATGTTATCTACCCCGCGTTTAAACACATCATCACTTTGGACCAGCATGGTTTTGTAAAAAAGCGCTCGACAACTACAAATCTGATGAGCTACGTGTCGTCGCTGATTGATAAATTGGAAAAACGGCAACAGATCGATGCGGTGTACACCGACTTCTCGAAAGCTTTCGACCGTGTTCCTCATCAGCTTGCTGTGGAAAAGCTAAGGCGGACTGGCTGACTAATTGGATCTCCTCGTACCTTGCGAACCGTAGCGCCTCGGTACGACTTAGAACTACACATTTCATCGGGCGTTCCTTGAGGGAGTCATCTCGGACCTCTTCTATTTGTGCTCTTCGTGAACGACCTCTGCAGTGAATTATCGTCTTCTAAAGTCATGTATACTGATGATCTGAAAATTTACCGTGTGATAACAAGTATGGTAGACTGTTGTGCATTGCAAATGGACCTCGATAGGATCATTGACTGGAGCGACAGAAACGGAATGAGTGTGATTGTTCAAAAATGCAGTACAATCACTTTTACACGAGTACATGCTCCAATTAAGTTCGAATACTCATTGTGTTCTGCTCCTGTAGAACGAGTCGTATCCGTGCTACGCTTTACCGCACATTACTCTTCCGTTATAGCTAAAGCCTACGCTGTACTTGGACTCATCAAACGCAACACTCGTGATTTCAATGTTGTATATTGTCTAAAGACACTATACATTACACTGGTACGCAGTATTCTAGAATATGGCGTTACTATTTGGGCTCCGTATCACACCATAAACATTAATCGTATGGTATGAGTAAGGTAGAAGGTTTTTGTATAAGTATAGTTTTACCCGAGCTTTGAATGGAAATAAGATTTGTTGAAGGGAAAGATTTGCATTTTGCTGTTTTTGTTGGAAACAGTGGCGGATCCAGGGGGAGGGTATTGGTGGTCTGGACCCCCCACCTCGAAAATTTTTAACTTCTTGAGAAATTTTGAAATAGTTTCTATTTTAAATACATTCTAAGTTCAAAATCATTCCAAACCAGATTCGATAACCAAAACCGATTTTAATTGAATGAGGATATTACATATTCGTATTGTACAATGAACATTTCAAAGCCGATATTTTGGACCCCCTCCAAAAAATTTTTCTGGATACGCTCCGAGAAAGTACGAGAATTTATGATTTAGTTGGCAAAGGTGTATTATTGTGCAACATGTGACTAAACTATGTCGCCATTCACCTCTGATACAGAACTCCTACTCCGTACCTCCCCGCGGTGTCAACCGAGGTACGAGTCTCATTATGGCGCTTTTGTTTGGACCCAGGGCTGGATCGGGTTCTGTTGCCAACTGCTCAGTTCAAACATTTTAACAACGGTTGGGGTTGGAGCCTGACTACGATTCGCTTAGGGTAGGGGCTGCATTAGTGAAAATCTATGTGTCGTATGTTGACAGAGAAGGGTAACAAACCACACGCGCGTGGAACTGTTATTGTATCCATTATACAAAGTAAAGCTTTCGGTACAGTTATACTACGTTCACACTACGAGTTAAAACGTGTTTTAGCGTTATCTTGATGACATTTTCTTGTTGCTTATTACTATAACATGTTAATTGTGAATAAAATAAACGTTTGAAACACGTTTGGCAAACGTTTGTAGGTGCGGCCGATGCAATGCAGTTGAAGTACAGCCACCGACAAACTGACATGGAACTGTATTTTCAAATTTGGCAAGAGATTATTAGAGAGTCGACGCAAAATTTTGTAACTCGTACTGTCAAACGGACGTTCGTTTGACAGTACGAGTTACGAAATTTTCAGTCAACTCTCTAATGGCGATTTCGCTTGAACCTGAAACTGAGTCAGGTTCCAACCCCAACCGCTGTCAGTTCATACATTTTGACAGCAGTTGGGGTTAGGAACTGACTCAGTTTCGCCGCAAATAAAAACCACATAAGTGAGATAGTCAAAAACATTATTTTTAGAGCTTATGCCAAGGGGCGTGACACTTCCAATAAATTATAAAATATTATACAGTTATAATGTTTTTGTAAAATTATAGAGCAGTACTATAATTTTATTGACACCTTATAAACTTATATGTTCGAATTTGCTTTCGAACTAATTCTCAGTGTGCGGTGAATTTCTGTTTTACTGTCATTTCATTGTTGACATCGTGGAAGAGCATTCCAGCGAAAAACAAAAATTTAAACGTTTGCTGAGCAATAGCATCGAACGTTTTTGTATCTGTGCCACAAGTCAAGAAATCCGGAACCGACCTGATTACTTATAACGCAAAAGTTTAACTACTTATGGAGCAGCAGGTAGGAACACACCAACAATGTTACTGTTCGATACTAATCGTCAAAACACTTATTATATTTGCATACTCTTACAGAATGTTGAATCACATTTCGAAGACTGCGGAGAAGAATTTTATTCATGGAATCCCAACCAGAAGATTGCCACCTGATTTCAGTCAGCTACGATCAGTAAATGTCCCTGTTGGATTTTCAAGGCGAGTGCTTAAACGTCGGTATGGTGGCAGGGCAATCGGGTACCAGGGCTAGGAGAATAGGGATAAATTGATTACATCCCAAGTGCTCCGGCGGATACGTAAAGACTTCATCATATGTTTAAAAAAATCACTATGCTGCGGCTGATCTCTCTGATTCCAGCGGATAGGTTTTTGTTCGGTTTACCGAATAGATTTGTATACATAGTGTACGTATGATTGTGATCTCTAGGACTAAATAGAGTTTGAAAGAGTCATAAAGCGCAGTTTTATTTTTATTATTTACAACGTATGGAAAAGATCGGAGTAGCACAGTAAAAATATATTTACACAGATTTTGTAATTGTAAATGAAGGGTGACGGCTATTGATATTTTATACATGAAACTTTGCTCGCCATCTCGGTTATTTTACAAACGAAACTTTGCAAGAACAGGACCAAATTTGATTGGCCTCGAAAGACGACGATTTGATACAACATAACCGCGTTTGGTCAGCACAATAGCTGGTGAATTCGACGCAAGGGACTCTGAGTTTGGGAGCAGTACACGTTGCTTGGGATAGTATCTCATACTCCGTTTGAAGGCTATATTCTTCCTTTATTACGTAAGCAATTAACGGAATGACACCTTTACATTAGCGTCAATTATAATGAATAGCATGCGAAAAGAAGGAGGTTGTCAGAGGAATTAGAATGGGAGCAGTCATTTAAGGATCTTTACCTGAAAACACACAGCAGTGTGGTTGCTGCGTGTTGATGTTTTCTCTAAAGTTCCATTGAAAATCTGTCGAAAATTAATATCCTCTATCGATCTCGGTGCCTTTGCATTCGATTCCCCGATACTGTCGCATCAGCATGGTGCGCATGTGCAATGGATTTTCGCGACAGACCATCAGAAGATACAGAGCGTCAGCATTAATTGTAGGAATTTCCTTTTCTTAGAAGTCACCATCAACACCAACGGCATTGAATGTTTTGACCTTCAGAACGCGATGTATTTAAAATTTTTTTTCAAAGTTTGAGTGAATCCTATACATTTCTTTTGTAACAAATGTAAAACTTAATAAAACGGCGACGCCATACTTGTCGGAATTCATTGCACACTGCTGAGAGGGATTTTAGTCGCGCGCGTTATACTTTCGGAACGAACTCCGTTAGCGTGATCTGCGATTTCACCAACACTAACCCTTGCGTGTCGCCTGCCTGGAGAACTTGTTCCTGTACGAAAATAACAATTGCAAAATCACTTTGGACTGATGGTTAGGTTGATTGATATAGAACTAGTACCCAGTAAAGTTCAGCCGGAAATGAACTGGAATTCTGGCTGGTTCCAGTTCGGATTCCGGCTCCAGTGACACAGGAATGACACAACCGATTCCAACTAGAAACGGTTGTGTCACTGGAGCCGGAGTATGAGCTGGAACCAGCCGGAAATCCGGTTCATTTCGGGCTGAGCTTAACTGGGTATGCGACATTACCTGGGTCTCGTTCAGCTTCATAGTGACAACAATTTACAGATTAGGCCACGGATTTTTTCGGTAGCGTGCCATAGAACCATGGATAAGTACTTTTAATCTCAAACAAGTCACTGTTTGCGCTTGTATCACCTGTTTATACTGTAAATCGGTGAAGTCATTTAGATGTTAACATGAAGGATGATTGGAGAAGCTATTTGTGGGTAAAACTTACTGAAAGAAATAGTCCGTTACTATTGCATTTGCGTTTGACAGGTTGTGTCCTGTTACTGTCAAAGACGAATCATCTTAGAACTCTAAGCACCTTGGATATTGCTACCGACCGGGCGGATGATGGAAAATCTCAATTAGCTGCTGCTGCTGCTGTGAAATGTTAATGATTAGCGCAGAAATAGTGGTTATTTGCTGTAATTCTTGCTGACACCAGTTAGTAGCTGGCTTCAGTGACACAACCGATTCTAATTAGGATTGGTTGTGTCACTGGTGCCGGACTAACTAGGAGCAGCTGAAATTATGCACAAATATTGGAGTACTTACCGTTTCTTGTTGATGCAACACCATTTTTTCGTTATTTTTAATCACACACACGTAACTAAGACTACTATGGCAACGGCTGTTCGAATTTTTTTTCGAACTTTTACCAATTCGAGTACAGTTATAACTTTTATAGACAATTATAAATAAATATAGAGGGGTATAAAAAAGATGGGTGGGTAATGTCTGCGACATAACCGGAGAGATGTAGAATACATAAGGAACACGTTCTTCAAATATGTTGATACTCATTGGAATTTTCGGACAAAAGGTGATTTGGGCGAGGAATATTTCAAATTATTCTTTACAAAAATGATGGTGGTCCTGAAAAGGACCGGTTTTGTTGGCGTTGTTGGCCTTGGTGAGGGAGATGGCTAACGATGAAATTAATTGTTAGCATGAGGAAGTCGCGTAGTACTGGCCAATGGAAGAACAGATAATAATTGATTCCTGAAAATCAATTTTTCTTTATTCATGTAAATTATACATACTTACAAATCTAACAGAAGATTCCTGATCATATTTCTGAATCATTAGTGCGAACATTGTGTAATTTGATTAAGTACAATGAAAGTTACAAACTTTCCAAACTCGACCTTCTGTTCATTCAGAAATATTGAAATGGGGTGTCGTGGTCACAATAAAAAAAGATGGGTGGGTAATGTCTGTCACATAACCGGAGCGTCGTGATTTCAATTCGAGACGTTAATTTAAATCTAATAATATTCAACAGAATCACGTTTGAATGGGAAATTTTCAAATAATTCTCTATGGTAATAATGGTGGTTCTGAAAAGAACGTTTGGTATCGGCGTTGGTGTTGATGGTGATGCGCTGGATCGTTGGATATTTTTGGCATGATAGTTACGTGCCTGGCGAACTGTTTTGTGGCCTCGAACAAAACGACAAGACTGGCTTCTTCGGGTACCATTACGGCTGAACTTTATAAGCTTAGCTCGACTTTGAAATCCTGCACAATCTCACGAATCAGACACTGGTAGGGCCATTTTGTTTGCTACTAGCACGGAGCTGCACAAAAAATCATTTAATGCAGTTAGTTCACGGGGGCTGCCAAAAAGCTTGAATAGAAGCATGCGACTTCAACGTTTCTCTTAAACACATGCAACAACACATTCGTTTTGGTAATACTGATAATAACAGTAGAAAGGAATGGAAAAGCAGTGCACGAAACGAGCGAGAGGATAATTTAAATTTTTGTTCCGTGTGCAAGCTACTTCTTTCCACCCAACGTATTATGTTGCTTGTTGAAAATTTGCTACACACCTTAAAATAAAAGTTTCAGTTTAACTCTCACTAGAACACAATTGATTGGTCCTGAAAAGAACCGTTGCTTTTATTGTAATTTACGCCCACTCCCACAAACCGACCAAGTAGGCATCAGTGGCTTCATTACGGCTGAGTTTTGTAAGCGTAGCTCGACTTTGAAGTAATACACAACCTTACGAACCAGACGCTGGAATGTTAGCCAGCGGATTAGTTGCTCTGTTGCCCTTTAGTTGGGGCGAAATACTAGCATGGCGACAGTTCCTGATCGGTAGTTAGTTGCGATGGGCCACCAGTAGCTGGGGCACTTTTGCGGACCGTCATCATCGCCAACTGCTTTCCTCCGGTGGACTGGCTGCTTGCTAGTGCTTGAACGAATACGAATGATGAGAAAAACCGACCGACCAATATTCATATATGAAAACACAAGAAAGCACTACTATCGCTCTCCCGCTCGTTTTCGTGCCATTCCTGTGCCTTTCCTTTCCGTTCGGCTACCAATACTAGCATAACCAAAACGAATATTCTGTCTTTCCATCGCCTTCAATCTAGTGGCCAGTGCTAGCAAACTTGCATGTTCAGTTTTTCAATAACAACATTCCAACAATATTTTCAAAGAATGTTGCAGATTTGAAAAGAAGGAAGAAGAAGATTTTCACAAATTTAAATTCTTTTGTTTTATTTGTTAGCGCTGATAAAGGCTATTTAGTTTGCTACTAGCAAGGAGCTGCACAAACAAATCGATTTATGCAGTTAATCAACGGAGGCTGCCAAAAAGTTCGAATAAAAGCATGCGACTAGTGTACTTTGCATGTTCTATATTTTATCAATACTAGAGAGGATCAATAAAATAATTCAAATTGTTATAGCGACATGGAATTGTGGCAACACTGGCCATGAGATGGTGGGGGAACACGCACATTCGTTTTAGTTATGATGGTAGTAGCAGCAGAAAGGAATGGAAAAGCAGTGCACGAAAACGAGCGAGAGAAGATAATTTAAATTCTCTTTCTTTCTTTCCACACATCGTATTTCTTATATTGCTTTCTGAAAATTATTTGTTATACACCATAAAATGTAAATTTCAGTTTAACTCTTATTAGAACACAATTAATTGGTCCTGTAAAGAACCGTTTATTGTTTTATTGCGGGAGCATAATTCAGACGCACTCCCCGCGGACACGGTGAGCTAGAAAGCACTGTTTTGCATTCTCGAACAAACCGACCAAGTAGGCATCGTTGGCTTCTCGGGCCATCATTACGACTGAGCTTTGTAAGCGTAGCTCGACTTTGCAGTCCTGCACAATCTCACGACCCAGACGCTGGAACGATAGCCTACTCTGTTGCCCTTTAGTTGGGGCGAAATTCTTGCAGGGCGACAGTTCCGATGAGTCACCAGTAGCTGGGGCACTTTTTCCGTCCGTCGCTATTGCCAACTGCTTTCCTTCGGTGGACTGGCTGCTTGCTAGTGCTTGAACGAATACGAATGATGAGAAAAACCGAACGACCAATATTCATATACGAGAAAGCACTACTATCGCTCTCTCGCTCGTTTTCGTGCCATTCCTGCGCCTTTCCTTTCCGTTCGGCTACCAATACTAGCATAACCAAAACGAATATTCTGTCTTTCCATCGCCTTCAATCTAGTGGCCAATGCTAGCAAACTTGCATGTTCAGTTTTTCAATAACAACATTCAAACAATATTTTCAAAGAATGTTGCAGATTTGAAAAGAAGGAAGGAAAAGATTTTCACAAATTTAAATTCTTTCGTGTTATTTGTTAGCGCTGATAAAGGCTATTTAGTTTGCTACTAGCAAGGAGCTGCACAAACAAATCGATTTATGCAGTTAATCAACGGAGGCTGCCAAAAAGTTCGAATAAAAGCATGCGACTAGTGTACTTTGCACGTTCTATATTTTATCAATACTAGAGAGGATCAATAAAATAATTCAAATTGTAATAGCGACATGCAATTGTGGCAACACTGGTCATGAGATGGTGGGGGAACACGCACATTCGTTTTAGTTATGATGGTAGTAGCAGCAGAAAGGAATGGAAAAGCAGTGCACGAAAACGAGCGAGAGGATAATTTAAATTCTCTTTCTTTCTTTCCACACATCGTATTTCTTATATTGCTTTCTGAAAATTATTTGTTATACACCATAAAATGTAAATTTCAGTTTAACTCTTATTAGAACACAATTAATTGGTCCTGTAAAGAACCGTTTATTGTTTTATTGCGGGAGCATAATTCAGACGCACTCCCCGCGGACACGGTGAGCTAGAAAGCACTATTTTGCATTCTCGAACAAACCGACCAAGTAGGCATCGTTGGCTTCTCGGGGCATCATTACGACTAAGCTTTGTAAGCGTAGCTCGACTTTGCAGTCCTGCACAATCTCACGACCCAGACGCTGGAACGATAGCCTACTCTGTTGCCCTTTAGTTGGGGCGAAATTCTTGCAGGGCGACAGTTCCGATGAGTCACCAGTAGCTGGGGCACTTTTTCCGCCGTCGTCATCGCCGACTGCTTTTCTTCGGTGGACTGGCTGCTTGCTAGTGCTTGAACGAATACGAATGATGAGAAAAACCGACCGACAGATATTTATATAATCGCGCTAATATGCACTACTATCGCTTTCTCGCTCGTTCTCGTGCCGTGCATGAGCCTTTCCTTTCCGTCCGGCTTCTAATGGCCTAACCAAAGGAATATGCCGTCTTTCCCCCACCAAGTGCTCTCGTCAAGCAACCCAATGCGAATAACCATACGAACAAACATGTAATGGACCTATATATAAACTTTTCATTATTTTATTGTTCGGTTGGTCTACCATAACGACGGCTCTGTGCGGGATGGGCTGAAAATTTTCACTTTTCCGAGTCGTTTTCGAAAGATTTTTCAAAACACATTTTTTTTGTTATTAGTACATGTTATACATACTTCAAATTTTAATACAGCATAGAGGAACATATTTGCAACAAATTGGTCTAAAAATCAAATCATTCTGTTAAGTATGATAAAAGTTATTAACGTTCAAAATCTGACGCGGCGCCGCAGCCGATATTTTGAAACGGGACCCCTATATTGAAACCTTAAATGTATTCTACATTAAAATATAAAATCAGGTGAAATATTTTTATAAAAGAGTGTCACGCTCTTGGCTTATGCTCTTTATTGCAATATTCACTTAAGACTAAACTTGATGTTTCTTAAGACTAACTTATATAGTATAAGCTCCTGTCCTTGATCAATGCTTATCTTGTTGAGAACGATGCGGGTGGTCTTTCCAGGAACTATTTATTTTGAAGCTGCAATTCCCACGAACTCAATTAGTGCGACACTTCTCACGAACTGTTTATCTGCTACGACGGATATATGGTTTATTTTATGATCCTCATAATGCTGATGCAGAACAGATATCGATGATGCGTGGTCCCGGCTGTTTATCTAAACTGGTCGATTATTTACTTGGCCTTGATATTGAATGATATTTGTTTTAGGTCGATGCGGTTCTAGCTGTGGTTATAGCTGTTTACTACACTCGATTAATTTTTTTTCGGGACAATTTCTTTCTTTTCGTAGTTCTTTTCCATTGTTTTCCTTCTGTAAAAATATTTGAAAAAAAATATCGATTGAGTAGGTTTCAAGACTTTTTCTCGCTTAACGAAAAATTTGAAAAAAAATATCTTGCGATGATCACTAAATTGTAAATGAGAAGCAACACTCCTAATGGCCGGTTTAAATTCTCGTTTTAAATTCTTGGAAATTAATTACTAGCAGCTATCGTACATATTGCTAAAATCATATTGTCTGCCAAGACATACCTTCTGATCTTATCCCTTTCCTTCGAACACAATTCCTTTTCGTGATGTTCGCGGGGATTCAGAGATTTCGGCCTTTATCAATAGTGTCGACCTAATATTCATTTATTTCCCCAATAGAAAAGCATTGAATATAGCCGGCGTCGTTATTGACCATTTTATGAAAATGTTGGGTCAGTGAAACATGTACAGTGGGAATAGACTTATCCAGCTGCGTTGGTATTGTGCCGATTTGACGTTTAAATTGGGAGGAAAACAAACCGCTTGTGGGCTTAAGGGGAGGGCGGTAGTATAAAAATGCGAGAACTCAGTGTGCGTATTTTAAACGTCAGATATCTCAATGGTTTGCTTCTCCTAAGCACCATTTTGATTCATTGTGCCTTTTCACTCGATCAATCACGAACTGCAACTACTGGCAGTCGACGCGCAGTGGTCATTCAGGTAAAGATACTGTAGATTCCTTTTTATTAAGCGGACCCTACAAGAGACAGAAATATTGTCAATAAATATATTGCCAAGGCTGCTTCAATCCATCAATCCCATTTAAATTTAACAGAATCAATATTATGAATATGTCCTTACACTATCAATATATTGATCAATAATCGATTTTTTGTCAATATTTCAGCTCGTATAGGGTTCGCTTTAGTTCAGTCTATTAGTCAATTAATTTGAACGAACTGCGCCGGACATCAGGACTCACCAGCCGATGAGGAGAAGAGCCAATGTCAGTTCAGTCGGCGGGAAGAAACACCAATGTTAATTCAGTCAATTAGAACAACGGTATGTAACGGACACCGGGGCTCACCTGTCAGTGGGTGAAGGACCAATATTTTTCGGAACTCGGAAATTTCACAAAATCCACTGCAAAATCACATTTTATTAATGTTTTTGAGGGTGCCACGTCTTATGCTGGACTAGTGCTGACGATTTTTTTTTTTCGTTGCAGCGCAACGCCTACTCTGTCTTCGTGTCTACTTTACAAGTCGCAAGATTTGAATTTACTCCATCAACAATGCCTTCAAATCAATGTCCAGTTAAGCTCGCTGAAATCATCACAGCTGTATTGAAACCAGAGATCAGCGCATATTTTAGAGCAGAAAAGGATGCTGAATATTACTGGGCGAGCATGTTTCCGTCTGAAAAAGAAAACACAACATATCTAATAAAGAATTACCAAGTAAAATTATTGTAGTCCCATCCTTGCGTAGTTTCCAAGTCCCACCACCCTGTTCAGTAGCTAGACCTGTCCGATTTGGGGTCTGCTCTAAACTTGAACCAAGCCGGCAAATCAATCCTAGTTTGTTAGGAGAAGATATTAAACTTTTAACGAAGTGAAGTCTAAGTTAAATAGCTTTGCATATAGCGCCTGGTGGGGAATCTGTAGTAGATTTCACCTTTTGTTTGGGTTTAGCTGAATAGATTCAATGGAGAGAGATAGAAGTTAGGTGTCTTCTACGTAGATGTCGAACAGCCAGTAATTTTGCTAAACATGTCAAGTTTCTCTCTTCTTTCAGAAGTTAATGTTAGTCCTCTATTCAAAGAAATGTGGAACTAATTTTTTCTATTAAAAACATTATTCATATTGTGTAAGTATTAAAATTCTTCCAAACATACTATTCAACAAAACCTAAACATATTTTCACAACAAATTAGGTTCATCGTCTACTGATTCACAACCATGCGCTTAATGGAAAATAGACTCAGACGTCACTGTATGAAAACTTCTAATAACTTCTTCTTACAAAGCTGGATTAATTTGCAGTCTTCGACAAAGTTATAGTCACTTAAATTATCTTTCTTTTTCTCACTTGCATACATAATCTGATGATGAGGGATGAAAAGTGAGCATCTGAGTTTTGGGCCGAATGAGTTTTGAAAAATTCGAAACAATGTAGTTTATATTAGATAAAATATACGAACCTTTTAACAAGCCCTAGAATACCACGAGTGAAAATGCTTTTTCCGCATGGAATGCTTCCACAGATGGCCACAGGGCCATGCTGAAGTTTCTGATACAAAGCTACTGGCAAACAGGTCGTAGGTAAATGGATAACACCCCTCTCCGATTGATCGTAGCATTTTTGCAAACAAATTTCAACTAAAGTACTGGCATTATGACCCGATTTCCGTCGATCGAGGATCGCTGTCAGGTCGGCTGGAAATATCAGTTTGGTTTGTAGTGCTTCACAGATGATTTCTCGGTGGTAGAATGGCTTCCGTATCCTAAAAAAAATAATAGCTCACATGTAAATTGATGGAAAGAATAAAGATGACAATCTTTATATCAATTAGAATTGATGAATGAACTGAGGGAAAATCTTGAATAAATGAGAAAGATTAACTAGCTACTATTGTAGAATGGATTCTAACATATACTGTGAGGTATCTATGTCATATTTTTCATGGACAACTTACCTTTTCAGTTCCACAGCGTTCAACAAATCATAATTGGGTTGCATAAACTTCTCCAACGCCAACGGATAATGAGTCAACGCATGATTGTTGAATAGTTTAAGAACTTCCAGCGAAACAGTATTCACTGCGAACGGAAGCAGCACCAAGTCACATCTTTCAGCCGAAACATACACAAGTTGAGGCAGTGTGAATAGTTTCTGAGGTATTTGAACTAGAGGTTGATTATCATTCAGGATTAGTTCCTTTATATTTACGCACTGCGACAGTTCGACGGGGATTTCATTTAATCTATTGTTGGACACGTCCAAAACCTCCAAATTAACTAGTTGTCCTACTTCTGTAAATGTTCCACTTCAAATTAGTTTACGTATAGACACAATATCGTAAATAATCGAATTTACCTTGCGGTAAATGCGTTAGCATATTTTGGTTCAACTTCAAAACAGTCAAGTTATGCAAGCATCCTAGTGATTTCGGAAGCGCTTTTATTTCATTCTGCGAAACATCGAGTGTCTCCAAGTTCACCAATAGCGATATTTGTTCTGGTAACTCCTCCAGTAGATTCCCGGCTAAGCAGATGAATTTCAGACGAACCATTTCTTCAAAAAACCACGCTGGGATAGCGGGAATGAAGTTTTCCTTTAGATACACTTCCAATACTTCTTGTCCACATTTTCGTAGTTCTTCAGGCATCATCCGAAAGTCCCGATAGCTCCAGTGTAGCACTCCGAAATTCATTGCTTATAGTTGCGCTTTTCACTCGATCGTATTGTAAAAGTGACCACTAGTTAGTAAAATCATTTTCTCATCTGCTAATCTTCGTGGTGGTTACAAGATGACATGTGTTCGTACGATCTTGCGCGCGCTTCAAAATCTATACCTCATATGCGACAAACGCGCAAATACCAAGCCAAGTCTGAGGGGGGGTTTATTTTCATTCAAATAAACCTCAAATTCCGCCCACTCCACCGCCCGATCGCTAAAGTAGTTCAATATTTTTAGCAAGCAACACTAAAAAGTCTACACTCTTAAACAATCCATCCCGCGCATCATCGTTGTATTAAACTGTGCGGAATTTATTTTTAAGTTTTGTTTTTTTTATCCTGTCGAAAAAAGCAATCAGCGTCCGAGTGAAACAAGTGCAAGATCATCGTATGATCCTTTTCTAATGCAATATTAGACGCTACCTAAATGTGCATTGCCATCACGTGAATCACGTACCTAATGACCTCTTGTCAGTTTGTGTATCGTCGTTGCACGCTGTTAGAATGGTCAGGGCGCCGAAACCAAGACGGGTTTGAAGGTCAGACGGAAGACCTTGAACGAGAAAGCGAACATTAAGAACATGAGAATTGGAAATATCGAAGCATATAGGAGAGAAGATGGAAATAGAACTTACAATATTTACCATTTCGAGAAACAATATCCATCCATGGAATCTTCAATTGCCAAATGTCCGATTGTAGATGAGTTTAGCCTACGTCCATTACAGAAAATATCATCTTAATTTAATGCTTCCAGTTTCTAGTCAAAATCAACTAGATGCGTTTGTGGAAGTAAGGGTAAAGATCTATAAATTATTATTGTAGGTACTCGTCCATTATTGCATTGCTAGTAAAGTGCACAGAAACCGTCTTTTAGAATTTATTCTATAAATGTTTTAACTTATGTTGTGTTTTTCATGATTCTGAAAAGGTACACGGTATCGACTGTTCGTCTTTTCCAACCCTTATTTGGCTGCTAGCAAACTTGTGACTGATCGTTGCTCGAGCACATCAAAAGATGTGTCGGTAAAAACAATTGTTTCCCCTTGTTTTTACCCCTTTGTGGATCATAATATGTACTAATGCGAAGTACCTTCCTCCCGTGCATCCAAAAGGCTACCTGAAGGTCATCTGACAAACGAACTAAAAAACAAGTCGACCACGTTATAATTAACGGAAAATTCTTTTTCGGCATCAAAACCTTTAACGTCAGAAATGTTGAACACGGACAGCGAACGTCAACATCGAGCAGCTACACCTTGAATATAACGTGCCAATACATCATTAATTGTAAGTGGACTTCAAAGCCGCCTCTGATCGGGACCAACTACCCGCATGTGACAGACGAAAACTAATGCACGAATATGGTTAGCGGACGAACTGACACGCCTGGTCAAAGCAAATGTGGATCTAAACTTTTTTATTCAGTTCGTTTATTTGATAGGCACAACTTCGTTAGCTTTGCGGTGCTAAATTCTTTTGTTTTTACATTTTACGTATTTAAAGCTGGAAGGTTACAATGTTCAGATGTTTTTTTTTTATATTGAGAGGAAGAATTCTACAACTATCTTAAGACTAGAAATAAAATTCGATAGGGGGAAAACGATTTTTTTTCATGAAAAAAATTAAAGCAAGGAATTGAGTTTGATATACAAGAGGGGGAGTAATAGTTTTTTACGAAATATTTTACAGTTATCTCAAAACTAACAATATAATTTGGTACACAAAAGAGAGAGTTTTTATGAGTAATTTCACAGCTATCTTAAAACTAGGGATACAGAATACAAATTTGATTTTTTAACTGAGACTTATGCTTGGTTAAGATATTCAGAAGCCCCAATTATTTCCAACATCGGTGTAGCAGAAGTTGTACCAAAGACAGGGGAGAGAAGGCGTATATGGTGACAAGGCAAGAAGAGCAAAACTTACAACTTTCGGGCAAACGGGAGATCGACGACAAAAATTAGCGCCTCATTCTGGTAGGTCGTCGAGTACCGGGTTGGCGGATGGTATTCTTCGAACTCGCGGGGAATCCTTCAAAAGTCATCGGACCTCGAGTTGGCCTCGCTTCGGTTTCCTTCTATGTCGCATGTGGCACTCTGGCACTGGTCGGATCTACAAGGTACGACAGGGAGCTTCTAGAAACGTGAAATAAAAGAGAGGGGCTAAATTGTGATGTTTATCGTTGTTATAAAGATGTAAATAAGAAACATATAGGGGAGATCGCGATTAGCCAGCATATTCCGAACTGGGACATTGAGTGGTCTACCTCGGACCCGAAGGGAATCCTTTAACTGAGGCCTATCGGCACAATATCCAGCGCACGTCCGGACAACATGCTCGATGTCGTGACAGCCCTCATCACAAGCGCACATACTACTCTCTGTAAGCCCAATACGCCGCAAATGCGCATCCAATGAGTAGTGGTTAGAACATATACACCCCCTGAACCAAGACTTCGTTGATACCTTCAGGACAATGGAATGTAACCATCGTCCAAGATCCCGATTGCTCCACGAGGTTTTCCAACTGTTGAGTGTCCTCTGACGACAGATACTGAAAAGTTCGTTGTAGCAAATTGGCCTTTCATAGATGTCACCTTCTATTGCGCCCACCTTTGCTAAAGAGCAGGCCCTTTCATTGCCCGATATGTTGCAATGAAAGGGGACCCAAGCGAAGGTAATCTGGTAAGAGACCATCCATAAATGACGTATCACTTTTGAGTGATTTTTCATCCACCTCCCCCATCGTAGCATTTCGTCACAAACTTCTAAATACCCCTGGTAATTACGTAGCTTAACGGTAACTCTACCCCCCCCCCCCCTCTTTTAAAAAGCTATGTAACATGACATGACCCCCTACCCCCCTGTCCCTAAGATTTTTCAGATAACGTACACAAAGACTCCCGTATCTTCCCAGAAAAATACCTCGAAGAGCCTCGATAGAGCCGAAGCTGTCCGAAATGATGATAGTGATCTGTGGGCAAAGTAACCCCAAGGGTATACTGAATTCTGGTTAATTCTGCGACGTAAACTGAAGCACGATCATTGAGCTTGTATAAAGCAGATATTATCATTGAACATACCGAAGCCAGTGGACCCATCGAGATCTGATCCGTCAGTGTAGAACATTTAGTTATAGTCGACTTCTCTGAATCTATCTATCTATCTTTTTTTGAGACCAGTAAAAAAATTTTCAAGAAAACTCTGAGACGGGGAAAATGTACAAAAACCCCAATGTGTCAGGGAACGGGTTTGGGCTGCCATCACCCGACCCGCTAAAAAACCACTGCTCTTGCCCAGAACCTGACTCCTTCCCGGTACTACCTTACGGCATTACTTCGGGGAGGGGTTTTTATGTGCATAGCACACATTACTTACTAGTTCGTTTCTTCCGCAGGGTTACAGCGCCACTCCTCGACACACCACCAAATTCTCCACCATCCACACAGACTGACAATTTCTGCAAGGCAGTCGGAAAGTCGAGACTTTGTGCTTCTCCCCTACGAAGACAATCTGAGCGGCAAACTTTAGATTGTCGAGTTCACCGAGCCCATTCAGCACCACGACTCGGCTCCCTTGTGTCAGTTAGCACCGCAACTCCCTTCTCGTACAATTCAGCGCCATTTACTCGTTGAGCTCCCGACTTCTTCGCGAACTACTCGGTCTAGTCCCCGACGGTGGACTTAGCCTACTCCGGCGGAGAGTTCCCCGGCGACAGAAGCCGAGCCAACCAGCCAGGTGTCGAGGTCAGTTCGGCGATTCCGGTGGAGCAGAGCGTCCGATTCGCTAGTGCCCCGACGACCCGTGACTGGTGGTGTCTCTTCGCGGTCTACTCAGTCTAGTCCCCGGCGAAGGAAGTTCTCCCGATACCGATTCTCCTTTGGTTTTAGCACCACAATTTCTTGAGCCCTTTGGCTTGCTCTCGTTCCGTTTCGCTCTACTTTCCCGATGAGCCATTCAGCTCCCGCCCTCACTTGTTCGCGAACTACTCGGTCTAGGCCCCAACAATGGATCTAGCCTGTTCTCCTGCAACCGAGCGGTAGATTTCTCCTGATACCGATGTTCGTTTCTGTGAGCCTTTTAGCTCTCCGCGTCGTCCCGATCTAGTCCCCGGCGGTGGATCTAGCCTACTCCAAGGGCCATCCAGTAGGTGCTGAGGTTTATCCGGCGATTCCTGGTGGAGCGTAACTTCCGGTTCATTAGCGCCCCAACGACCCACTGCTAGCTCTGCGACGCGGTCCACTCGGTTTAATCCCCGGCGGTGGATCTAGCCTACTCATGAGCTACCCGGTAGGGTGTTGAGATCGGTTCGGCTATTCCGGTGAAGCTTGATGTCCGGTTCACAGGCGCCCCGATAACCCAACTCGGTGCTACGTCACGTACTACTCAACTGGTCCCTGGCGGTGGACCTAGTCTACACAGTCGGAGAGTTCCCCGGCGGCGGAAATTCTCTCGAAACCCGATTTGTGGCTTCTTGTTGGTCTCTTCGCTACTTCCTCTGCAGCTCGGAGAGTATGCTCGAGACCACTCTGTTGACAGCGTCCCAGGTATGTTCGTCACGGCACATCTCTTCGACGATATTTTCCACTGTCATACCAGGTATACCCCTACGAGCTTCTTCGAACCTAGGGCATTCGAAGACCACGTGTTCTGGTGTCTCCTGCACAGTCGCACACTCCGGGCAAAGGGGTGACGAAGCATGTCCAAACCGATGCAAGTACTTCCGGAAGCATCCGTGCCCGGACAAACAAAATGGAAGTTCACCTCTCCATGCTTCCTATGTACCAAGGCCGACACTTTTGGGATGAGTCGGTTGATCCACCTTCCTTTCTCCGCGTTGTTCCACTCCTGTTGCCATTAAGCCAACGAGTCCGCTCGGACCAGTCTCCTAGCGTTATGTGCATTTCTCCGCTGATAGCATTCCACGTCCTCCGCCAGGGTGATGCAGATGGGGATCATCCCGGCGATAACGCATACTGCCTCCGACGATATTGTTCTGTAGGCACTCGCGAGTCGTACGGCCATCCGCCGGAATGTCCTGTTTAGCTTTTCGCGGTTCCGCTTGGTTTTCAGCGCAGCACTCCAGGCAGGAACCCCATATCGGAGTATCGATGACGAAACAGTAGATAGCAGACGTATCGTGCTGCTTCTCGGGCCACCGACGTTTGGCATGATTCTCGCTATTGCGTTCGTTGCCTTCGCCGACTTTTCACAGGCGTAATCAACGTGGTTGTTGAAGCTCAACCAGTTGTCCACCAGTTATAACTCCCAATTGCTTCAATACACGCTTCGATGAACCGTTTTGCAGTTACTGACCAACAACACCTCCGTCTTGTGGTGAGCTATTTGCAGCTTGACCCCGTTCATCCAGATCTCGATCGCGTCTATTGTTTCCGTCACCGACACCTCCACTTCTTCAAGTGTCGATTTTCACTTTCCTGGAGCCCTGAGGAACGCCCTCTGTGACACGCAATGACTTCTGCCCTTCGCTCGTATCGTACAGCAGCACTCTGCTGCTCTGAAAGTAGCTGTTCAGGATCTGGCATAGATAGTCGGGAACCCTCATTCTATGCAGCGATGGCTTCTCAGCTGGCACTGTTGAACGCGTTCTTCACATCTATCGTGACCACAGCGTAGTATCGATCTTCTCTTCGCTTCTGTTTAGATGACTTCTCAGCACTCTCGAGCACTGTCCGAATTGCATCCACTGTCGATGCTCCTTTGCGGAAACCGAACTGCATCTTGGACAATCCGCGCTCACCTTCCGTGAATTTCGTCAACCTGTTAAGAATGATCCTTTCCAGGAGTTTTCCGTGTCTATCCAGCAGGCATATGGGCCTGTACGAGGCAGGATCGCCAGGTAGCTTCCCTGGCTGTGGCAGCAACTCCAGCTTCTGGAGCTTCCACTTTTCGGGGAAGTTACCTTCATTTAGGCACTTCTGCAGCACTATCCTGAACATGTCCGGATATGCCAGTATCGCAGCTTTCTGTACCACGTTTGGTATTCCATCCGGACCAGGGGCTTTCTTTGATTTTAGGCGCTTCGATGCTTCTGCTATCTAGTCGTTAGTCACTTGCCGATCCGTGTTTGTTCCTTCTTCTTCGCCGTACGGTGTCGGTGTTCGATATATAGTTGGATCGTGCTTCGGGAAAAGACCCTCGACGATTATCTTCAGCTTGCTCGGACACATTTCGGCTGGCGTTGTCGGGCCCTTCATTTTCGCCATCACTTCTCGGCATAGCTCCTTGTGGCAATCTGACTTGCTAAGTCTGATCTCCCGTTTTAAAGCGGCCCTAGCTACCCGAAACGCTGCCTTACGCTCTTCTCTGTCTGGATCCGACCTTGCTCTTTGAGCCCGCCTTCTGGCTCTGAGACAAGCAGCGCGTAACGTACTAAGCGTCTCGTTCCACCAGTAAGCTGGACGCCGTTTGTTGCGTGGTTCCAGTTTTCGCGGCACTGTGGCATCACAAACCGCCACAATCCTTCTTGTTAGGTCAGCCGCAACCACGTTCTCGGTCCCGCCGTTCGGCCGAAGTGCTTCAACAAAGAGGTTTTTGTTGAAGGATTTCGTCTTCCACTTTCGTTCGCCGGTCATCGTTCTCTGTACTGTCGCGGGGTTCCGTTGACCGATACTGTAGCGAATCGCCTGGTGGTTACTATGAGTATACGTTTCGCATACTCTCCAATCCATGTTCGCCGTCAATGAGTGACGTCGATGATAGACTCCCTCCCGTCTCTCCGAAATGTGCTAACAGAACCTTCAATGCACAATTGTACGTCTAACTTCGATAGAGCTTCCTGCAGGATACACCCGTGCGTTGAAGTCACCACCAATGACTACCGGCTTCCAAACGATCAACTGCTCGGTTAACTGCTCCAGGATTAGGCTGAACTACTCTACTATCCACCTTGGAGCAGCGTAGCAGCTACACACGAAGATGCCGTTGATTTTGGCTATCACGAAACCCTCATATGAACGTTCTACCACTTCTTGGATGGGGAATCTACCCATTACTTGTATCACAGCGGTTCCTGATCTATCCGCCACCCAGTTACCGTTATTAGGGGGGACTTGATAAGGCTCTGCTATCAAAGCGACATCGCACATAGTTTCTGTCGTAGACTGCCACAACAGTTGCTGTGCGGTATCACAGTGATTCAGGTTTATCTGGGTCATCTCCATCACCGTTGGCCTGCAGTCGCCTTCTTGTAGGCTGGGCATTTAAAGCCCCCCGTCTGATGGTTGTTTCCTTCCGCTGGGGTCAAAGCAAGCACTTCGGCCTCTGCCTGCACTCTCTCGCAAGATGGCCCGTTTCTCCGCATTTCCAGCACATCCCGTAACTGTCCGAGTCTTTGCAAGCCCATGCTAAATGTCCAAAGCCTAAACATTTGAAGCATTTCTCCGCTTGTTTAATTACTCGTGGAGCGGCTCTCAGTAGGCATCTCGACCATCCAACTGTAACTCGCACAATCGGCACTTCTACAGGAAATTTGTGGTAAAAGAATCTATTCTGAAAGCATCCACGCTTAGCGCTTAAGCCTGGTTTAAAGGTGCTGGTGAGCTTGGTTTAAAAGTGAAAGATCCGTCCTTCCGGGAGGTGGACCAGTAGAGCAGGAACAGCTTCAGTAGATGCAGGAACCACTTGGGGACCACGAAGGGAAAGTTCTTTTTATAACGATTTATAAGACACTACTTATTACTTTGTAATCACGTACTGCAAAGCGAGACTGACGTCTCGAATGCAGATGTTTTTATTTTGCTTTCTGCAAAGGTAGGTACGCCAAAAGAGCGTAACCTAATTTAGGGTATAATTTAGTGTTGTACTAAATTATACCCATTTTGGGGTACACAACAAAAAGTTAAGCGAGGGTGAAGAAATCCGCCCTAGCAAGCCACCTTGAAGGCATATGCAAACACTCACTTTCCTTATCTCCACTTGTCCTAATGATAAGCACAGATGTATTGCATTGCGTGTATTCAGATCGTGATATATTAAGTTACTCCATGACCTCGTGATGCTTCCAAGATGGATTCGAAAGACACGTTGTCAAAAGCACCTTTAAATGAAAGAAAAAATCCTAAACTTGGTTGCTTTTATGCAAAAGCTTTTTCAATGTTATAGACAACGTTCGGTGTCCGTGTTCAACATTTCTGACATTGAAGGTTTTGATGCTAAGAGATTTTTCCGTTAATTAGAACGTGGCCGATTTGTTTTTCAGTTCGTTGATCAGCCTTGAAGATGCACGGGAAGAAGGTACTTCGCACTGGTACTTCTCGGTAGACTGCAAGTTCACGCGTCGTTGTGCGTTATCCTTCCGTAATGGTGTGTGGACTGTCCGGTACACTATTGTACATTGTTTTGATTATAAAGCTTAAGTTTTCAGATTAGAACTCTAACCATATGTGTGAAGTTGGGAATTGAACACAGGTGAGCTGCGTACAAGGCAATCGATTTACCAAATACTTACCAAAAATGACGAGAAGAGTGACCAGCTGTTTTAAGCGGAACCCCGACTTCTTCATCCAAGATGCCCCAAGAAAGCTGGAAGTGTCATCTACAACCATGCATCGAGCTTAAAAACGAGCCGGACTGTTGGCTTACAAGATGGTGGTCACTCAAATCGTGACGATAAGCAAACCAAATCGGCCAGAGAACGATCGCGGAAGCTATACAAGAAGATGCTGACAAAGTTCGATTGCGTGGCAATAACTTCTCCACTGCATGACCCAATTGATCAAGAACTTTGTCCTCATCTGATCCTTCAGAAATGTTCTCCCCCGACGTCAAGTCATCACCAGTACCAGATCCTGCTAACAGCCAGTGCAACATTGTCCTAACAGCGAAGCGAATCGATTAGAATAGAAACAGGTATCAATCTTAATCCGTCATAACATAGCAAAAGTCCGATTACAGCACAGTAGATAGCAGGGTACACTTATAACGAACGTTCTCACATTGAAATGAATAGATCAAGAGATAATTTTTCAATTTCGAGCTTTATTTCCATTTTCACAGTTAAATTCAAATGAATGCAAAATTAACGGTTACAAACGAAAACAAAACGGCACTTGATGCAATCTATTCATAAGAAATAATGTTAATTATCAATATGTTATCAGTAGAAAGGAGGATGCAATGACTTGTTTTTGTTCAATTTTTTTTTGCGCGAGTTTTTGTTTCAGTTTAATAAGTAACAGTAGATTTAGGTCGCGTAGATTTTACATAATAATACAGCGTTTTTGCTTATGATTAGAATGGTCCCCGATCGCTAGATGGTGACCATTTGCAGTCTGCTTAACAACAAGCGGGTCTTTTTGGGATTCTGTCTTTTGTTTGTCACCGAGCATGTCGAGGTCGTCGCCGAGGTGCTTCCTTATCTGTACATCACTCATGTAATCACTGTCGGCATCTTCGGCTTCATCAGCGCTGGTGCTGCTATACGTATCGGAGGACAGAACGAGAAAATCATCAAGATTCATTATATTAAATTGATGGATTTTGTGCAACAGAGTTGGATCTTCCGGCAGGACAAACATTTCATCCAATCTCTTGCTTCGCAATGTCTCTGAGAGCCAATTGGTGACAGCTTCGGTCAAGTTGGTGTCACTGTCGTTGTAGGAACTGGATGATGCCTTACGCTCCTCCCCACTGGTGGTAGAGGCGACATATGCGGCAGGACTTTGAAGGCCGGAATCATGGTCTTCGGAATACTCCTTTTCACTAAAATGCTTGCAGTCATGGTAATCTTCCTCGGCATTATTTTCTGTGCATGCGAAGTCTCGTTCAGCCGGTTCCGAAGAGAGTGAGTTATTCGAATTTTCCAATGCAGAACAATTGGCCGTCAAATGTTCTTCTTCTGCATAGATATCACTAGCTCTAGATTGACTGCGAACAGACTTCGAATCATTCAAATTTTCCAATGTAGAACAGTTGACATTCAAATGTTCTTCTTCTGGATAGGAATCACTGGTTTTAGGTTGACTGTGGACAAGCGTCGAATCAATATTCGCATTTTCCAATGTAGAACAATTGACTGTCAGGTGTTCTTCTTCTGGATAGATATCACTGGCCCTCGGTAGATTGTGAACAGACATTGAATCGTTATTCGAATTTGCCAATGTAGAACATTCGACCTTCAAATGTTCTTCTTCTGGATAGATATCACTTGCCCTTGGTGGACTGTCAACATACTTCGTATCATTCGAAATTTTCAATGGAGAACAATCGACCTTCAGATTTTCTTCTTCTGGATAGGAATCACTTTCACTTGGTTGACTGTGAACAGACTTCGAATCGTTATTCGAATTTTCCAACGTAGAACAATCGACTTTCAAGTGTTCTTCTTCTGGATAGGTATCACTGGCCCGTGGTTGACTGTGAACAGGCGTCAACAAGCAAGGCACATCAGTCACTATTTCGTCCTCCTGGTTCAATGGTGTAATCTCTTCAACGTTTGTAGTTTCTACACTGCTCGTGAAGCAAGATTCATCATTTGTTACACTTTGCTGGTCATAATGGCAGGGAACTTCGGGTAAAACGTCTACATCATTCAAATGTAAATCATCAATCCGTACATTATACAAATCTTGCTCAAGATTCGCCACGGTATCCTCTTCGTTCTCCACTTCTGGCACCTGTTCGATATCAGTACAATCCGAAATGAGACATTCCTCAGCTGGAGATGAAAAAGAATTTACTTCATTCGTTTCTTCGTGATACGTCTTCACCTCTGACGTTGGTTCTTCCGATACAACATCAAGTTCATTTTCACTTTCTTCGTATTTTTTCACCGAAACAGTAAATTCTGGTTCAATCACTTCAAAACCTCTCTGTTGCTGCGATAAGTTAAATTTCTTCTGTTTCCTTCCTTTTCCTTTGGCAGTCTTCTTTACCTTTTTTCCAGTTCTCTCTCCCTTTTTGTCGCTTTTCACCGCACCATTCAAGACACTGACTTCAGCACCATCTGTAGCTTCAAGTTTCGGAGTTACGCGACAAATCTCCTCACTTGAAGTCGCTTCCGATAATTCCTCGATTGCGTCCATTTTAGTCATAGCACTCGTATCAATGAAATGAAGGTCTCGATTTTCTTCTACCGGAACCTCTCTGCCATTACGGACAGTTCGCCACACGTTGGCATCGTCCTGTCGAGCATCAGTCGGTTTCGAGGACACGGTCAAACGGGACGCTGATTTCGTTAGGTCAATATTTTGCTCGGCGAAGGCCAGTGTTGATTCGATTAGATCTCGTTTGCGCGATTTCTGTGGATGGGATTGTGCCGCCTTTGGTTGCTTCCGTGGAACCGGGTTCGATGGGTTCGAAGGATGAGATCTTACTTCGGATTTCTCTGATTTTTGCGTTTGCGGCTGAACAGATGAATCTGATGGCTGCGTAGTAGTGCAGGTGGCATCCGGCACCACGACCGGTTGTTTGGAAGATTGTTGCATTTCGAGATAAGATTCTGGCGTAGTTACGTGGACGGGTGTTTCCGCAGTAGAAAAGGAGGTTGCTTCTTGGTTGCGGCAGTCTGCGCTCGAATAATCCTGTCGATTGAACAAAATTAATAACAACCTATGAAATGATGTTTACTTTGAATTAAACACTTACGTCTGTCGAATTTCCTGGCTCGTGGAGTTCCGTTGGATACTGGGGGAGATGAAAGTAACGATAGAAAAGAAGAAAAAATGCTTGAATAACTAGTATAGTGTCAGTTGGGAAACTATTTTGACAGTATTTAAATTTATTGGCTAAACTCAAAGTTCTTATAGCAAGAGTACTTATTCAAAAGGTCCTAGGTGACATTCCCCTCGAAATGAGAAAATCGAGATGAATGTTTCATGGACCTAAAGCAAATATGTGTTTTGGTAGAACAAATATTCTAATATAGTCTCTTGAGGGTAAATATTACTAAAAATATGAAAGGTTTAATGTTGATGTAGAATTAAAGTATGATGCATCCTATTTAAAAGTATAGGACCTTTCGTTTACGTCCTTTTTGGACCAAAGAATCATGCAACGCTGCACATAAGACCTATTTTAGCAAATGTAATACGATGAAGGATGAATTTTTAGAAGTTTTCGAAGAATCAGTACCGGATTACGAATGTTTTGGGAGCACGTCGTTTGGCATAAGTTCGTTTGGCATAAGTTCATTTGGCATAAGTTCATTTGGCATAATGTTCATTTGGCATAACCGTAGGTGACACATACGGTCGTTTGGCATAATGTTCATTTGGCATAATGGTCATTTGGCATAATGGTCGTTTGGCATAATTGTCATTTGGCATAATGGTCGTTTGGCATAATTTGAAATATACATTGAAATCTCTGTTATATTAGGCGTTGACGATGCCTAATGTGGCTACGCCACATCGCTTTAAGCGTGGTGCTGTCCGACATCGCTCCGCTCCGTCGGACTTAAACTAGCTGATAGCCCCTATGTTTAAGTAATCCGGGCAAACGAGTGGATCACAGATTTGCTTGCAAGGGGCTGCCGTTCCGACGAGGGTATACAGATTCAAAGAACTGCTCATGTTTGAAAGAAGGAGTCAACTCCTAAGTTTAAGTAATCCGGGCAAACGAGTGGATCACAGATTCGCTTGCAAGGGGCTGCCGTTCCGACGAGGGTATACAGATTCAAAGAACTGCTCATGTTTGAAAGAAGGAGTCAACTCCTAAGTTTAAGTAATCCGGGCAAACGAGTGGATCACAGATTCGCTTGCAAGGGGCTGCCGTTCCGACGGGGGTATACAGATTCAAAGAACTGCTCATGTTTGAAAGAAGGAGTCAACTCCTAAGTTTAAGTAATCCGGGCAAACGAGTGGATCACAGATTCGCTTGCAAGGGGCTGCCGTTCCGACGGGGGTATACAGATTCAAAGAACTGCTCATGTTTGAAAGAAGGAGTCAACTCCTAAGTTTAAGTAATCCGGGCAAACGAGTGGATCACAGATTCGCTTGCAAGGGGCTGCCGTTCCGACGGGGGTATACAGATTCAAATAACTGCTCCTGTTTGAAAGAAGGAGTCAACTCCTAAGTTTAAGTAATCCGGGCAAACGAGTGGATCACAGATTCGCTTGCAAGGAGCTGCCGTTCCGACGGGGGTATACAGATTCAAAGAACTGCTCATGTTTGAAAGAAGGAGTCAACTCCTAAGTTTAAGTAATCCGGGCAAACTAGTGGATCACAGATTCGCTTGCAAGGGGCTGCCGTTCCGACGGGGGTATACAGATTCAAATAACTGCTCCTGTTTGAAAGAAGGAGTCAACTCCTAAGTTTAAGTAATCCGGGCAAACGAGTGGATCACAGATTCGCTTGCAAGGAGCTGCCGTTCCGACGGGGGTATACAGATTCAAAGAACTGCTCATGTTTGAAAGAAGGAGTCAACTCCTAAGTTTAAGTAATCCGGGCAAACTAGTGGATCACAGATTCCACTCGTTTGCCCGGATTACTTAAACTTAGGAGTTGACTCCTTCTTTCAAACATGAGCAGTTATTTGAATCTGTATACCCCCGTCGGAACGGCAGCCCCTTGCAAGCGAATCTGTGATCCACTCGCTTGCCCGGATTACTTAAACTTAGGAGTTGACTCCTTCTTTCAAACATGAGCAGTTCTTTGAATCTGTATATGTATACCCCCGTCGGAAGGGCAGCCCCTTGCAAGCAAATCTGTGATCCACTCGTTTGCCCGGATTACTTAAACATAGGGGCTATCAGCTAGTTTAAGTCCGACGGAGCGGAGCGATGTCGGACAGCACCACGCTTAAAGCGATGTGGCGTAGCCACATTAGGCATCGTCAACGCCTAATATAACAGAGATTTCAATGTATATTTCAAATTATGCCAAACGACCATTATGCCAAACGACCATTATGCCAAATAACCATTATGCCAAATGAACATTATGCCAAACGACGGTATGTGTCACCTACGGTTATGCCAAATGAACATTATGCCAAATGAACTTATGCCAAATGAACTTATGCCAAACGAACTTATGTCAAACGACGTGCTCCCGAATGTTTTATATTGCTACCGTAGAAATTTTGGAAAAAAGTGTGATCCTTAATATATTTTGCCAATACGAAATATCCTTCCTATATGAAAAAGGCTAAAACATACGACGAAAGGAATCTTTCGGCGTTTAACAAGACGCAAATGAACAGCTGAAGAAGTTTTTAAATATTTCACACATATGTCTACAAATTAAAGGAATGAAATGCAAAATTTCAAAACATGCTGTTTTATTATTTATGTTTGTTTGTTTACATTTGCTACTAAGGACCATTAAAACAGCACTCTTGATAATATGTATATACAATGCTAAATAATGCTTTCACAAGATAATTTGAAATATAGAAGGGAGATGATAAAGAGCTCTTGCACGTGTATTGGTTAATAGCTATGAAAAATCTTCAAAAAGTTTATGGTAGGTAAATGTTATTTTAATTTTTTGACAAATTTTAGCGAAGATCTAAATAGTTATTTTTTTCACATATCCAGTAAAAATGTTATTGTTAATGTCCATGTAATATCAGAGAGATTCCATGAGAAACCGGCCGACCGCAGAATATGACATACACCGAAACGAACAAAACTTTGCAGTTGTGTTCGGGTCATGAATCTCCGTGATTTTCTCTGGCAATTGCAATTTTTTGATACCAGAGCAATTTTTCAAAAGGGCGTAGACATTTCTGCGTAAATCACATTCAAAAATTTTTTGATCGATTACTGTATTTTAAACAGCAAAACTATCTCAGAACAAGTTATAGGGAATGAATACTTCTATGCGAAAAAATATACGCTGAAAAAAAAGTTTTCACAAAGCAAAAATTTATGTTAAAAACTTATATTATAGAAAAACCCGGGTTTCCGGACCAAAAAGCGCCAGCAGGAAGACCGAGATCGCGAAGCGATGGAGCAGCTGTACCGCGCTAAAGACACACGGAAATTCTACGAGAATTTGAACCGCTCGCGCAGGGGCCACGTACCACAGGCCGACATGTGCAGAGATACAAACGGGAATCTTCTCACGGACCAGTGTGAGGTGATTCAGAGGTGGCGGCAGCACTACGAAGAACACCTGAACGGCGATGCAGCAGACGACGAGGATGGCACGGTAACGCACCTGGGAGCACGCGCGGAAGACATTACACTACCGGCTCCGGATCTCCAAGAAATCCAGGAGGAGATCAGCCGGCTCAAAAATAATAAAGCCGCTGGGGTCGACCAAATACCAAGCGAGCTACTAAAACACGGTGGCGAGCCACTGGCTAAAGCGCTGCACTGGGTGATTACCAAGATTTGGGAGGAGGAGATTTTACCGGAGGAGTGGATGGAAGGTGTCGTGTGTCCTATCTACAAAAAGGGCGACAAGCTGGATTGCTGTAATTACCGAGCAATCACCCTGCTGAACGCCGCCTACAAGGTACTCTCCCAAATACTATGCCGTCGACTATCACCAATTGCAAGAGAGTTCGTGGGGCAGTACCAGGCGGGTTTCATGAGCGAACGATCTACCACGGACCAGGTGTTCGCTCTTCGTCAAGTACTGCAGAAATGCCGCGAGTACAATGTGCCCACACATCATTTGTTCATCGACTTCAAAGCCGCATACGACACTATCGATCGAGATCAGCTATGGCAGATTATGCACGAGTACGGATTCCCGGACAAACTGACGCGATTAGTGAAGGCGACGATGGATCGGGTGATGTGCGTAGTACGTGTCTCAGGGACGCTCTCGAGTCCCTTCGAATCACGCAGAGGGTTACGGCAAGGTGATGGTCTCTCGTGTCTGTTATTCAACATCGCGCTGGAAGGTGTAATAAGAAGAGCAGGGATCGACACGAGTGGTACGATTTTCACAAAGTCCGTTCAGCTACTTGGCTTCGCCGATGACGTTAATACTATTGCACGAAACTTTGAGAAGATGGAGGAAGCCTACATCAGACTGAAAAGAGAAGCCAAGCGCGTCGGACTTGCCATCAACACGTCGAAGACAAAGTACATGATAGGAAGAGGTTCACGAAAAGAGAATGAGAACCGCCCGCTTCGAGTTTGCATCGGTGGCGACGAAATCGAGGTGGTTGAAGAGTTCGTGTACTTGGGCTCACTGGTGACCGCCGACAATGATACCAGCAGAGAGATTCGTAGACGCATCGTGGCAGGAAATTGTGCTTACTTTGGCCTCCGCAAGACACTTCGATCGAACAGAGTTCGCCGTCGTACGAAGTTGACCATCTACAAGACGCTGATTAGACCGGTAGTTCTCTACGGGCACGAGACCTGGACCATGCTCGTGGAGGACCAACGCGCACTTGGTGTCTTCGAACGGAAAGTGCTGCGTACCATCTACAGTGGAGTGCAGATGGAAGACGGCACATGGAGACGGCGAATGAACCATGAGTTGCATCAGCTGTTGGGGGAGCCACTCATCTGTCATACCGCGAAAATCGGACGACTACGGTGGGCCGGGCACGTAGCCAGAATGTCGGACAATAGCCCGGTGAAAACGGTTCCCAATTGCAATCCGACCGGTACAAGAAGACGTGGCGCGCAGCGAGCACGATGGATCGACCAGGTGGAAGACGATTTGCGGACCCTTCACAGACTGCGTGGCTGGCGACGCGCGGCCATGGACCGAGTGGAATGGAGGAATCTTTTGTATACGGCACAGGCCACTTCGGCCTTAATCTGTTAATAAATAAATAATAATAGAAAAACCCATTCTTTGATTTTTTTTATATTTTGTCAAAAAAAACCTAAAGAGAAAAGAAACATTTTAAATGTGCATGATGAAGAACTTATCGGTAAAAAATTTTTTCTAACAATAACTTTATACATGTTTTTAGATTTCATACTAATTGACATACAAAATTGTAATTTTATTACAGAATACGATTCAAAGTATCATTTCAAATCAAAATTCATTTAACAAAAATCTTCCAAAATGCGATAGTTGTTGGGATATTTGGAATATCGCTCCAACAAAAAAAATAATTCGTGTAATTATGCCCTTTTTAAAAGTTATTCAGTTTTCCCCATCATAAAACTTCAACAATCTAATGTTTATCGTTTTAAAGACGTAAAAGAAACATTTTCAGTGTATTTGGATCATGGAGAAGCTTTCAATAAAAAAGTTGGCTTAACAACAACTTTTGGCTTATTTTTGTAAATCATTTTACAACCAAAAATACAGTTTTCTTTTTGAATATGATTCCAAACGCAATTTCAAATCAAAATGCTCATAACAAAAAATTTCTGAAATGAAGTAGTTCTCGCAATGTTTTAATTTTTTACTTTAGCAGCACAGTTATTTTGTTTTATTACGACCTTTTCATAAACAACACGCATTAGCGAATAACTTTTAAAAAGGGCATAATGACACGAATTAATTGTTTTTGTTGGAACAAAATTCTAAATATCTCGACAATTATCGCATTTTGGACGATTTTTGTTAAATGCATTTGGATTTAAAATGATTACTTAGACCAGATTACGTAGAATCATATTCTGTAATAAAATTATAGTTTTTGTCAATTAGCATGAAATTTAAAAACATGTCTAAAGTTATCGTTAGCAAAACTTTTTTACCGATAAGTTCATGCAATCAAAATGTTTCTTTTCTCTTTAGGTTTTTGTTGACAAAATATAAAATTCAAATTTTTGGCATAAATTTTTGTTTTTGTGAACAATGACAACTTTTTTTCAGTGCATATATTTTTCGTACAGAAGTATTAGTTTCCTATAACTCGTTCTCAGATAGCTTTGTTGTATAAAATAGGATAATCGAATAATTTTGTCCCGAAAATGCTGCAAGTACACCATTTTAAACAAAATGTTTAGTTTTCCACGCCGATGAAGCGTGTAAAGTTTCATTGGAATCTAAGATGGTCGGTCATGATTTTCAAGATTTTCGAACGGATCTTCGTGAAATTTCCCATCAGTGAAAATTTGTAACTATTGACGATTGTGTACGTACACGCGTGATAAAAAGAAAGCGATTTATCCTACTCATATCGTCGCTGTTGTCAGACCCTGTTCACTTTAACAAAAATCAGTCTTCAGTTCAGTGACGCCATCGAACGAGTTCGCATAGAACTAATCATCTCCCCATTGACTAATCCATGTGCAGTTGTGTTAGTGCGAGATTGAGGTTAAATCGGGTGGAATTTAGCCAAATGAGGTTAAATCAGATGGCGAATCGTAAACATCGTCTACACATATCCCAACTGTTTGTGTCCTAGACGTCAAAATTTCACTTTTTTCTAAACCTAGCATTTATTGTAGGTATAAATTACTTTATGACCATGTTTTTCCCAAAGCATCTTTGGTTAAACCTTATAACAATATAACAAAGAATTTGATTGCTATGTGTTTTAGTGGGTAGAAACTAAAAGAATGGTTACGCCCAATTTGCATTCAAGTCGTGATTTCGCCCTTCAGCAATCGCCATTTGCGAGAGGGCTAAACCGTGAACATGATTTTCAGAAGGGCGCGGTAAATGGGCTAAACTGACTCTGTCCTGCTGGGTAAATAGGATATTTTTTAATAGGGATCAGCGGCGCATAGAAACCCAATGCAAATGAAAGGGCGCGTGCATCTTTTCTTCAAATTTCATGAAAATATCGAAATATTTGAATGTTTATGTACAAGAACCGCCGAGTAGACATGATCACAGTAGGTATTAATTATCATTTATATAATAGAACCGCCGCTTACAAAACAATTTTGTGAATAATAACCAATCGACCTTGTTTGTCAAAAAATGTTAGTTTAGCCTTTATATTCCAAGAAGGGCCTAAGTCGAAATCTCGAAAAAAATGTATGTTTTGCCGTTTTGTTTTCTTTAATTATAAATCGATCGATAAACCATTTAAAATAATTTTCACCTCAATCGAGTAGTATTTTAGTCGCATAAAGCCATAATAGCGAAAACGCAGCTTGTTTACATTTGCGATTTAAGCCCTAATGAAAGATCTATTTCGAAATATCGTTCTGTTCGCACCGACATGAGAGCGAAGATCATCAAACAAACCCTGTCAAAAAAATGCGGACGAACATGGTCAGGCGATTTAAACAGTTTGACGTTTAACTCAACTCGCCTGTGCTAATTGCCCCTAGGAACAAGTGCAATTTACGAATGCGATTTAAAGGCAATTTCAATACTTAGACAAATTTTCTGGCGGCTGAAATGGACTTGGTTGTTTTTTTGCGTTTTTCAAACATAGCGGTTCATGTTTGCGGCTTAAGCTTAAAATTGTTTTTTGAACAGTTGGTGTGTTCTCACTTGCATTTTGTTTGTCTAGTGCACTTCATTTAGCCAGCGAATGTAGAAAATTGTGGAATCGTGTGTAAGTATAGTAGAACAAGATCTCTGACATAAAGTCTTCACCTTTGATTCTTCTTATAAGGTGGTGGTGATTACCTATTATACTGGTAAGTATATTGAGTAGACAATGAATCCGAAAATAAGTATTATTTTTAATTTTCATATTAGGCAATTAAGGGCGATTAAATGGCGCGTTCCGTGGGCGATTTGGGGGCGATTTAAGGGCGGGTTGGGCGGCAAAAAAATTACGGCGGCAAATCGCTCAAATGTTGCATTTGAAATAGCCCCCTAATTGGCAGCAATTTGCCCTTTTTGACTGGGAAGTCATCAAAGAGAAAGGAACACATCCTTCTGAAGCTTATCGGTAAAGAATGGCGGGTAGAAATTGGAAAAAAGTATACTGAAAGAGTCTGTTTGAAAAGTACTGTTCGGTTCTGAAGTGTTCGGTCAGTTCCTAAAAGATCTACGCCGAAATCTTTGCTATTCTTTTGAAACCATTCCCAAGCAACATAAGTAACAAGTCTAAGAAAAATGTTCTACCTATTTGGTTGAATATCAGTTGTAGAAAAGTATAAAAGCATTTTTCAGACCATGGTTTGTTGCTAATAGACCACAAAAAACAAGTTTGTTGTTGCTAATCGAACCGTAAAATCTGGTTTTGTTGACTAAAAGAATTATTTTCGAATTAACAACACAGATTCTAAATGATATTTAGTATGTGGGGCCTATTATGTTTGATAACTGTTAGTTGAAAGTAACTCAATATTATAGTGGATAGCAGCTGTCAGTGTTTCTTTGCAATAAGTATCATAAAGAACAAAATACTTGCAAACTTGTGAAATACTTGCCGACACTTTCACAAAACAAATTTGCAACAAGGAGAAGGCGTCATCGATGCATCTGTATTCGTTTTTTCTTCTGTCAATGAATCAGCCACAACGAGTAGGCGGCCATGATGCTTTTATAAAATTTTTGCACCATATTCGAATTGCGCATTGGTAGGCGCAATCGAAAATTGTGTCTTTTGCCTGGCGTGCTCCATCTAATTGTTATACAGTATAGTTACTATATTCATAGTTAGGTGGAGACAATGAGCGGAGCCAATTGAACATGTCAAATGCCGGAGCCAATCGAGCATGTCGTCACATAACATGTTCTTTTTGGATGTATATGGAAAAGGTATTGTGATTATGGTCATAATTATTTTACTCTTTCCTTGTGTAATCGAGTGCAGAGAAACGAAATCTTTTTTGGATTAGGTTTTCTATTCGTACATGTAAAGCTCTTTCTCACGACGACAATGAAATTATTAAGCTAAAGCTTGAACATTTGCATGGGATGCCAGTGTTTTCTGCCTGAAATATGAGCTGCAAGTTTTCCGGCTTTTGTGTCCGCCTAACTCTGAATATAGTAACTCTATTATACAGTATAGTGATTCGTTGGTTGGGCCACAGTCTCTGTCCAACTAACGAATTTGATTCGCTAGTTGGACCGACTGACAAATTTCAGAAACTCTCCAAAGAAGACATTAGTAGTGTAAAAAATTGATGGACATATTGTCAAAGTAAATTTAACATGAGATTTTTTTTAGTTGGACAATGGTCCAACTAGCGGGGGTCCAACGAAAAAGCGGTCCAGTTAAAGACTGTCCAAGCAGCGAATCACGACTGTATTATCATCCATTTACGATTTTATTTGAGGGCGCATTGAAAATATAAACGTAAAATTCAAATATTCACAGTAAATCTAGACGCGCCGGTGATTTTTTTCCCCTTCCTTTTATTAACGACTAAGAGTGAGTCACTTTCCTTTTTTTTGTTTTTAACGTCATTCAATTGGCAAGGAACTGGAAAGTGAAGTACATTCTTCAATATTAAGAGCCATAGTACTCAAGGGAGAACTAGGAGTTGAAGTTTAGAAAACCGTGGAAAAGGGTCATATGAGCAAGTTTAGAGTTTACCGTCTACTTAACCCTTTGTCTGCTACCGCAGGAGTCAGGAGCTTTTGGCATTAGAAATGCGAATCACCTGACAGTCAAAGTGCTCGGAGATTTCATGAATGATGCAAACAGTTCTCCAAACGAAAATCGTTATAATTTGCTTTATTAGTACTATATATTTCCAAAAAAACTAGCAGTATTTGGTAATTTCTGCATTTAACAATAAATGAATATAATATTCGAGATATCGTTGATTAGAATAATGCTCGCGCAATTGCACGCTGAAATAAATTTGTACAAGTGCGCTCTGCTGATTCAAAGAGAACTCGAAAGATCTAGAATCACCATAATGATGTTGTTGAAGGTTTGTTCGTGGAATTTGACAGCGGGATATCTTGTACTATATCATCTTTGAGAAACTCCTATGCCTGAAACATCTATGAAAAAGGGGGACGGGCATAGCGTAGTTGGTAAATCGATTGCCTTGTACGCAGCTCATCTGGGTTCGAGTCTCAACCTCGAACATAGGGTTAGAGATTTTTCCAAAAGAGATTTCTCAAACCCGAAAACAGGCGAATGACCTTAAGGTTAAAACCTCTATAATCAAAATAAAAAACATCTATGAAAGTGATATGGGTTCCCTGCACTTTCGCTAGTAGATGTTAAACTAACATTCTTTCTCTGCCTCGGCGATTGTAAGGACGTGGCCAGGTGTACACTGTGATGCTTGTTCCACTATGAAGAAAAAGCGTTAATCCCAAATGTTTTTTTATTGAGGCATGGTATGGTGGATATCTTGTTAAATATTAGCTGATCATTGTACAGCCACTCACGATCGTATATGCTACGCTATGCTATGATCGCGTGCTGCTTTCAAAATGGATTCGAAAGACACGTTGTCAAAAGCACCTTCATTGTAAAGAAAAACTACTGAGCTTGTTTTTGCGAAAAATCATTTTCAATGTTGTAAACATATTGTGTAATAGGCTAATACGCATGTTGCATTACATGCAGCGAGTGCTCGCTTAAGCCAATATCCCGAATGTAGTGGTCGTTTTAATGTTCCACTGATTTAAGCAGGAAGGAGGTCAGACTGATCGGTCTAAAGATCTTTGTCTATTGGGAATGGGAATCTATGCTGGTATGACTCATCGCCCACTGTGACACGCTGCAACTGGAAGCCCCTGATCCCCCCACCACAGTCGAGCGATTACAGCCAGCGGTTGCCAGTCGTCTCGGTCCGGTTTGTAGGAACGGTGAGTACGGAAAGTACGAACCTTGATTTTGATTTGATTATATTATCAAAATGTCGGTGGTATGAACACAGGAATCGATGATTATTTAGTAGCTAGTTTCGGATGAATGCTTCGATATGATCGTCCTCACAGAGACGTGGCTTAGCGAAAGCATTCTGTCAGTGCAAGCACTTGGTACCAACTACGATGTTTTTCGTACTCGTCTCAGGACTACCGGCGGTGGGGTGCTTCTGGCTGTCCATCATCGCTTGAAAGCGCAACTGATTGAGGATATTTTGGGGGTGTGTGTCGAACAGGAGTGGGTGCGAATCAAATTGACTGGTTACGCACTTTTTCTCTGTGTGGTTTATTTCCCACCGGACTGCACTCGTGATCTGACATTGATTGATGCACACATTGAAGCACTGGAATGGATCTCTGCTCAAGCAAGCCCGGTTGATGAGATCTTGATTGTTGGTGGTTTCAACTTCTCCGCTCTGCTTCTGACAGATTTATGTTCGCAGATCCCGAACTGTCATCTTGCCATGCTGGCATCACCAGCTTGCTTGACTGCTACAGTCTTAATCTGCTGCGCCAAACGAATAGCGTTGCGAACGAGAGCGACAGAATCGGCGACCTCTGCTTTTCAAACAAGTGTGACCATTCGACAAAAATTACCGCAGCACCGTTCCCCCTGGTGAAGATTGTTGCATAATATGCTTGAAGTGATTCGTGTAAAGCATGACTGCAATATTTCTGACACCGTCAGCCATAACTTTAGAAGAGCCGACTACAATAGTATTTTTGACTTCCTGTCCAATATCCACTGGAACGAAATTCTCGACAATGATGATTTCCAATTCAAAACATTGGTTATGATATCGATCGCTACATACCCAAAAGGAGCGGCCTTCAATCTAGGCATCCAGCATGGCCGAACTGAGACGATTAAAAACGACTGAAAAAGCCGCTCCGAAGAAGTAAAGAAGTTTGGAGGTTACGTGCTACAACAAAATTGCGTGCATGTTAGATAAGTATATGTATATAAAGTCAGCTAAGCTGTGCTATGGCTTAAGGGGTAAGCGAGGGTGTAGAAATCCTAGGCGAGAGTGTAGACCCTAAGAGCATCAAATATTTCTTTATACAAACCTCTTCCCAGCTCCTGTACCACTTCTTGCGCTTTTTGAAACTGAACTGCTTCGCGTATTCCTCTTCACTCAAGACACCAAGTTGTTCGTAATACACCGCTGAAAAGAAGCAAATGAAAAATGTCACTCATTTGATCATGTTTGCATCAAAAAAGTTTTCCTTCGTACCATCTTCAAGCACAGGAAACGGTGCCATAACACAGCCAGGGTAATAGTAGGCATTATAAAATTGAGCATAATCATAACCATTTCCGTACGGCGGTAGAACCGTCTGCAGCGCTACATTAGGATCTAAGCTATCGAATGTCACTTCCTTCTCGCCGTCCGGTTGTTCAATTTCGGCCTCGTTGGGCACCGAAAATGCACCGTCGCCTTGCTGACTGCTAGCTTCATAGTAGCCAATACCGGCATCAACCAGTTGTTGCTCGACGTTTTCAGTGAGATCAGCACCAGTGACAGGAATAGGACTATTATCAGAATCCGTGGCTTGTGGTACCTCGGACGCATCAATTGGGGTTGAAACATCGTTGACTTGCTCCACATCCACTTGACCGCCGGTATCGAGCGTGGCCGAACAGTGATAGTTTGGTGGATAAATATAAGTCTGACCGCCATTCATGTATGAGAAGCCATTGTTATCAACGGCGAAGCCTAAAATTATATAAGAAATTCTTGTTAGCACAATGAGGAACTGGGAGTGGCAGTAACTACTGTTTATTTTCTCGTTAGACAACATAAAAACACATGTTCACTCACCGTTCATTACAAGTACTCCACTTTGATCAAAATAACCAAAATAAGGGTACGGGGTGGGATATTCCATGAATTGCCCTTCGGTTAGATACGTTGTATCGGACGTAACCGATTCAGCGGTGGAGACACTTCCACTACCAGTTGCGGTATCACTACCATCAGTGGTACCGTTAACGGAGGCAGCCCCGTTATCGCTCATCGTTGATGTGGCCGTGGTGTGTCGTTTCGGCCGTGACAGGTAGCCCTTCTTAAAAAGTACATCCTGACGGGGAGTAGTTATTTTCGTGTATTCATCTGGAAGGATTGATCCAGTTATAGATTTTATTCCAATTACAATTGAATATAACATTACCTTCGTTTATGCTAACAGGTTCGTTTTGTTCGTTTTTGGCATCGGCGGTATATTGAGTGGAGTATGAACTACTTCTATGATAGCTGTTACTTCCGTAGTGATTACCATGGTAAGATTTTCCACTACTGTGATAGTAGTTGTGACTACTTTTGGAATAACGCGTATGAGCCCTATGGGAATAAGTGGAGTGACCGCTGGAGTATGGTGTGCTGCTGCCGCCCTCTGATTGATTCTGCGAACGATCTTCGCTGCTCACGTCGGTATGGTGGGTATCGTCTTTCGAGGCGGTGTAGCCAAAATCCGATGGATGCGCCGCAATGTAACTGCGGGCACTGTTCTCACTGACAACAGCTGTGTAACTTTTCCTTCCTCGTGATGATTTGAACTTTTCATCTGAAATCATTGGCAATTGTTAATTAGATTGATGACATAGTTGTCCATATTTTACAAGCCCCCCCTTCGATCCCCTATTAGCTAATTGCCACAATGCTCCCTGGTAGTTAAGCCAAGAATTATACGTGAAAAATTGTTTCGAATGCCTGATATAATTGGCGTTGATAAGAACGGATACAGAATAACGAAAAAATGAAGGATCAATATCAGATATTGCTTAAAGTGATTGTAAACACCTACATAATTGACACAGACTGCTTCCTACTACTTCTAGTCTAATCGGTTGCTATAACCGAGCAATTGAAAGAGCGAACTCTGAGCATCGGTAGGTCAAATTTGAAAAATTTCGCTGCAGAAAATGGATCACTCTGTAAGTGACTTTTTAAACCAGGCTTCAACGCTCCGTCAGTCGCTTGATCTAATGTACATTGTCTGACGGTTCTATCACATTCGCCCGAATGACATTCGCCCGAAAGTCATTTACCCGAATGACGTTCGCCCGAAAACCATTTACCAGAATGGACCATTTACCCGAATGTCACTAACCCGAATGGACCATTTACCCGAATGCCATCAACCCGAATGGACCACTCGCCCGAATGTCATTAACCCGAATACCACATTCACTCAAGCATAATATAAAATCGGTAATTGTCTAGTTTAGTGAATTTAGTGATAGAAGTCCGACTTTAATGCGGTTTTTTGCCAAAAGGATGTATTTCAACCTAAATAAACTAAACTAAAACTGTATTTTAACCTAAATAAACTAAACAATAACAAGTGAGCTTATACAGCGGAGCTAGTGTGATGCGGCTTGGCCGCATATCCGAGGCCAAGGATTCGAAGCGGCGCAAAGCCGCTGAGGTTCCGTTAGACGAGGCGTTGATCCACCCGTCGCCGGAGTTATAAGCAAACCTGTGATCCTCTTGTTTGCCCGTTTTACTCAAACATAGGGGCTATAGCTAGTTTAAAGCCGACCGAGCGGCAGCGAAGTCGGACAGTGCACCAGAAAGCGATGTGGTGTAGCCACATTAGTCAACCGTACACTGACCACTGTGGCTATGCGACATCGCTTTAGGTGTACTATCCGACGTCATTGAGGTTCTGCTGCCAACGCCACAAATGCTCTTCAGGTGCAAACTGATGCATATAGGACGCAGTTGTCAGCTCGAGCGGTGAAATCTTGTGATAAACCGGACAAAATAATAAGAAATCTTTCGGAAACACCATCGACCGAGGTAAATATATATTAAGATGCTCCGTTAGCGAATTGAATCAATTAAATTAGTAATTATATCTTGCATGGTGGAAGTCCATTTGGCACAACACCGTTAGTAAATAGTAGTTCATAAATGTTACGTAGCGAAGCTAGTGTGATGCGGCTTTGCCACAATTACCGAGGTCGAGGAACCGAAGCGGAGGTCCCTACTCGGCAAACCTGTGATCCATTGGTATGCTTGGTTTACTGAAATATAGGGGTTGATTCCTTCTTTAAATATGAGCAGTACTTTGAGTTTGTATACCAAATAACCCTCGCAATCAAACCGGTGATCCACTCTTTTGCCCGGTTTACTCACACTTGGGGATTGATTCCTTTTTTTAAACATGAGCAGCTCTTTTCCCACAATTAAGGGTTGATTGCTTCTTTCAAACATCTTTGGATCTGCATGCCAAATAAGTTTGCAAAGAAACTGTTGATCCACTCGTCTGCCCGGTATACTCAAACATAAGGGTTGATTCCTTCTTTCAAAACCAGAGCAATTTCTTGAATCTATATACCAAATAGCTCTCTACGTAATATTGGATTTCGAGACAGGATGATTCTTCCACCTAATTCACGGATGATTCTTCCATCTAAACCAAAGTTTTTTCTGAAAAATAAAACAACTTGGTCGTCAAACAAAATATTCGGAAGATCACCGAATACAACTAATTTACAAACAAGTTGTTGCCTTGGCTTTCTTGCCCCATCAAGGTATTCCAATGGCACTCGAAGAATTGAGGAAAAGTTGTCCAAAGGCTCTCGACGATTTTTTGGATCACATTAGTAAAAATTGTATTTTTGGTAGGAAGGAAACTAATCAAAAAGTTTCTCGATAACCCTTCTTTGCCCCCCGCTTCGTGGTCAGTTTTCGAAAATGTATCGACAAAGATTCCTAGAACCACCAATAATGTGGAAGACTAGCACAATAAATGGAACGGTTTGTTAAGCCGTGGAAATTCTATGGTGTGTTGAGACAGTTGCAGCTTGAAGAGAAAAAAAACCCTAGTACGTATGTTTTACGTACACTACAAGCGGTGCCAACAGCAAAAAGTCTAAAAAGAACTCACGAAAGGACTCACTCACCCTAGTTAAATCATACAAACCAGGTGATTGGATTAACTATTTGACTGATATAGCTTTAGTGTTAATTTCTTCATAGCATCAAATGTAATAAAATTTGTATTTCATCTTAATAAATTAAATTTTTTCGATTGTCATTTCGATGTTTTTCGGGTATATGGAATTCGGGCGAATGGCATTCGGGTTTATGTTGCATTCGGGCGAATGTCTTTCGGGTGTTCGTGACATTCGGGTGAATGACATTCGGGTTTATGTGACATTCGGGCAAATGTCCTTCGGGTAAATGGCTTTCGGGCGAATGTCATTCGGGCGAACGTGACAGAATCTGTCTGACAAACAAGAAATCCTTATTATTTTGCGAAGTTAATAAAGATGCAAATGAAGTTAATGCTTACGGAAGTCACCTCTATTCAGCTCCATCATATTAGACACTCAGTACTGATGTTCAACATACTAACCTACGCAGGGTTTCATTTTGTATAACAACCTAAAATTGTATGATAGTGCTAGAATCAAGACCCCTGTTTATATGGAAGATAAGATTTATACGGAAGACTACAAAATCTATCACTGCGTACTTCCCATTGGTCCATTACTAGCTTCTAGTTGCAATACGAAGAATAGGAATTGGGTCTAATATTCGGATAAACTTGACAGGCTTGGTGCCAGACAAGACAGATACAAGCTCTAATATACAAAAAAGACACACACAGCCGTAACGCTTCCAGCTAATTACTGGTATCGTATCTCATGCCTCAACGTGAGTCTACTGACGATATTTGGACCTTATGCTGGCATCGACTGTGGGCTAAAACTTCTGCCTCAATCCAAGGTGAGGATGGCTGTAGTCCACTACGAATTTGATCACACTATTACCTGGCTCCTGACAAAACAAAGTGTATGGTATCCAATTAATTGAAGTATCTCAGCAAAGAATTGATCAACTGCGCTTCTGCTCCCATGGCGTAAGAGGTGGCTGATAATAGAAAAATCTCTAAATCATGACGTATCTCCGGTCCTGAAGGGTCTGGAATATTCAAGACGCGAACGGAATATCGTGGGTCCTTGCAGTGTCAAGCGAATCTCTGGCACAGTAGACGTTTGTTTTTTCACAAATGGTGGGATATCAACCAGCGTGTATGGTATCTTCTAGTAGCTGTACAATAAATATTGAGTATTGGGTTCTCACCGACCAACGGTTAGAGTACCACAAATTAACCTTCAGTATAAACGTTTCATAATAAATCTGATCCTCCTTCTCCAGAAAAAAAAGTTTGGTCCAAGAGCTGTATTTTCAAAAAAAAATTCTATACATGCGGGTCTAGCTGTCGATGTTCTGATGAAAGACGGAGTCAGTTACGTTAGGAACTCTGACCTTCAACAAGTGAAGATATTGGAGTACTAGAAATTGCACTCAATGTCAACCTTTGATGGAAATACTACCCATCAGACTCGCTTTGCGTGGCTTTCGCCGAATCCGCTTTGCCGAACCACGTTGAAGTGAAGGGGACTCGTCTACCTGGTCGTCTGTTTATACCGCGGGTCATGCATTGTTCCAATTGCAAACAGCTAGGACAAACAACCACCTATACTGTAGCAATTAGCTGTGGTGCGGCAAGTGTGAGTAAGGCCATGTGGATCATCCCTGCAGGAAGGCTGCTGAAAAGTGTGTTTACAGTGGAAAGAATCCAAATACACTTTTGACATGTTCAACGCACGAACAGCGCACGGATAAACTAAAGATCGCTCCAGAAACTCTTACGCAGAAACTGCACCACTTAGCTCTGAAAACCCGTATGTACTCTTGCCAACTGACGATAATACTTCTTACAACTCTTGCGAGGGGTATTCTTTGGCAAGAGCCCATGATTGTCCCAAACAGGAGTACAAAATAAAAACCTTACGTCAATAAGAAGTGCTGAAACAAAACCCGACGATAACCCCTCCTGGTTTTGGAAAACTGAAACACAACCAGAAATTCCCAGCACTTTCCGGGGCACTAAAAATCCCAAGTGCTCCTATTCTACAGTCAGAAACTCAACCCGAAATGGAACTTCTGAAATTTTCTAACATTGTGGACTGGATATCACAGCTTTCAATATTACCGATCTTCTGAAAAGCTTGTTGGTTGCTATTCTACCAACAATGGAAACGTTCTTAAAGCAGTTGGCTGAATAATGGCCCCTCCTTACAGCGATCATATCCTACAATGACTAATTTTTTAAACGAAATCCTGGATCTGATCACTGTTTTACAGTGGAATTGAAGAAGCATTATGCGAAACACGAAGCAATAACTCCCTATGCGAAACACGGCTTACTTCTAATATTAAGATAAACTTTCACAATTTGAACATTATTCGTCTGGACCGAGAAGACTCTTATGGAGGGATAAAACATGCTATTCCTTCAATTGAATCATGCTTCCTTCGACATCATGCATTGAAGTTAAGACCTCTGCATTGCCTCTATTTACATTCCTCCAAGGGTCACGATGGGGCACTGAAGCCTCTGCAGCGTGATTGAACTCATTTTCTCACCACAATGGCTTCTTGGAGACTTCAACTCCCATCACGGTACAGGATGGGGTTGACTGTACGACGATAATCGCTCTTCGACAATTCAAGATATTTTCGACAACTTTCATATGACAATTTTAAACACAGGGGAAATGACACGGATCCCTAGCCTAAGTACACTGGACATATCTTTATGCTCGACCTCGCTACGGTTAGATTGCAACTGGAAGATAATGTCTGTTCCCCACGGTGGAGGTCATCTGCCGATCATGACTGTAATCACAGTACAAGTTTCTGTCCGACTTAATTCTCGATACCCCGATTCAATCTCAGACTAAACGAGTATCAAGTGCAAACACCCAAAAACATTCTCCCAACCCGTGGTGGAACAAAGAGTATTCAGACGTACACGCGGGGGAAGGCTGCCGCGTATAGTCTTTCGGAATGATGGGTTAGTGGCTAGCTATCAACGGTACGCGATATTAGAAAAGCGAATGAAAAATTTAATGAAAGCTAAGAAACGCAGTTACTGGCGCCGGTTTGTCAACGGGTTAACAAGAGAAACATCGATGAGCACTCTTTGGGGCACGGCCCGACGTATGCGAAACCGAAACAGTTCTAACGAGAGCGTGGAATATTCAAACCGTTGGATATTCGAGTTCGCCAAGAAGGTTTGTCCGGGTTCCACCTCGGCACAAAAAATCTACCGCGCCGCGTCGCTTCACGATACCGCGAACGAAGCACTGTTTTCGATGGTAGAGTTCTCACCTGCTCTCTGATCATATAGCAATAAAGCCCCAGGGCCAGACAGAATCAAATTCAACTTGTTGAAAAATCTGCCGAGAGACGCTCGTTGAATTTATTTAATAAGTTTCTTGAGGGTAACACTGTCCCTCACGACTAAAGACAAATGGAGGTCATCGCAACCCAAAAATCAAGAAAACCAGCCTCCGTCCACAACTCGTCTCGACCGCTTGCGATGCTGTCCTGTATCCGAAACGACTTTCGGATGTGGAGTTGTGGACGGAGGCTGGTTTTCTTGATTTTTGGGTTGCGATGACCTCCATTTGTCAATTTTCAAGAAAATAATCCTATTCCGCCTCGACAATTGGATCGAAGCAAATAACTGTCAGATACACAATTTGGCTTTCGCAAACGCAAAGGGACGAACGATTGTCTTGCGTTGCTCTCAACAAACTCTCAACGTTGCTCTGATCAGCAGATGACATCAGTTTCCTTGGACATTAATGGGGTCTTTAATTCAATTCAATTCTCTGAGAAGTTGCACCAGCATGGTCTTCCGATTTAAAAAAAACTTTTTGCTAAACCTGTTGTCTGAAAAACAAGTGCATGGTGAATTATCGACATCACGAGTTGGCTACATGGATCTTCCCCAGGGCTAATGTCTTAGCCCCTACTCTACAACTTCTACGTGAATGGTATTGACGAATGTCTTACCAAGTCCTGAACGCTAAGGCAGCATGACGGTATGGTCCAAAGCTGTCGATCTGCAAGGACCATTGCAAGATACCTTGGACAATTTGTCGGCTTGAGCTCGCTAGCTAGATATTGAATTCTCTACGGAGCAAACTAAGCCAGTCGTATTTTCAAGGAAGCGTGAACCAGCGCAACTGCAGCTTCAATGAAAGGTTCAACTAAACTATTGCTCAGGGCTTAACATTCAAATATATCAAAGGTACGGTTCGACTCTAAAGCTACATGGGGATGTCACATTTAGGTACTTCCGCTAAAGAATCGATTTTGGGAACTCTCACATCGACTGCTCATTCGATGCGATAGCTTGAACCCATTGGTGATTGCAAATTGCGAAAGGCAATTGGCATGGCAGCATCAGAGTAACAACAATTTTCCGAAATATTGACACTCAAAACGCCTCAGCGATTGCAGGCTGGAAATCACTACAACCAAGGGTGCATATTCGTTACAATGATCAACCAACCAACGACAATGTCAATTATATAATGTATCCCACTTCCTACATATTCCCCCCATTACAGACGAGCAGGCCGCCCCTAAATACGGTTTTCCCTTTCCTCACTAACACATGCAATATACTTTAAAAAAAAATGCAGAAACGGCCTCGTTAAGCTACTGCAATTTGGCCTAAATAAACGTATTTAGTTTATGTAAGGTCTTGTGTCCTTATGCACAAAAACTTGTCTAAAATTGCTTCTTTTTGGAAATCTTGCACAAACATTTTAATCATCAACGATTGAGGAATAAAATAAATTGAAAAGCACGGCGTAATACGTAAGTTGGAATCTACAGTCAATATTTCTTCAATTACTGAAATTAATCTGTGATAAAACAGTAATTGTGTTATATTCTCTCCTGACAAACGTACAAATAAAATGTCGTTCTTACGTAGCCATTATCGACGGTGTGCAATTTTCTCATTGATATACTAATTATTTGGAGATGTGAGAGTATAAATTCATTCTAGTACAATAGTTTTCAATAAAGTAAAGAGCAGGTATAGAACAATCCACTTGAAAGAAAAAAGTAGATAAACCTTAAAGAAGATTATACCCCATTTGGCATAAAGTCATTTGGCATAAGGTCGTTTGGCATAAGGTCATTAGGCATAAAAGTCATTTGGCATAAAGTTATTTGGCATAACGGTCATTTGGCATAATGGCCATTTGGCATAAAAGTCATTTGGCATAAAGGCCATTTAGCATAATGGTTATTTGGCATAATCACTGCACTGAAACGAATACTTTAGACGGAATATTTTTCACAAAATCAAAAAAAATCACTATAAATAAATTAAAAAAAGACTTGCCGCCGCCTAATGTGGCTACGCCACATCGCTTTCCTTCCGTACTGTCCGACTTCGCTGCCGCTCAGTCGAACTTAAACTAGCTATAGCCCCTATGTTTGAGTAAACGAGTGGATTACAGGTTTGCTTGCAAAGTTCTTGCGCTTCCGACACTATAAATAAATTAAAAAAAACTTGCCGCCGCCTAATGTGGCTACGCCACCTCGCATTTCTACCCGTGTTTATGCCAAATCACCCTTATGCCAAATGACTATTATGCCAAACGCACGTTATGCCAAATGGCCATTATGCCAAATGGCCATTATGCCAGTTGACTTTATGCCAAATGACTTTTATACCAATCGACTGTATGTCAAACGGGCTTATGCCAAATGGCTTTATGCCAAATGGCCTGACACCCTTAAAGAATACTGCTTAATCAAAGAAAAATGGAAGAAAACTGATATATCAGGTGTTTTATATTCATATATGAATATGAAACTCCTGTTTTCTACTTTTGATCTTTTGTTCGTTATTTATTAATAATCAAAAAATGATTTTTCTTTCGAAAATTCAAATTTTACAAAATGGTCTATTTCGGCCGCCTACATAACTTTCTAGAACACCAGAAATCGTTTGAAGCGCAATAAAAGAAATTGTGGTGAAATAACTGTTTTTCACAAGCGACACCCTAGATATCGAAAACCCAAAGTTTCCGAAAGAAAAAAAAAACAAGAAAACCAGCCTCCGACCACTACTTGTATCGACCGCTTGCGGTGCTGTTCTGTATCCGAAAGCTGTTCGCGAAAATGATCCTATTCCGCCTCGACGTTAAAGCAATAGTTTTGAAGCAATAAAAAACCCCCCTTTTTGCTCCTTGGGACCACAGATGCTATATGGGATTTCGCCAGGGGCGAAGATTAGAATCGGGTTTCAATTTGCTTTAAATTTCGCTATTTATAAAAGTCGTTCGAACTTATTCAAATTAAGGTAATAATAGCGAATATTCGTTGACATGTATTCCTGCAGCACTTACAATCATTACTATCGAATATTCTAATGCTCAATCATAAAAACTATATATTTTTCCCAGCGATTGAAATTCATCACTCCTTTTTTTAGTTTTCAGGAAAATGGGTGCTCTACAGGTATGACTATTTACGATTAAAAATACGCTTCGAAATATCATTGTTTAAATTAATGCAGTTTGCATATTGTAATCGTCTTAGCTTGTTTTTCAATATTTATCCAAAAAAAAGTTCAGATCGTAAAGCAGATAGAAGGGAGCAGGGGCGAAAATTGGGGTGGGGGCAAAGAATGATATTTCTACCCTATATGACAGAGTTTAGTGCTGATGAAAAACGGCGTGTTACAGATGCGAATAGAGGGTAAAAGTTTGGTATCTAGATGATACTCTGGAAACTAATCGGATCACGAGAGGAATAAGTTCATTGGGATTTTTTAGTGAGAAGAAGACGAGTTGGTGTTTTTGAACATCAAAACTCAGTAACGTCGAGCTGTAGAATACTATACTTGCTTCTGGCATCCGTCTTCGCAAGGTATTGTATTGGGCAAAAGAAACAATGCTACAATTGCTGCACGGAAAAAAAATCCGTTCATAAATTTATGAACAGGAGGTCATGATTTCGTGAACTGAACGATTTACGAAAACCGTGAATAACAAACCTCGTATTCATGAAACTATTTGATTTTTCAAAAAACTATTTCGTCCCGAATATCCACATATTACATTGGAATGTTTGGTTGGGTTACTGTTATTGTTCCCTGGACATGTTCAGTTTTTGTTGTGATTCTTGCTCATGATTTAGGAATACACAGCCGATAGTCAAACGTTGTTCATGATTTCCAGAGCTTATTCGCGATCCTTGTGATATCTCATCACGTTACCATACTATTTTATTCATGAGTTTTCTATCGGATTTTCCTGTCAGATCAGCGGGATTAAAATTGAGGATTTCAGGATCTTAGTCGCTATTTTCGTAATTTACATTCACGTTATCGTGATATTTTAGTCATGAGTAGAGTGATTCATGTTCATGTATTCAGGATCCCAGTTACGATTTTAGATATTTTTGTCACGAGATGTGTGATTTGTGTTCATGATTGCAGGGTCTTAGATACAATTGTCGTAATTTCTGTTCATGTTATCGCGATATTTTATTTTAGAACTTACTCTCAAAGAGTAATGTAGCTAATGTTCATGATATGAGCAGTTTTATCATGGACTGATTCGCGATATGTTGTCCTGTGACCTATATCACGCACACTATTTGTGGTTCGTTTTTTGTCCGGATATCACAATGAATCTTATCAAATGAATAACAATTTTTGAGATCCTAATAGTTTTTTTTTATATCTACTGCTAGTACCTATTACTGGTCGCTAGCAGTAGAGCATTTCATGAAAAGGTGCATGGAACAAAAATGATTCCACGAATAACACTACAAATTTTGTGAAAGAGTTCACGTAAAAATTTGATTAGGGACATCTTCTAAATATCACCAGCGAGCAAAACAGATTGTAGATGATGTACTAGAAATCATGAACCAGTTCACGAGTACATGAATATTTCTACGTTGTGTGAACTATTTCACGAGCAGGGATATTGGAGCGTAACTAATATATCAGGAATCATGAACCAGTTCACGAATACACGAATAATATTTCTAGGTTTCGTGAACTATTTCACGAAATTCCATTGTGACTAATTTGTTAGGACTCATGAACCAGTTCACGAAGACTGAACAATACTTTATGATTTCGTGAACTATTTCACAAAAAAGTAAGTTGGTAAGTTGTGACTACTATACTACACACAGAAAAAAATATTGGTAAAAGTAAGTGTTCTTAGCAAGAAACAACCAACGCCTACTGTCAGATTGAAAGTAAAACTTTTAAATTAATCAAGAATAATAATCAAGATATCCTTTTAAGCTAATGAAGTTGGTAATCAAAATAAACGTTTTGTTTTCAAACTAAGAAAATGCGTTGGTTGATTTTTGCTAAGAGTGCAAAACTCTTATTTTTGCTAAAAAAAATTTTCTGTGTGTAGGTATCAGTTCACAAATACATGAAGAATATTTCATGATTTTGTGAACTATTTCAGGAGCACAGATATTAAATCGTAACTAATATATTAGGAATCATGAACCAGTTCACGAGGACGTAAATAATATTACTAAATTTCGTGAATTATTTAACGAGCACGGATATTGGATGTTAGGAATCATCAACCAGTTCACGAATACATGAATAATATTTTATGATTTCGTGAACTATTTCACAAAAACGAGAGGTAAGTTTTGATATTATACTAGGTATGATGAAGTAATTCATAAATACATGAATTACTTCACGAGCATGGATATTGGATCATAACTAGTATATTAGGAATAAAAAACCAGTTCACGAATACGGGAATATTATTTGATGATTTTGTGAATTATTTCACGAGCACGGATGTTGGATCATGACTAATTTATTAGAAATTTTTAATTAGTTCACGAGGATTCATGGATTCATGAACAAAATTCCGAATTTCGTGAAATAGTTCACGAGAAAATAACCAGAATATTTTGATTTTGTGAACTAATGTTTCTATATCTATGAACAACATTATGAGTCAATGTTTGGTTTTATGAATAATGTCCATAAAGTTGTGAACTAGTTCGCGTACCGAAAATCAAATTAGAAATAGTTTGGCGGAAACCGTGACTGATGTTCACACAACAAGAACAGATATTCCCACTTATAAATGCGTTATGTGGGCGTTACTGAAGGGAAATTGAACATAATTATAAAACACATCATTTTTGTTCATGGTCCTGTTTTTATAACTTAAAAAAAGTGTTTGTTCTAGAGTTCATAGCACTTCATTGACGATTTTGGGAACAATTTGTTTCCCGTGTGCATTCAACTCATAGCTGCAGTAAGTTGTCTACACAGATATGGAGAGAAATTCAAGACAAAAATCTCTTCCTTGATCTAGTCCGAGACCTCAGTCCGAATTTAGATAGTATATTGTAAGTAATTTTGTAAGTTCTAAGTAATTTTTCTTACAGATAAAAAATGAGAAGGTTTTATGCCTACGGGAGGAGCAGCTTAAAAGGAGCAACACTCCCGCGTTCCTTACTTCATAAAAAACATAATTTCCAAATTCAGATTGTTATTACTGTGAATCATAGCATTCCATAGTAGCATCATATATTAAATCGAACTACATTATATTACAAATCCTACCTGGGCAGGGGCTGGGGCATCAGAGTATCATACGAATTGAGGACTGGACGAGGGAACGTGGGTAGCCGGCCTAAGTCACTTGAAGAAAACTTCAGAAGGTTCGATAGGAGTTTGACTCACCCTTCTCAAAACAAACCATCAAGTGGGTTAAGCGATTGTATACTATTCCCCCGAAAATCATTCACCAGAAAGCCATTCCCCAGAATACCATCCCCCAGAAAATACTATTGCCCAGAAAGTCATTTCCCAGAATGTCCCATTACCACAGAATTCCATCCCCCAGAATGCACCATTTCCCAGAAAGTCATTCCCCAGAAAAGCTTTGTTTTTTTATTCATTTGACCTTTTTAACTTACTACAGGCGTGATTCGCTGGTTGGTCACTTTTGAACTGGACCGCTTTTTGGTTGGACCTCTGCTAGTTGGACCATTGTCCAACTAAAAAGCATCTTAATGTCAAACTCACCTTGACAATCAAACTGAAAATAATTAGAGATGTGAACAGAAGCATTTACACTATTAACGTCTTCTCTGGATAGTTTTGGAACGTCTGTCAGTCGGTCCAACTAACGAATCAAATTCGTTAGTTGGACATAGGCTGTGGCCCAACCAACGAATCACGACTGTACTCGGTCCCACTTCCATCAAACGATATTCTTCGCTTTCGATTCGTGCACATTCCACGCAAAATAAAATACTGAAGTGTTTTCCCCAGAAAGAACTATTGTCCAGGAAAGATGTAGAACAAATTGCAGAATCTAATACAGATGTGTTTTGAGAGACATTGGGCAACAATCATTGGAAGCGGTAGCGCCCCATCCTAGGATTCAAAAGAATGAAACAGTGTTATGTAAGTAAGATTATATGGTGAAACCAAAACTTTGTGCATTATCGAAGTAATTGAAGTGATGTGGTGTTAAGTTGCTGAGGATGAGCTGCCGAAAACCATGGCTCCTCGCAAGTAAGCCAGTTATCCATTCGCTTACCCGATTTACTCAAACATAGGAAATGATTCCTTCTTTCAAACATGAGCAGTTCGTTGAATCTTCATGAAAATGACTCTTTATGTCTGCCCAGTTCACACTTGAAGAATTGTCCCAACTTTTGAGCAAGTCTATCCTGTTCGGCATAAAGTCTTTTGGCACAACATCGTCTGACGAGACATTATATGGTAGTTGGCCATTTGACCTAACAGTCGTGTAGCATAAGCACAGACAAACAGACATAACACTACGATTAACTCCTTAAAAATGTCGATCCGTCAAACACTATACACGCTTCTAATCACTCATTTACAAATTAGTTAACCCTCAGACCAAGGAACTTTTTTACTAGTGGTCTATCTCGTATACTTGTGCATATATCAGTGGCGCCATATATTGATTACAATCGTAAATGCTATCACTGTCCCAACCAGAAATATATTCAAAATGACCGCTAACATTGGCGAAGAATTGTTTTCGAGTATTATGTCTGTTAGTGTGTGGTATAAGTACCATTTGGCATAAGGTATGAAAATACTTTCGAATGTATTTCGGGTAGATCGCACATTTGCGTACGAAACAATTCGAATGCCAAAGAAAGATAAATCTCGACAAATATATGATTACGACGTTAAAGCCAACTGTCAAAATTCACTTTCAGCGGAAATTCTGGACAAACCCTTACTCTCCAACCATAGATGTTGGTAGTAAACAAAAGAGAAAAGTTTGCTTTTTCGTTAAACGCTGTGAACTGTGCTGTCATATGTTTGTCGAGAAATGCTCTAAAAACACACCAAACCGTTTGTCAAAATGAGCATTCATTTCAATTTTAATATAGATTCAGGGAAAGTTCAAAAGAAGGAATTAACACCCATGTTTGAATAAATCGGTCAGACGAAAATATGAAAAATTTGCGTGCAAGAGTTGTTTGGCATACAAAATCAGAAAACTGCTCATGATTGAAAGAAGGAACCAATCCCTATGGTCGAGTAAACCGGTTATACGAGTGGATAACGCAGGTTTGCTTGCGAGAGGCAGCCACATTCAGCGGCATGACCTCAGCAGCTCCACACCGCATCAGTTCCTTGAATTAGGTAATGAGCAAACCTTAGGTTCCACCACAAAAAAAATGATTACGAACATTAACTTTTCTGAGGAATGGGGCATTCTGAGGTATGATTTTCTGGGGAATGGAGCATTCTGGATAATGACTTTCTAGGGAATGGTACATTCTGGGCAATGTCTTTCTGGGGAACGGTACCTTCTGGGGGATGGAATGCTGGGGATTGACTTTCTGGGGAACGGTATACAACCGGTTAAGCACGTATAGTGAAATTGTTTACCTTGTGATTGGATACTATAGTTGGAAGGAACTCTTTTATCCAGCAGAATGCGCGTAATTGTCCCTGGTTACGGTTCCGCCAAACCCCCTCTTTTCCCTTCAAAAACAACAATAAGGCGAAGGTTGCACGATAAACAATTTCGGAACTACTATAAGTCGACCAGCATACACTGGAAAAACCTTGAGCTGATGGTGGCTTAAAACAACATTACATGAATATGAAACTTCTGTTTTTGTCACCTCTTACGAAAAGTGAGTAAAGACCCAGTGAATAATTGGATCATGAATTGACCAAAGGGTCGAAGTCGCAATGATATCGAATCGAGAAAAATAGCTTTGAAAATTCGCTTCAGAAAATTAAATCGTATTTTAACAGTCTATGCATACTGCGCTTTCAAATGTATTGAAACACTTTGAAACATTACTAGTTTTCGGAAGCATAACTAAAATGTTTTATATAATAACGTTTTCGTTGATAAAATTGAAGAAAAAAAAAATATTTCGCCAAGTGTTGTTATGAAATGTTGATTAGGCCATTTTCGAGTCATCCTCTTGCTTTGACGACTCTCAATTTCGCCCTGCAGTGTCGCCAGAAAACAAATTTGTTATTCCCCCGGGGCGTAACAAGCATTTGGTTTTGGTTTAGGGCGTTTCTGTTTACGGACCTTGTAAACAATGATGCTGTTAATTTCGCCCGTGTACACTACCTTAGAAATGCAGATGCGTAACCCGCCTGGCGGTTTGTTTACAGTTGAAAGTAGGATCCGCCGTTTTGTTTTTAATTGATTTTCATGAAACGTGAAATATTTATAAATGAGCTTTTATATTCTTTATGAAGTATATTAATCAAATCTCCGTTTGTGTACATTTGTTATTAAAGCCCATTTGTCGGTTCACGATCGAATTCTTGCATCAGCTGCAGAACCGTCAAGCTGGTTTTGACATAGAAAAATAACAGTGCTATCAATATTTAAGTGGACTTCAGATTGACGTACACATTCATTAGGTTGAAAACCGCAGAATGGTCCAATTTAAAAAAAATCAACCATGAAAATCACCAAAAGGGCTCCTTAAATTTCAGAAATCGAATTCCGATTTTTGATGTCTAATGTCTCACAAATTCATGAAAGTATCACTTTATTAAAACCAGCCTTTGCTCTCGTTGACCAACGCAATGTTTCAAAAGGTCGGTCGAAACATGTGTTTTTATATGCCCAAAGACGAGCTATTCGAATTTTTCACATCAGTTTTCTTACAATATTGCGTTTCAGAATCGTCGAATAGATAGTATCGATTCCATCGCAACCCATTGATTTGCAGTCAGGCGGAGTGGTCCACAGTGGTACTCATAATTCATCTGAAGACATCATTTACCCCATCAGGGTTCAAAACAAAATTAAAGCGATCTATCGCCATTTAGCCCTATCGTTTGAAACAGGTTTGATTAAGTTCAGTTCAACCGTTACTGAATTAATGATATGGCACTATTGCACGCACACAAATTTAATTCTCAGACACACATATGAAGTATGTATATAATCTGTGAATTTTGTTATACCTGTCTAATAATAAGAAAAGTAAAAATATGTAGCAACAGATTTCTTCCACACATTTTAATCATGTAACCGGATAAGCACATCTCTTCATTTTGAACAAATGGACTGCCTGTACATGGCACACCTTCTGAGCCGCACATATCCCACCAAGAATGGTATTGCACTATACAAAGTCACCGGGTCGCACAGTTATCTTCACACAAATAGCTCTCATTTAGCATGTGAACGAAAATAGGTGCTCTCCGTTCTTCTGTAAAAAAAAAGAAAGCACTGCGTATGAGGCCTGCACTATAGCGAACTCGATTTTAACCCGAGAATCATTAGAAAAATCAACAAAACCAGCCTAACAGGCCTATAATAGGTCTACAATGTTATACCTTCCGCTGGTCGAGTAGCGTTTCTTACATCACTGGCAGGCAAAGAGAGGTGAATATGTCTACTTTTTCTTCCAGCATACTTTTTTTTACGACAACGCGAGTACGCGTTCCTGCTGCTGAAATGGCAGTGACAAGGACCATGTGATTTCGAATGCTCGTGAAGACAAACATGTGCTTTCGCTTTGAATATATGGGATAGACAAAATGAACGGGTCTACCTAAGAGCATAGACATGATTGACACATGGTCAAAGCAGTTTTCAGAAGTGGCAAGATAACAATTCGAAGTATAAATTTAAAATATTCAATAACTTACCAGTTTCATTCTCGGTCGGTGGATTAGTTGTTGCTGTGGCACTGGCTAACGACAGGGACACCCATTTCGTCTTTTTTCTGGCACCCTTCGCCATTGAGTGTGATCTGGTACTGATGCTGCTGCTTCAGTCGATGGCGCCGTTGCGAACGATAGATTCTAAGGATTTGATTTGTCTGACAGTTCTCGGCTCTGAACTTGTACAATTTTGTTCACTTACTCAATCACAGAAAAAAATATATATAAACAGTGTTTCTCTAAATATAAGCAGCCTGAGAGATGATTTTCTTTTCAGTAAGGGCACGACTAACAAAAACACTTCTTACTAGAGCCGCTTAGTCTCTGATACTATTTTTTCCCTACATGCACACACACGTATTCCCACATTCGTTGTCGTTGTTGCATAACTCTCGTGGGTTAACACTACTGCCGCGTGTGGTTGTATGAGACAACTCACGTGCCTTGTGATGTCGGCTTTAAACCTTCGTCACTAGAATGCAATCGTCACATTAGTTAAAACACTGCCAAAATTGTTCGATGGTCACTAGACGAAATCAAGAGGATCGCAACATGATGATGTTCCAGATAGACTAACAATTAAAATCGGTGCAGAATACAGACTCGTCTTCGACTCTCCTAAGTCAGTGATTCACCGGTATCGTAGCAGTCGTAGCACCACCTTCAACTTCGGATGCCAGCTTGGCGCACCGATGGCGAGGGTGGTATTTTTGTTTCCTTTTTTTCCCTTCCTCAATCAGCTGTTATGTAATTTGGAAAATGCAATCTCGTGCTCCACTGCTTTCTCTCGCTCTAGCTCACTGGCAAGGGTTTGCCAGAACAATCTCTGAACTCGGCTGATATTTTATATATGATAATCAATACAGTAGGATGTTCCACTTTTGAGCTTTCTGCTGATTGCTAATTCAAGCTCCTATCGACGATTTACACTGTTCTTTGTTTTATTATCCCTATCGCACACTCGCGACTAGCCTCGACTCGTTGATAATATATATTTCTTTTATTATATTAAATACAGCAAGTTAATTCGTCAGCTCTTTGACTTAAACCTCGTGCTGATCACTGATGCAAAACAGAGTAGTGATAGTGCTACTGGTACATGAGCACTTATTTCCGGTTACCCGGTCGGATACACGACAATAAGTCGATCGGTGTTACTGGAAAATCGATACACGTATTCCTTTATCGTGGGCAATCAGCACTACTTCCTGCTCTGGAAGCAAGAAGCACACCGCCGTCAGAAAACGATTATACAACACTTTTCCCAAACTGATGTCCACGACGACGACGACGACGAGTTGGTCCCAGCAGTGGCAACCACAATATCTTCTGGCTTAGCATGTTCGATACTAAAGTGCTATTTCAGTACCTTCGTAGCTCTTTCTCTGCTATTTTCCTCACGTTTTCTCTCGTGAAGCAACTATACCCATCTCTCACCCGTTTTCCGTTCGTTCGTTCGCTCTTTCTCTTACACTTATATTAGTGAGCATGGAAACTGTTATCTAGTGGGATGGGTAAAACCGGTAAAATTAAATCAACCTCATGGACTGGATATTGTTGTTATCGAAACTAACGCATTTTCTATTCTTTTCATCTAAATATTGGTAAGGTTATGTTATGCGCTCTCTTCTAGACTGAACGCTCTCGAGAGTATGTTGTGTTGTTCTCTCGCTCTCAGAAATACATACCGGCAAATCAAGTTAGTATGGTATAAGCAGCTCAAACCGAGTACCGTTGAATGTAAGTGCACTAGAGCTCTGTTAAAATTGGGTACCTTGTACCTACGAATTTCATCATACCGGTGCGTGGTGTTATCATGCAGCCGATGTAGAGGGTGTCGCTCCTATAATCATCTCAATGTTAAGCATCTTAAGGTTCAAGGAGCTTCGATTCACAGAAAATGAGTAAACAATAATATTGTCACTTTGCTAAGATATCAGTTTCAAAATTTGTTGATTACGAGTGTTGTGAAATGAGTATGCACAATAAAACTCGAAAAACTTTAGTATTGGTTGTGTAAGGAAGGGAAAAGACAATGGACAGCAGGATATCTTCTGTGTTATATGAAAAGAGACAGAATGAGTGAAAAAGGTAAATGTTATCATATGGCCTCAAAAGGTTTTACCCCATTTTGCACAATCTAGAAAGTTTATCATGCTGTACGGAAATATAAAAATGAAATAGATTGATTCTGTATCGATGTTGTTCGCTTTCAAGATACGACAATTTACAATTTATGGAATTTGCGTTTCGACTTTGTCTCATCAGAATTGAGCACTAGCGTTGAGCTGGATTGAGCTAAGTACCTGATCGATGATATCTCCAAATACAGTTACAATTTGTGTTCCTGAGCAAACACCTAGTCAGGTGTTAAATAGATCAAGAAAAGGAGATGAAGTCGAAACGCAAAGTCCACAATTAATTTTGGTATAGGTTTGACGTCCTTCCTGCTCAAATTTCTCAATAGGAATAAACGTATTTGTTACCATTCTATTGATATTCATTCTTACCTTTTTTATGTATATAGTTTACCTTCACACTTATTTCTTAACTAAATACCAATTTTCTTTTTATATTCCTATTCCGATAATCTTATGAAGTTTTCGATGACAGTACACAGGTGCAGTGGAGTGCACTGGTTTTGCACTTTCGACCAGACTCTACTCAAAGCTGCAAACTACCTCGGGATGCATCTATTGAAAAGCTCATTAATTGTTCCGTCTTTTTTGTTCTAGTTTTACTTTTCAGCTCTTTTGTGATTTACCTGCAAAGAACAATATGATTACGATATCCAATGTAACGCCAATCACCGGTATTGTTATAGTTATTCTTATTTATCAGTGTGCAATCGGGCTGTCTCAACAACCTATTTCTGCAGCCTGTGTGCATTAACTGTACACCTACCGTCTCATCGTTGCACTTGACAGTGTGTGCAGTAGACTGGTTCAATTTTTGACTTTTAATTCCACCAGGCTTTATTGATTCCTTTTATGACCCTTAGTAATTGTGCAAATTTTGGTACCGATCGGTTGCGTCTACGGACCCTCCAAAAATTTCAAAGTTTATATGAAAATTAGTATGGAAAATTGGTTAAAATTGAAAATAAATTCTTAAAAAATCACCTCATCATTCAATTCATGAGAACACTATATATTTCTAAAGGTATTCTTCTACTGAACACATTCGTGGAAATTGTAAGTTGGTGAAAATTCGCAGAGAAAAGTTATTAACTAAAAAAGCAGCATGACATCAAAACAAGTGGATTTTATTATTAATCATAGCAACGTTAAAAAAACGTTTCTAAAACCTTTACTTTTTAACCATGGGGTTTTAATGTTAGCGAGATCGCGGGCGAAAGTATGTGCGGATGATAACAATTGCATGTTTGCATTTGTGACGAGGTTTGTGCTATCGCGAAGGCCACGAGCGTTTATACGTTTGGAATGAGATAAGAGTATATGTAGTGTTAGTGTGTTAGTGAGTGTTAGTATGAATCTAATGTAAGATAGAGTAATAGAAGGAAACATACCAAGCCGAGTAAGGAAAAAGATCCAGAAATTAACGAGTAGCGTAAAAGCAAACTAATAGAAGTACAACAAACCACAGACTAATGAAATAGAAGGAAGAAATGTAACATGCAATCAAACTACTTAAACTCGTCTAAATGCCAGCACATTATGTTTATTCACCATTAACGACATTTGCATTCTATTATAATTTCATCGTGCTATGCTGACCAGGATTGGATGATTCACGTGTTAATCGTACCTTAATTTATCCCATCCGATTTTTCCGAGCGGATCGATTCGAATGCACCTATTGGACACCGGCAGGATTACCCACTATTCTATCATATACGCCAGTAATGCATTCATTCCCTGACCAGCTGTCACAAATAATCAGACAAACACATACATGTACATACGACTAGTACAAAATTGATACACTAGTAGGTACTAAAAACTACAATTATTACAAAACAACCACCAATAGGCTTCTACTTTTACGTCTATTTTATTAGTCTGTGCACGATGACTAAGGGCCAATTTCTTAACTCTCGGTCTCCTCCATGGACCACTATCGAGGCGTAATGCAATATCCGTATTAATTCAATCTGTCTGAGGTTCTTTAGCACTGATGCACGCAATATGCTTGATGATGTTTGCAATACCGTCAAACCCATCAACCTAGGAGTAGGATTTGGTACTGCGATCATATTTCGGATAAATTTTGTTTGAGTGAAAACCAATCGAAACATTGATTGATAACAAATAGAGCAGAGTTCATCGCGATGTCAATTTTGATAACAATGTAAATTCTGCTTGGCAATGCGTTGTGTGGCTATAGCCAGAACACTATTGTGTGGTAGTCCAATTCGGTATAGAGTGCAATATTTGTTTTATATTTAATATATGCTGATCCTTGCGCAACTGAGGTATATGAAACATTATCTTCTAAACGTGATGAAACCACTACGTCACCGTTTAACATGGCAGATTTATACATAATTAGAATTATTCTTCACCAATTTATGAACTTCTATAGGCTTCGTTTTCTGCTCCATATGGTTTTCATATCAAAATAAGCACACAATTCTGTAATATTTCAGCTTATCATGAAACAATTCGCTTGCTAACAAACAAGCAATTAAATGCTTGACTTTTAACAGAATATCACAAGTTTAAAATGTCACGATTAAATAATTTTCCGTATAACATTCCCGAAATTGCACACCACGCGACGGCCATCGTTCAAACAAACTGTCAATCAAAAAAATATTGAAAGGCAACAAGGTTCTAGTACTGCAAATTATTTTACAAAAGCCCCAGCAAAATACACGCTACGCGATATAACTTACTGAGATAGGGTTAAAAAAAACATTATTCTGACTGCGAGGGGCGACTCACTGTAGTATTTTCGATTCAGGCTAACGAATTGAGAGACGTATTTGTGTATTTTTCACGAAATGACATGTATTTTGTGTATTGATGAGTATTGATTATTTCTTTCATAATACTTACGTATTAGCGCATTAAAAACGTATTTGTGTATTGTTCACGAAATGCAATGTATTATGCGTATTAGTGAATTATTTCAAAATTCTTATGGATTAGTGTACTAAAACGTACAATTGTATGCTAGCATTGTATTTTTGTTGAATAATCAATTTAAACCGAATGTTACTGAATTTTGACGTTTAAATGTTATTATAGAATGCAAGTAGAACGCAAATAATAAAAAAACAGTACAAATGGAATTACTAGTGATTATTCAAGATTAACGAACAATTAAGCATTATGCCAAATTTTATTATTTAGAGAATTAGTGACTTCTTCAGTTTGCTTCTACTGGTGATTCCCATTCGACGCATGTTAAAGAAATCACCAATTTGGACATTACATGAGAAGCAGGGAGATTTACCAGATATGCTGCTATTGTTGAACCAAGGCAGATTAACATGTAATTGAAGTAACCTTTATCTTTAGTTTGGTGAAAACTAATTAGGCTTACTGAATTCTTATTAGGCTTACCCAATGGTGATTTTTGAGCAACGCGGTATTTTATTTAATTACTACAGTGTTATCTAAATTTATTTAAAAAATTGAGATGCTTCTCAGTAAAATTGAGATGCTCCTCAGTAAAATCAGTCGAAATTCCTACTGGTTGTACTAGCCTCGGCTGTGTCACTAGAGCCTGAATTCTGGCAGAATCCAGCCGGAATTCCAACTGGACTTAGAGTTATGACTGAACTCATTCCTGCAAGTTGATCGGAAGCGACTCGTAATTCGGATTCTTGTTTTGTATTATTTTTTTATTATTTTGATTCTATTCCCCCAACGAGTGTTGATTTATAATGCAACCTATATATCTATAACAAAATGATCCATCGCAATGATCCATCGCAATGTAAACTTCAAACTCGCAAGATTTCAGAGCTTCTCTATTTCGGGTAAACATTAAACCATTGTTCATGTCGTTAAAACGAGCGAATTCTTGATCAAAAATTTCCTACTGATGCTGGTAGGAAGTTTCGGATTTACTTATGTTCACGTCCCCTGGGAGTATTTTCAAACATACGGGATGCTTATTTTCTTTAAAGATTATGGGATTGTTCCTTTGAATCAAACTAACAAGAATTCTGATTGATTTCTGCCTACTTGTAATTCTACTGATTCACCGATTCTGAGTCCACTTGCTGGGAGTCCCAATGCCGAGAAAAGTAAACAATCTGGCCTGAAAAAACACGCTATGTCATAATAAGAAATATACTGAATTAGTTTCATTTGGCATGAAATTCATGTAATATTTGTATGGCTTGTATCAACAGTGTATTACTTGACGAATTGGATTGTTATCGAGGCATTGAAAAATATTTCCGGTACTAACGTATTTTTGTGTATTAGCGTATTTTAGACGTATTATCGACGTATTGAAAAATTCTTCCAGAAGTAACGTATTTTTAGTGCATTAGTGTATTTTCGGCGTATTAATTGTATTAAAGTGTATTGAAGCATTTCTCGTGTATTTTTTCAATTGGGTATTTTCAATTCACTTTGAATGGGGAGTGAACTGCCCCTCGTCTGACTGCAGTTGAAAATCGAAATAGTGAAATTGTAGGTTTGTTCCAGTACATGGAAGTTACTCCCTGTTGCTCCGGAGCAAAAAATTCTTGCTCCTTTTCACTCCGGTTTGCCACCAGAAGAAGAAAAAAGAGAAGAAGATAGTACAGGAACGATTTTCTCCCTGTTTGCTCCGGAGTACTTCCAGTTTCTCCTGGTACTGGAACAAACCTTGTGTTGATGCAAAAACGGAAATAAAATGCATTTTTTCAATTTGAAGCAAATTTATTATACATTCTTACGGACAATTTCTTCACTGGTTTAAAACCGGTTTTCACTGAAGTTTTCGGGTCTGGTTGCTGGTGGCCAAGTAGCCAAAAATCGGTCTTCAACGAAACCCGGTTTTCATCCAAGTGATGAAATTGACCGTTAGAGTGATCTAGGCTGAAACGCATATTGAACAGCTCAGAATTCCGAACCGGTTCCGGAATTGTGTGAATGGGTAGAGCACATATAACAGACGTTTAGGCTAGAACAAAATTTCTTCAAAAACCTGTGTAAACTTTCAAATTGATAAACGTTGGAAATCCGTGTTTCACTATTGCCATCTGCGCAACTGTTTGCTACACGTGTTTGACAGCTGTACTCTAACTGCATTGTATCGATCACTGCGCCATCTACAAACGTTTGCTAAACGTGTTTCAGACGTCTGATTTATACGGTGAAATTCGCGGGTATTTACACACGATTCAAATCGAGCCTAAACGTCTGTTATCTATGGGTAGAGGTACAATTATGTCGGCCATTTTGAAATGTTTATGTGAGCCGAAATGACGATAGTAACGCACTTGGTGATGATATCCCAACTACATTCGAAAATGTCTTCGAATTCTATACAACTTTAACGCTAAAGGTGTACGAATTCTAACTAGAATCGGTTTTAGCCGTCCTTACACCACAGACTAACAGACATAACACTATGAGGAAATTTCCGTAAAAAAGATCGATCCAGCAATTTTTCCAGAACACTAGCTCCACCTTTTATACACGGTCCCAAGCACTCATTTGCTGGTAGGTTACCCCCTGGGACGGGACGTGCAAAGTGAAATAAAGTAACTGTCACCGCGAACCGGCAATGGCCTGTCACTGCGAACCAGGCCTTTCTTGATGATTTTCATTTTCTTGTAATAAACATTGTCTGGGTAATATCGTAATATTCTGGCTGTATACAAGGTGTTTTTAGAAAATATATTTTACATGTTGCTTAGATGCATGTACATGCACAGAAACAAATATGAAAAATGCAACGAAGGCAAGTGCAATTTTATTATTCTGCTCCACAGTTATGGTTAATGTTGTTTTACATAGCACAGAGAAACGATAACATAATTCATGTCATGTATGAGCTCTATTATTTTCGGCACAAATCTGTACCTCATCGGCAGAAATGTATGCCGCATCGGCACAGCACTTCCATCGACATTTGCTTGCAATTATTTTGCAAGCTGATTTTTCCCTGCAAAATAACATCAATATCGGGAAGGAAAAAGAAGACAATCTTCGCATGTCTCGTCCCAGGGTACCCCCAGGCTTGGGAACATTTTTTTTACTAGGGGTCTATCCCCTGTTTACGTCAAAATGTCAAAGCAGGAGAAACTAACCTAGTCGAGGTTAGCCGAAACTTAACGAAGGGAGATGCGAGTAGACCGAGTAGACTATCGTGTGATACAGTCGACCTCTGTTTGAGGAAACTGGAACTGCGTGCTTTTCTTCTAATACAGTAGTAGCTAGATTTAAAACTTGTACGTTGGAACATTCGTTTTACTGCCTTCATTGCGATTAGATCGGCTACTATCAAAAATATTCTGTGTTATTTGTAATTAAGTATTAAGTGTAGTAAAGTTAATTTAGATAGTCAATAAATCGTCTTGTGTTGAATAAAGCTATTTTAGTGTGAAGTACTTGTCTCGAAGGCTTTATTCGTGTGATGCGTATCCGTTGAAACTACCAGCGAACAATATTGAGTAATCGGTCGTTGCTGCGAAATTTAAGGTGAAGGGAAAGCCAAATCATCCGTTAGGATACCAAGAGGACCGCCACGAAATCTCTAACGGTAGGATCCTACTGGGACACTAGTTTCGCAAAGGGACACAACATCCCCCATATGCTTGTCCATATGTCAGTGGCGCAAGAATTTTAAAAGCGGTCACAGTCCCAACTAAAAATATATTTAAAATTACCGTTAAAGCGGGCGAAGCTTTGTTTTTGAGTGTTATGTTTGTTAGTCTGTGCTTACACGTTCAATATTTTTATCAATTGACGATATTCTTACAATATTTCAATCCCATTTGAAATCCACATCGTCAATACAATTTTTTTTCCATTACATTACATTACATTACATTACATTACCTTACATTACATTACATTACATTACATTACATTACATTACATTACATTATATTCTCTCCCAGTTAAGCTTAGTTGGAAATGAACCGGAATTCTGGCTGGTTCCGGTTCGTATTCCGGCTCTAGTTAGAATCGGTTGTGTCACTGGAGCCCGTGTACGAACTGGAACCAGCCAGAATTCCAGTTAATTTCCGGCTGAACTTTACTAAGCTACTATTGTCAAAAATATTGAACGTGTAAGGGCCGATTTTCACTGGAGTCGAAATGCGAGTTAGAACCAGCCGGATTCCGGTTGATTCGAACGTCAAATGCAGCAAGGGGCCCAGTTAAGCTCAATCGGAAATGAACCGGAATTCTGGCTGGCTCCAGTTCGTATTCTGGCTCCAGTGACACAACCGATTCTAGTTATAATCGGTTGTGTCACTGGAGCCCGCACTGAAAAACAAAGTTACCTATTTTTTGGGTTAAATTTGCTCACTGCGAAGTTTATACATGGGCAACCCAAAATTAGGTAGAAATTTGAACATGGCGATTACCCATAAGTTGAGTTGGTCGCTGTGAACTTCGTGTTGGGTAGGAATTGAATAATGACGTCCACCCAAATTCAAGTTCATCGCTTCGTACTTATATTTTGGGTAGCCCCTTTCAAACAAAATAGTAGGTAATGTTTTTGACAGCCATTGTTATTGTTGTGAATCAAATTGCATGAAGTGGTTCTGGAAAAGAATGGTAATTATAATGCATAATGCAATAATTTCAATTAAAAATAATGATTAATTTATTTCAGCCTACAAGCTTAGAATAAAGTAATTAGTGCTGGATCTAAAACATGAATCGGTGAGTACTGAAATTTTGTTTATTTTTTGATTGTGGGTTCATGTTGAGTTGCTCATATCATTTAAATAGAGGCCACCGCATCATTCCGAAACCCGATCGGACCTCGAAAAACACATTGGACTCTTGATAGGACGTTGATGATTCATATTTTTTTTGGAAATGTCTGAAATGCATATCGCTAGGGTTAAAATAGAATATAACCACTAGAGGGCAATTGCAGCGGCTAGCGGTGATTAAATATTTTCTAGCTCTTACATATGATGGGCCCATTAGATTGACATTTGTTGCCCCTGACACACGCAGGTTAAAGTAATGAGTAACAATAGCAGCTACAAAATGATACAGTTTGGCAATTATATACCAAATGTTCCAGGCTGCAACAATTCTACTCTATTGTTTCGATTTTATTGATCAAAAGCAGGCAAAAACCTCAAGTGGTGTGAATTTAGTAAACGGGGTAATTCTAAAAGATGTGACGAAATGTAGAATGATACAAGGTCGAATATAGCAAATGATTGACAATAACAAAGGTTCCAATGTTACTAAAGGTTTAATGAAACAAAAGTTTAAAGTTTAAAAAAAGAATAATGTATTCTCACCGTTATGACGCGTCACCTCGCCTAGTTAGGTGAGGTGAGAGCGAAAAAAGCGATCTATATTCGAGGTGACTATATTCTCACCTAAAAACCTGTTTTAATCCATCTAGTGGTGCAATTTGGCTTTCTCAATCATGAACACGAGAATGTTTGCGTTGTTTATATTCATTAAAAGCTTTCAAATGCATATATTATATTTCATTATTATACATGACATGATAAATATACAAGAAAAGAAATCATTCGACTTCTAAAATTTTGCAAAAGAAAAAACAGCCACGGTAATATTGAACTGAAAAACCTGTTTTAATCCACCTAGCGGTGCAATTGTGCCTTTCTCATTTATCCAAACTATGATTAGTTTAGTGAAAATTGGTTTAGTCATCACCGAAGTCGCTTTAGATCTGCAATATGCCCGGAACCCGGGACTTCCGGAATTATCGATAGTGGACAATATATTCCAATAATCTATGATTCGCCATCAGTGATCTAGGCCTGCGAATCGAAGTAATTTGATGTTCATTTCAAAAGATTTTAAACCTATGAGGTATTACGATTGTACCGGTTCATATGAGAAATTACTATGTGACTGCAATAACCAACCTTTAACTCCGGAACCAACAGTCAGAACTGAATGAGATTCAATAGCACTCATTGGGGGTATTATATCTTTCATTTGAAATGAAGTTTGTCAAAATCGGTTAAGAGTTCGCTGGAAAATAGGTGTGACATTAGCTCGGGAACTTGGCGAGTTCTCCGGGGGCATCAAGATCCGTCATAGGTGACCAATGTGGTCAAAACTACTTTGATTGGTCATTAGTGGTTTAGACCCGCAAATCCAAGTAATGTTGAACGTATTTGAATATGTACCAGTTACCAGTTTATATGGGAATTTGCTGTGTGACCGCACTCTTCAATCCGTAACTCCGGAACCGAAAGTCCGATGAACTAAAAATTTAATAGCGTCTTATTTGAAACTGAAATTTGTTTAAATCGGTTCAGCTATCTCTGAGATAAATGAGTGACATTATTTGACACACACAGACATTTGCCGATCTCGACGAACTGAATCGAATGGTATGTAACACTCGGCCCTCGGTTGAAAAGTCGATTTTTACAGTGATTGCATAGCCTTTCTTTATATGAGAAAGGCAAAGTCTCAAAAAGTCGCTCATTATAAAAAAAAATTCGTGATAACATAAAATCTCGACGTTTCATGCATTTTAAAGATGTTTGGCATCAAAAATACGAATTCGATTTCTGAAATTTCATTTAAAAAAATGAGTTCCGGCTTATGTGGGAATTTCATATGTGATCGGACGGTTTAGTCTATATTTCCGGAACCATATAAGAGATCCGTACGATATTTTATAGACATCTGTGGGAATATTATTCTACATGACATGACAACTATATACAAGAAAAGAAATCATTATTCGAGTTCTAAAATTTTGCAAAAGAAAAAAACAGCCACGGTAATATTGAATTGAAAAACCTGTTTTAATCCACCTAGTGGTGCAATTGTGCCTTTCTCATTTATCCAAACTATGGTTTAATGGCTGGTTATGTTCAATATAACATTGTGGAAATGTCTATTTCATTCTTATTACACTTGATGAGCATATATAACTGCTCGACTGTCACGAACCTGATAAGCAACATGTCGATACTGACACACTTGAAACAAACAAGTATATATTATTTATATAGCTTAATCAGCGTGAGTTCATTGTTGTCTTCATGTTAACTTCATGGTGGAGAAGGGACGAAATAGAATTAGTAGGAGGGGGAGGATGTGTCGGGAATCATCTAACTTATTTTAGTATACGTGGTGGATGAAGGAGATGCATGTAGGAGGTTAGTCTGAGAGGATGGGGGGTGAGACAGAGGGGAGAAGGCGAGTTCAGAGGTAAGAGGTGGAGGAGTAAAAGGAAGGTTCAACACCGAACTTTATATTATACCTTCCATTGGAGACTTGGTTAGTGAAATTTGGTTCAGTCGTCATTGAAGTGGCTTTAGATCTGGAATTTTTCCGGATCGTAGACAATACATTCCAATAATTTTTTATTCACCATCAGTAATCTAGGCCTGCGAATCGAAGTAATTTGATGTTCATTTCAATAATTTTTAAACCTATAAGGTATTACGATTGTACCGGTTTATATGAGAAATTCCTTTAAGACCGCTATAACCAACCTGTAACTCCGGAACCAAAAGTCAGAACTGAATGAAATCTAATAGTTTTTCTAGTGCATGTAGGGTTTCAAAACTATTTTTCCTTGAAAACAGTGAGGTTAAGAAACACTAAGTCTTATTCATAAAGATAGAAGCTTCCCTCGCAGCGCTAGAAACTGCTCAATTTCTACCTTCTAATGGTCAATACAATTCCCCTAGAATATTCGATTTGAAACAGATTTTACTTAGTGACGGCACCCCACAACCCATAACTCTGGAATCGAAAATCGGATCGAGATGAAATTTAATAGCCATTTACGGGGATAAAACACCTTTCATTTAAGACCAAGTTTGGTCAAATCACCGAGAAACCAATGTGACTGTAATTCTGAATTTGGATACTTCCACCGGGGCTTCCGGAACCGATGACGGTGGCTAATGTGACCAAAGAGACTTTTAATGGCTGTTAGTGACCTAGTACTACAAATCTAAGTAGATGTGGCACCATTTTGGAAAAGTTTTCACCTTTATACATTAATTACAGAAATTTTAAAATCGACATTTTCTGCGTGATCATACTCTTCACTCTGTAATTCTGGAACCGGAAGTCGGCTCCATTAGAAATTCAACAGCAGCCTATGGGAATGTTGTACCTTTCATTTGAGACTAATTTTATGAAAATCGGTTCAGCCATCACTGAGAAAAGTGAGTGAGATTGTGGTCACAAACACACACAGACGCACATACATACACACACAGACTCGACGGACTGAATCGAATGGTATATGTCACTTAGACCTCTGGGCCTCCTTTTAAAAGACGGTTTTCAGAGCAGTTTTGTATTGAGAAAGGCAAAACGTAAATCGTACGAACAAGTTATAGCAAATAGTGGCACATTTTACACTTTTATAATGAGTGGCTCAGGTCCCTTAAGATTTGACCGCACTTACCGCTTGATGACGTCCCAGTTTGATATTTCTTTTGAGTGTTTTGAGAAAACTGAGGAAACGAAAATCATCAACGCAGGCCTGGATACGGTTAAAGAAATATAAACAAATTTTGGTATCCTCGCATCGTTGTCCGGAGCAGTTGGATATGTAAGGACATTTATTATTTTTAATCTAGTCCTGTAATTTAATTCTATTAATCGAATCGTATATTTAAAGCATTGTCATCAATACCCCCAGGGTTGAAAAATTGATTCGGTTCTGTGACTCCGAATCAAAAGAATAATGCGTCGGCATCGAAGAATTTATTCCGTGCATTTTAGGTCGTCTTGTTTCAAACACCTATTAAATCTATCTAAAGGGTAAATATTGCAAAATTACGCAAATTAAAATTAAAAATCTGACACGTTTCATTTTGTAGATGATGATCGAGTTGCACTTCTTGTTACCAACGAACGGAAAACATAGCGATCAGCTGCTGCATTTGCTCCGCCCGTTTTTTCTACGAGATCAGAGATGTCGTATTTTCGCTCTGCAGTTTGTTGCTTTTAGCTAAATAGTTGAAGCAATTTTTCTCCTCAAAATATTTGGTAAGTAAATAAGAACAGTTTTGCACGTAATATAAGTTGTTATCGTGGGCGTGGAAACGACATTTATTCACTATTACTTATGGATATACTGGAAGATAAACTAATGGCGTTTTCGTTTTTGACTCTGCACTACACCAGTGTAGTCGATGCTACACTCATTCAAACGTGAGTGTAATCAGTTTATCTCTTTTTTGCACTACACCGGTGTAGCACCAAGAAAAAACGAAAGCGCCATAAGATTAATATAATTTCTACCACTTTTTATAGATTATTTCTGCTGCCTCTGCACTCCTTGCTGTCGTTCGATTCCGGTCACGTGGCTTTGACGTACTGCCTCGTGGATCGTCAACTCGTTGGTGGCGAGCCGCGTGGCTTGTTTCGATATTCCACCTGTTTCTATGGGCCTTGGTTGCGTTTAGCTGATCTCGCATCTGCGTGGTGACTTCAGGTATGGTTAAGATGATCGGTCGTGGTATAACGTATATATAATAACATTTTTTGCAGGAAACTATTCAGTCATGTCAAACTGAAGCTTCCAATAATCAACACCGGTGAAACAACGTCATCTCGGTTATTGACATCGGATACATCGAGCAATATGGAACATTTGAAGAATACTGTAGCTTACCCGAGTTCCGAGCCACTACAATTCCATTTGACATTAGTCATACCGGCTGGAATATAATATAGAATTCTGGCTGTCTAAGAGACAAGTATTTTAATTGTGCATTCATGTTTTTTGTTTTTTGTTGGTGATTAATTCATTTTAAATATATGATCAAGCGTATGGGGGATAGACCACTAGTGAATAATTGTTCTTAAACCTAGGGGTAACCACCCATATTTATGGTGGTTTGCAGTGTTTTGTGGTAACCGGAAGCCGCCATCTTGGATTTCAAAATGGCACCAATTATCAATTTTCGTCTTCTAACAATTACTACCTTTCAAATGACACCCATATTGATGGTGGTTTTAAGTGTTTTATGGTAACCGGAAGCCGCTATCTTGGATTTGAAAATGGCGCCAAACATTAATTTTCACTTTCTACTAATTACTACCTTTCAAATGACCCTCATATTGATGGTAGTTTGCAGTGTTATGGTAACCGGAAGCCGCCATCTTGGATTTCAAAATGGCGCCAATCATCAATTTTCGCCTCCTAACAATTACTACCTTTCAAATGACACCATTTTGATGGTGGTTTTAAGTGTTTTGTGGTAACGGGAAGCCGTCATCTTGGATTTCAAAATGGCGCCAATCATTAATTTTCACTTTCTGCTAATTACTACCTTTCAAATAACCCTCATATTGATGGTGGTTTTCAGTGTTTTGTGGTAACCGGAGGCCGCCATCTTGGATTTCAAAATGGCGCCAATAATCGACTTTTAACTTCTATTAATTACTACCTTTCAAATGACACCCATATTGATGGGATTTTTCAGTGTTTTTTGATAACCGGAAGCCGCCATCTTGGATTTCAAAATGGCGTCAATCATAAATTTTTGCCTTCTACTAATTACTACCTTTCAAACAACACCCATATTGATGGTGGTTTTAAGTGTTTTGTGGTAACCGGAAGCCGCCATCTTGGATTTCAAAATGGCACCAATCATCAATTTTCGCCTTCAACTAATAAATACCTTTCAAATGACACCCATATTTATGGTAGTTTCAAGTGTTTTGTGGTAACCGGAAGCCGCCATCTTGGATTTCAAAATGGCGCCAATCATCAATTTTCAGCATCTACGAATGGCTACTTTTCAAATAATACCCATATTGATGGTTGTTCTTAGTGCGAATGCCAAGCATCCAGCATACTACCTTTCAAATGACACCCATATTGATGGTGGTTTTTAGTGTTTTGTGGTAACCGGAAGCCGCCATCTTGGATTTCAAAATGGCGCCAATCATCAATTTTCAGCATCTACGAATGGCTACTTTTCAAATAATACCCATATTGATGGTTGTTCTTAGTGCGAATGCCAAGCATCCAGCATACTACCTTTCAAATGACACCCATATTGATGGTGGTTTTTAGTGTTTTGTGGTAACAGGATGCCGCCATCTTGGATTTCAAAATGGCGCCAATCATCAATTTTCGCCTCCTAACAATTACTACCTTTCAAATGACACCCATATTGATGGTGGTTTTAAGTGTTTTGTGGTAACGGGAAGCCGCAATCTTGGATTTCAAAATGGCGCCAATAATTAATTTTCACTTTCTGCTAATTACTACCTTTCAAATAACCCTCATATTGATGGTGGTTTTCAGTGTTTTGTGGTAACCGGAGGCCGCCATCTTGGATTTCAAAATGGCGCCAATAATCGACATTTAACTTCTATTAATTACTACCTTTCAAATGACACCCATATTGATGGGATTTTTCAGTGTTTTTTGATAACCGGAAGCCGCCATCTTGGATTTCAAAATGGCGTCAATCATAAATTTTTGCCTTCTACTAATTACTACCTTTCAAACAACACCCATATTGATGGTGGTTTTAAGTGTTTTGTGGTAACCGGAAGCCGCCATCTTGGATTTCAAAATGGCACCAATCATCAATTTTCGCCTTCAACTACTAAATACCTTTCAAATGACACCCATATTTATGGTAGTTTCAAGTGTTTTGTGGTAACCGGAAGCCGCCATCTTGGATTTCAAAATGGCGCCAATCATCAATTTTCAGCATCTACGAATGGCTACCTTTCAAATAATACCCATATTGATGGTTGTTCTTAGTGCGAATGCCAAGCATCCATATAATTTATATTGGAAGTCTAAATTTTGGGTTATCCGAACGTTACAGAAATTTTGGGTTATCCGCTCGTTATAAATTTTGGGTTATGCGCTCAGTACTCAAATTTTGGGTTATCCGCTCTTTACTCAAATTTTGGGTTATCCGCTCAGTACTCAAATGTTGGGTTATCCGCTAGTTACTCAAATTTTGGGTTATTTCATTGCTACACAAACTTTGGGTTACCCGCTCTGTACCCAACGCTTGGGTTATCCGTAACCCAAACTTTGGGTAGTCCTCACACTACCCAAAATTTAAGTTCAAAGCTTGTTACCCGAAAGTGAGGAGATGCACTTTAGTCCATGTTGGGTAGGATTCTACCCAAAATTAGGTAACGGCTGGTAAGCGTGCGTGTACGAACTGGAAACAGCCAGAATTCCAGCTAATTTCCGGTTGAACTTTACTGGGGGGTACTGTCAAATACAGCCAGTCCATTTAAACTTATGTGAGGGAAAAAGAGAAGCTATGTGAGACAAACGATAGAATTAAAAAAAAAAAAGGAAACATCTATCAGCAAGTCCTGTCCCACACGGAAACAAAAAACTACCTAAAATTGAGTTCCTTTGACTCAATCTCGTGGTATCGTGGGGGAACTTAAAATTAGGTAAACCGTGTTGAAGGTAGTTTCCATTTAACCACGGCAAAAATTACAACTCATTGATAGGTTTTTTATACTCAAATTTAAGTTGAATTTACCTAATTTTGAGTTCACCCCAAACAACTCAAAAGTAACTTCCCCCACGGAAGATCTCGACTGAGTCGAACCTCTCGTTTTGTTTTTGACAACACTAATAAGTGCGAAAGCGACGCACAACTCAAAAGTAAGTTAAAAGAACTTTTCTGCAGGTTGTTTTATTTAACCGTGCAGAGCCTAACTGGGTTTAACCTTTCTATTTCTATCATCTTTCTTACGTTTACAGTCGTTGTTACTCAAAGATTTTACTATATGCAACTAAACGTGTATGAAGTCGGAATTAAAGGCAACTTTTGTTATGAAATAGACCATGGTCTCGATTGTAAATGTCATGTAGAAAATTGTCAAAAATCATTGAACGTCCCACGAGCACGGGCAAAATTACGGTCATCACCATAGAAACTCCGAAAATAATCCCAACTTTAATCCCATAAGGCACATTGATCGATTTCTATCAACTTACAAATGGATAAAGAAACGGCCGTGCTACAGCGCAAGCTGGAATCCGAGTTGAAAAACTACAAAGATGCCCAAAAAGGTAAGTTTTAGCGGAGACACTAGGTATTAAGAGTAGTAATCCTAATGTAATTTTGTCTTGCAGAATTCAACAAGCTTGTCCAGCAACAGCAGCTTCTTGATGGCCAGTATAATGAAAATAAGAATGTTTTAGAGGAACTGCAGCTGTTGAAACCAACAAACACGGTAAAACTTTACTCGACCATCGCTTCCGAAGGAGTTGTTATACCATGTGCCTAACGCTTAATTTTAGGTTTATAAACTTTACGGACCGGTGCTGGTGAAACAGGAACTGGAGGAAAGTAAGCAAAATGTGGCCAAACGTATCGAATACATCAATAAAGAGTTGAAAAAATGCACGGATAACATAAGCAACCTTGAGCAGAAACAGGATAAATACCGAGCCAATTTGCAGAAGTTACAGCGGCAGTACCAGAATCAAATAGCTCTCACGAAGCCTTAGGGATCTGCAGCATCAATCAATGTTTATATTCAGTACATACGCATTGTTAAAGCTGTAAAAAGTTTTAGTGATTGTTATTAAGCATAACATCAATCTAGTAGCATTAGATAAGGAAAAATGCTTCAACTCGTAATATCTAATTCCAAGATTGAGGTTGTGCTTAGAACAAAAGTCACTTTTGAGAACTTTTTGTAATATTTAACATGAATACCCATTAAAATAACATCCTTAGCGTCGAAAAATGCCTATTTGCTTTAAGATAATATAGATTATACTGAAAGTAAAGTACACGACCACTATCGTTAGTATATCATCCATTTACCCGATTGACATTTGCCCGAATGTCAATCACTCGAATGTCACGTACAGCCGAAAGACATTCGACATGGTAATGTTTGATGTTTAAAGGCAAGCACGACGGTTCGATATGTAAATCTTTGTTTATAAAACCCAGAAAAATCGTTTCACTATCCGACTTTTAATAAACTGAATAAAGCAACGAAAACAGAATGGCTTTTTTGTGTCTAACTAGTGCTAATTTGGGTACTAGTTTAGATACATCGTCCAACTAGACACCCAGATGGTGCTAGTTACTGACGAGATGAATTCGAAACACACAAAAAAAACAAAATTTAATTAAAGTTAGGTCTTGTGCCTTAACGCGCAAAACGGTTTAGTCCAATTTTCCCTTGTGGGAATTTATTGCATATAGAAGAATGATTGTATGGACAGTATTATTATTTTGTGTTCCTTTTGTTGGAATTGAAGCAATAGTAAATGGTCTTATAAGCATAAAAGTATCTTCCGTTGCATTTGATTTTATGTTTGAGAGAATGAAGTATTCGGGAATAATGATATTCGGGCAAGTGGTCTATTAGGGTTCATGGCATCCGGGTAAATGGTATACTCTGGTTTATGACATTCGGGGAAATGATGCATTCGGGTACATGACTTTCGGGTGAATGTTATAGAATCGCCACCATGATTTTGAATCCAAGATCTAAGACGTTGGGTTAAGGTTGATCCACAATCGATAAGACTGATTCAATTCCACTGGGAAGCCTAAAAACCTAAAAGTCAACTGTCAAAATTCACTTTAGGGGGAAATTCCGGACGAATCTTTCATCGCACAGAACAGTCGTTGATTGCCAGCAAAACAGAACTCTTTTATTGACTGCTATGCACCTTTCTTGGAGAGTAACGGTTTCTCCTAGGTTTCTCCAGAATTTCTCCTCAAAGTGAATTTTGACATTTGGCTTTTGAGCCCTAACCGATATGATACAGTCTTGATTCGCTGGTTGGGTCACACCTCTGTCCAACTAGCGAATTTTATTCGTTAGTTGGACCTACTTAGGGTGTTTATACATTTTGGTTTCCCAGGACATGCATTGACTGTCCTGGTGTCCTGGAAAGTCGAGGAAAATGCTTGATTTGTCCTGGTTTTTCTCCTGTAAGCCTAATATATTTCTATTTATTTAGTCTTTGCTTTTCACTATGCTCCAGATCGTAGTTACGACCGACCACAACCATAACTGCAACGTATACTCATCCTCAATCGGAATGCGACAAGCAAAACTTAATACAGTCGAATCTCACAGTTGTACCTTCCGATGGTTTTTTTTTAAATCTCTCATGAGTACCTCGTCAACATCGATGAAACAATGGTTACCAGCGCGTCTTCTCGGATTAAATCGTCTTTCAATTTGCGACCAAAGGGAATTCCCTTTGGTGCCTTTGAAAATACACATCGGCGTTTAGGTGCTTCTGTTCTCTGGGCTTTTTTCGTCTTACTGGAAATCCATTCCATAAAAAGAAAAATTGGAACTATCGTGGAATAATTTCATTGAGCGCTCTCTCGAGCTGGGATTCGTGGAATTGCTACAGGGAAGCTACCAGTACCTATTCAGTCGCTCTGCTTATCAACAGTGCAGTGAATTAAACGAACGTTTCTACCTAAAGTCTGCCAGTGTGAACAATAAAGCACCGTTACTTTCATCGGTACGATAGAGATCATTAATTTCAAGATGTCTGAAACTCAACAGAAAATCTGCAAATGCAGTTTAGACTAACGGAAGTCGTTGTTATACAAGCCCACCACAATCCTTACTAATAATGTTTAAAACTTTGGCCATAATGGAAAGCTACGCTATGGAAGACAACATGCAATACGTCGTTGAGCATGATAATGTTAGGACCAAGATACCCGTTTATATTGACAATGATAAGATTGATATGCTTCGATCTACACCTGGGTACTGTTAATAAATTTATTAAAACCATCATGTCGGAATACGTAACGGTGGAATCCTTAAAGCTTGAAATATGGAGAAATTTTTTCTAGGTATTTCTAACGGTGTTTGTTTCGTGAGAATGCGAGTGATGGAACCTGTTCCTTCATATCTAAACTTTCAATTCAAAGCAAAACGCGTGACCAAATCTCAAATCACGCTGTACACGTATAAAGAACAGACCCCTGCGTGCCCTAAGTTGTTACAGAAGAAGACACACTACGAGAAACCATGTACACAAACCTCTAACGAAGCAATATCAACTGCAAGCATACCTATCACACGGCCCTTCATCAACATCAACTAAATCACGCACAGCGTGTCCGATCATTGTGATGCGCCTACTACTTCCCAATAGACTGCCAGCACCACCGATAATAACAATAACAAAGAACACGGATACGCGATCGTGACCCGTAGGCCTCACAAACAACTCAAACCAGGTAATAGAGAAAGCCCATACAACATTAACAGCGAGGATAGCATGAACGAAAACGATAAACCTAGAGAAAGTGGACCAAGTGAACACAAGTAACAAGAGGCAATGAAGTAAATAGATCAAGAACAAGAAATAAAATATTTACGCAAAGTAACAAATCGCGTACACAAGATCCGATGGATATACAATAAAATTCGATTTATTTATTTTTATTTACACATTGATAATATTAAAAGTTCCACGGCTCAGGTAATGCATTGAGGCGTGTCAAATAAATGTATTAGCTAATGGACGATTAACATGCCTTCACGCCTGGACGCTGAACAGCGACTAACCGCCGAGTCTAGCATTCCACATAATAGGGAGTATGGAATGTCGCGCTCAAACCAGTGCTGCGAAATTTCAAAATCAGTTACTTATTTCTGCATGTATTTACCGAAACCAAAATTGAGATTCACCATTCATTAGCTTCCCAACTGACTGAAACTTAATGCAGAATGGAATGCTTCAGTGCAGAGGAAATATAAATTCCTTCACCAACCAAAACATTTATTTGTTATTATGTGGACAGTTTGAGGGCAGAATCTGGCATCTTCTACATTTTCGAGCATAAGTAAACTGAATAATCTATATCTTTTGCTCAATAATCCCTCTCATAGGTAGAATGGAAACAAACTTCAGTTTGCTTCTGAAACCGAACATGTCCTAACCTGAATGCGCTGTGTCGGGAGAACGAATGACGAGGGAAACGAACCAAACATTTCGGGCTTAAACTGATATTATTTACACCAAGCTATCCGCCAGTTTTCATATAACAATCGATTAAATGGAGACATTTTTGGTAACAACGGTAGGTTTTGCAGCTATTAAACCGAAAGATAATGGTTGTCATTGGAGATTGCCAGGCATAGCTGCCTTTGTGTAAATCCGAAAAAGTTTTTGGTGATAGAATTCCGATGACAGACTTTCTGACAGAGATCTACCTCCCAGATTCCCAGAACTTTTTTTATTGTTGAAGCTCTGCCTGCCAGACCCCAGAACTTTTTAACTGCGATCGATTGTAACGGGGGGAAGCAGTACTCTTTCGACTGCCCTGTTTTTTTTACTCGTCTGATATGGTCACCCTAGACCTACTGACAGATGTCAAAAACTATCCAAAGGAGACGTTACTGTTGGAGACGTGGACATCCCTACAACTCAACAGGAATTGCTGGGCTCACTGGTGGCAGCCCGCCTGTCACTCAGTTGACGCACCGAACAGCATCCGGTCAGGAATCAGAAAGTGATATACCATACTATAAGTAACACGCGTATTTTTACCACTCTGTTTCGTCCGCGTAATATTTTAATAAAGTATATGTTTTAACGTGTGGGTCGTGTAATCTTCTCTATCGGTCACCTCCGAACACGAACCACACCAGTGGCGACGAGAATTTAGTAAAATTGGCGATCGAAAGCCAATATTTATCACCCACGTGTAAACGGAAAGCATGGCGGAATCTAACATCAATCCGGAGCAGCATCAGCCGGGAAACGGCTTGCCAGGCGGTCCACTACCGCCAGGAGTAAACCCACAACACCCGGGAATGCAGCAAAGTCATCAGCGGCACTCGGCTCCATTTTTCAACGGTCCACCATCAGCGCAGCAATCTTCAAGTACCAGTTCGTCGTCCGCCGAAGCATCCCATCAGCTCTTTCAGCAGCTAATGCAGCAGCAACAGGTATTCATGCAGCAGCAGCAACAACAGTTGATGCAGCAGCAGCAAGATTTCTTCCGGAGTGTGATCTCATCAATCAGTATTCAGGTCCCTCCAAACCCTGAAATGATTCTCGATTCACTAGCAAACAATATCAAAGAGTTTCGCTACGATCCGGATGGAAACATAACCTTCGCTGCATGGTACGGCAGATACGACGATTTGTTCGAGCAAGATGCTGCACGGCTGGACGATGAAGCGAAAGTCCTCTTGCTCATGCGAAAACTCGGATCATCTGAGCACGAAAGATATGTGAGTTACATCCTGCCGAAATTGCCGAAGGACTACAAATTTACTGATACAGTTGAAAAGCTAAAAATCCTTTTCGGCGCTGCAGAGTCCGTCATCAGTAAACGGTATCGGTGTTTGCAGGTTACCAAACAACCGACCGACGATTACGTCACATATGCTTGTCGAATCAACAAGACCTGCGTTGAATTCGAGCTAAGCAAACTTACCGAGGAGCAGTTCAAATGTCTTATGTTTGTTTGCGGTCTAAAGTCGGAAGGAGACAGCGAAATACGACCGCGGCTACTGTCGAAAATTGAGGAACGCGATAACATTACTCTCGATCATCTTTCGGAAGACTGTCAGCGATTGTTGTGCCTAAAGCGGGACACGGCAATGATCGAGTCATCAGCATCACCGTCATCGGTAAATTTCATCAAGCGAAAACAATTTTCAAAGCATCAACAGAAACCGCCAATGGAGACAGCCGGACCCGACAAAAACATTCCCTCAACGCCCTGCTGGTTCTGTGGAGGAATGCATTTCGTTCGAGACTGTACTCATAGGAGCCACAAATGCAAAGATTGTGGTATTGTCGGACACCGTGAGGTTTATTGTTCCACTGCCAAGCGAACATCCAAAGCGAGTCGAAACAAAAAGCACCCGGGATCGTATGCTACAAAAAGCGTAAGTCTTGTGATTAATACCGTCGATAAAAGGCGCCGTTTTGTTACAGTGATGTTGAACGGTGTGAATGTGCGTCTGCAGTTGGACACGGGATCTGACATAAGCATCATTTCGAAACGTTTGTGGGAGAAAATAGGTAAACCACCCACAGTACCGGCAAACGAACAAGCCGCCACAGCGTCAGGCGACCGCTTGCAGTTTTTGTTTAATTTCAGTTGTGACATTTCGTTCAATGACAAACAACATACCTGTCAGTTTTACGTTGTTGAAAAACCACTTTACCTTCTTGGCATCGATTTGATGGATGCATTCGATCTTTGGTCACTGCCCATTAGCACGTACTGCAACAACGTCACTGTTCCTTCTGTCACTTTGCAGTCACTCAAATCAGCATACCCGAGGGTGTTTAGGAACGAGCTGGGGTTGTGTACGAAAACAAAAGTGAAATTGGAACTGATACCAGGTGCAACTCCAGTTTTTCGTGCAAAGCGTCCAGTGGCTTATGCGGTACATAGCAGTGTGGATAACGAACTCGACCGACTGGAACGAGCAAAAATCATCACACCGGTAGACTTTTCGGATTGGGCAGCTCCCATCGTCGTCGTCCGAAAAACGAACGGATCTATTCGTATCTGCGGTGACTATTCCACCGGTCTCAACAATGCCCTGCAACCGCATCAATATCCGTTGCCGCTACCGGAAGAAATTTTCAACAAATTGGCTAATTGCACAGTGCTTTTTTTTTTTACAATGGAGAAGACCTTTATGTCCTAGCCCAGTACACGTGCTAACGGTAGGGTCCAATCTACCACACGGGGTGCACTGGGGGCGTGTCGGACTCGAATGGTGACCAGCCATTAATACCGACTAAACTCCATTGGGCTCCGCCATCATTCCTCCCAGGAACTACCTCTCGGTATTACTTCTGGGGGGATGGCTGTACTCAATGTACTCATTCACTCTCACTCACGCGATCATACATCCTGTATGAGGCTTACTTGGGTGCTCTCTCAATCACACTTTGATTCACTCTCAAACACTCCCACATGAGGCTGACTTTTGTGCTCACCTTTTACGTTCCATGCGAGGCTGACTTGTGTGCTCACCTTACTCATTCCTTGCTAGGCTTACTTTTGTGCTCGCCCTACCCATCCATGTGAGGCTGACTTGGGTGCTCACCCTATCACCTGATTCACTCTCAATCGTGCCACTCTATTGTACCTTTGTCACTCCCTCCGGCATCCCATGTGGGACATTTTTCTTAGGCCCCACTTCTGACATACCATGCGAGGCTGACTTTTGTGCTCACCTTTTTCATTCCTTGCTAGGCTGACTTTTGTGCTAGCCTCTACCAACCTGTGAGGCTGACTTTTATGCTCACCCTTAACATGCAATGTGAGACTGACTTGGATGCTCACCCTTTCACTCCTCTGCCACGCCATGAGGCATCGATAGCTTAGTTCCAACATACTACGCTACGACCCTCCCGTCTTGGCATGAGGCAGTCCACTTATACGCCTATACACTCACTCTTCTGTCTTGCTTCGGGGTGGCTGGGTTTACCCCTTACGCGGTTGCCATTCGCTGCGCCAACCTACCTCGGCATGAACAGACCATTCACTCTCTTATTTTGCGCTTGGCCTTTTTCGCTCCAGCTAACCAATCACTAGTTAGCCGTGCCCGCCGTCTGTTGCTCGGTTCGCCAGATTACCTGTAGCCTACTGGCAATCTGGATGGTAGCAGCCGAGACTGCGTTCCACTTATCCACCGTTTGACACATCCGCTGAATAAGGGTATCCGGGGTTGTGTCCCAGCCACAGACGTCAAGCATTGCTCTTCTTTCGACGTCGAACCGATGACATACGAACAGTATGTGTTCGGCAGTTTCGTCTACACCTGGGCAGTCCGGGCAGACTGGGACCTCCGCGTGTCCGAACCTGTGGAGGTACTGACGGAAACAGCCATGGCCTGACAGGAATTGTGTCAGGTGGAAGTGAACTTCCCCATGGGGTCTTCCCACCCAGCTCGATATGCTAGGTATCAGCCGGTGGGTCCACCTACCTTTCGAGGAGTTGTCCCACTCACGCTGCCATCTGGCGACCGAGGTCACCCTGGTGCGCTCGCGGGCTCCCCTATTTCCACGTAGCTCAAAGCACTCCTCATCTTCCCGAATGACCAGCCCGACTGGCATCATGCTCGCTATCACGCAGGATGCATCGTGTGATACCGTGCGGTAGGCAGATATCACTCTGAGGCACATCACGCGGTAGGTGCTCTCCAGTTTCTGTAGGTAACTGGTTACCCTCAGTGCTCTTGACCATGACGGGCCGCCGTACCTGAGGATAGATACGGCAACGCCTGCCAGTAACCTACGTCTACTGGCGCACACCTTTGAGCTGTTGGACATCATTCTCGATAGTGCCGCAACAGCAGTCGACGCTCTCTTGCACGTATAGTCGACATGGCTGCCGAAGGTCAGCTTGTCGTCTATAATGACTCCGAGAGACTTCAGACTTCGCTGTGAAGTGATCGCGACTTCTCCCACATGGATAACTGCATGTTGTGCCGACTTGCGGTTGTTGACGATAACTACCTCCGTCTTATGATGAGCGAGCTCCAGGCCTCTCGCGCTCATCCATTCCTCCACCGTGCTAATCGCGTGTTCTGCGGTTAGTTCTACCTCAGGAATTGACTCCCCGTAGACCTCCAAGGTTACGTCGTCGGCAAAGCCGACGATCTTGACCCCAGGAGGGAACTTCAGTCTCAGAACCCCGTCATACATGAGGTTCCATAGCACCGGGCCTAGGATCGAGCCCTGCGGGACTCCGGCGGTAATCGGAACCCTTTTCTGACCGGCATCGGTCTCGTATAGCAGTACGCGGTTTTGGAAGTAACTTTCCAGGATCCGGTACAGACCCACCGGTAGGCTAAGCCGGTGTAACGAGAGCGCGATGGCATCCCAGCTTGCGCTGTTGAATGCATTCTTCACGTCAAGTGTCACTAACGCACAGTATCGAATACCTCGCCTTTTTCGTTGGATCGCTATCTCGGCAGTATTTATCACTGAGTTGAGAGCGTCCACTGTGGACTTACCCTTCCGAAAGCCAAACTGGTTGCTTGACAGACCGTCCGTACCTTCCGCGTACGGGGTGAGCCTGTTGAGGATGATCCTCTCAAGCAGTTTGCCAGTCGTGTCTATCAGGCAGATTGGTCTGTACGCCGATGGGTCGCCTGGCGGCTTCCCGGGCTTCGGCAACAGCACCAGTTTCTGCCTTTTCCATCTATCGGGGAAACGGCACTCGTCAAGGCATCTCTGCATAGCTAGCCTGAACATGTTCGGGTTCGCTATGATCGCTGCCTTGAGAGCGTTGTTCGGGACTCCATCCGGCCCTGGAGCTTTGTTCATTGCTAGGGATTTAGCCACTGCGAGTAGTTCTTCGTTCGTCACTGGAGCCACCATTTCGACCGTGCCCGCACTGTCTCGTAGTGCAGGTGGCCAGGGGCTTGTGGCTCGAGACGGGAAGAGTACTTCGATAATCGTTGCCAACCGGTCCGGAGACCGTTCTGGGGGTGAGGAGCCCCCTTTGGTCTTGGCCATCACAATCCGGTAGGCGTCACCCCACGGATTCGCGTTGGCACTCTCACACAGGTTGTCGAAACACGCTCTCTTGCTGCTTTTAATAGCCTTGTTAAGGGCTAATTTCGCAGCTCGAAACACTTCACGGCGGTTCTCTCTTGCATCCTCGGTGCGAGCTCTTTGCATCCTACGTCTAGCTCTGAGGCAGGCTGACCGTAGAGCTGCAATCTCGGCACTCCACCAGTATACCGGGCATCTACCGTTTCTTGGCAGTGTTTTTCTCGGCATAGTGGCGTCGCACGCGCGTGATAGAACAGCTACCAGCGCATCCCCGCTTAGACTGTCGGTGTTGGCCTCCAGTCCCAGGGCCGCGGTGAAAGCTTCGCTGTCGAAGTGATTGGACTTCCACCCGCTTACCTGACAGGGATCTCCCGCCCTCGGATGCTGCACACCATAGTTGATCTTAAAGCGGATTGCTAAATGATCACTATGGGTGTAGCCTTCGTCTACCCTCCATTCCATGCCTGGAGCCAGACTCGGGCTGGCAAAGGTCAAATCAATCCACGCCTCCACTCCGTTTCTACGGAATGTACTAGCGGAGCCATCATTCGCTAGCACAGTATCGAGTTTCGCAAACGCTTCCATTAGCGCTTGACCCCTGCTATTTGTACAGCGGCTGCCCCACTCCACTGCCCAAGCGTTGAAGTCTCCCGCTATTACTACCGGTTTCCGGCCCACGAGGTCCGACGAGAGCCTGTCGATCATCTGGTAGAACTGTTCTATTGGCCACCTTGGTGGGGCGTAGCAGCTGCAATAGAACACACCATTGATCTTGGCAATCGCCACACCCTCGGCGGAGGGGTGTATTACCTCTTGAACCGGGAACCTTCCCGTTGTACAGATTGCCACCATTCCAGACCCGTCCGACACCCAATTGCCGTTGCCGGCAGGGATGCTGTACGGGTCTGATAAGAGGGCGACATCTGTCCTCGACTCCGAGACCGACTGCCACAGCAGCTGTTGGGCTGCTGCACAATGGTTAAGATTTAGCTGTGTGACTCTCACGGCTTCTTCTTATTTAACTCGCCGAAGGGACACGAAGGTCCGCCCATAGCATGTTTATGGGCTTGCTTCTTAGAGGTGCAGATAAGGCACTTATATGCCTTAGTGCACCCCCGCTCTTTATGCCCCTCCTCGCCGCATCGACGACATAGCTTACTCCTGTCTAAGCCTTTGCATTCATAAGCTTTATGGCCGGATTCTAGGCACCGATAGCACCTGTCCACTGAAGGCGGCTGGGGTATACTAATAGGGCATACCGACCAGCCGATCTTCAGCTTCCCTTTCTCGGTTACCTTTTTGGCATCCGCATTCAGTAGCCTGAGGTAGGCTACTTGGGTGCCAGAGGGTCCGTCCTAGGGTTCGCAGTACCGACCCTTTTTGGCGAGAACCGATACTACGGTACTGAAGCCCTCAGTACCGGTAGTACCGGTAAAGTACCGGTACTCGAATATTTCTTTAAAAAATTCGAAAAAAGCTTCAAACTGCAAATGAATGCTTAAACTGATGATCTTATTCTCAGATGATTGATTTGCGCTGATCAAAAAACATGCTTATTGTTTTTAATTGCTTCGGAATGACAATACTCATTTCACAGAAGATATTTTTCGTATAGGGCACCTTCTTTTATTTCGAAATCTAGGCCACTTTGAAATCAATAAATGCTAAGTGGTGCGACTTTCGTCGACTTGAACAGAATGAAACCATATTAACAACAGTAAAACAAAGCGAGAATGGCAGTGAATCCGAGCAGGTTAATCGCATTTCCTTTCTTGCTTTTCTCAAAATTGGTTTCGACCTTTATGTCGTTTGCCTACTATTCTCTAATGCATATCAAGGCTCCTTGCTTTCCTGTAAACTTTGGAGTTTTGCTGAATTTTCAGATCACCAATAATTAAAAAATCGCCCCATTTGAAGCAGTTCACCAAGTTTAAAACTGTTAGCTACTAAATCGCTGTTCGTTCTTTTATAGATAAGTGAATAATGGAAACCAATCAGAATGTCGCTAATAAAACTTTAACTTATAGAATGATTATGATGATGGCCCCACCTCATTCCCACACAAAGATGATATCTCAACGATTTATCTAGAACGAAAATTAATATAATTAAACGTTATCTTACAGACCAATATTTTGAAACAGATCCCCCTGCAGAGTTAACATATTTGTCATAAAAAAAATTGTATGGTACCGAAAATACCGGTACTGGCTATTGTTCAGTACCGGTATTACGGTACCAAAAATGGGTCGGTATTCCCGGGATTTTCGGTACCGGTATTACCGGTACCACAACCCTAGTCCGTCCCTCAATCGCACAGAGGCCCGCTCGATTGTGACGCCGCATTGCTCCTTGACGGCTGCGACGACGTCTTCTGCGGTCGTGAACTCGTCCAAGTGCTTGCACTGGAGAGTTGATTCCGCACCTAGCGACCTGATTTGGGCGCCCTCGCCAAGGACCTCTTGAGCCAAGGCCTTATATATTGCACTTGATTGTGCACCTCGCTTCAGCACCAGGAGCATCTCTCCCGTGTTGGTGCGTCTTACGCTACGCACATCCTGCCCAAGGGCCGAGAGGCTTTCGGCCGCCTTCATCGATTTAAGGACATCGGCGTATTTGTCCTTGTCGGTTTTTAACCACAAGGCTTCGCCTCTGTCCTTGGCCTTCCTCGCAGGCCGCGGTACCTCCGGTTTCGGTGCCGGCTTCTTCTTGGTAACCAGCGTCCAGGGGTTTGAGCCCCCCTGCCCCGGTCGTGCCGGGTTGCTGGTACCATCGCTCTCCACAGCGAGGTCACTCTCGCCCTCGCTTACCTCACCCAGGCGGCGTTTGACCTTGACGGTTGCACGCCGAGTGGTGTCGGTTTTGGCACCCTCGCCTGGCGACTTCCTAGGGCGCTTCGCATTCGATGCCGTCTTGCGATTGCCCTTTCCCCTTCCCTTCGAGGGGAACTCGGTCGCCGCTCCGATCGACGTGGCTGCTCCGTAGAAGGTAAAGGCCACTGTCTGTGAACCTCTATCGACCTTCTCTCTTTCCTCCCTATTGGAGGCCACTGTCTGGGTTTCTCTGTCGGGCCTCTCCCGACATTCCACCCTCTCAACATAGGCCTGCTGTTCCTGTCTTGCGACACGAACAGCTTTCCGGAGCTCCAAGAGGCTCAACTTCAACTCCTTGGCTATGTTCTGCTTTGCGCTAGCGAAGTCGATTATAGAATCGAGTTGCTTCGCTACTTTGCGCATCGCAGCTATTGGCCCCTCCGATGCATTGGTAGGGATATTGCCTACCGCTGCTGGGGGGTCACTGGTGCTTTCGGATGCAGCACTCATCGCTCCACTACTCTCCCCACGGGGGGGAGACCTCGCCAAACCACCTCTTGCGAAGGGGTTTGGCACCTCCGTCTGTTTGTTTTTATTTTTATTTACCTCCATGTATAGTCCCACGAGTAGCGCGAGAAATATATGTCCGCCACGCCAGAGCTCCGCATTAGCGTGGTAAGGGACGCTTACTGTGGGGGTTGCCCAGGTACCCCACAGGCTCCGTTAACGATCGAGCATCTTTTTCACCCCCTCGATCACTCATCCCTCGGCACGGGTCGCTTCACGCCTTGGAATTGGGGTATGCCCTACCTTGCTTTACGTGGTGATCTCGGCCCGGATCATCACAACCATCCTCCTTTACCAGGGCTTTGGACCTGTAGCTCTGGTTCTCAATAGTTCCATGTACGTATGTTATTACAGACGTGCTACTATTGAGATCCGTCATTCGCTAGCGGAGTTAATTGCACAGTGTTTAGCCGACTTGATCTGTCGGATGCATTTCTGCAGGTAGAAGTGGACGAAAGCAGCCGTGAATTGTTAACCATCAACACCCATCGGGGACTTTACCGGTACAACCGTCTGACACCGGGAGTCAAAGCAGCACCGGGAGCATTCCAGCAACTTATCGATACTATGCTGGCAGGCCTCCCTCATACGTGTGGTTATTTAGATGACGTCGTAGTTGGTGGTGTAAATCCTGAAAATCACTGGGCGAACCTTCATGCAGTGTTTCAAAGGATCAGCGATTTTGGTTTTACCATTCGTGTAGAAAAGTGCATATTCGCTCAGCCGCAAATTAAATATGTAGGTCATCTGCTTGACCGCAACGGACTTCGCCCGGATCCATCAAAGGTTCAAGCCATCAACGAAAGGAGGATTAGGAGCAATAAATTACTACGGCAAGTTTGTTCCTAGTATGCGCACCCTTCGGTATCCTCTTGATGAGCTGCTCAAGGCGGATGCAAAATTTGAGTGGACGGAAAAATGCCAGGCGGCATTTAACAAATTTAAAGAGGTGTTGAAATCCGATCTACTGTTGACTCACTACAACCCTTCGCTTGATATAGTTGTGTCGGCAGATGCGTCGTCTGTTGGTGTCGGTGCAACATTATCACACAAGTTTCCGGACGGTACTCTCAAGGTGGTACAGCATGCCTCCAGAGCACTCACAGCAGCAGAGAAAAACTATAGTCAGCCCGATCGTGAAGGACTTGCAATAATTTTCGCAGTGACTAAATTTCACAAAATGTTGTTTGGTCGTCGCTTTCATCTTCAGACTGATCACGAACCGCTGCTGAGGATTTTCGGTTCGAAGAAAGGAATTCCTGTTTACACATCGAACCGGTTACAACGTTGGGCTCTTACGCTATTGCTTTATGAGTTCACCATCGAGTACGTCCCGACAGCGAAATTCGACAATGCTGACATACTTTCCCGTCTGATCAACCAGCACGTCAGACCTGAGGAAGATTACGTGATTGCTTCGGTCTCTTTGGAGAATGACTTAAGGTCAGTTACACAAGATACACTAACCGTTCTCCCTCTGAGTTTTAGAATCGTACAACAGTCTACACAGTCCGATCCTATCACCAAAGCAGTTTATCGATACCTGATTGACGGTTGGCCTAAGACCGTTACTGATGCAGAGCTCAAGCGGTTTTATGCACGACGTGAGTCACTTACCACGGTACAAGGTTGCATACTATTTGGCGATAGACTTGTTATTCCTTCGCCCCATCGCAAGCGCAGTCTTCAGCAGCTTCATCGTGGCCACCCTGGAATCCAGCGAATGAAGGCGATTGCCAGGTCTTATGTTTATTGGCCAACTCTCGATAACGACATTGTTGATTATGTTAAATCCTGCCATCAATGTGCGATGGCTGCGAAAACACCACCGAAGTCAGCGCCTTTGTCTTGGCCTAAATCAACAAAACCGTGGCAGCGTGTACATCTTGACTATGCTGGACCGATCGACGGGGAATACTACTTGGTCGTCGTGGATTCTTTTTCGAAGTGGCCTGAGATTGTGCAGACCCGCAGCATCACTACAGCCGCTACAATCAAAATCATCAGAGAACTGTTCGCACGCTTGGGAATGCCAGAGACACTAGTGAGCGACAACGGCTCACAGTTCACCAGTGCAGAATTTCAATCCTACTGTACGGATAACGGTATCGAGCATCTCACAACTGCGCCGTTTCACCCACAATCGAACGGTCAAGCTGAGCGGTTTGTGGATACATTCAAACGGTCAATAAAGAAGATTAAGGAGGGGAGAGCGACAATGCGTGAAGCACTCAGTACATTTTTGCTGACTTACCGGAGCACACCTTGTTTTTCTTCTCCGGATGGAAAATCGCCAGCAGAAGTCATGTTCGGTCGTCCGATCCGTACCAGTTTGGATCTACTCCGTCCTCCACCAGATTCTGTGCAGTTTGAACAGCCTAGCGAGAGCCGACCCTTGAAGCGTGAGTGCAAAGCTAAAGATCCGGTATACGCAAAAGTCTTCGTTAAAAATCAATGGCACTGGGCTCCAGGAACAGTACTGGAATGTATAGGTCGTGTAATGTACAACGTTCAGCTCGACAATAGAAGGCTTGTTCGCTCCCATGTTAACCAGCTTCGAGATCGCGCTATATCGGAGGATCTCAACGTATCGACATCGACAGATAGTACGAAACTTCCACTCAACATTCTACTTGATGCTTGGAATCTTCCGGTTCGTCGTACAACGGATCCATTAGCACACTCAACACCAGTAGCACCTCTTACAAGCTGCTCTAGTTTGAGACCATCGTCAACACCAAATACTCTGGTGAGAAGGCCTACCTTATCATCGGAGTCATCGTCACAGTTATCAGTATCGTCTTCTTCATCTTCAACATCGCCAAGTTCGACATCAGAATTTCAATCTGCAAATGAAGCCGATTCAGCTGTTCAGGTACCTCGCCGCTCTTCGCGTGTCCGAAGAGCTCCGCAATGGTTCGACCCCTATCAGCTGTATTAGGAGGGGAGATGTTGGAGACGTGGACATCCCTACAACTCAACAGAAATTGCTGGGCTTACTGGTGGCAGCCCGCCTGTCACTCAGTTGACGCACCGAACAGCATCCGGTCAGGAATCAGAAAGTGATATACCATACTATAAGTAACACGCGTATTTTTACCACTCTGTTTCGTCCGCGTAATATTTTAATAAAGTATATGTTTTAACGTGTGGGTCGTGTAATCTTCTCTATCGGTCACCTCCGACCTCGGCCCACAACAGTTAGTATAGTGTAATTGCTTCTATCAGTGGCGGATCCAGGTGGAGGGTCCTGGGGGTCCGGACCCCTCCCGAAATTTTTTAAGTTGTTGAGAAATTCTTTCAATTTTAATTCGTTTTAAACTGCAATTCATTCCAAACCAGATTCGGCCATCAAAAATTAATTTAGTTAAATGAGGTTATTACTTACCAGAAATTTTTTTCTGGATCCTCCCGTGGCATCTATTCACATCTCTAATTGTCAAATTGATTGTCAAAGTAAATTTGGCATTAGATTTCGACCAGCGAATCACGACTGTATTATCATTCAGAAAATCGGCAATTTAGTAACGAAATACAGCTTTTAATGATTCGATCCAAAATTGTTTTGATTTTCATGACAGTGATGCTGGTTGTACAGAGATGTCATCCTTGACAGGGGGCTGAGCTTGGACTCACATTAGGTTTGTTCCAGTACACGGAAGTCACTCCGGAGTAAAAAGAAGCAAAAAATACTTGCTCCTTTTTTACTCCGGTTTGCTACCAGAAGAAGAAAAAAGAAAAGACGAGAGTACAGGAACGATTTTCGGCAGAGTACTTATCCAGTTTCTCATGGTACTGGAACAAACCTATTTTGACTGCCAACAGGGTGTTCGGGAGTTCCCTCTAAGAACGGTTGGTTTCAAAATCGTCCAATGAAGGGACGTTCGTTGGAGCAATTTGGACGACGTCCAAATAATCGTTCAGCAAACGTCCATCGTTGGACTCGTGTTCAACGATTTTGAAACAATTTTTTGGACGTCTCAGTGGGTTGTTTCATAGTATACTGTTTTTGTCGCTCATCAACATGTCCAATGTCGAATATATTCGTTGTATAATAGACATCTAAAGGTCGAGCCGTGCCGTATCGTGGCCCATAATTTCTTAAGCGCGAATTTCTATAATCCGTTATATTTTTGTTTGTTATTTTATCAAAGGCTCCAACCGTATTGGTCATTCGCTCGAAAAGAATAGAAATCAATAACAAAATTTGTACTACGAAAATTCGTATTATTTTTCTCTATGAATTGGATTAAAACATATAAGACTATCAATAAATCGTAATCGATTTTTCTGCCCATTTGTGGTACAGTTTTAGATGTGTAGACCATCCATAATATTACAAAATACTGGAAAATTTTTAGTGCACGAAACGAAATTTTGAAAATTCTCACCATTGCTTAGTTCTATTCCTGCCACTTGGACAGCACTGCAGTCACAGAAAAGTTGGCGGGATTCATAATTGCGCGTGCTGTAAAAATCTTAGTTGAAAAGCACTATACTAAACTAATTATTAATACTATTTGCCATTGCAGCATTTAGCGTGTACGATATTCGATGTCAGCAGATGCGAAGAAAATATAAATAACAGCTGATCCAAGTTTATCGGCTGATAAGAGATTTGTGGCCGTATAGAGGGGATCAAAAAGTTCTCGCAAGTTATTAATCTAGACGCAATAGTGTTTTGTGCAAAAAGCTTCAATGGAGGTAAACCCACTCAGCATCATTATGGTTAAATCGGACAGCAAAGGTGACCGGTTGCTGTTCCGCTATCCGTATAACGTTCCCCAACATCAGACCAGTGTGATTCCTTCTCGGAAGACACCCTACTCCATCGTACAAAACGGAGACGACATTCTACAGAATGCTCCACCAGCAGTATCCCATATCTGCTTTGGTAGGATTATGAAGTATTTGAAGAGATATCAGTGATTAAATCTAAACACATTTCTTTCTAATCAGATCAGTTGTATGGAATCTCGGATGACGTACTAGCCACGCTATTTGCGGTAAAATCGGAGCTGTGCAATCAAAAGTTTGAACTGAAGGTGAACGATGTACGTTTCGTGTCACATCCGACACTGGTAAAGATTGAAAGCGAGGACCAGAAGAATTCTGCCTTCTTCCGAATAAATATTGTATTCGCTCTGCACGCACAAGCAAGTTACTCAATTGTTAAATGCTACTATGAGTTAAGCAAACGAATTGGAGTTGCGCTACTGTACGAAGAACGCCGGGCAGGGTACCTATCAAACGAGATGAAGATGATGGTAGCATGTATAGATGAGGTAGCAGCAGCTGCTCAAGAACATGACAACGCAACCAGCGGTAACGTAAATTTATTCGATACGATTTTGCGGGATAGTAGTTTGGCACAGTTCATCAAGACAATATACCAGGATTTGTGCACGACGGGGTTGTTAAATGTTACAATGAATCAATCGGTCACGTTAAGCTTTTGTCTGCCTCAGAAAGCACACCAGTTCCACAAAAAAGGAGTCATTGTTGAGCCAGAAGCTATTGATAAGTGTTTGCACGCGTTGAAACCTTACCACGGCATGCTTCTACTGGTTGATCCATCCGAGCTTCTGGACTGTGTGCCTCCTTCCGGAGCACGTATGCTTCTTCAGCTTATTGAAGCTTACAATCCACTGAAAAGTCTTCAAAACATGGCATCTGACGCCGATCTGTTGATCGATCATGTTTATCAACTGGTGGGTCATCTTGTATACTGGGCGAAGGCTACAATAATCTATCCATTATGCGAAACTAATGTGTATGTGATAGCACCAGATGCCCAGTTGAACATCCACTCTAATTTGTCAGATAAATTCTCGACCAAATTTCCTGGCATGTCACTTTTTGAAGTGATCAGTGACTTCTCACTGCCAACATCGATAGGGCACCTGACCACGCCGTTACAGCATCCAGCTAGACAAGGCCGGTTGGCTCAGATGGTTCTGTGGATGCTACAGCATCATTTGCTGATGCAACTGCACACCTACGTCCAGTTCATTGCTTCGTACGACGAAGAAGAGTTCCATTCTGCATTGAAGGAGGATCATTCGGAAGAAGCGCGAGATACGGGGGTTGAGCAAGAACATCAACAAGTGATGAATGAAAAAATTAACGCGTGAGTATTTGCAGTACAAGAATTCGAGTTTCGTTTTGCTTTGATATGTTTTACATCCAGGTCTTGCAGTTCTCTCGCGAATGCTTCTAGTCAACCTCTAGCAGTGCCCATGAACAGAAAACATTCCCTCTCGGAAGATCTGTATCCGGATAGTCTAACGCTAGCATCGACTACTTCGAACACTCGACCCTCATCTGCCAGCCACAGGTCCAACATTAGTCATTCGAGTGTTGGTCAAACCGCCTCCAGCACTGACAACGACGAGAGCATAGCTTCGATGGAAGACGAGGATAAAATTAAACGGCTGCTTTCGGTTTTTGACGAGTGCGATCGGAAAGCTATATTAAACATTCCTGCTGCGTCCAATCCAGAAGATCTTGCCCTAATGGTACGTTTGTGGCAGGCCGGATACTTTAAAGGGGAGCACCATCTGGAAGAGATAATGTATTTCGAAAACCTAAGACGTTCACAGTTGCTTCAACTGGTAGACAAATTTCGAGGTGTTCTTATTATTTACGAAACTGAAGATCCGGCTATCGCCAGTTTGTATACGGTACCAAAACAATAGCCAGCACTGTATAGCATCCAAACAAGTGTGAGTATAACAATAAAATTTTATTGATTATAACGATGCTGCAATAATGTGAAACTAGCAGGAAAGAACAAATCCTAATCCTTAAAGTCAGGTAAACCTTCGAATGTACAGCCAGATCTTTGAATGATTTCACGTGCGGTCCATATACCACACTTGATACAGGTTTCGAAACTTTTTTCGAGAACCAATTGAGCTAGAAAACCACCGACAAAGGCATCCCCTGCACCGTTTGTATCGACAATTTGCTCTCTTGCAAGTTTTACCACGGGAAACTCGGTGACAGCACCATTATCGATCAGCAGCACGGGATCACTACCTTGAGTAATGATGACGGTACGGGTTCGGGCTGCATTTAGCTTCGGCATTGCCGCAATTTTAAGCCCAATTTCTTTCAGATCTTCAGTATCTAGCTTGTGATATTCAGCGAATGCAAGTGCTTCCTAAAAGAAATACGACGTTAATTATAACGATTACTCAATTTTTTCGTGAACTTACCGTTTCATTCCCGAAAAGAATATCAATATAGGGAAGCGCTTGGTCAAGATTATCCTTGAAGAATTGCGGGATAAACGGTGCACTAAGATTCATCATGAACGGCCTGTTTTCCGACAAGGCATGTTTCGCTACGGTAAGAATACTTTCGATGCTAACCGTTAGAAAGAAACCAGAGATATAAAAATATTTGGCGTTTTTCAAGAACTGCTCACTTTCCGGTGTTTTCAGATGCTCAACTGTAAAGTTATTAGCAGCTGCCAGATTCGCGCAAAGGCTTCGTTGAGTTCCGGTTACTAGCACAGCGCACGTTCCCGTTGGAGTATCTTGGCTGAACTGGTACTGTACATTCACTCCATCGTTGGTGGCTTTTTCCGATAGAATTTCAGAATAGCGGTCCCTACCTACGCAACCGAAAAATACGGCCACTTTCGGTCGCTGTAAAATCCACTGCGCTACACGGAGAGAATTTTGTACACTACCACCAGCGATAAACTCTGCGTTGAACATCTCGATAAGTTCTTTGTATCTACAACAAAAAACAAATGTGATAGCATACACACGTGCCGGAATTCTAAAGCAACTTACATTGGCATGTGCTTCTCCTCAGCCAAGATAGCATTGTTTGGTAACATTCCATATTTGGCAAGAAACCTTTCGTCTACAATCGCCGAGATGTCCAGGAGTGGATTTCCGCATCCCAACAAAAGACCATCTCTAAGAGGAAAAATGCGCACAACATAGATTATCAGTTTGACCTTTCGATGCTATCGCGTTATAATTCTGTCTATTTGCTTTAAAAGAGAAAAAAATTAGCAAGTACTTATCAGCTTTTGGTAATACTCGGATCAACCAAAAAAGAACTCGCAACTCCTATGTACTACATAGGTATATCCTATAGGGAATTGTGTTATGAAACACAGCCAAACAGGTTTCATTTACCTTAATTCAATCATCGTTCTGGTAGAAGATGGATATGTTTTGCACGCTTGGTCTTTATAACAAGTAATCGAACAAAATCACCGTGTGATCTACCACTTCACCGATGACCGCCAACTGACTGAATCTGATTATTATTAATTTTTGACAGCAACAATAAGCGCACCAATAAATTCCGTACGAGTTGGAAAAAATTCCAACTGCGATACTGATCAGGAGTACTTCTTCAAAAGGTCCTAAGTGACATCTATATCGAATTGAAAAATAAACGCAGAAAAATGTATGTTGATTTTCAAAACAATTCCGCATTGAATTCAAATATAAATATTTTTTGAAGCAGTTCAGATAGAAATCTATAGTAGCGTTTACCCTACAAAATACAAAAAACAATCCAGCAATGCAAAAATACGAAAATTCAAAAATGTAAAAATACAGAAACATAAAAACACAAAAATATTGAAATACTTAAATACAAAGATTCAAAAATCCATGGATACAGAACTACCAATACACAACAATACAAGACTACAAATATACAAGAATAAAAAAGAAGAAGATACAAAAAATCAAAACTACAGAAATGCATAAATAAACAAATACACAAATATAAAAACACAAAAACTCAAAATACTGAAATACAAATATACAAAAACATTTAAATACAAAAATACATACATGCAAAAATCCAAAAATGCAAAAATTCAGACACAAATTGCAAAAAGATAAAAATATTAAATAACTAAAATACAAAAGATCAAAATATCGCTTGTGACACTAAAAACTGGATTCTAACCGCACTGCGCACTTACCATTCTTCCATTAAATTCTTCTCATAGACCGGTTAGTTCGACTGGTCTGTCTATGAAAGTACCATCTCTATCAATTGAAATACATGTTTTTTGACAGCTCGCAGTTTTGAGATCACTCGCACTTTAAAAGTGCGGAGTCCAGGTTGGTGCGAAGTGCGCAATATCAATACAGTCGTGATTCGCTGGTTCCCGGTCAGCGTGGCAAGCAAAAAGTTAGCAAAAATTGAGCAAAGCGAAATTGATGCTGGCAGAATTTCTGCGAGCATTTTGCGCGATTTGTGCGAAAATTCTGGCAACGAATTCGCTGAAATGCAACAACCGTTTCTGACAGAAGCGGTTAAATCAACCGATGCTGCTCACTTTTATCCAGAATCCAGTCAGAAATGTACGGCCAAGATCTCTGCACGCTTCCTGCCACATTCTTGTCAGATGTTTTGCTCGATTCGTGCTAAATTCTACCAGGTAGGAATTGCCAGGATCTTTGCACAGTTTATGTCCGAGTTATGTCAGGGTTTTGCTCGGTTCTTGTAAAAATTTGCCAGAAAACGCGAGCGAAACCGAGTTCGCCCTAGCTCAACTAACCCAACAGGATACGCGCAGAAATCTGACAGGGCTGCCAAACCAAGACTTACAGAAATCTAGCTGAGCGGTCTCTGCCAGAAAATTTGCTCACTGGGTTGGACCACTGCTTGCCCTAATAAAAAATAATTATACACGAACATTAACCCATATAGTGGAACGATTCCACATATTGTTTGAATGTTACCCTGAACAGGTCATTAGGCTCTTATATCATACGATGTTTATTAGGGTATGTCCAACTAACGAATTTGATTCACTAGTTGGACCGAGTGACAAATGTCAAAAACTCTCCAAACGAGATGTTGGCAGTGTAAATGCATCTGCTCACATCTCTAAATATTGTCAGATTGATTGTCAAAGTAAATTTGACATGATATTTTGACGTTCAGATGTTTTTTAGTTGGACAATGGTCCAACTAGCGGATGTCCAACTGGCTGAACAACGACGTTTCAAACTCTGAGCTAGCTCTAAACTATACGATTTTCCGTTGTGATATAAACGCCCAAACCAGCCAACACAGACGAGAATAGGGTTGTGGTACCGGTAATACCGGTACCGAAAATCCCGGGAATACCGACCCATTTTTGGTACCGTAATACCGGTACTGAACAATAGCCAGTACCGGTATTTTCGGTACCATACAATTTTTTTTATGACAAATATGTTAACTCTGCAGGGGGATCTGTTTCAAAATATTGGTCTGTAAGATAACGTTTAATTATATTAATTTTCGTTCTAGATAAATCGTTGAGATATCATCTTTGTGTGGGAATGAGGTGGGGCCATCATCATAATCATTCTATAAGTTAAAGTTTTATTAGCGACATTCTGATTGGTTTCCATTATTCACTTATCTATAAAAGAACGAACAGCGATTTAGTAGCTAACAGTTTTAAACTTGGTGAACTGCTTCAAATGGGGCGATTTTTTAATTATTGGTGATCTGAAAATTCAGCAAAACTCCAAAGTTTACAGGAAAGCAAGGAGCCTTGATATGCATTAGAGAATAGTAGGCAAACGACATAAAGGTCGAAACCAATTTTGAGAAAAGCAAGAAAGGAAATGCGATTAACCTGCTCGGATTCACTGCCATTCTCGCTTTGTTTTACTGTTGTTAATATGGTTTCATTCTGTTCAAGTCGACGAAAGTCGCACCACTTAGCATTTATTGATTTCAAAGTGGCCTAGATTTCGAAATAAAAGAAGGTGCCCTATACGAAAAATATCTTCTGTGAAATGAGTATTGTCATTCCGAAGCAATTAAAAACAATAAGCATGTTTTTTGATCAGCGCAAATCAATCATCTGAGAATAAGATCATCAGTTTAAGCATTCATTTGCAGTTTGAAGCTTTTTTCGAATTTTTTAAAGAAATATTCGAGTACCGGTACTTTACCGGTACTACCGGTACTGAGGGCTTCAGTACCGTAGTATCGGTTCTCGCCAAAAAGGGTCGGTACTGCGAACCCTAGACGAGAAGGAGGGGTTTTGATAGGAGTAAAAAACGACCTTCAGAGCTCTGTTATTTGCATTCCTGGCTGCGAGCAATTGGAGCCCCAAGCAACACTTGCAACATGTCATGGCCGCGGTTTGTTGCATAACCATTAACTTTTGCTGGTGCGCTTTTTTGGTTGCTAAATCAGTTGATTAATGGTTGGTGTACATTTCTTTTCAACTAATTATGTTGCAGAAACTGCTAGTCAACAAACGGTGCTGCTCGGGGCAGATTATTGTTCGAATCTCATCGCCGAAGTTTGATATGATAGTTTGCACTGTATATCTCCCGCCCAACAGTGAGCCTTCTTTATATGATCAACATGCAATATGTGTAAAAAAATTAATGGATCTGGCGGGTGATCGAGACGTGGTTTTGACTGTTAGGGATTATAATCTTCCTCAATTACGCTGGATGTCGGATGAAAATTTAAACTGTTTGCTGCCGTTGAATGCTTCGTCGGAACAGGAAATATCTCCGGTCGAGTCTGTTTTAGTCAACGGAGTGTTTTAAATTAATGATAAAGTGAACGTGAATGGAAGACTGCCCGACTTAGCGTTCATTAGCGAGAATAGTTGCGTGGAATTGTTGGAACCACCGTTACCACTGCTTAAAATCGACCAACACCACCGACCTTTTGTATTATTGTTTGAGACGAACGATGTGAAGCAAAATGCACCTGATTTTGTATACCCGTCTGGTTTTGATTTTACCCGTTGTGATTTCGATCTGCTTAGGGCCCTATTCTCACAGTCACGTCACTTGGTGACTAGAAGGGAATTTTCTTCTAGTCACTAAGTGACGTGACTGTGAGAATAGGCCCCTTAATAGATTGTTCGCTGACATTCGATGAGAAGAGATTTTGGTCGGGTGCAGTGTTAGCTAGGGGCAGATCACTTGCGAAATTAAATGCGTTTATTTCCATCAAAATAGAAATTCATAATGTATTTTGCGTTGCGTGCAATGTTTTTGCGTTGCCTGCAATGTGGTTTGCGTTGCGTGTAAGACGTCAAAACCCTACAGAAAAACTCTAGCCCTACATTTAACAAAACGTCGAACAAAGGGGATCAGCGTAGGACGTTTGTTAAACAAACTTTTCTGCGAGGGAGTGCAAAGCTGATGCAAAAATGGAAATTAAATGCATTTTTTCTAATTTGATGCAAATTTGTTATACATTCTTCGAGTGATCTGCCCCTAGAGTGTTAATGAGGCTGTGTCATGTTTATAAGAAAAAATAGAAACTATACTTCGTCACAATGTACCTGTGAAGCGACCCCGTCGTGCTCACGGTAGCAGGCAACCTTGGTGGAATATCGAGTTACAGCATCTGCGGAACCGCCCTCGAAAAGCTAGAAAAAGATTTTTTCGCTGGAGAGATGATAGACATAAAACTGAGTTACATGCTATTGAAAGCGAATATAACTCGATGCTTGCGCATTGTTTTCGTTGCTATATTCGTCGCACGGGGGAAAACCTTAAGCAGGATCCTAATTCGTTCTGGTTGTTTGTGAAAAATCGCAAGCAGTCGCACGGAATCCCCCAACGTGTCAATTACAAGGAAATTCTCATCCTTCCTTCAAAGTGTGCAAAGTAATAACCGACCACCTTTTTCTGAAGCGTATTTGAATAGCCTGCCGATGTTTGATTTGAACATGTCGCTCTTCAATTTTTCGGTACACGATGTGGAGCTGAAACTATGGTCAGTAGATGGTACCAAAGGAGCTGGTCCGGATTATTTGCCGCTTATTGTCTTTAAAAAGTGTACTGAAGCGCTTGCTGTTCCTGCGAGTATTATTTTCAACAGGTCATTGTTCGAAGGAATTTTCCCGAGTGTCTGGAAGACAGCAGCTATTAGACCGATCCACAAGGCAGGTAGCGTGAATAATGTTGAGAATTATCGTGCCATCTCAATTTTGAGTTGCTTACCGAAAGTTTTTGAAAGTCTCGTTCACGATTTGCTGTACCCGAAGGTGCACCATATCATTTCCGAGTGGCAGCATGGATTTGTGAAAAAACGTTCGACAAGTACAAATCTTATGGCATACGTTTCGTCACTAAATAGCGCGCTTGGTGAACGTCTGCAAATTGATGCCGTTTATGTGGATTTTGCTAAAGCGTTCGATAGAGTGCCTCATTTGCTAATGGTGGCCAAACTCGAACAAATGGGACTTCCTGAATGGCGACACGGTGGATATTGTCGTACCTCACCGAACGCTGTGCGTACGTTCGCATCGATGTAATGAGATCATTTCAGTTTGTGATCGAGTTGGGTGTTCCCCCAGGGAAGTCATCTAGGCCCGCTACTGTTTATATTATTCGTAAACGATTTATGCTCCATTATACAGTCCCCTAAGTACATGTTCGCGGATGATCTGAAATTCTTTCGTGTAATTTCTTCGGCAGTCGATCTAGGCATTCTTCTCGATAGCAAATTAAGTTTCGTGCAGCACATTGCAATGTCTGCAGCCAAAGCTTATGCCGTATTGGGGTTCATCAAAAGAAACACGCAACAATTCAACGATGTATACTGCCTAAAATCGCTCTTCTGCGCACTTGTACGTAACATTCTCGAGTACGGTGTACTTGTGTGGGCACCCTATCATGTTGTACAAATAAACCGCGTCGAACGAATTCAGCGTCACTTTGTTCGTTACGCTCTGCGGATACTACCTTGGACTGATCCTATTCGTCTACCGCCCTATGAACATCGATGCAATCTACTACGTTTGCCGACTCTTGCTAGTCGGAGGATAATGCTGCAACGGCTCTTCGTGTTTGATCTTCTGGGAAACAATATAGATAGCGCGGAGTTGCTGAGCCAGCTCCGATTCAACGTACCGACCACCAGACGAACTGATTTCTTTCGGTTACCGACGTATCGTACTCTATTTTCTCAAAACAATCCGTTCAATGTATGTTGTCGTAATTTTAATGATGTAGCTGACAAATATTATTTTAACATTACTAAGATTACCTTTAAACATAGAATTAATATTAATTAAGAAACTGTCTGTACGAGTAACTCGAAGACCAGTATTAATAAATAAAAAAGCGGTCCAGTTAAAACGTGTCAAACCAGCTAATCACGACTGTAATTCAAAAATTCAATAACGCTAAATTCCCAAAAAACTCAAGAATTTAAAAACTCAAACATACTAACTACTAAGCTAACTACAAATATTCAAAAACATGAAAAAAATTAAAAAAAATCTAGAATTCAAAAACTCAAAATATCAAAAATTCAGGAAAGAAGAAGAATTCAGCAGTTAAATTAAAGATTTAAAAATTCAAATACTCAACAAACCTGAAATCATAGATTCAAAAATTTATAAATTCAAAAGCTCTAAAAATTGAAAAACATCAAGAACTAAAAAAATTATAAATCGAAAATATCAAAAATTCAGGAATTCGAAAATTCAATGATTCAAAAATTCAAATATTCGAACATTTAACAATCTGTTCAGTTTACCTCCCCTAAGCCGGGATGCTTCGGGTGGCCGGTCTACAGGCCGAAACTCATGAACGCAACCAACGAAACATGCTCCAAGCAGTATTGCAAAAAGGCCGAACACTTGAAATATGGAAAGATAAGCCTTCGTTTGATTTCAGAAATAAAATTACGTTTCTTTATACATTTACACATCTTCATTCAACCAATCAGGTATCACAGCATAAGTAAATTATCCGATGTCAGTGCGATCTGACAAACATCCTTACCATTGCAAACAGCAACCAATTTAAATGTCAGCTTTGGCCGGAATAATGCTTTTCGCAATACCTGTCTGTATTCTGCGAGACGGATAACCAGAAGCAGATTGAATCCAACAAAATGAATTGTGTGACTACCTGATTTTTTTCTTAACACGTGGTAAAGAAAAATAGTTTAGAGAATGAGGATAACCAAGTCTATTTCTTCATTGAGACTTCGATTGAATCGCATCATGTAAACCCGAACAGAAAGTAATATCTAAATTGATCGTAGAAACGTTGAATTTACAACAGTTTTATTTGTTAACAACAACTTTTCTTGTAACATCAATGTACTTATTGTTGAAAAAGAATATTTCGCAGTGATATACGTACGAAATATTCTTTGTATATAAACAATTTGCCATTCACGGGACGGCAGTTGACAGTAAGAACTGTCATACGGAACGTGCTATAAAAAGCTCTGAGATGTCATCTGACAGAACGTCATGTGACAAAAGCTTCAAGTGGGTAACTTGAGCTTTTGCATATGGACGCCGCGCATGGATGTGTTGTTTACTATAGGCAGAGGGTATGACAGGGTATGGCAGTCAATAAGGGACTGTGATAAACAGTGCATGAAATATCAATCGATATCGAACTATGTTAGCATTATATAACTTGACGAACAAGAATCAAATAAAGTTATCTCAAACCTACCTACAGAAATACTTCGTGTTTTCTTACGGTATTATCAACACTTATGATGCAGTCCTTCATGCCTCCAAAATCTACAACGGAAAAACAACGGTAAATCGATGTTTTTGATTTCAGAATGTATGGGAAAAGATCAGTTTTTTTATTGTTACATCCCTCAACAACCCCCTTTTTCAATGTAAAAATCAGCTTTACAATGAAATTGGATGTAGAAACAACAAATGTGATGATATTTCCATTGTAAATTTTCCAGAATAAAATTGTTTTTTCGTCGTAATGTAACAATAAAAAATGTTGTAATACTGTGGTGCATTTCTATTCGAGAATGTACCGGCTAAGAATAGGTTTGTTCCAGTACACACTTTGTAATCTTTTTTACTCCGATTTGCTTTCAGAAGAAGATAAAAGAGAGAAAGAGATTAAAGGAACGGCGTTCTCCATGTTTGTTCCGGAGCATTTCCAGTTTCTCCTGGTACTGAAACAAACCTAATATAATTCAATAATATTTGCTGGTATTTCAAGTAATGATCACATTGTTATCAGTAGCACTTGTGTCAGCAACATTCAACGAAAATAAATAATTTCTTAATTATTCTTCGAAGTGTTATGTCTGTTTGTCTGTGCTACTACTACTACTCACGTATGATGGGCCAATCCTTCTGTTTGCCTGACTTGCCTAGCCTTTCCGTACCATCTAAGCCAACCCATTGAGACCTTTCGGTCCACGGTAATATTTCCACCTCCTTGGCGAATACCGACACCGTGGCTCTTCGAAGGAAAACTTCAACGGCGACCAACCTTTGCTTGGCGGTCGATCCGGTGGTGCGACTGACACTGTGTTGTTTCTCAGCCATTCCATGATGGCTTCCACTCCAGCTGGAGAACCTCCCTTCGTCACTGTCTCCGTTCTGTTTAGCAGACAAAACCGTTGCCTCGTAGTGTGCACTGCGTGTATCAGAAGAAAATCACTCCTTCGCAGTTTCCGATTAGTCTGGCAACTAAAAAAACCCTGACAAAACAACAGTTTCAGCTCTCACGGGAATACATGTAATCGTGTGCTTTTACTCACTTGCTACTGGAAGGTTTTTTGCCGCGAACTTCCGACTTCGGAGAGCTTTAAGAATTCGTCCTACCGGCCACGTCCTTCACCTGGACGATCCTAGTTTTGTTGTTCCGTTCAAATGGAGATTTCTTCTTAGCAATTAGCTCTTAGCACGGATAGCGCGAATCAATCTGTTTATAACGGTGCAAACTGAGATTGCATATCATTGTTGGGCGCATTTGTTAATAGTTATAAATATCTTGTGCAGTAGCCTCAATTCTTCCGAAACTTGTACTGTCTTACGAGATTGAACCCGAACTTGACCTGATGTCCTGCTTGTCGTGCGTTTCTCACGGGAATGTTTGAAGACTTCTGTGACCAGAATATTACCAAAGAGGAGACTTCTGAAATCCATGTTGAAGAACATTTGCAGTTCGAATTCGTTGAATTCGACGAGCTATATGTTGACAAATCTGAGCAGCACACCACTAAACAATGATAATAGGAGTGTGCTTTCTGAATTCCTAGAATCGCCCAAAACACTCACACGAACAGAAAAATTGCTATTCAAGCGACGTTGTCCTGCTGTTTTAACATTGCGCCGAAGACTTGAATACCACAAGGCGAAATCTGAAGAAAACGTTCTCTCAGTTCACAATCCTGCAGCTGCCAAGGATTCTATGAAGCATACATTCATTTAAATTACTTATTTTGTTTAGTTGAAGCCGAAGAGAAAATATAATACAGCTATCAAACGAAGTCTACTAGTTAACAACACCAGCAATGTAGCAAGTTAAAACCGCATATAAAATCTTTTCGTTTTTTGCTAGCTTGCAATTCCGCGAATCGTAAAATTTACCACATTAAAAACAGTATGAAAGGTAACTTTCGTGAATTTAAACTTATTTCTCCTGGGAATTGAGGAACATTGAATTGTTTTCTCTAATCAATGGGTTTTGATCCCCTTCAAAAAAATTTAAACTTAATGCTACGTGGCACAACTTCTGACCCTATCCTCCCTTATTCACAAATTTGGTGTAGACTTTTGTACGGCCTATGTACGTACATTGCTAGCTGGTGGAAAATAATAAACAAAGACGGCAAAAGCAAATGGGATTGTTTTCAATCAGGAGTCCCGAATAGAAATGTACAGTAACAAAACCATGACTTTCACGGTGACAGTACAGTAATTTAACAATAATTTACAGTAAGTTTTAGTGTTATGCTACAATACAAAAACAATGAACTTTAACGTTTTTACAGTAAATTTCAATGTAAAATAGACTTTTACAGTGAAAAAGGGGGGTGGTTATGTATCTTAACATTAAAAAAATCAACTTTTCTTCATACATTTTTTTCTCGAAAACAGTAAAATTTAATGTGAATGCACTGTATCAGTTTTTTGTTGAACAGTGAAATTTATTGGTACATGAAATTTTATTGTAAATCTACTGTGAGAACTTGGCATCGAACAATGTTGAAACAGTACTAACTATAATATTGATTGTTTTATGATTGTTTGTAGGGTACATGTTATTGTAAAATTCTATCCGGGGTGTTCGTGAGACCGGGCGACAAGAACTCAATACCCTCCAAAATGCTACGTCATTTATGCATGACCCCAAATGCAAATGCGAGTTATTACCGGGCGAAAACAGAAGTTTTTAACTGCATTTAGAACATTTTCAATAGGTGTGCTAGATTTGTTTTACTTGCGTAGTTGCGATGCCTCCTGACAATTAGATTCAAAATGCAGACATATTCCCGCTAATTGATTATATAAAACGTCATGCTAATGATAACCTTGTACCAAATACAAATATGTATTGTATTTGCTTGTACATTATGCCAAAACATTTTTTTCATTTCAGTGGAGCGGTGAGCAGAAAGGCCATCCTTCGATGTAAAAGTTTCTATCAGTTGGCATAAACAATTCTAACAAAATCAGCCATAATATAAATATTCAAGAAAAGCTTCCAATTTTCAAGATAAATTCCGCGGCGAAAACGATAAGTGCGCTTCGCGATTTTACCGCTTAGAAGGGGCCCGTACTCACTATGGAGAATTAGAAAGGTGGCCATATTTTGAACAATAATTATAAATCTAGAGAAAATTTTCAATAGGACGTAAGTAACATTACGACGTCATTACAACACTTTGCGCTAATTTTCCAGTACATATCGAACCGGCGGTTTTTACTAGAATATTATGCAAAGAGTAGAGTAGTAAATGTTGAAATGGCCGAGTAATGAACAGAAAAGAAAGACCCCAAAGAGAATCTCTCATTGTTACTTACGTCCTATTGAAAAAATTTTCTCTAGAAATTATGTCAATATTCTGGTTCCAGTTGAAAATCGAAATATTGAACTTGCGCCTTTTCCCTATTTTCAGAGTGGGAAAGTAATGCGCATCTTGTGTACATGTTAGAGAATCAACTTGCGCATCATCTACACTAAAGACGGTGAATCCCTCTAAATAAAGACTCGACATGTCAATCGTTTGTTTACCATTTATCTGTCAGTGTCATTCCAATCGAGGGCTTTTGACAGGTCTCGTGGTCGATTGGAATGACACTTTCTGATAAATAATAAGAATAAGATAAAAATGGCGAGTCTTTATCCAGAGGGATTCAGCGTCTTTAACGAGTTCACTATTTCGATTTTCAACTGCAACCAGAATATTAGGTTTTAGTGGGCCGGCCACCATCGTTCTTTTCACCACGTGCTTACAAGACTTGTTTCGATAACCAATTGAAAAAGAACTTGGTTTTATTGATGTTATATTTTGCGAGCCCAGTTGGCAAGATTATTTCAGCAAACTCCCCTATCTATGAGTTACATAATTTACATGCGGATGGTCTCATAACGCTATGATCACTCATATTATATTGTACGTTTAATTGGAAACGAGCCATTCAATCATTTTGAGGCGAGGAATTGAATTGGCGCATTTGATAATAAATGCTGCCAAGAGTAGTGGTAACTTGAGATTTTAAACTTGATTTTCTCGAAATGTCATTTTTCCCAAAAATGGTTTTCCGTGATCACGAAATCGGCACAATCCAACTTAAAGATGCACCAATTGCATAAATTAGGAGGTTTACCCCAATTTAGCTTCTTAAGCGATAGCCACAAAAGATTCGGTTCACTTTTATGCTCATCAGTAAAAAACAGAACGTCTGTACCAACGGGACATCAATCCTGACCGGTCGTTCGAACATACACGTAAGTTGCGTTTTTTTATTTTTTAATTTAGTGCCTACCTAGCGGTCCAGTCGGCTGTTAGAAGAATCCGAAACACAAAACATCAGACTTATCAATAAAATCATGATAAGTCTAACCGAACAAACAAGATCGAAGAAATAAAAAAAATAGTATTAACCAAAGGAGAGAACAACTCAAATTTAGTTGAAATCAAACAAAGATTCTGTTGGTTTGTAATAAAGGGATCAGTTCGCTCTAACAAATTTTCATTTGTTTCAACAGTGTTTCTAATTGGGGAAGTATTTGTTAAAATAAACCAAATACATGTATTCGAGAAACGCCCATATCAGTTTGAAACAGCCATTCGTCAAGTTTGAAATTCAACTAAACGTTTTGTTGTTTCAAAAAGGCTTGATTCTTCTACGTGATGGAAAAGGACTGCACGGACAATAAAATAATTTTAATAAATTGGCGTATGCTGAAAAACGTCGAAAAATATGTATTTCCCATGTTTAATGCTTGCTAATTATTTACTTTAACTTAATTTGTCAAAAAAAACTGACTGAAAACTGTGCGTCTAAAGTTTCAGGTTTTCGTATGTTTTATTTACAATAAGGTTTTTCCACAAAATTGCACCATATTTTATTAAAGTGTCATTCATCCCATAAGAAATACATTGCGACGAATCGTGCTCCGAATAGCGCTACGAATCTTGCTGTGACGAAAAATAATCGTTGCGTCTCTTTTGGAAAGGCACGGACAATATATCGATGTAAAACCATCTGACACCGCTAGACCCCTTGGTTGAAAAATTTTACCGCTCGTTGCTCGCTTGAAAACAAATTCGCCACCGGACGTGACGAAAACGAAACGACGAACGACGGAGAAGGCAGCAGCGAAAAAAGAGTAGTCGACGACTGCGACGAAAAAGAGGAAAAGTAAATGCAGCAGCCTCGAAGAAGCTCATCGGGAAAAACTCTAAACCATTTCGAACCGTTTTCGGGACGTTTTGAGCGTGAAATATGTGCGTTTAATGGACAAAAGTGTTTGTATGCTGATTATCTGTGCACAGAGATTGAAAATAGCTCGGGAAAGCCTCTAGAAATAGCGTTCCGGGCAAAGTAGGAAAACGTAAGTAGAATCTGTTTTTTTTTCCTTTTGCAAAATCGATTCTTCGGTGAAAAGAGGACTTGAGTAGCCGTTCATTTTCACCCGAAAGGCTATGGCTACTAGTTTTCAGCTATTAGTGGCATTTATTGGTACGTTTTAGTAGTCCGTTGCTTCTAGTAGCTTTTAACTAAGATTTTGGGTGTACTTCGCCGCGATATTGTATGCCCGTGTTGGTGATGTGAAAAAGCCATTCGTATTTTTTTTCTCCATTCCTGGTCGAGTGTTTGTGTTGTTTCATGGAGTAACATGGAGAAGTGAAAAGGTAGCGATGAAGGAAAATTATTTTTTTGCCAGTACTCAATATTGGCAAAATGTGTTAATTTTGTGATTTTTCATTTGGATTTCAGTAGATATAGTGTGGGAAAAGCCGAAAAAGGTATGTCCAGCTCGATAGAATGCAAAATGGAACGGGTTTGTCTAGTCTTACAACGGCGAAAAGAAAAAAAAGAAGAAGGAAGTCGAAGTTTTGTGCTGGGTGTGGAAGAGAAGAGGCGAAAGTGAGAGAGCGAGGAAAAATGTCGAAGGAAGATTGTGTCATGAAAACGATGGAATTTTTCATCTCACTGACGCTCGTCCCGGATAGGAATCGGAAATTTTATAATACCGAGTAGGCTTACGTGCGATGTTGTTCATGTTCATCCAAGCATGTGTAAAGCGATGTCAACTTTGACTATTTTATTACGCAACAAAAACAAGAATCTCACGAAGCGGATTGTGAAAATTATCAGACTTCACGTAGGTTTTGCTGCGTTCTCTGTTATTCTGGGTCCGTGATTAATGCTATTTTAATTTACCCTGTCTCGTAGTGCCCGTGAAATAGTCGCATCCATTTCAGTCGAAAAGAAACATCTAGATCCGGGATACAACATCCAATAAAGTTTGACAGATCAACCGTTCGAGTTCGTATGTATTTTTCATAGAATACTGCGACGGCGGACATTTTCTTTTGCCATTAATCAATCGTGCTGGCAGAGTTGAAAAAATCCGCGACTCTAATTGCCGTTATCGGATTCTTGTTTCTGCGGACTTCTCTTTCTGTCTCACTGGCTGTAGCTGTACTCCATCTCGTCCTCACTTCGCGATTCGTGGTTACAGTAATGTGTGTGCGTGTGGACTTTCAGTTAACGCAAGCACCAAGAAGAAAACCCGCGAGTAAATCGCGACGAAACGTACACAACCGCAACGCGGACGGTTACCAAGATGGTAGCCTGCATTGGTAACGATAGAATATGAAAATTGAATCTCATTTGAGGTTAGATAGTTGAATTTGAATGACTCAACCAACTGAGTTACATACCTTGTTGGAAATGTTTGATGGTTGTTTATTGAATTTTATGAAAAATACCTTTTCTGTATGATCTTGGTTACGATGGCACATCACTAACACGTCGATGGAGTTAAATAAAAACAGGCTATAAATCGCGAGCTGGTGTGTGTTATTTTTGTATTGAAACACTGAATTGAATTCATTTTTATCTTGTTACATTTTTTTGCTGCTCGTCGCGGTGGTAAAAATAACGCAACGCCATCGTCCGATTCGTGCGAGATCGTAGTCATTTAGTTTGGTATCGTCGATTTAAATGCTAGTTCAGGGTGAATTCTGAACATTTGCCTCAGGAAGTCATGCAAATGCAAAAGCGAATCGCAAATTCTTTCGGTATTTTTCCTAGTTTCTTTGTACTATGCTGACCTACAGCTTTAGTCAAGACTAGTGCAAATATCGAAAGTGAAAATAAACGGCAAAATTTGTTGTTTATAAAAGATCTACTTACATGCTGAAATTTTCAAGTAATTTCTGCTTACACCAAATGGATGCAGCTCACGTACAAAAAATATGCAGCTTTTTCTTGCATTTTACTGTTTGAATATAGTATTGTTGGTTGTATTGCAATTATTCTGCACAAATATAATATTTACAAATCACAGTTGGCTTGCGTGCAAGGTTGGAGGTCAAAATGTACTAGGACAATTACGACCCGTTATTACCAATTCTTAATTAACTTCATTATTCGAGCTTATTAATTAACTTCATTGTTTGAGCTTTATTTTCGATGTAAAATTGTGTGCTGAATCCGCAAATGAAGTCGAAAAAAAGTATAGTGGAGCATCTTTCGATTTTTAGTAAAAAACGAATTTTATCTTTAAAATGAAAAGTTTGTTTAGTAAAATTCAAATATGTTTGGTTATAGCGCATTTATATGAAATATTGTCATGCTAGATTAAAGATAAGTTAATGTACTCTCGGTTGTAAGAACATTTTGTATTATTGCGATTAATGGGTCTTGCGTTATTTACGAGTATGTTGAACTTTTCTTATTTTTTTTAACTTAAAGAAAAAATAGGATTTGGGAAAATAAAATCCGGCTAACAACCAATTAAAATAATTATTAGATTAAATTGGACGAAAATTGTGAATGTCATTCAATGTTGTGTACACTGGGAATTTTATAGCTTCTCTGCGTCAAATTATTAAACCGTCCGAATCCCATGTTTTTTCAAGGGTTTGTTTAATAAAATATTAGGCATTCTCTGCTATAACTCTGTTAAACAAATAAAATGGCGAATTTGATCTGGGGTAATATCTAACCTCGTTTATCCAAATGATTCAAGACTTCTGGTATCAATATTTTCAGGTTCAGTCTAGTCTAGTGATCTTACGATTCAACATTCGTTGTAAACTGAACCCTCCCAAAAATCTTAAAATTCCTATCATGAAAGTCTACCTGCTAAACTAAGGGTTGCACAAAAGAAGTTAGAAAAGTATAGACTTAGCACTTTGAACTTCATATCCTTCAAAGTTGGAGTTCACCTAAAGTATCGTGATACAGCTCTAACGCTGATATTTGAAGGAAAGCCGTACCTAGAACAATTTGTGTCCGCCGAGTAATTTCCGCCCGTCTTCAGAAGAATCGCTAATGCAATCCGGCCCATTAACGACCCTGCTGAGAACTCCGCAATGATTGGCGATGTCACTATACCAAATTGCACCTCCACTATACTGCCGCTATACGCATAAATCTCCCATGTGCTATGGGATTCCCTATACACTTGGGACAATTATGCGTAGAGCGGCAGTATAAACGGGTGTCGATGCTGAGCGTGTACTTAGACGCAACACAGTTTGTACTATGGAAGCCCTCTATTACCCTGCCACAGTCGAACACTTCTCGCCAGCATTCAGAAGTCGTCCCGGTTCTGTGTGTGTGTGGGATGGAAAGGGTCTACGAGTCAGCCACCAATAATGTAACCATTTCTCTCGTAGACGACGATCGTCGTATTCCTGGGCGTGACAGTCCTTTCGATATTGTTCATGGGATTGACAAAAGAACTTTTCAACGCACTCAAAATGTCACTATGGCTTTGCTCTGTGCTGAACTTGATCAACGTGGCGACATGTCCTGGCATTCCTCATGATTTTTCGCGCTCGGGATTTTTGTAGCGGCCCCATTTTTCGTCGTCGGTTACAATGCGATGCAGAAATCCTTTCCGATTTTGTCTTTGAAGCAGTTTTTCACAAGCAAAAACGTCGTTTGGTATCTCGGTTTCAAATCGTACGGAACTCAATTTTCTTGTTTCTGAATCATTCCCATGGCCTTAAGATGTTTTGATATACAGTTAAGGACCGTTTTTTGTCACACCTTGGTGAGTTTCAGGCTGATAAAACGTGTACATTGACAAAAACGGGTACATTGACAAAATATGCTCAAGAAAGTATTTACTCGAAATCATCTTGGTTCGTCTGCTAGAACCTATCAAACTACTATCTATCAATTTTTATATGAGGCCGACAGATCGGGTCAAAAAGCTGATAAAATCAGATCTTCACTGTAGCTTGCTGAGTCACTCCCAGTGATTTAGCTAGCTCTTCTTGCGTTTGGCATGAATCTTCTTCGAGTAGTGATTCAAAGCTATCTTTTAATATTTTTTCTTTTCCACCGCCATTCTTGACGTTGAAATCTCCTTTTCTGAAACGTTGAAACCATTCACGAAGGTTTTTTTTTACTCGAAGCAGCCTCACTGTGAGTATTTAAGAGCATTCGATGAGCCTCAGCTGCGGTTTTATTGAAATTGAAGCAGAAAATGAAAACATCTCGCTAATGGCGAGAATTTGGCTCGAAAACAGACATAATTTTGGTCTACGTATTTTGCTCAGCACCCATCGCTGTAGTCACATAGCGGAAACTTCGCTGAAACCGCAACGCCCTCAACAGTCATAAGACATCAAGTGGTGGAGTGCTTATCGCCGTTCGCAATGGTTAAAAAGTCCGAGTGACTGACGATGATTCGGTGGACGAGCTCCAAGTAATTGTGGCTATTAGTGAAACTTGTCGATCGCAATCGGTTACTGTCGTGTCGTGTATTTTCCACCTGATAGAATCCGTGATTCCATCCTGATAGATGTGCATATTTCTTTCATTTCTTTCATCTGGATCGCCACTCTGACTGATGATATTGTTATACTGGGCGACATCAACTTACCTGGCTTGACGTGACTGCGAAAATTAAGTATCAAATTCACGGTCCGCGCGCGATCATCTAAGAACACACGCGAATATGCGAATGGAAACACGGTTATAAAACCGAATTTATACATGCGAAGTCACATGCACGCTAGCACACGCGACATACAAACGCCCACGCGATCGAACACGTTAACGGACAAACGCTCGAGCCCCTCGTGATGATGCACGCGATCGTGACGTCCCTATGTTTGCACATGTCTGTACCGTACAACAAATATCATTTAGAATCACGACCCGCTGCAATTGATCTCGTCTGCAATTGTAGCTAGTGATTCTGACGGGTAGCTCTTCCGACACCCTAGCTCTACAGACCCAGTAGAACAACTCTCGAAAAAACATTCACACACTCTTACGCAATTAGTGAGCATCCACGCCAACTCAGACAAGTATGCACCCCTGGACTCGAACGCTAAAACTTACACATTCTACGCACAAACCACCACAGTAGGACTCACAATTAGACATATACATACAAAATCACACGTAATTACAGGTATTCGTCTGGCAACCGGGTGAACTGCATCTTAAACGCAGAACTTATCATTTCAATGATGGCCTTGGATCTGCGTTGCCTGTGTTCAAGGCACCATAGCTTCGTCCGTCAGGTCAAGGATGTATGAAACCCGCTACCCACCATCCTCGGCCCTAGCTGCCCATAAAGGGATAAAAAACGTAAAGAACTGCTCATGTCTTTAAGAAGGCGTCAGTCCTTGTTTTTCTGACAAATATATGTATATTATTATCAGAAACGTAAGGGTTGGTGATCCACTCATTTGCCCGGTTTATCCAAACTTAGGGGTTGACTCCTTTCAAACATGAGCAGTTCTTGGAATCTACATGCCAAATATGTTCGCAAGCAAACTGTTGATCTGCTCGTTTGCCTGGTTTGCATAAACATAAGAGTTGATTCTTCTTTCAAACATGAATCGTTCTTTGAATCTATATACCAAATAGCCCTTGACATCTACACATAACCTAGACCAAGGAAAAGGGACCTGCCGGCGGAAGTGGCGGTCACTCTCAAGCAAACCTGTGATCCACTCAATTACTTGGATTACTCAAACGGGCTATCAACTAGTTGAAGTCCGACGAAGCGGAGCGAAGTCGGACAACACCAGATGTAAAGCGATGTGGCGTAGCCTAATAACAGAATTCAAAGTTTCTTTCCAGTTATGCCAAGCGACAATTATGCTAAAAACCATTATGATAGCATGTCACCTGTTGTCATTTCAAATGAACATTATGCCAAATGAACTTATGCCAAACGACGTGCTCCCATTCTGATTTACTTAATCGACCGTCATGTGCCAAAACATACACTTTGTACCAATCAACCGTTCTTAGACGATTAAAAAATGCCAAAAGAGCCGCATTTTTATCAAAAAAATAATACGCATCGCAAAACCACTACTTTCAACTCAACCACGAATACAAACAACAAAGCAGACGCGCCTGTTTAAGACACCAGTGAAACGTCGAGCGTCAAGTGAAATCTAAGCCAAAATCGTTCTGGAAGTATGTGCAAGAGCAGCGAAAAGAATCTGGTTTACCATCTCGTATGCCATTCAATGGAGTTTTAGGCACCGCGACGGTGAAGAAATTTGCCAAATTTCTCTGACAAATTTTCAAATGTTTTTTTTTACAATGCCTTACACTACAAGACGTCGCTGCTGGTGCCAATCTCACTTTTTTCTTGTTTATTTGACACGGCTCATTGCGTCAGCATAACTGGGTCGTAAGTCTTTTAAGATTTTTACAACATGTAAAAAAAATTGTTCACTGGCGTCTTGTTGACGTAGCTTACTACTGCATGTTGAGATCCTCTTCCTTGGTGGTGAAAAATGAGGTGCGTTGTCTTCCGCACCTTGTGGGTCATTCGGTCCGTCTTCTCTCGCGTTTTCATTTCGCGTGGTATTGGTTGTTGGTTTGGAGACCTTTGGTGTAATCGTTGTTACTTCGATGTTGGTAATGGCAGTTGATTTAGTGGTACTGGGTCCGATCGTTGTTAAGCTGGTGTTTGTTACTGCCCGGTCCGCAGTCGTTGGTTTACCAACCGGTTGTCGTTTAGCATACGACGACTACCGGTTTTGGCCGTAGCAGGTGGAATTCACTTAGCAGCCTCTGCGCAAGCTTTCCGTGGTGTAACGGCTGATCGCAATATTCGAACGTAAGAATCTGCCCTGGATATGTGACTAGCGTTCGTTGAGAATGTGCAATACCTTGAGGGCATCTGCCTGAGATGGTCAAGTAGGAGGGAATTGGTTTTGTCGGCCGCATTCTCATTACACGAACGCCGTTGCGAAGTCCCGGGAAGACATTTCTCCAAGTATCTTCCTTAACACTGTCCATCTCTCCGTATTTTGTCATGAGTTGTTCGATAGCGGCGGAACTAGTACGTGGTGCCAGGTCATGTAGCTTTATTTCAATACTGTGATCAATATACGTCGGGATGCTTTTAAAAATACCATTACATTCGAAGACGTGTTTCAAGTTGTTCTGTGAAGCGAATGACTGCTTGACTAATGTTTTTGAACGTAATCAGTACCCCATGACGTAAATGATGGAATTGCACATTATTAACTTCTGCTATGTTGAGCTTCATGTTGCTTCATTTCACGAATCGATTGTCTTACCGGACATTTCGGGAAGTCGACAGCAATACAGTTTATCCTGTTACGGGGTATACTCTTGCTTTGCATTGCCACTCATTGTTTGTTCACGTTTCACACATTAGGTAGAAGGAATCAATTTTTGCTTTTGCAAATAGACAAAGTGGCGGCGTCCGAGTAAATTTCATAACTTGGTCTGCTATATCAGCGGAGCGATTTATAGCTTCTGAACAGAGCAAGATGAGAAACCGGACTGAACCAATCTCATTTCTTCTAGGACCGAATTTGCGTCGATAATGTTGCCATTCTTGCAATAAATTCCAAGTTCAAAGCATCTACTTCCTCGGGCCCAGATTGGGTTTCTTTGAGTTTTGTCTAAAAGAGCTTCAGCGGGCTTCTTGAACCACTTCGGTGAGTCTTCTTCACTATTTTTATATTCCCTTTCTGCTGGAGTACCGAAACAAGACTATTCGAGCTTAGACCCTGCAAACGCTACATTGCAGAAGCCCAACACGGTTTTTTAGCTAAACGATCTACAACGACCAATTTGGTCTCGTTCACAAGGTATGTACTCGATGGATTCCCAATCGATGCTAATTTACATCGATCTATTTGCGGCTTTCGACAAAATCAATCATGATTTCGTAATAGCGAAGCAGGACAATCTCGGCATTTATGAACAACTGCGCTGGTTTCATTCCTACCTCGATGGAAGGCCCCAAATCAGCATTAAGGACTATTTATCTGCACCATTCCTTGGTACATCCGGCATCCCGCAAGGAAACCATTTCGACTCAGTAATATTCCTCCTCTACTTTAATGACAATGATGATCATACAAAGTTACAGGGACTTTTTCCCGCCGCTGAGATGAAATTTTTTCGCAAATACGAGATACAACGGTTGCCAAATTTTTCAAGAGTGAACTGGACAGCTTTAGTACGTAGTGTTATCGTTCTCCGTATGTTATATAAACATAATGGTTTTAATCCTGAGTAAATACGCAAATGCGTCACGTTCGCGCGGAAACGCCATCTGATACAGTTTAACTACCATTCCTTCGAATCGAGCATTCCAAGACACTCCCGCCAAGGATCTCGGTGTCATCGTGGATTCGGGACGAACGTTTACTTTAAACCACATACTTCGTACATCGTGAATGAGGTAACTGGGGTTAATCTTCTGAATAGCGAAAAACTTTAGGAACGTGTACTGTCTAAAAAGGTTTTATAGTGCGCTGGTTAGATCAACACTGGAATATTAAACTAATAATTCAATTTTTTTGGTCTTTTGGCTTAAGTGCCAATACTTTATTTAGGAGTGGTGGTATCCAACGGGGAAATACGATCGGAAATGGTGAGTGAAGCTAAGCAATCATGTGAAAAAAAATTCCCCACCCAGAGGCGAGACTCGAACTCGCAACTTTTGAGACTCCGGCCCAATGCACTAACCCTTATGCTATCCCTGGGTATCTAGCGGGGAAATTAAATAGATCAAATGTGTTGGGGTGATCAGCTGCCGTTGTGTGTGATTCCTCGCTTTGCAGGCAGGGTACGATCACCATCGCCAGTGGGATAATCATATGTTCTTCATACTATGTTGCGGTTCGGCTTCGCCTCATCAGAAACCGACACTAACGTATTGTCGGAATAGATTAGCGCCGGCTTGACGCAAATCCCTTAAAACTAAAACACACTATGTGTTTCAATCAAACGGCTGATCAAACGTGATGTCCCGTTAGAGCAGAAGTTCTGTTTATGCCGATGAGACACAAGTGAAGCCGAAACTTGTCTTGGCTTAGCAGGCCTATGCGAAAGCACTATGTTATATTTCACCCTAAGGAGGAAAATTTGGTAAAAACCAAAATTTCTCACTAGGGTGAAAATTTGTTGGTATAAACCAGTCTTTGTACAGGAGGGCTTCACTTGTGTCTCATCGGCATAAACAGAACTTCTGCTCTAACGGGACATCACGTTTGATCAGTCGTTTGATTGAAACACATAGTGTGTTTTAGTTTTAAGGGATTTGCGTCAAGCCGGCGCTAATCTATTCCGACAATACGTTAGTGTCGGTTTCTGATGAGGCGAAGCCGAAACGCAACATAGTATGAAATAAGGATTTGTGCCCTCCTGTACAAAGACTGGTTTATACCAACAAATTTTCACCCTAGTGAGAAATTTTGGTTTTTACCAAATTTTCCTCCTTAGGGTGAAATATAGCATAGTGCATATGTTCTTTCTGGGATGTCACCATACCCAGGGATAGCATAAGGGTTAGTGCATTGGGCCGGAGTCTCAAAGGTTGCGAGTTCGAGTCTCGCCTCTGGGTGGGGAATTTTTTCACATGATTGCTTAGCTTCATTCACCATTTCCGATCGTTTTTCCCCGTTGGATACCACCACACAGTGGGACGAGCCCGGACTTAAGTCCATATATGAAGGTTATGCGATATTCTCAGTAGTATTTTTCTCGTATCAACTGAGCCATTAGAGACATTTTCGCGAGATTTTAGGTGATTTGAATGCAAAATGAATTTTTGACAGCTTTTTGAAGGGCATAACTCAAGTGTTTTTTGCATTATTTGACCATAGGAACTACATACGGTTATTCTCGTTTTTCAAAGAAACGGTTGATTTTATGAATTGCGTTACTTCACCAAAATAATCCGTGTGATAAAATTACATCGTAAAATCGCCAAAAATAAGTCACTAGTTGGTTTAGTCAGTGTTTAGATAACTGTTTGTCATGAATTTTTATTGAATTCGAACTTCTAAAGCGATAACAACAACGACGCCCGTGAATGCCCGCGATCACACTATGCTCATTCGAAAGCTTTTCATTTTCTCTTTAAAATGAGCCTATGCTAGTTTTGCGAAAACTTGCGATAAGCAGTCAAAATTTGAAAAAACTGTGAATGGAGACGCATGGTTATTACTGATATTTAATTTGAATATTCACTTTATGACTAGAATAATGACACTAATTTATGCACAGCAATAATAGCATTTAGAGCATGATCTACAAGGGTTTTACTAGTGATCAAGAGTAAGGAGCCGAATGGGAAGTATGGTTTTTAAGTGGTAAAGGAATTAAGAATGTTTAAAATTCAGTCAATATTTTCAACCATCTGAAATGTGTCATAAAATGTTTCATGAACTATGTTTGCTAACTTACGCAATAACTGTCAAATTGAGTGAACACAGTTGAGTTCTAGTCATTTGATAAGACTTTTTTTTCGAGTTTGCATAGCGCTGATATAGCTTAAAGGTATGCGATATTACCCTAATAAAATAAGACCATTTTTAAATGAACCATTAACGCGAAAAAAGGATTTTGGATTTATTTTAATTTAAGGTATGAAATAAGCAATATAAGCAACTTAAAACACACCTGCGAAAACAAAATCGTTAACCATCTTGTTGATTAGTGAATGTAATCAATATTCCACTAAGACGCTCAAAATGTTTGTTGTGAAAATGAAAAAAATGGAGTTTTCATACCAAGTAACCCACTAATGAATTAAACGTTCCAAAATTAATCGATCACATCTTATTTCATCCTTAAAAATAATATAGTCATTTCTAAAGCCACATAATGAGAATCAATTCGTTTCAATACGGAAAATAAATTCCAAAATTACAATTGAAAGAAATCTTTATAAAAGACAAAATATTTACTTTTAAGCCACTCTAATAAATATTTATTTATTTATTGTCGTCAAACAAGAGTAGACCGTTTTGTTACAACGATAAAATATAGTATACACTTAAAACATAAAATACTAATAACTAAACTAAACACTATCTGGTTTACATAGCACTACTTTAGGATGTTCTTTATAAGCGAATAGAATTGAAATATTTTTTTAATTTGCTTTTTGTCATTGTTAAGTCAATAGCTTCGCAGTGCTTGTTGTAAGTTGCCATCATCTGATTTAATGGTCCAAACTTGGCATAATTTGTACGATAATTGTTTGTTATAAATGTATTTCGGATTCGTAACTGCCGGGAAGGCATATAAAAATTAAGTTTAGATAGAAGTTCGACTGAATCAATACGACACGAAATGATATCGTTTAGAAATGAAACCATTGCATATTCTCGGCGCTCTTTTAGTGTTTGGATGTTAATGAGCATACAGCGAGCTTTATAAGATGGGAGAGGAAATCGTGTCCAACCTATTTTGCGAAGTGCAAACAATAAAAATTGCCTTTGTACTGATTCTATTCTTTCTTCATGTGTGATTGAGAAAGGTGACCAAACTATGCTACAATATTCCAGTATTGACCTTACATACGAGATGTATAATGTTTTAATTGTATATGGATCATTAAAATTGTAACTAAAACGCTTTATAAATCCAAGCATGTTATTTGCTCTATTGATGATTGTGTTGTAATGGTCAATGAATGTAAAGTTAATTTCTATTTTCTATAACCAACATAAGAATTCAGCGTACAAAAATGTCTTTAAAAATTTTTTTAACCTTCACAGCAAAATAATTATTTTTGAGCCACCCTAATGTATAATAATTTTTTTTGCAGATATTAATATCAAAAACGGTTTAGCACACGAAAATTAATATACACAAATTTTAAGAACGATTTAGAAAAAAAAAAAATTTTTGAGACACCCTAATGAATAGTAAATGTTTATTTTTGAAATGTTTTAATATCGAAAACGAATTCAACGTACCAAAATTACATAAAGACGTCCTATATGAACCGATACGGAAAAGTTTGGACTTTAGTCCACCTTTTGTTCTAAGTCGTGCCACTGTGCACCAGTCCTAAATAAGGTATTGGCACTTAAGCCAAAAGACCCAAAAAATTGAATTATTAGTTTAATTCGAACGGGCGGGTTCGCTCCCGTCATACCTCTGTTCACTGGGCAAGGGACCAGAAATCGACAATCTTCATTAGCTCTGTCACCCACCGAAGTACGATGGGTAATGAACTAAAAATTAGACATCAGACGATTATAAAAACCCGGGCCTTGGTATCTAGCGGGGAAATTAAATAGATCAAATGTGTTGGGGTGATCAGCTGCCGTTGTGTGTGATTCCTCGCTTTGCAGGCAGGGTTCGAACACCGTCGCCAGTGGGATAATCATATGTTCTTTCTGGGATGTCATCATACCCAGGGATAGCATAAGGGTTAGTGCATTGGGCCGGAGTCTCAAAGGTTGCGAGTTCGTGTCTCGCCTTTGGGTGGGGATTTTTTTTTCACATGATTGCTTAGCTTCACTCACCATTTCCGATCGTTTTTCCCCGTTGGACTGCAATATTGTTTTGTTGTTTGGTATCTGTACTACCAGAATGGAGTTGACAGGATCGAGACTGTCTAATGCCGATTCATACAATTTGCTGTTGGACTACCCCCATGGCGAAAAAGATTTCAACTGGTGAGTTAACAAAATCGTTGTCGGTTACTACAGCTCGATACTCCAGGCTTCCAGAGGGACTGCCCTCGAACCCTGTTCGCCTCGAACTTACTGTCTGACAGGGTGACTTACTCTACAATCCTCGGATGCTTGGATCTTCCAGACCACAATCGCGCTTTGTCTAATAACTCCACTGCGACTAGCGTTCAGGAGTCCCAACTCAGGCCGTTAGAGCACTGTTATCGGATTTCAGAGTATTTTTAACAGGGTGGCGACGGTATTTTAGTTCTTCTTGACGAGGGATTCGATAAAAACTAAAATATTGACCATTCCTAAATGTAACTGGTTTAACCAATCACCATTGGGGCCAAGGGGTATGATGGTGTAGATACAACAAATAATCAAATTATTTAGCTAGTGGCGATATCACAATAATAATATTTTCTTTTCGCTTCAGATAGTACGACACAATAAAATAAGAATAGAGTATGAATACTTTCCGGAAATTCCTTTGTTGATCACAAAGCAGCACCGAGCGTAATGCTACGAGATATATTTCAAACGGTTGGAAATATAATGCTTAAAGGCACGGAAAGCAAATGTTTGGATGTAATAACTATGATAACTGGAATTTAAAATGGTGCTCGCTGACGATCTGATTCCACGAGGCGTTCTACCGACGTTATCCAAGCGCTGGAAGAGGTGAGCTCCAGCAAGTTGGATCTACCGAAAGGAAGGTACCGATACAGATCGTGAGTTTTATAAGATCTGTAAGTAACATTAATACATATATTAAATGTATAATTCAAGATAGTTCAGTGGATGGTGCTGGGCCTATGGCCTTCGACTGGCATAATCAATTTTTATTGTTTTCATGGACTGTTCGGTAGGTGTATGCTTTACCACGGTCGTACGAGGTAGATAGGTTTCTAGTGGAAGAGTTTACTCCAACTAATTTGTCATTCATCCCTAATTTACATTTCATTGTTAGGAAGAACAATCATTGAACTACGTTTGAAGAATACCACAAGACTATATGGAATGACAACCATCTAGCAGAAGGTTCTACCAAATAATGATGTTTGCACTGATAGTTGATCAGAATGAATACGATTTTTAAAATGGAAAAGTTAAAGTAACCTGGGTTTAAGCAACATTCCTTGTCCATCGAATGTGCTGCTAGTTGATAAAAACCGAGACATTACTGTATCACCCAAGCGAAAAAGGGATGGACACAGCAAAGAAAACAAAAGTAGTCTAATCAACTTTAGGCTTGAATCGAAAATAGAATCGGTCAAAGTTCATATCGAATTTGTGTTAAGCGCAATTGTTATGTCTTCGGCATGCTATTGAATTGCGGTGATTTGTTCATCCACCATCGAATTTTCTTGCCAATACTAAACTAATCGATCTCACTATGTTTACTAGACTGCCGATTTCTTTTCCTTCAAGTGCGACTGTGTGCGTTAACTCGAATTCGATTTGCGAACGAACGAACGACATACATCAGGTATCCATCTACACCGCACCTCCTTCTTCCACCCACTCACCTCACAACACTATACTCTTGCTAGCGATGAGGTGTTGAGTGCGTTTGATGTTGTGTGCTCTATAGTAGGCCAGGTTTGGTCGCGTCCGAGCGAAGGGGAATATGTAGTATGCCGTGGCGAATGTTTTAACTTCAGTCAGTACACATGTGTAGCAGCAAAGGGGCCGTTCATAAACCACGTAGACTCATAGGGGGGACGGGGGGGGTCTGGCAAAAGTCTACGTTTGTCTACGAGGGGGGAGGGGGGTCTTTTAAAAAGTCTACGTAGACTTTTATTTTTTGTTATTCTCGTATTACTAATTATAAATGAGATTTAAAGAGAGTTGTATTCAATGTATCGGTCTATTCAGTTAGGATTAAGTGGATTATTTTTTTATTTATTGATATCGGTGGTTAAAGCAGTAATGTAATTAAAATTCTACAACAAAGAGTTTACTCGAGTTAATCAGTTTCTCTTGCAATCATTTACACTGATTTCAAAATAATTAAACACCCGTTACATTTTACGTCTTGACCCTACGCAACTCCGTGCAGACCGGCTCTACTATATTTATCTTCGAAAATATGCGGAGTTAAACTTTGATACTTTACGATAATATTCTCAGGTGATATGGCCATTTATTACATAAGAAATATAAATATATTTTTGGGAAGATTTAAATAGCTTCGTTCCCTTAATCACATAAGGCAATTTATATTGTCTTATTATCTTAGAAATATTGAAATTTGTTCACGAAAATTAAAATTTGTGTGCATGTTTAGTTTATTATTTTAGTCTAGATGATAGTACACACCTACAGTATTATTTTGTAATTGTTTCTCATAATTTAACAATTTTGAATGCACTAATAAGGCTCAAGAAGTGTTTATCAATTTTGCATTGTTGGTGTAGGTAGCACTTCGGTCAAAATTTGAACTAGTTATAGCAATATATCTTTTTACATATACTTGAGTTACTAATCTTGAAAAGAAGTATTCCGCTACACAAACGTTGGAAAGCACCTTGAATTGGGTATTAATTGATTTGATCAATCATAGACAAAAACCAATGTAAAAACCTTTCTTTAATATTTTAAAAGCTTGAAATAAATTTGAACACTAATTTTTAATCGAACATTATAATGTGCTTCTTGCTAATTTCACATTTCCCGCGAATAAAAAAAATAAAAGTCTACGTAGACTTTTGGCGTGGGGGGGGGGGGGGGGTTGCTAAAAGTCTACTAAGGTCTACTAGGGGGGAGGGAGGGGTTAAAAATTCTCAAATTTCGGTCTACGTGGTTTATGAACGGTCCCAAAGAGGTTGTTCGAATTCTGCCCTTGCTCTAATACTACACTCCCATAGTACGTGCCATGGCACACGATGGTCCCTCACTAGTACTACTACGATGGGGGAGCCGCCGCCAGTGCGCCAGCTATAGCGGGACTGGTTTCGGAACAGCGAACCGAGTAGTGAGCTTCTATCGAGAGGAAATGAAATAATTTTTAAGGAAGGATAGAATGCGCATGTTTATTTTTTTCTTCTCTTGTTTACTCGCCTGCTTTGTGATATTTTTTTTCTGTTCGACACATACAATACACTCGAGAGCGCGCGCTCTGCCTACTGACTGGAAGAGGTGTGAGTTTGGAAAAAATGGAATTTTTGTCTGGGTAGCTTGCTCTGTTGAACATTGTATTTTATCAGCTTATTTTTTTCAAATACATATTAGAGTAATCATCATGCAAATGTTAACAGTGAATAAATATGAATAGTATTTTAAAACTAAATCTTTTATTGTTGTTAAAATAATTTAACTTTTCGAATTTAATATTCCCAATAAACGATTAATGGATTAGAAGTAGTCTCATATCAGAACTGGTACGAGCTACCAGGAGAGGGTTGTTGCATCATGAGCGTCCGTCGACGGCCTTCAACTTTCATATTATCTGTTAGTTGGATATGCAAGCCATTTCTATCCAACGGTGTACGTGTCAGATTGAACTTTGCTTCGTTCCATCAAACACAAAGGCAGTTTTTTGTCGTTTCGCCATTCGTGTATGCGTACACATCTCGCATATTTTGCATGCTACTGATGTTATTGTTCTTATTCAACGATTCTGCTACGTATGTTTTTTGATTATGACTTCCAAAAAGAAACAGAATTCGCGATATTATGCAGTTCCGCGCTGTTTTTCTGCTACCACTACTTGGCCTGAAATAATAAAATATCGTGTAAACGTTTGCTTCGCTTCATTTTTTAGTTGCCCAACGAACCACATCATACGCACACATACGCTGTTTCCACGTATGGAGTTCTTCCACTGGTTTGGAGAGAATCTGCTAAATCTTGCCAGGCGAAGAGTTTCAAAGAGAGCAAAATTGTTTATGCTTCTGAGATGAAGTTGGAAGTGAAAGATCACTGTGCTAACTACATTGGAAGACAACAACAACAACAACAGCAACGATAATAACAAAGAAACATCTTCGTGACTTTGGTAGGGGCGAAAATGATCGAAACGAGCAAGACAAAAAAGGCCAGAGTCGCTGCAGTTAGGTATAATGTAAACTCCCTTTCCGCCGCCATCGTCATTTTTCTTGCGCGATGGCCAAAACGAAAACTGAACGGCATTCGCATTTACTTGCCTGTTTGTAATATGAAACGATTGAGCAATGAAGTATACTTCTGTCTGCCTAGTGAAACACAGATACATGCAGATGTGCCTTCTTATATTTTGGAAAGTACCTACGCGAAACAGACTCGAGCTTACAAAATCGAAAAGCGGACATTTTATGCATTTTTTCTCCTCACTCTGTTACATTCTCTTACTGAATAATCCTTTACATTGGTCCCCCGTCAAGGTCACAGTACTGTTTCGGTCGCAAAACACATTAATTGAAACTATATTTATTCTACTTACAGAATCTCAGGAACTCCTGATATGAACCACTTTGTCATGGCCGTTATGTCAGTACCAGTTTGGAACACTAGAGGCCAACCAACAATTCAAAGCATAGGTGATCCTCCCTCGACAAGCACAACAGAGCGTAATCCAGTAGCAGCGACAGACGCAGATAAGTTAGTAATAACCTTTCCGCCTGGCCGTATCGCCGCCATATAGATTCGTGAGCAGAGACAAGCAGGCGCTTAGGAGAAAGGTATCCTCGACACTGTATGTCAATTTGACGAACATATTGTGATACCGATTTCCGTTACAGGTGTTATCTCGTTTTATTTGAAGAACTATTTGATGTGACTCGTATATTATATTGAAGATGTCGACGACATCGTCTGTTAATTCGTCTACGGCATCCAGCAATTCCGGTAATGTTCTCTCGTCCGCCTCGTCGAATATTGTTATATTGGAAAATCAAGTGTTGGACAGTAACGATGTGGTGGCCGCAGCAGGCCTTCAGCAGCTGTCCAATGCGGGCAACCTGAAGCTGTCCAGAGATTGCGCGGCGGTGCAGTATTCGAATTTAATCAATAGCTACACAGCGAGTAGCATTAATAATAGCAACAGTGGTAGTGGTAGTAATAGTGGATCAACTATAGTGGGGAACAATAGCTCCCAGATGAGTACAGTGAATATTATTCCCGGGGACGCCAGCCAAACCAGCTCTCGAGTGCAAGTACTCAGCAATGTGCAGCTGGTGTCGAAGGGCGGCTCCCAACCGTCTACATTCAGCTATGTAGACGCCAGTGGTAAGAACTTTAACGTTCTTACGTCCAGTGGCAAACTCGGCAGCAACAAGCTGATCAGTGTACCGATAACAAAGGTAAAAACTTTTAATCATCTTGCACCGCAGCAGCAACAACAACAGCAGAATCAAACCGTTTCATCTCCTGTTCAAAACCAGCCGCAGAAAGTGACTGTCCCGCGCAGCATACAATTGGTAACAAGATTACCAAACTCTACCATTTCCGTTAGCAATGGGCGTGTTTCACAAATTGCGCCCACACTATCGTCCTCCCCGCAGCAACAATTCACAATTCAACAGTACCCCGACTCAAGTGTTAACTATCCGACCAGCACGATAGCAAATACCAGTACCAATACTGGAAGTAAAACTGTATCCGCCAAAGGCAAAACCTCCGCGTCGGTGAAAATGATGCAGAACTCTCAAATCGGACAGATCGGAACAAAAACCACGATCGGTAAAAGTATGAGTGTTAGCCTGAAAAGTGTACGAACTAACTCCAAAGCAGCCATGTCGGGCGTCAACTCACAGTACTATGTGAAAAGTTCTACCAACGGTACGATGCAGCAACTAGGAACAACCACGTCAATATACACGACATCCCCTGCGCAGGCAGTCTATCATAACCCAACTCCCCACCCACATCCTCAGCCAGTGATGAACCCGTTCGGAACAACGCCTAACGCGTCCGGTAAGGGCAGGAGTGTGTACAAAACATCGAAGAATCAACTTATCCAACTTCAACACCAACAACAACAGCAACCGCATCAATCTCCCCAACGGTCAGTGACACCGTCGCCTAGTCCGGTCAGTGCGATACTCCAAAACGCTTCGTACGGCGGATCAAGTGCAACGATCGTTCAAAGTAACAATCGATATCAACAGAACTATCACACAGCCCCACCCACACAGTCAAGTATAACCACAAGCAACTATAAACCGTTGAATCATCTCTACACAGGCGTTCCTACGAGTACGGTATACGATTCGTCAAACAGTTCAACCTCCAGCGTGGACCATTCTGTTCCATCTGTGACAGTCACTGGTTACAGCTCTAGTACAGGCAAGGGCAAAAAGTATACAGCAATCGTAAACAACGACGTTGCTGTTTCACCAGTTAAAGTGAGGGGTGTCGGTCGAGGTCGCAATAACAGTCTTTCCGCCAGCTATCAACAGCAAGATAACACCACTACTTATCAAAGGTATTCGGCATCACCGTCAAGAACACCGCAGCAGCAGTTCCACCCACCCCCACTGACCAGTACCGTTTACCAGTCACAATCTGCTACTAGTGCACGGGATGATCAACAACTATTCATAAACGGTCAGCAAATGAGAGATGAAACATCGGCCCGTATTTTGCAGAGTTTATCTAGTAAAACTTCCGACAGCGGAAAGTACATCTATGGCAAACAACAGCAAACGTTCAGCTTCTATGGTTCGGACAGTGTACCCCAAACTCCCAGTAATTTTACAAACGCGGTCAGCGCAAATCCATCCGCGACCGTCGTGTACGACCCCAGTGATTCTCGGTTTTACGAGGACAAACCCGATGGCAGACGAACAAGGTAAGCTAGATAGTAAGCCCTAAAATTTCTAAGTTCATTGTTTTAAACCGAGCAATTTCCATTACTCTCTCCTCTCAGCACATCGGAAATCATTACCTACGCAGACAACATCCCGCTTCGCGAGGGTTATCCCCCATCCTACAGCTACAACCATCGAGAGGATGACGACCAGATCGGTGTGGAAGTGCGACCCGCTCCTGTGGATACCTCTAATGGGCGGTATCACATTCTGCAAGCGATCCTTCAAGATCACACCTACTTTGCCGCCCTTCCGGAACTTAAACTACCGGAACCTCCACCGCCAACGCAGGAATCGTCTTCGTTGCCGCCATCCCAGCAAAACCAACCGCCGCAATCGATAGCGAGTAACGTTCACCTGTCTCAAAAATCGCTCAAAGTGCAATCCAGTTTACCATCGTCTAGTTGTGGTGGTGGTTCTATTGCTTCTGCTGCTGCTGTGATGACACATTCTCCGTCGGCAGTAGTAGCACCGGGAAGTGTTGCTGTCCCTACTGCGTCTGTGCCGGCTCCACTCACTCAGATGAGCTTGAGCACCCTGGCAGCCATAACGGCACCAAGCAGCAGTAGCAGCGGTAGTATCTCGGTTAATCCGTTTACCGGTGGCAGCACCTTGGACTACTATCAGAGGCAATCGGTGGCAGCCGTTGCAGCATCGGCGGCGTCTGCGCAGGATGACGATGCCAACTCGGTGATTAGCACCGGATCTCGTAATCTCAACAGCATGGACATCGATTTGGGCGAGGAAACGGAAACGGCTCCGGAGGGCGAAGGCGAGGACGATTCAGTCACGCGATGTATCTGTGATTTGACGCATGACGATGGGTATATGATATGCTGTGATAAGTGCTCGTGAGTATATTTTTTTCTCATTTAATTGTGGGCAAATCGGTACAAACGGATTTCTAGTTGTTGGTTGATTTTTTTGGTTATAGGTGCGAAATTTTTGGTGAAAATCGCTGTATACAAAGATTGTGTACTTCCCTTGAAAAGAATTATTTCCAGATACATTATTTGCTGGAATGGATTGAATGTTCTCTAGAAAAGCAATTCCCAGAAGGCTGCAAATCTTCAAACATTATCCTGTAGCAATAACACCATCCGCATACAATCTTATCAAAACGCGAATAAGAATATGGAACTTTCATCAAATTCGAGCAATTTAAATATTTGATCCGAGCTGTATAAAATTGTATCACTGTGTGATCTTGTCGATGAGCAGCATGGTCCTCCCTAAGCTTTCGATGTATAAGCTGATTTTCTTCCTATTGGTATTTCATTTGACAGTTTACACAGACTTGTCACCTTTGATACCACCTACCAATGGTTCGCAATCGAAAAAAAGCTGGCTCCAATTGTCACTCACATGATGCAATATCAGCGTTAGGATCGGTATCGATATTTCCTACCCGAAGGAAAGCACGCGAACGAAGTGAAGGTATTTCTAAGAATCCTAATTACAGCAACTGATTAATAACACTCAGCGCTGCTCAATCCCTCTAAATGTTATAGATATGGTCAAAAACTTGAAGGAGCTTTCAGGGTTTATTTTTTCGCGTTTTCCAAATATTTTACCAAAATTTTGTTGTGCCAGTTACATAAGCTGGCGAATCTAAATAACTTGCATTTTTATCGAAGTTATTGTTGCACCTCTGCGAACAGCATTGTTCCATAGAGTGCTAAACCGCGCTGGTTCGCTATGTTGTTCGTGATGGACCGTGTAGATTGACAATTTGGAGGACAGCACTTTCGCTCATCAGTAACGGATAAAGGTTCAGTAAATGCTGAAACGAACCTTCGAAAAAGAGCACCACCTAACATTAAAAATGCTGTATGATGAAAGTACTGATGTATTTCAATTCTTATGCAGTGACCAATCGTCTAATCCAGAGCGATTAAACGGTGAGTTTAGGATATAAAGCGCATGTACCAAAGCATTTTCTTCCAGTAACCGGACCTTCGGCATCTCCGCGGACATTTCCACAGCAAAATGTTGCACGCTGTTCAGTTCTCATTATAGATATTTTACTTTAACTGTTTTTTGGTGGGATCAGAATACCAACAAATGGAGTCGTAGTGCTTAAGACCGTGTTTTTTCTGAATCTCGTAAATATGTCAATGTAATGTATTATTCACTTCGTTCAATTTATTTCAAATATTCAAACGTTCTATGTGTATACATCATAACTAAAATGTGCTATGAAAATATAATTGTCACGAATATTCTGAGATATATGAATTCGTTTATAATTTCGTACCGTACCCTATCGATTGTCGCCACGGAATTGACACCGTTTGAACTGCCTCACTCTCTTACATGTACTTTGTCTCGTCGCAGTTTATAGTTAGTTTGATTCTTGCCGCCTCCTCCTTTTAAAAAGCGCAGATGCCTTTCCTACTGGTGTCGATGTTGTCCGGGAGCATGTGAAATTTTGTAATAATGGTTCCGTTCCTTTTTACATCGGATCATTGAATCGCACTTTCGAGCACTGTTGATCAATAGGCTATAGTCGGATGTTTGAGTGCCTATTTAACACTTGATTTTTACCCATTCAGTATCTTACGAATCAGCATAATCGTTATGTGTCTACCAAAAACACCTTTAACCCTTTATAAGGCCCAGAGTTTGAGGCTATTAATGAATATTATATTAATAGAAACACGGTTTCTTCACTTAGTTTAGAACATATTTCCATGTATTTCGTAATAAAAACTGTTTTGAAAATATACTAGCTACCGCCCGTTAGGAAACATCAGTCTTCGTATTGTTTGATGTATTTCCAACAAGATTGGTCATATATACAGACAAATCGAACTGTATCAGAAATTCAGAAAGAAATTATGGCGGGTTACTGGTTTTTAACTTATTAACAGTAAATAACCCATATATTCTAAGGATAAGTTGAAATAGCAGACCACATATCACAGACGTTCATTTATTCATTTTATTTTTTTCTTTGCAATTTTTACCACTCTTAAACCAAATTGTCGGATTAAAAATAGTTGGTTTTACATATTTTCATCATCAACTTATAGGGTCTAGAGTATTTTTTTTCAAAATCGAGCTAATTTTATTGTACAAAAGGAAATTGTCGTATTTTTTCAAAAAACTTCACCAATCTGACACTTTTCACTGTATCGCAACAAAAAGTAATGAGTTGCCAGACTCCTAACAAAATTTCATAAGATTGGATCACTTCTCACTTCATATTCTGCGTTATGAACGAAACGAAAAGGTGGCAATGTAGTTGCTACATCTTTATAAAGGGTTAACAGGTCGACAGCGTACCCCGGGCACAAGCAAATTTAAAAGCTCGTAACTACAGCAACTTTTAAACGAGTTGGAAACTGATGATTTGGATTCAGGAAGACCGTACAAATGAATCGAATAAACCCATGTCGTACCCGGGAATCAGGGTTGTCCCAATACTGAAATAAGTTTTATTTGCAAAACTGCAGTGGCACCAGTGGGAAAGTTTCGTAAATTATAGTATCATCCATTTTACTACTTGAAAATACTTGGTAATGTTTTAAGATGTCACTAAGTATCAAATTATAACTTTGAAAAGTACATTTCACCGATCGAGGACTGAAAAGATTCATCAGGGGTTCTATTCTCACAGTTACGTCACCTAGTAACTAGAAGCATTTATTTTCTAGTCACTAAGTGACGTGACTGTGAAAATGGGGTCTTATTTTTTTTTGGAAAATTATGTGCAAGCATTATCTACAGTTCGTTCCGTTTCACTGAATCGTACACCGCCTTGAAATCCACAAACAAGTGGCGAGTCTGCAAGTTGTATCGGGAAGTTTATTCAGAATTTTTGCATTGACCGACGTGCGCAGCCTGTTCAGCAGAACCCGAGAGGGAATTTTATAGGCTTCACCGAATATCGTTGTGCTTCGAACTTTCGAGACTGTGGCCCTTATTCAAGATATATCATGTCCATCAACCATCCATTGTTTCTTCCAACCAGATCTACCTGATCACGCTCGGGATTACTTCGAATAGCCGATCACTTTCGACTGTTAAAAGTAGGTCGGGGTGCTATCCTTCCCAACGACCTTACCGTTGCTTAGCTCTCAACTAGTCTTTCGCATTTCGTCTAGCGTGAGTGGACAGCTTGTCCATCATCCGTAATCCTCATTCTCAAAGTGCTTCTTCCACCTAGCACCATCTTCTGTACGATCTGTTAATAGATTCCTGTCCCGGTCGATAATCAGGATCGGGGTGCGTCTTCTCGTGTTATTGCTTTTTTTCGTTATTTCCACATTTCCTATGTCGATAAAGTTCTTTTTCGGCTATCCTCAGCTCACCATATCGCTCCCTGTTGGCCGTATATCCGCTGCAAGCATCCGGCTTCTGGCTTGGTTGTTCTCGTCCGTCGTTCTTTGGCATGCAGCTTCAAATCAACCGTTCCGCTGGTTTCCATGTGTGCTCAACGCTTCTGTGGATGTTGTGTTGACCGCCTAATAGACCTGCTGCGTAGAGGTCACCTCTTGACAGTTGATCATCGATTTATCGAGTTTTCGGGCATATTCCACGACAACATCAGAGCTAAGGCTCCCTCGCCTAGGTTGAGGGGTTTGACGGTATTGCAAACATGATCAAGCATATTGCGTGCATCAGTGGTAATGAACCTCTGAATTTTTTTTTAAGATTCTTGTTGCATCACGCCTCGATAGTGGCACATCGAGCAGACCGAGACGGCTTATGGGTCTTTTTTATGTTCTGTGTTCTTTCATATTCTGCGCCAGCCCTAACTAATGCTCATCTGTTAGCCTGTGCGCGCTGGCGTGGTCGATCGGTGCATTACCGTGGATTGCTTTTTTCTGTGGACTGTGTTTGCAAACATTGTTCAACAACTTAATAGCAGTGCTTGTTGACACGGTTCTCAATGAGGGTCATTATGTGTTGATTTATCGGGCGGCTTCGTCATTGTGCAGAGTCTAATTAACCGTTGTGTGTCCGACGCGGTACCCGGGTACCTTTTTAAGTTTCAATTAATTAAATTTCTATGTTTTATCCATAGCTGGAAATTGAAATTTTGTGACATCTTAGAACTTTACTAAGTCAAGCTTTTGGGTTAATAATATTGTTGATATAGTATGGGTGGGAGTGAGGAGGGGCTCCTGAATTTTTTTACTACGTAACAGGCCGACGTGGGTACCCGGGTACCCACAAAACTAAAATGCCCATAACTAAGGTAATATCCAACCGATTTCGATATTTTTGGCCGTTTTCGATTCAGGAACTCATCCACTTTTGGGCTTGGTAAAAATGAATTGGGTTACTTCATTCGATTCCCGGGAATCCGGGTTTCCGGAAGCAGGTTCCAGTGCTGGGGTACTATTTGCGAACTTCAATGGAATATTAGCAATATGGGTATCAAAATTCTTGGAATTGCATCAGTAGGCTTATCTCGTGGTTTTGGAACCATTTGGTGATTTGACCCCGGAACGGACATTCCGGAGCAGGTTCCCGTGGGGCCGTGAGTGGCCATTCCATTCCAATTCCATTTTTCAAATTGCCATAGCTTCCCGTAACAATAAAAAACAGACTTCCGAGACAATTTGAAGAGTTTTGATACTCGTATTGCTAGGACATTATTAAAATTTACAAAACATATCCTAGTACCGGAACATTACTTCGGAAAATCCGGATTACCAAAAACCAGATCCATTATTTCGGTTCTATTATACAGAATCAAAAAGTAGACGAGTTCCTGAATCCAAAACATCTAAGTGTCCAAATCGGTTAAAGGAAGCCATAGTTATGAGCATTTCAATTTGTAGGTACCCTCGTTGGCCTGTTAAAGGTGTTTTTTTGTTGGACACATAACTGTTAATAGAGGTGGACGGGTGGAAGCCTATTAGTTGTTGTGTTGTGATAATTGTAGTTTTTAGTACTAGTGTGCAACTGTTATGTGGTAGTCGTATGTCTTCTGTGTATGTGTCTGTCTGAGTATTTGTGGCACCTGAGCCCGGGAATAGTTGCAGCAATGGCGTATATGATAGAATAGGGGGTAATCCTTCCTAGGATTCGTCGGTCAATTTTCCGGTGTTCACTTCGTGCATTCGATTCGATTCATTCGGGAAGATAAGACTGGATGAAATAATGTATGATTTTTTTACCGAAGCACGTGAATCATGCATTCCCGATCAGCATAGCATAAATTTTTTTTAACAGAATGTAATTGTCGTTAATTCGTTGTATCGATTTTGTTGATTATTTTCGGCAAATTTAAGACTAAGAGAAACAAATTTGGACATGATGAAGAGTCCTTTGCCTTCTGCTAAGTAGGAGTTGGGCGTTGCACCCAAGACTACCGTATGGTAGTCCTAGTTTTTCCGTTCTAAGTTTATAACTGATTCGCTCTAGAATACCTATCCGTCTTTCAATTTCATTGCTTTCGTTTCTCTTTGTCTTAAATTTACCGAAAATAGCCAACAAAATCGATACAGTAGAACCTTACGGCAATTAAAAAAGTAACAATTGTCGTTAATGGTAAATAAGTGTCATTTACTGGCATTTAGATTAGTTCAAGTGGTTTGATTGCATGTTTTCTGTTACATCATTAGTCTGTTTTTGTTATACTTCTAGCGGTAGTCTACACCCTCGGTCCTAACAGCTTAGACTCATGCCTTCAGTAGGTCAATTAGAAAGTAGCGCTCATATTCACTAGACAGCACGTTCCATGGCGACATGACCGGGAACTCTTGTGATATGGGGACTGACTCTCTTGTGGAATTTCTACCGTGCACTAAAATTTAAACATCAGATTCACGGTACGCGCGCGATCATTCAGGAATACATTAGAATATGCCACATGATTATAAAATCGAAGTATACACGCTAGCGCAAACGACAAACACGTTAACTTACAAACGCTCGAGCCCTTCGCGATCATACTACTACGTAATTAGTGAACACCCACGCCAACCAAGACAGAAATGCACTACTAGACTCGAACGCTAAAATTCACACCTTCCATGCACACACCACCACAGGAACCACAATTAGACTCATAATACAAAGTCACACGCAACAATTACAGATATTCGGCTGACAACTGCGGGAAGTGAATCTCAAACGCAGACCTTATCATTTCAATGATGGCCTTGGATCTGCGATGCCCGTGTTCAAGGCACCATAGCTTCGTCCGTCAGGTCAAGGATGTATGAAACCCGCTTGCCACCACCCACAGCCCTAGCTGCCCAAAAAGGGGTAAAAAAACTAATATGTAGTCACATTATCTTTTTTACTGTTTAACGACATTCAATTAGCTAGAGATCAGGGAAAGTTATGAAAAATTTCGAACTATAGTACTCAAGTGAGACCAAGGATGTGAAATATACAGATCAGAAAACTAAAAGTGGTATGGTCATTGAAAACCGACTTAAATCTTGCGGTCTGCGGACAAATTTTTTGTCTTCTGCTGGTAAGAGTCGAGCTTTACAACGTTAAGCGAGTTACAACGAATCGCTCAATTCTATCAACGGCAAACACAGATTCATCCCTTTGCATCAACTGCGCCCAAGCAAGTGCGTCAACTGCAACGGCTGCTTTGCAACTAGGGACTTGTGTCTTTGAGAAGGAGATAAAAACTTACAACATTATACCCTTCCCGATAGTAACATCCTCCTGCCAAGCGTTTAAACGCAATTCCAGACGATCACGACCGCGCAATAGCCTTGCTCAGGCGAAATAATATCCAACAATGAACGAGGAAGTTAGGGACTTATGGCTGCGCTCCAAATCACTGTTTCTCCTGATCCACAACACAAGCCAACAGCATACAAAACCCTCGGGAACAGACGCAACAATGATCCAAAAAGTACCAGGAACATAACCAGCGCGCCAAATCCAGAAGCCCTCTATTAAAACCAGACAACCACAAGGAACTCGGAGCGGCATAGGAAAAAAGGACCTACACCCCAACACTCACCGAAGATGCGTACCATTAAATTAAAAGGCACTTTACCAAAACCCAGAAATCGATATCTCTGACTAAAACATCTAAACACAATCCAACAACAACACAAAAAACACCCACATCAACAAACAAGCCTATTCACACTGACCCCGTCCGGGAAATTTCCGGCCCCCACCGATGTCCCTCCGGCGGTTGTTGGTGTGGGACCATCGGAACCTCCCCAGCAAAGAGAGATTTGAAGTCTTTTTCTAACGACCCTGCCACTTATAGTTTTCCAATCCGTATATTTCACATCCTTGCTCTCGCTTGAGTAACTTTTCCTACATAGTTTTATATTTAATTAGATACACTAATTATAAATCACGGTTTAGTGGACAACGAGGGACTTGATGAAATAAGATTTCACTCGTTGAAGTCGTAACTAGGAATGTTCTATTCTCTCGAATGTGCGTTACGCAACGTTATACTTAGTAATCTCTAAATTGAATGTCGTTAAAAAGTAAGAAAAATAATAACTGTCAATGACCATGCCAAATGACCTTTATCTAATTAAGTGTTTTCTGAATATAAGTAGAGGTTAGGTTCAAAATTATGCCAAATGACCTTGCTTCTCGTGAAGTTTGGAATTGTGGTTGTTCCCTTGAAGATAAGAATATTATGACAAGATCATTTTCAGTGTGATCATTTCCTAAAAATATGCCAAATGACCGTTACCGTGGAGACAAAAATAATCATGCCAAATGACCTTTTGAGTGATAAATTCTTAAAATTATTACCATTATGCCCAATAACTGGTATGCTAATTGGCCTTATGCCATATGACTTTATGCTAAATGACCCAGACCCAACTGCACTGGATTTCCGTGAGTTATTGAAAGGTATTATACATTTCTCCTGGCACTCTTTGAGTTCATCATTCTGTCGGTGGTTAAAATTTTTGTTTCGAATCCGCAGCTGTGAATTCCTTGCTAGATCATAAGTTTCCGGATGATTTTTTTGTCGAAAGCAAAGTTTAATTTGCTAGGGGTATCGCCTCTGCTGTAAACAGATAAAAATTATGTGAAAACCTGCCTGAAATCCATTTTGACGTGGGTTTCGGTTTCCATGACTGACACAGTTCTCCAGTACCGGATGCCCCTTAACCTTTCCCAGTATTGATAAGACATTTTAAACTATAACTCAAATTTACATCCCTTTTTTCATCGCTACAGCGCCTGGCAACATGTTGACTGTATGGGCATTGATCGACTAAACATCCCGGACGAGTACAACTGTGAAATGTGCCAGCCCAGGCCCGTGGACAAAAACCGTGCTCGTTTGCTGCAACTGGAGAAACGCAAGGAACAGTCGCTGTTCCTTGCCAATAATAATCTCCAACTGCCACTAGCCGATTCCTCCGTAAGTAGTTCCAACCTGGTCAATGCATCCGTCGGAGTTGTGTCCAGTTCCGGTGGAAAAGGTGCCAACCAGTACACAACCGGAAAGGCTGTAGCCGGATCGAAAAAGAATAAATCCGGTAGCAGTGCAAAGAAGAAGGCAACTGACGGTTCGATGACTAAGAAAAGTAGCAAGAAATCCGGTGAAAGTGCATTGAATCGTGTCAACGGAAAGCGAAAAGAACTTAAAAAGCCATCGAAAAAGAAAGTCAAATCAAACGAACCAAACGCAGAGAAAATGACCAACATGATCCGAACCTGGATCGACAACTATGAGCGTGCCATTACAAACCACTACTCGCCGGAATTGCGTGCACGGCTGCAAGCTTTCGGTAAGATGCAAACACAGAATCCTCTGCTGAATACGGATCGTTTGATCCAGGCCAACACGGTGATAAACTTGCAGCAAAAATGCACAACTGTTCCGCATGCTGGGGGAAAAATTCTCATCAGCACCGGAGACATTGAGCCAAAGGCGCCGATCATTGAAATACGTGGAAAGTACATGCTTTCTTCTCAGCATAAACCACTGCAGTCGCTATTTAACATGGCCGCAAATGGAAAGTTGGCTAATAACAAGAATGCTGGTCCTTTCTTGTTCCTGTACCAGTTAACAACCGGTGGAATGGAGTTGTGCGTTGATACGCGGACTTACGGCAACGACGCCAGATTCATCCGAAGGTCTTGTCGACCAAATGCGGAGATATTGCACAATGTTGAAAAAGGTGTTGTGCACTTGTACATTGTTTCGACGACGAACATCAAAGCGAACACTGAGATCACGATCAAGCATGATGACCAGTTAATTCAGAGGGTAGGTGGAATCGTCATCTTGACACATACTACAGTTACGAATTTGTGCGCATGCGGTTTGATCAAAGAATGTCAGTATTCTGCACAGTTGAGTGAAGGGTTGTTCCCAGTAACGGCAGCTGCTGGCACTGTTTGTCCCCTTCCAAACAATAGTGGAATGCTTCAGGGTGGACCAGGAGCGGTTAGCTCTACCGGACCGAGCAAACCGGTAAAGAACAAGAAAAATAATGGTGCTTTAGGCGATGGTGACAAGAAACCAGCGAAGAAACGTAACAGTAGATCTACAAGTTCAAATGCTGAAGCTCGGCTGAGATCAGTTTCTTCGAGTGGTGATAGTGCGAATGAAATGATGCTTTATGCTCAGCATCATCAGCAGCAGCAACCTCCTCAGTCACCATTGTCGCAGCCACCGGTAATGGGGCAACAACCACCTCTGTCACCATTACAACAATCTCAGTTCCCTCAAATGCCGCCGCATCTAATATCTCAGCAGACTGCGTTGCATTTTATTCACCAACAGCAGCAGCAACAGCAGCAGCAGCAGATGCAGCAACAACATCAAATGCAACAACATCAGCAACTACAACAACAACACAAACAACCGCAGCCATTGTCACTGGGTAATCCTTCGATGGTGCAGTCGCAACCGGTTTACATGTATAGTCCTTCTCCTACGCACCAGCCGACAAGTATGATGATTTCTCAGCAAAACAATTACCCAGTGCACCCGCAAACTCCACCTCCAATGAGTCCTGTGATGGGAATGACCAACCGGCCAGGGTACTATACGGAAATCAAATCTCCACTCAAATCACCCCCTCTAAATTTGAGTGGCCCACCGCCGTTGGTAATCCCTACGATGCCTTCACCGAGTAAAACAATGATTCACGTTCCTCAAGAACATCAAAATTCACCAGTTGCCCCGAGCAACCCCCTTGTGCAGCATTCACCATTGTCAGAGGAGCAACCGCGAATGGAGGTGATCCAGCATCAGCAGCACTACCATCAACAGCAAATCATGGAAGATATCTTAAAGATCAAAATAAAATCACCAACTGTTAGTCCGGTCAAGCAAGAACTGGCCAAATCACCAGCACCAGTCTGCATGCTATCTCCACCTCCACCTCCGCCAGTTCCGATCGTCCAGCGATTGCTTAGCGCGGAAACGCTAAAAAGTGAACTGTTTCACTCACACTACCAGCAACACCAACCACAAGACATGCATGCACCTCCACTGGCAGCTATGCGTGAATCGGCAGTATCATCACCGCAACCACAGTCACCGGTGAAAGTTGAGTTCACTCCTCCTAAGCTGGAAATCAAACAGGAACCACTTTTGCTATCTCCGCAACGTTCTGTTGCACCAGTCATTCCACCAGTCGAATGTGTTAAGGTCAAAGAAGAGGAAGAAGTAAAAATAGAATCAGTCGTGGAAACTTCTCAAATAGTGCCGAAAGATGAACCTAGCGAATTGCTATCGCCAAAGAGGGAACCTTCTCCGGCACCCAGTGATATGGATGATAGCAAAGAAGAGATTGTTCCACTGGTAGCCGTAAGTAATACAAGTTTATCGGGTAGCGCAACAAATTCCCCTGTTAAGTCCCAATCGACGACTACCGCAACGACGCCTGTTGCGTCCGAACCGGTGGAAAAGAACAGTAGTAATAGTACCAATAGCTCCCCGAATTCCTCCTCGCATACCCAGACAAACAGTGGCAGTAAGAAGAAGAGCTGTAGTTTCCCGAAAGACAACGAAACAGTAAAAGAGGAAAAGAAACCCTCGAGGAAGCTTACTCGCGAAGAGCGTAAGATGGAAGCAATTGTGAAGGCGTTTGAAAAGATGGAGCAATCGCAGCAACGAAAGCAGGAACTGAAAGAGCAGCGCAAAGAGGGTAAGCGTAGAAGTGTATCTTCTTCTACCCCGGACGAAGGCGGTGGAGTACCAGCGGTTGTCGGGACCGGTTCAGCTAAAAAGCAATCACCGATCAGTTCGCAAAAGCGTAAGAAAAAGAAAAGTAAATCGTTGAGTCAACACTTTGGGTCCCCCAATCAGAGTCGCAAGAAAAAAGTGTCCAAATCGACGAAATCTTCAACGAAGAAGGGTCTTCACGCGAGAACGAAAACCTCAGAACAGAGCAATAAGCGATCGCACGACAGCGAAACCGTTGAGTTACAGCAAACTCCATCGCTTTCAACGGAACAATCAGAACCGATGTCTTTTTTTGGTGATGATGTGAAGCCGATTCCTGCTGATGATCCTACCGGCACTACTGCTTTGACGAACAACAACAACAACGAAGAAAGTGAATTGCCACTAAGCCAATCGGGTATAGCTGATTTGCCACCCCTCAGTTCTGCCTGTATGTTGATTGAAGCCGCTGTAGGTCCGTTGGAGCAGGCCTCCAGTACGACTCCGACGGAGCAAGACTTCAAGTTTCCCCAGAAGGCGAAAACTAAGAAAAGTATGAGTCGAGAATGGTTGAGCGGTCAGACAAGTGGAGATTTACCGTTGATGCCGAATCGAAGGATCACACCGGATCATGATTCGGGTTACCTAAGCGAGGAAAAATCACTCGATTATCGACGGGTGATGGTGGACGAAGGAATTGCTACCCCACTTGGTGTGGATGTTGGAGAACCGAGCATCTGCGTTGTGGCGAAAAAGGTGGAGGAATTTATCGCTCAAAATTCGCCACAATCTGACGACATCAGTGGGCACAAGTGGGAAGACAAAGCAACTGTCAGCAGCTCAAACTGTCAAACACCGACCGGTGGAGGAAATGTTTCGGAAAGTGCCTCCGTTAAAAAGCGTTGGTTACGGCAAGCAATATCGGAAGAAACGGATGAGCTGATGCATGCCTCGAACTCATCGCCTCCCCCAAACGGATTTACGACACCACTGAAGAAACGACGTGTCATTCGACAATCGGATGATGAACCACAATCGCAGATACAAACGCAACCTCCCCAATCGTTTCAATCCGCCCAGAAGATTGACTTTGCCGGTCAAGCTCAACAACATCAACAACAACAACAATCTCAGTCAGCGGCGAACAGTCCGAAGCAAACCTATCATGAAACTAGTTTGTACTGGTCCAACTCTGGTCCGCCTCCCCTGGCGTATTCAACGCGTTCTCATATGATTATCGACGAAAAACAAGCCATGGATCTGTCTAGAACTGCTCCGGTACGAGTATCGCACCAAGCCAGGATTCAACCGTATAAAAATTTTCCCATCGCGCAAGCTCTAACACCATTGCACTTTACCGATCCGGATCCACTTCCGGTACCAGCGATCACAACAATTTCGCATCCGGTCATAGCCCCTTCGCCTATACTAGTACAAACTCAAAATCACCAGTTGATCCCTCAAGACTCGTTTGAAATTCGGCCGTTGAATCATAGCTATGAGCCATTGCCAGTACCGGCACCATCGGCTGTAGCGGCAATAGTACCTGCTTCTCTCATTCCGCCAGAATTGCGGCCTACCCTAGCACCGGTGACGCAACAGCACGCTCGACTAGATATGAGCTACTCGGGCTCCTACCATCAGACGCTCACCCCGGATGTGTCTTCGTCGAGTACGCCGATAAGAAGTATTACCCGCAGCAAGGGTAGCCAAAAGTACATCGGAAGTCCGGCTAAATTCCAGCCATCGTCACCTGCAGACTCACAAAGCAGTTGCTCGGTGGCAGAGACACCGGAGAAGAGTTCGTTCGTTAGTACCGAAAGTGGTTGCAATTCCGACATCGACGAAGAACAATCTCCGCCGAAATTGACTGCCGATCAGCAGGTTCCAATGCTTTATACGGAACAGATACCGGTCGAGGTTGCGCAGGAAGCTAGTTCAAATTTAGTGGACAAGGAAGAAACTGTTAGCTATTCGAATGAATTGCTAGCAGTTGCTGATGCGGTACAGAATGAAGTTCCTGTTGAATTGGAAGTAGGGGGAGAGTGTGCCATTGTGCAGGAGGAGGTAGTTGAAAAAGAACCAACGACGTTTGTGGTTCAGGAAGAGCAAGTGGTAATGAGTGAAGTGGTAGTTGAGCAAGAGATGGAACCAATGGACACTAGTGGGGATACAGTTACAAATGACGAAAGCGATCTATTTGAATCGCAAGGAGATGAATCGATAGAGGAACATCAGAACAGGCCACCTTCACCAGCACCCGTGGAAGTATCATCGCTCTCGTTACAGACCAAAACGGTTGAAGCAAGTGCGCTGAACGGCAATGAAAATCTTCGACCTGTAGCCGGACTGGGGAAAAATAGGGACGAAAATGAACTGGAAGATTTGCAGAAAGTGATCGCTTCGTTCCACTCGGAGAATATAATGAATTTAATTTCCAGAAACAAAAAGACCAAAAGCTTTAGTCGAGAAGACATTGGCGAGGGTAAACCACGTTTGAAAAGGCAATTGAGAAGTAAACATTCATTCGCTGATTCTCCTCTGGCATCGCCGCCTCCATCAACGTTTGTGGAATTCGAGCAAGTAGAGACACCGGATGAAGGAACAATGGTTGAAGAGGAAGCGCTCGCAGTAAGTCTAGATTCATCAAATATCCCAGTAACCGTACATACGACGGAAGAAGAACCGGTCTCTGCAATACCTACCCTGGTTAGATCATACTCTCATTCATCGTGGCTTTCAGCAACAGGATCTTTTAGGGAATCAACGACAGAGGAGAGAAGTTTTTCTACCCTTCGATCGGATATTCCACCGATCAGCTATAATCCACCGAGCACTTACCAGTCGACCGCTGCTCGAAACCTCCTCTCATCACTTTCGGTCGGCTCTGAACCACTATCCACGCTAGGAAGCTATCGTTCCAGCAGTTCGTCCTTCCTTGACTACCCAAAATCGTCCATCACGACGGGATCTTCCGGCGTAGGAAGCAGCATCTATCAGTATCGACCTTCCACTGAAATCAGTACTCTGCTAGAGAAGGGTTTCTCCAGTTCCCGTCCGACAAGTTTCTCCTCACTGTCTGGATCAATACTCGGACTTGAGCGCAGTAATAGTACACCAAGTAGTACCGTCCTATCATCGTCGACCCTAGGCACGAGTACTGCGAAAGTAACCGATAACCTATCCACCCTCGGTGGGTCCAACAATACAAGTTACCCGAAAATTTTCACCAAAACCGCTAGCTCCGATCCGCGACTAAACCCGGCATTGACGGTACCGGAACCACCTGCTCCGATCACCCCCAAGCGGAAGCTATCGATTAACGAGTATCGCCAACGGAAGATGCAAACCTGCACAGCGACGACTACGACAACGATGGCTTCTTCTTCCTCGGATGGTATTCCAGCGATTGCAACCTCAACGTCGTCTGCTTCGTCGAGTGGAAGTAACAGTCGCGACGGTTGCACGGGAAGTAATCTGATCAGTAGCAGCGTGGAAAGCAGCGACGTTAGCAGTTCGATTTGTAAAGAATTAAACCTTGAACTTGAACTGGAGTTGAGTAAATCCGAAGAGGAGGAGGAGGAGGAGGAGGAAGAGGATAGTATTCGCGGGAAAAGCGGGAATAGTTCACCTAATAACGAATCATTGACGACCTCCATTTCGCTTACTGTGTCCGGTTCTGGGGAACCAAGTTCAACAGGAGATGCGGGTGAGTTAAATATTGCCACAAAAATGACCGATTCCTACTAATGACTATTGTTTTCCTGTTTTCAGTGTAAGCCCCACGTTCGCTAGATCGCTCTTTGAGTGAAGAGGCGGAAACAAGAATCTGGACACTATTTGCCGGATGACCAAACTGTGCCTAACTGACAATGATCGAAAGATGCGAGTTCACTAACCATGAACTAGCCAGTTCGCACAGTTGACTGCAGTCAGCGACAAATGCTGGAGGTAAGAGATTTGATTGTATAACATTCCCCCGAAAACCATTCCCCAGAAGAAAAAATGTCGAAGCTTTTTCCCCAGAAACACATATTCCAGAAAGTACTAATTTCCAGAAAACTGATTCCCAGAAAGTACCAAAGCCCAGAAAACTTTCACCCACAAAAAACCAGAACACAGAAAACTGTTCCGCAGAAAGTATCAAAACCCAGAAAATTATTTTGCCGAAGAATTTTGTTCTTGTTGTCTCAATAAACAATTCATTACATTTAGATCATGTGTACTTAAATACTTGTTATAAGTTCGCTATTCACAGTATTTTTTAATATTTACGCATTGTGCTTAAATTTAAACGCATTCAAAAAGATGGAAAGATCTACAGGTGATGATTATATGTTAAATGAAAGCTTTCAATTCCTATTTGGTAGAAAAAATATTATAATTGGATTTGAACCAATTTTTGCATTTAAAACCGCTTGCTCCGCATGTAGCAATATTGGCGCAATTGCTAATTTCGGCTGCTATAGATGCCATTGATTACTTTTGGAGCATCCAACTCTAGGTACATATACCGCAGTATAGCTGTAAAGGAGCTCAAAAATCAAGGAAAACTCACTATTTCAGTTGTTCTTTGTAGCAAATTTCTATGATAAAACTTGTGTTGCCTTGCGAGTTTAGTGCGAGCTAGAAAGCAAAAAAAAATTAACGGCGGAAATATTCTAAAACTCTATAATGCATTTGAGTTTCATAGACATGTAATCCTCGTACGCATTGCGTGTTATTGACGGTTGATGATTGAGCACAAAGCTTTGGCTGCCTAGAGCTAAAAACTAAATTTTTTCGATTTCTTGGTACAATGGCAAGCGACGTAGGATTTTGCGAAATGTCGCACTTGTTAATGAAAAAGCGCTATAAAATTCATTAAAATCGACGCAAATTAAAAAAAAACTATGCCAAGAAAATCTAAAATCCTACGTACGTCGCTGCAGATAGGAATTCTGAATACACTGTGCAAATTTCAAAACGATCCAAATGTAACGCCATAATAACTCGATACTTTCAACAACAGAGTACTTAGCATAGATCATTAACAACGTTTTCTAACTTAATAATACTTCATTGATTGCATAGTTTCAATGTATTAAAAACTGTTGCATACGGCCAGTTTTTGGAAGAAATGTAACATTTTTTTTTTTGGAATAAACTGTTAGGGAGTGAATAGATTTTAATTATGTTTTTTATTACAAAGATACATGTTTTGGCTTTCGAATTTCACTTTTGAAGACGAAAAAAAGCGCGTTTTCCCGAAAGTAGTGTTTTTAGCTGTCGAGTCTCATAGAGCTATTGGTCCGATTTCAATATTTTTTCATTGTTCATCATACCGCTATGCTGGGCCGAGCACGATTTGCAAAATTTTATTCCCATTCAGTAGATCTTTCGCAAATTATTCCCAAAAAACACCTCAATTTTAGGCCTCGAGAGTAGAGGACCCCCCTGAAATTTCGATGGTGCAAGATGCAACAAACATCGAAGGATGTTATAAAAAATAATATTTAATTTAAGTTTAATATGATAGTTCGACTATGTTTTTCCTATTTTATCCAACTTTTTTTCACAGCTATTCCATAGTGTGCTGGAAAGAATGAATCAACACCAATGTTTGAGAAAACCGGTCAGACGAGTAGATAACAAGTTTCATTCCGAGGGCTATTTGGCATACATATTCAAAGAGCTGCTCATGTTTAAAAGAAGGAGTCAATTCCTATGTTCGAATAAACCGGGCATACGGGTTGATGACAGGTCATTGATTGATCTGCTACATAAATTGCCATCCATCATCGAATGTTCTGCGTTTTCTTTTCATTTGGTTTCAACTATAAAGCTCTGCATATTTAAAAGCGCTTTTTGACCGTGGAAGTGATTCTAGAGGTCGGTAACAGAAGCTTTTGACAACAATCCGTTCACAAAGTTGCAATCCTGTGCATAACTTTTTGACAAAGTTGGTGTTTACTCCAGTTGACACGCGATAGAAAAAGAACCAAATTAGTTCTGACCAGAAGTAATGAAATCACGACAGAGTCGGGTACGAGGATTGCACGGGAATTGGAAATAGCAAAATACCACCATCTGTGCAGTACTGAAACATTTCAAGGAACGTCTGTTTCCCGAAAGGTGTAATCAAGGCGTCGAACGTTGTTGTGTTCAACAAACTATGTATTGCACAGTTCGAAATATGGGCATTCGGAAAAGTTTCAGAATCGGATCGCAAAGCAAAGCAGCACGTTAAAAATGGGGGTTGGAAAGCTGTATGTTCAGGTGCTGACCAAATCAAACGGATCCATCCTTTTGGACGATGAAACGTGTATCTAATTGGATTTCTAATAGAAACAGAAGTTTTATATTGTCAGGGTTCGCTGAGATGTCCCCAAGTTTGTTTTTGCGGATAATGTTGCCGGTAAATTGTTGATCTGGCAGGGAATCTGCAACTGTAGCTAAAAGACTTCGATTTTCATGGCAACCAACCAGAAAATGAAGGCTAGATTCTTAGAAATGTTGCATTTTCAAATGCATGTATTTGCTTAACCATTCTTTCAGTCGAATAATTTTCTTAGGATGAAGCAAAGGTAATAATTTATTTCGCAAAAACATCTGAAACAAAACCCCTTGTCGTTATTTCGAACAAATTCACGTACTTTTCTATTGCTGTCGGTCTTCATTCGGCGCTCATCTTCTGCAGTCACGGCGCGGATTCCACCAATTCTTCATTCGACTAATGTCACTGAAGATTGCGCTTTATTATCGTCCAATACTTCTCTTTTGGATAGAGCTGCGGACAATTTGGTGCATTGTGCTCTTTTGGGGTGAACTGAACTCCATTGTTGTATCGTTGTAGCACATCCTTGCTGTTATGGCAGCTGGGTAAGTTTGTCCAAACATAATGATCACGAAAACGCTGGTTTTCTTGCCACAGGAACAGGTCCCTTGCCAAATCATATTTTTTTCCTGATCCAATCGGTGAATTTTTTTTTGGAATTGGTTATCGCATAGGATCAATCAAAACACATCCATCGAGTTTCATCAGCACCTGATCGAGCCGGCTGGATTCAGGCCACTGTTTTATGCTCGAGACATTGGATGGGTTACTTAATTACTATACGGTTCCATTCCGAGACTTGGTATTCACTATACTATGCACATACTATAAAAAAATCGCAAAATTTTATCAAGATCGGAGCACAATAGCTTGGGTTACAACCTCTAAACTACTCATAGGTGGAAGTTGGTTAACCCTCCGGAAGTCGCGTAAAAAGCCCACTGATCGAGCAGCCGCTGATGCGCTAAGACGATTTCGCTAGAATTTCAAAGCAGCGTGTACTCAGTGCACTAGCGCGACTTCCGAAAGGTTAATGTTGACTATGTGTTTGAAGTGTACGGATTCCTGCGCAATCAATCAAAACAGCTGCAGTCAACTGAGTTTACAAGAACCATGCATTTATTAAAAAGAATACTATAATTACTAGTAACTTTTAGGGACTCTGATCCAAGTTTTTTCATATTCTTTGGTCGTGTCTAAGATAAGTCGTCCTTTCAATATATCGGCCCCTTTTAAAAATTCGGGAAAAAAAATCGAAGGAACAGTTTTTGAACGTTAGTAACTTTCATTGTACTGAACGGAATCACATTAATTTGCACCAATCACTTGGGAAAATAGTCACCAATATTGTATTAATTTTCGAAGTATGTATGACTTCTATGGGTAGCGCAAAAAAAATCCGAAAGAGACGCGAAAAAACCGATATTTGTTAGTTCTGGCGGAGCCCACTCGAAACATTGGATTAATTAATTGAAAATCTGCCACACATGTGTCTCGGTCACACAATAAGCGCTCGATGTACCACGATCTCATTTGCACAAACACATTTTATGTGAATGTAATTCAAGCGTGTATATTGCAAAATGTGACAAATTCCCAGTAATAAATCCCTACCGAGACCTAATCGAAAATTGGGAAGTTATATAGGTCTCATGCATGTATATTTGTGCTAAGTGCTTCATTCATCGTCCGCTAGTCGAATGAGAAGCATGTCAGATGGTGCGATATGAAGAAGGTAACCAGAATTTTCGTCGCCCATATATTGCTGTGCATATTATCTTTGTTAATCAGCCTTATTTTGGATTACGGCGAATCGTTTTTTTCGAACGAATGTGGTTTGCATTCTCAATAACGACATATCGAAATCAAACGGGTGTCAGATTCTATCCAAATTACACGTTTTAACAATTATGACATTGCGTCGAAAATATTTTGCGTTGCAATATTTCAAAATAACTCTCAAAGCTAGGAATATTTTTAGGTACCAAGCCACGATATGTTTTGCCTAGTACTAAAAGACGGTGGACAATACATGAGAAGTTTCCTATAATTTTCAAATAAAAACCATTGCAAGTTTTAACCCTTAAATGCGCAATGTTGTTTTAAAACAACATTACGAAAACCATCTCAGAATTATCAGAAGAACGCATTAAAGCTGTGTGACAATTTTCAGAAAATTTGAAAAAAATTGGTTTGCGCCTTTAAGGGTTAAAAGATTTATAGAAATTGGAATGTATTTGTTTTGAGAACCGCGTCAAATCTTGCGTAGATTTGGCGCGTTTTTATTTTGTCGTCTTCCGTATCAACCCTGTGATCGGTTTTTGAAAAAAATGTTCAAAAGGAAATTTATAAATGGTCAAAATCGATTTGAAACTACCGGAGTTATAGCAATATGAAGAAAAACGGGAATTCTGACGCTTTTTAACCGTTATGTGTCCAACAAAAAAAAACACCTTTAACAGGCCAACGAGTGTACCTGGGTACCCACAAATTGAAATGCCCATGACTATGGTTTCCTTTAACCGATATGGACACTTTTAGATATGTTGGATTCAAGAACTTGTCCACTTTTTGATTCTGTAAAATGGAACCAGATGAATGGATCTGGTTCTTGGTAATCCGGATTTTCCGGAGTAATGTTCCAGTACTAGGGTATGGCAGTACTAGGGTACCCAATGGTAGTTTGAAAAATGGAATTGGAATGGAATGCCCATTCAAGGCCCCACGGAAACCTGCTCCGGAATGTCCGTTCCGTGGTCAAATTACCAAATGGTTCTAAAACCACGATATATAGCCTATTGATGCAATTCCAAGAATTTTGATACCCATATTGCTAGTATTCGGTTGAAATTCACAAATAGAGTCCCAGCACTGGAACATGCTTCCAGAACTCCGGATTCCCGGGAACCTAATGATGTAACCTGATTCATTTCAACCAAGTTTAAAAGTGGATGAGTTCCCAAATCCAAAACACCAAGAAGTATCAAAATCGGTTTGGAAATTATCTTAGTTATTGGCATTTCAGTTTTGCGGGTACCCGGGTACCCACGTCGGCTTTTACGTAGTAAAAAAAATCAGGAGCCCCTTCTCACTCCGCCCCTTACTATATCAACAATATTATAAACCCAAAAGCTTAACTTAGTGAAGTTTCAGGATGTCACAAAGTTTCAATTTCCAGCTATGGATAAAATATGCGAATTACATTAGTTGAAACCTAAAATCGAGAATCAGTAGCGTCTGGCTCAAATGGCACGTTCTCCATGTTGATCGGAGATTTGTGCCGTGCCAAGAATCATCTTTTCACCATTTTCCTGATGGGAAGGATTGGGGAAGTGGTAAGGTTAGGGGTAAGGAAAACAACGACACGGAACAATTAAAACAGCATTCTGCACCCCCGGAGTGATGCTGAACGATCTGCAGGTGCTACAACAGCAGGAATAAAACTTCCAACCCCCGGAGGGATTTAGAACCTCTACTCAAACAGTGAGCGGATATATCAACACCCCCGAGGGGATATTGAGATAACAGAACGACAACACCCCCGAAGAGATATTGTCATTCAAATACGGCTAAAAAAACTAGCTTATTACCACCCTGGGTTAGGAACAAAAGCATATCCTTAAATTTCAGCTCTCTGTACACAGGTTCATCTATGTATGGAGAACCAAAAATCCGGATGCGCAATTGCATATCAAATGATATGATGATCCGTAATCGGATTCACAAAGATCACATGAATAATACTCAGCGCGCTGAATAGTAGCCATGTGAGAATTGAGTTTGCAATGTCCAGTCAGGGCCCTGACCAGAATACTGCAGTTGTGCTTGGAAAAATGCAACAAATTTCTTGACATTTTCGGACTCACATCCGGCGGAAAAGCCTTTGTTTGAACGCAAGTTTGCAAGCTACGCCAATGGTTGGCATGTTCGAATGCAGCCCAAGAGCGAATCTTGTGCTTTATCCAACTTATTGACAGTGGTAGAACTGGTTCTGGACCAACGAAATCAGTCGCAGTGCCAGCTCTAGCCAATTCGTCCGCCCATTCATTTCCAGTAATACCGGAATGACCGGGTACCCATAGAAGGTAGATAGCATTTGAAATGCTAAGTTCTTCGATTTGAGTTCGACATGCGATTACTAATTTCGATCTCGAATCTGCCGAACTAAGTGCTTTCAGGGCAGCCTGACTGTCAGAGCAAAAATAGATTCTTTTACCGCAAATTCCCTGTTGAAGTGCGGATTGTACGCCACACAGAATCGCAAAGATTTCTGCTTGGAATACGGTACAGTATCTACCAAGCGAATGGGACTGGTTTAATCTCATCTCATGACAATAAACACCAGCACCGGCTCGGCCCTCCAGCAAAGAACCGTCCGTATAACAAACTACGTATTCTTCAAGTTGTCACTCCATCCAGCCAGACAGCCATTCCTCACGAAGAGGAATTCTCACATTGAAAGTTTTAGAAGGAAAACTACATGGGAGCAAGTTTATATTCATCCCAAGTAACCATTTGGGGCCACAGTCTTGTGTGGCTAGTTACACGATCTATTGGGTTACTGTTCCAGAGCCCAGTAACCTTAAGACGGTATGCACAAGAAAGTGCTTCTTGTTTCAGAAACACATGTAGTGGTTTTATGTTCAAGAGTGCCTCGAGAGCAGCAGTAGGTGTTGTCGAGAACGCACCAGTCATCGCCATCAAGACCATCCTCTGAAGATGGTTTAACTTTGATTGGATTGTCATGACTTCTCCCTTCTGCCACCAAACAAGGCACCCGTATGCCAGTATTGGTCTAACAATTGTTGTGTAGATCCACTGAATGTACTTGGGTTTGAGTCCCCAAGATTTGCCGAAAGCCCGTCTACATTGGCCAAAGGCCATGCAAGCTTTCTTGATCCTGAAATCGATGTGAGCTGTCCAATTAAGTTTTGAGTCGAGAATTACCCCACGTACTTAACTTGGTCTTCGACAATAATTTCAGAGTCAAAAAACTGCAATGGACGAGCTCCGGTTGTAATCCTTCGTTGTGTGAATAGCACCATTGAGGTTTTATTTGGATTAACTGATAGTCCAACATGAAGACACCACCGCTCAACAACACATAAGGCTTGTTGCATCAAATCAAAAAATGTGTTAATGTAAATACCGGTGATCATTATATGATAATCATCGGCGAAACCATACGTCGGAAACCCAAGCTCATTTAGTTTTCTCAACAAGCTATCGGCGACAAGGTTCCATAGAAGTGGTGACAGCACACCACCTTGAGGACATCCGCAGACACTCAGTTTCCTCGTCTCTACTTGTCTTAACGATGAGCACAGATGTCGGTTGCTAAGCATTGCGTGTATCCAGTTCGTGATATATGAAGGTACTCCATGATCTCGTGCTGCTTCCAAAATGGATTCGAAAGACACGTTGTCAAAAGCACCTTCAATATCGAGAAAAACTCCTAAACTTGATTGCTTTTGCGAAAAAGCTTTTTCAATGTTGTAGACAACATTGTGTAACAGGGTGGTAGTAGACTTCCCCCGCTGATATGCATGTTGCATTGCATGTAGCGGGTGCTCGCCCAAGCAACCATCCCGAATGTAGTGGTCGATTAAACGTTCCACTGATTTCAGAAGGAAGGAGGTCAGACTGATCGGTCTAAAGCTCTTTGCCTCCTCATAAGTGACGCGGTCACCTTTGGGAATGAATTTGACAGTTATTTCCCGCCACGCTAATGGAATGTATCCTGTTGCAAGACTGCAAGTAAGAACCTTTTTCAAAATATGCTTGAAGTGTTCATATCCTTTTTGTAGTAGAGCTGGAATAATTCCGTCCTTTCCCGGAGACTTATACGGAGCATAACTTTCAATCGCCCATTTGATCGATTCGGTTGTCACAATTCTACGAGCAAATGCCCAAGAATCAGAACTGCCTGAAAAGAACTCAGAGGCAGTCGTCAGCGATGGCTCCGTACAACCTGGAAAGTGTGTGTGTCAAAAAGACAGTTGAGTACTACATCTTCGTCAGACGAGTATTCACCATTAGCATTTCTAATGGAACTGACATGAAAGTCTTTCGATTTCGAAAGACTTCGACCCGTCCCTGCGTCTGCGATTCCAAGCTCTCCTACATAACTATTTTGAGTCGAACAAGTTCGGTATTCCATCAAGGTGTTCCTCTAGAAGCACGCATAACTCGAAGCGGACAAGCCTCTTGGTATGCTGCTACTATGAGTGAGCTTGCTTTATCCACGACCTCATCCAAATCACTTGGAGATTCAATCGTCGGAAGATACCCATGAAACCTCGTCGCCAAGCCCTCTTCGTAGAGGTCCCAGTTCGTAGATTTGGGATTACGATAGGTGACGATATCTAGCGAGACGTTTAAATGATCAAAGACGATGTGCTTATTATCAGATAACGACGGTTCGAGCTCGTTTGGCACGAGCCAGTTTGTCAACTCATGCGTAATACTGTCAGAGCAGAGAGTTACATCTAACACCTCTTCTCTGCCAGCTCGTGCAAAAGTTGGGCGGTTTCCTGCATTGAGGTGAAGCGATGCCAAAATCACAACAAAGGTTCGGTTATGCTCGGATATGTTCGGGTTACGTTTAGCATCTGTGTGTGACTAGAACGTCCTATACCGTATCCTACAAGCGTATCGTTCAGCAATCAGCTGACTGATTTTTGTACCACGTGTTTGATTTGTTTGGGAAAATAAAAAAGTACAAATTTTCCAAACGAATAAAAATTCCGTGAAGAAAATCTTTTCATCTACATGTGCTAACATGCTTACATACAGTGATACAATTTCTAAGCAATCTGAGAGAAGACATTTAAGTTACAAACGATTTTGTCTTGCGCGCCAATGCAATGTTTTTATTTTGACGATGAAATAAAAAGAAGAAGCAGAAACGACGGCAGCCATTTTAGCTGCCACCTTGTGACTCTGTTGAGCATGTCCTTAAGAATGTGCAGATTTGTACTACTTAAGTATTCCATCAATTCGGTGCCTCTCAAATTGATATTAGAGCTGCCCCAAATTATGTGGTGGGAATTTGCATCACTGCCGATTATGAGACGAAAACCCATTTCTGCCACAGTATGATACAACCCTTTTGAAATCATCAGAAGGTGATGGTTCATTATGCGGCATATATACCGAACAATAGACGTATTTCTTGTTTATGTTGTCAATAGTCATATTTACCATGACAGTACAAATATCACGAGTTGTGAGGTCCGATATAAGACAAGCGTCAATTGCAATATTCGCAAGTATACATGCACGAGGCATTTCACGTGGATTTGTCATGCCATTTTTGTTGCAAGCTACGAAGACGGGGTTAAGTAGCTTTCCAACATAGAAGTTTCCTTTATGGAAATACGGTTCTTGAACCAAAGCTATGGAAGCTTTCCCTTCCTGCAGAAGGCGAGATAGATTCATAGTTGCTGTACGTTTATGCTGAAGATTAATTTGTGCTACTCTAACCATATTCCATTACAGCACTACACATTTCATCATCAGCACTTGTTGTACAGCAACTAGAAGATACCAAACACGTTGGCTTATAATCGCATATAGCGAACCCCGAAATGGGTATTAGGGATATGAACACCATTTGAATCCCACGATTTGCAAAGAAACGAACGTCCACTGTGTCAGAGATTCGCATAACACAGCAAGGGTAAGACCCACGACACTCCGTGCGCGACTGGCATATTTTAGTCCTGCCAGTCATTCAGTCCTCGGCACGGAGTAACACCTTGACTTGAGGACTCCTGTTTTCAGTCGCCTCCTACGACATGGGAACAGGAACCCAGTGGATCAATTCTTGGTTGACATACTTCAACCCGCCGGATGCCAACGGAATACTAGCAAAAAGGTACCCGAGTACCGCGTCGGACACATAACGGCTAAAGACTTGTTCTATACAAAATGAAATATTACATAGTTAAATAGTCAAAACACGAATGTTTTTAAACAGGTTACTTTACGAATAATTTTAGAAAAAAACTATCCAATTTAATTATAAATTTAATAAAAATTAGACATATTAGAGCGATTTTAGCTCTGGGGTACGAATGTACCCCATAAAACCGTTTACGTAGAGAAAAAGTCGCTAGGGCCTAAGTATCGGTTTTAAAGTACCTACCTGTAGAAATTTATATTCCATTATAGAAAGTTGAACCGATATTTTCCGATAAATTCCTGTTGATTTGGTTTATTACTAATTATCATGAAAAATAAATCGCAAAAAGATTTTAGATGTGAAACACGTATTGTTGAATGCTCTCTCATAAATGTTTGTTTAAAAAATTAAATAATTCAGGCAGTTTGCGAATCTGAAGAGACGGAATTTTATGCAAAATACAATATTTGAGTACCAGAAAATACGACGAATTCTAGCGATTCAGAGGTGCTAACATTTGGTACGGGTATATGTGTCATCCATTCGTATCACGAAGTATAATTCACTACTACAAAAAAGACTGCGTTTTGTGTATAGACGCAAACAGTGTCATGAAATGGTTGGGTTGTTTTGTTCAAAACCCGATAATTTGTAATTTGAAAAACCCGAACCCGACCCAAGCCCGAAAGTTCAAAACGACCCGAACCTGAGAATTTCAAATTTGAAAACCCGAACCCGAGAAGCTTAAGTTTACAGAACCCGAACCCGACCCGAAATCCACCGGGCTCGGCTCGGGTCCGGGTTTCGGGTCCAAAAACCCGAACCCGACGATCTCTAAACTTGTGAATGCATTCAAAGAGGCAGGACATGCAGGAGAGACAAAAAATTAACAGAAGTTCTAATTGCCGACCAGGGAGATGGTACAACATTAAATGATACCATTTTATCAATAGCGCATATATTACAAAACCAAACCTGAATATTAATACTAATAAATAAGTCATCTTCAGTTAAAATACCTCAATTTCTGGGAAATGGTTTTTTTTTCTGGGGTTTGAACTTCTGGGTATTTGTTCACTCTGGGTAACGGTTTTCTGGGCAAAAATACTTTCTGGGAAAAGGTTTTCTGGTAATTGGTACTTTCGACGGAATGGTATTCTGGAGAATGGTTCTTTCTGGGGAAAAAATTTCGGTGTTTTAGTTTCTGGGGAATGGTTTTCGGAGGAAAGTCAGTCGTACAACCAAGATATTTTAATGGGGGAGCACGTCGTTTGGCATAAGTTCATTTGGCATAAGTTCATTTGGCATAAGTTCATTTGGCGTAATGTTCATTTGGCATAACAGCAGGTGACACATGCTTTCATTTGGCATAATGATCATTTGGCATAGGTTCATTAGGCGTCAACATTAAATATAACAGATTTCAATGTATATTTCAAATTATGCCAAATGAACATTATGCCAAATGAACTTATGCCAAACGAACTTATGCCAAACGACGTGCTCCCTTTAATGGTTTGATAGACCTGCAGCAAACACATAAAATCTTGTTGTTTCCGTTGCAGCACCTCGACCGGAGATGGTTACGCACGTGTGGTGTGGTATACGTGATGAAAAACTAAAAAGAAAATTAACCGTCCCGCGAAACCAATTGATGCCGAACCGGAGGGACTGATTGTAACCCGAAAACAAAAAACTTCGAATTGTGACAACTCTCAAATGTAAATACAATAGTCAACAACCTAACAAAACCAAGGCAAGCAATCAAAATCTGGACGACGCTGGTAGTCGCAATCGGATTATGTTAAAAAGCAACGGAAGCAAGCGAATGTGTTATGATTGTGATGGTCGAACGGAGCAGCTGGATGGAAACCTACTTCCTGTAGAAGCAGGCAGGGCCAGACGTAACAGAAGCGGTAGTAAATGCAGGTGTAATTTTTTCTTTGTATATCAAGTGTAGAATTAAAAACCGATAACACAAACCCATGTTAAGCGCAACCTTACCATTTTGTAAATAGTTTCTTCAAGATAGTACCGTATAAATGAATAAACACCGTCATCCTTTCCATTACTCCATAACTAAACCTGTGAATTTAGCTATTCTGTAAATACAATATAACTCTTCAAAAGCGTAGACAATGCTGCTGTACAGATTTTAAGATTGAGACGTCAATGAATGTTATGTTTTCCCAGCCCGTTCTCCGATGTGAACAATATTGTTTGCACATAATATGTAGTAGTTACAACTTATAGTTTATTGAGTAGAAAATATAAAAGCATTTTTTCGTCTGTTCCTAACACACAGAAATTGCAGGTTGTTTTCACTTGTAACGACCACCACACTAAGTGATGTAAACAAACAATTTATCGAATGCTCCAAACACCCTTACTTTGTCCTATTCCCACTTCCCCTATATTGTAAATAGTTCGAGCAAAAACAAAAAAATCTGAATCGTGAAGACTGATAACGAAAGTTGTGAAGCTGTGTATTTTGTACATGATAGAGTAGAAGTCCAAAGAGAGAGCGAGAAAGAAAGAGGATAGTATGCTCTAACAGCAAATGACTGCAGTGTAAAAATACTGAAACAAAATTTATTTCCAGTCCTTGTTTAAAAGAAACAACTTTCCTTTTCCCTGTTCCTTCATGCTCAGCCCCGGTGCCCCCCAACCAGTGACGAGACATATGGAAATGTGTGCTAAAATCGCAAACATTCTCTCAAAACCCACCCGTTTGTGAAAAACAAATTTTAATCATTCGAATTCATTTGTAAATAGGTGTACAGGTCTCAGTCTACCGGCAGTGGAGGAGGTAGCAGTTGCACAACGCCACTAAACCTACTTATGTAAAGTATAAAAGCTCTACTTTGTAAATAAGGCGATACTATATTATAACAACAAATCAAACAACAACAAGAAACATGGTGTAAAATAGTACAAATAGATTATATAAATGAGGAGAAATTTAAGAACCTTTAGCGTAAGGATTATTAGTACACTAATCCGAATCAAACACTAGAACTACTACAAGTGAAATGTAATAAAAACACTACATAAACATCGGAAATAGCTTCTACTTGTAAATCGCTAAACTCCAGAGATCATGGCTAATAATTAGCATAGAAAAGATAACTTTTAAAACCGAACTAGTAGATAATTTAAACAGAAAGCTGCGCTCCCGGTGAAAGAACATCATAGATGCGCTTTTGCTGCTCTCTATAAGCAGGGGAGCACTTTGGCAAACAGGGACAGGACACATCTCGTAGGAAAGTGGAACCCAAGCTACGCTAAGGCTAAATTATAGAACTCTGCCGATAGGCAGACAAGTAAATTATTGAAACTAAAAGTAAAGCAAAAAAAACGAAAGGTATGGTTAAGGCGCTACTTTTAGATCCTAACATAAGCGTACTCACCACCACCAGTCAATCTCCATCTGGAAAATAAATTCTGCTATGCTTTTTAACAACCGCAAAACCTGCTTGCAAACAAACAGAAAACCGAGTCGCAATGTTTCTTATTTCGCGCTTACTTTGATTGATCATCTCGCGCTAGAGCCTACTTTTTAGCTGTACATTTTTTTTGACACCTAGAAATCTTGATGCAGTGCGTTACAGAGATCTACCAACGTTGTATATAAAGTAAATGATAGCTTACTCCACCCCTTTAGCATGTAAGTAAAAGTCCAGTAGAAGGCGAGCCTGCAATTATAATAAGGCAACACAACACACACACAGATGAAAAAACCATAGAGTATATTATGTTTAAATGTTCTTTTTTGTATATTTATAACATTTTTTAAATAAAGCGGTATAAGATTATTGAAAAAAAAAACAAGAAAATTCAGAAAAAGAGAAACAACACTTGTAATATACAAAATGAAAATCGATCAAGATTAAAATAAATGAAAATTTGAAAAATATGTTTGATTTGGGTTGTTTTGACTGTTGTCGATGACAAGTATATCAGAGAATAGCGGAAGGACTTCATGGCGAGTCGAATCTACTTGAAAATGTTGGAGTACATGCAAGCTGGTTCTCAACCGAAATTTTATGATCGAGCGTTCCAAATAATAAATCCCAGCAGAGGCCGACGAGATCCGACATTTTGAAGCCACCATATTGAAATTTCGGAAAATTTTTTCGGAAATCATTTTCTAATTATCGATAAATAATGAATAAAAGATCAAAAGCAGTAGTTCGTATGTCTTCGTTTCTCATTCTCAAATGTTGCTTGATTTCGCGCCGAATCCAGGAGAAGGTCTCCTTAACAAGGTTTATACAGATTTTCTACAGGCCAAAGTTCGCTTCCAAATTCAGTTTGTGGGGGAGCAAGGTATACTCAGGCCACTGGAACGTCGAGCAACACACAGTCTAAGGCTAGTTCACCACAGCCTGGACATCGCTTTTCCACGGAGGTTGTGAGCGAATAAACACAAAATCTGTGGTTTAAATACCTCAACTCATAAGTTAGTATACTCTAAAGAATAGCCAACTCCAAGAGCTGCAATTTTGACAAACGGAGCAATGAAGTTCTCTCCAATTACATGGCTTATTCAACGAGACGTCATTGCAACAACAGTGGAGGCACCGACGGCTAGTGGAAAGCAGAAGATTGTGATCGCATCTGCCTACTTCCCTAGCGATGCGGATACAGCGGGGGTTATTCCGAACAGTCACTTTAGGTGAGGTGACACTTTTTCTCACTCGCGCGATCACCGAAGTCACCTAAGGTGAGACGAGTCACTCACGTGACTCTCTGTGACGCTATTCTGGTGTGTCACCGCATTCTGTTAGTCGTTCCAGGTGACAGCAAAGAAAAAAATGAGATGGCGACGGTGAAAAAAATATTAAATCGAATCGTTCTCCGTTTATATTATGATTGTCTGGTATTCGTCGTATTTGTTGCTTTTTCAAGCAATTGCATAACATATTACAACTATTTGTAGTAGTTTTGTTAATTTAAAAAAAACTAATACGGAAACGCTCACTAATAAGCTTGAATTTGTAAAAAGCACTGGTAGGATTATCAAAAGACGGAATGAATTGTTAAAAAGTATAAAGTTAAATAAGCTTATTGTGTATTAAGACGGTTTGATTTTTCAAACGAATGCGGTTCGATCGAATCCGACTCGTGTAGTTATATTGAGAATGCAAATCACTTCGTTCGAAAAGTGATCCGTCGTAATGCAGAATAAGCTTAATAATAATGTTATGACTAATTAATCCTACCATGAAGTTTTTTTTTCGGATGCCAGGTTTCGTAGTTACTGTTTCATTGGACACAGAAATTCGAAAACAGATTTTTCTGCGTTCTTACGTATATATAAATCTTATTTCATTCGCAGTTCCATGTACACTAGGTTGATATGTAATAGCTACACATTAAAAAGTATCATTCAACACCTAATCAGTACTTTTTTGCTTTGATGTTACTAATGTGGTCGTTAGCCTGACATCCCCGATGATTTCTTCGACGATAGTTTGATCTCATCCAGCCCAAATTCTATTTGGTAGAGTGATTGAATACGGGGTACCATTGAATGGGTGCACGCGCTAATAAACATCGTATGATTTAAGAACTTAACGACCTGTTCAGGGTGTACGGTTTCGGAATGGAATTCGTTGAATGGACTGTAAATTGATCGGAAAAAAGAAACGTGTTTATTTTCTGTTTGATATTGCGTGTTAATTTCGCGACGAACGGCGTACGAATCCCTTTTTGTTACAGGGTTGCCAAATGATATAGAAATACATATGTTATCAATAACATACAAAATAGGGTAATAATAGGAATTTGAAATAACCGTTGCATCCGAACATCCTCCCCCGCGTTGCAGTTGCGGAGGAACTCAAGCATCCAGAGGCAGAACTGCTAACTTCGCCGTGGTTCGACTGAAAACACCGCTGTTGGTCTTTACCATCACCGCCCTTATTATCCCATCAGAACCTGGATGGACATTAACCACCCTGCCTAAACGCCATTGTTGGGGTGGCATATTCTCCTCCTTCAAAACGACGAGATCTCCGATTCTTACTTCGGTGTATTTGCGATTGTGCTTCGGTCTGCGTTGTAGCTCCTGAAGATAGTCTCGTGACCACCTCTTCCAAAATTCGCTTCGCATCTTCTGAATGATTTGATATCTGGACAGTGTACTTAGCTTGACGTCGTCTGATTCAGGCTCACATATGGCAATTAGCTCTCGGCCTATGAGAATATGCCCAGGTGTTATCGCCTTCAGGTCATTAGGGTCAGCTGATTGAGGAACAAGCGGTCTCGAATTGAGGATGGCTTCAATCTGGGCAACCAAGGTGTTCCACTCATCGTAGGTAAACCTTCCATCGCCGACAACTCGTTTTATGTGACGCTTGGTTGATTTGATACCAGCTTCCCAAACGCCACCGAACTCGGGTGACCGCGCCGGAATAAAGTGCCATTTTATTTCTTGAGGTAGACAGTAATCACTGAGCGCCTGCTTCATATCCCGTTGATTGAACAAGACGTATAGTTCATGCAGTGCCGAGTTCGCCCCGATGAAGTTTGTGGCGTTATCGGAGTGTATTTGGGTAGGGACTCCACGTCTGGCCACGAAACGCTTCAGCACGTTGATGAAAGCTTGAGTTGATAGGTCCACTGCCAACTCGATATGGACCGCCTTTGTAACCATGCAAATAAACAATGCAATATAAGTTTTCAGATACACCGGTTTCCGTGGGTTGCCTGTTTTGACGTGAAAAGGCCCACCGTAGTCGACACCAACTCTTGAGAAAACGTCTGATTGTGTGACACGAAACTTTGGTAAGTCTCCCATGTAACGCTTGATTTCCCGGGGATTTGTTTTGAAGTAGCGAATGCACCTTTTGAGATGCTTCTGGATCACATTCTGTCCATCAACGATCCAAAATCGCTGTCAAAGCGCAGATAGCAAACCACTGGGTCCAATGTGCAGGTACGTTTCATGGAAATCGTTAATGATGATCTTTGTCACATGATGCTTCGGTGGAAGTATAATCGGATGACGCTGTCCAAAGGTTAGATTCGCGTGCTTGATTCTGCCGCCTACACGTAATATTCCGGATTCGTATATGGGATTCAGCGAGCGCAAATCTCCCACATATTTGTGGTTCATATTCTGCGTAGTGTTGTACCTCTGTATCTGCTTGATATCATCAGCGTAATATTGTCGCTGCACCAGGCTGACGATCATGTCAAGACTTACTTGATATTCTTCAACCGTAGGAAATACTTCATTGTCATTCGCTGTTCGTATCCCCTTCGTTTTTCTAATGAATCGTGCTACGTATGCCATCACTCTCCTCAGTTTACGAAATGAACTGTACCTTTCCAGAACCGGAAAGTCAATCGATTGACAACTGACTGGAAGCGCAATTGTTTTAACATCTGGTATCAAGATTTCTTCAGTAAACACAAACTCTTTGTAGGTAGCGGTACGCGAAAATGATGGACCATGCCACCAGACATCATTGTGCATTAGTTCTCCCGGTAGGACACCTCTCGACACCATATCCGCAGGATTCAAAGCTGACAGTGTATACTTGAATTCATAACCCTTTGTAGATCGTTGTATTTCAGCTACACGGTTGGCAACAAAAGTATTGAGTTCGTGTGGTGATTTTTTTAGCCAACAAAGGACGATTTGGGAATCCGTCCACAGAACGATGTTGTTGAAATCCAGTTTAAGTGCCGTTGTGACTACCTTCACTAAACGAGACATCAGCAGGAATGCGCATAACTCCAAGCGGGGAACCGTCTGATTAGGAGCTACCTTAGATTTGCTCGTCAGTAAATGCACTTCTGCGTTGCCGTTTGAACAAATTGAACGTATATACACACACGTACCGTAGGCTGCCAAGGACGCATCGGAGTAAGCGTGAAGTTCGATAGCGATTCTGTTGTCCGTCAGCACGTAACGATTGATAGTCATTCCAGCAGTTGCAATAAGACTCGCGATGAAATTAACCCAATTGTTTCGTTGTTCTATTGGTACTTCTTCATCCCAGTCGATTTTTAATTTCCACAGTTCACGCATGAGAAGTTTGGAGACTAACGTGGCCGGTGCAAGCAGCCCGAGAGGATCATAAATTTTTGACATCTCTGACAGAATATGTCGCTTTGTTATCGCAGTTTGCGCTTGAATCGGGTTTATCCTGAAAGCTAATTCGTCCGACGACGGATTCCAAAGCAGCCCTAGTGTTTTGATAACGTCATTTGCTCCACTTATTTCCAAAGTTGATTGCTTCTCTCGTAGCTCGTCGGGAATTGATTCCAAAAACTCAGCTGAATTAGAGCACCACTTGTGTAACTGGAACCCGCCGCTGTCTAATAGCTGTGTCAATTGCTTAGCAGCAGTTTGAATTTCGTTCACTGAATCGCCTCCGGACAAAACATCATCCACGTAAAAATCTTTGACCACAATCGCAGCAGCCAGTGGAAATTTAGATCCCTCGTCAGTAGCTAATTGATTCAGAGTGCGTGTGGCTGCAAACGGTGCTGACGCTGTACCATATGTCACAGTTGTCAGATCATATGTTTGAAGTGAATCCGTAGGATGCTTTCGCCAAATGATCCTCTGGAATTTCTTGTCGTCGTCATGAATCCTGATTTGGCGATACATTTTGGATATGTCGCTTGAGAAGACGTATCGGTGGATTCGGAACCGCATCACGATGTTCAGCAACGAATCTTGCACAGCCGGTCCGATCATAAGCAGATCGTTTAGCGACACGCCAGAAGACGATTTCGCCGATGCGTCGAAAACCGTTCGTAGTTTGGTAGAAGAAGAAGTAGGTTTCAGAATGGCGTGGTGAGGTAAATAGAAGTTTGGGCTGCTACTCACCTCTGACTCAGGCGTTTCCTTACAGTGGTTGAGCCGTATGTATTCCTCCATAAAGAAATCATATTGTTCTTTCAGCTCCGAATTGGTTGCCAGGCGTCTTTCAAGGTGTCCAAACCTTTGGAGCGCCTGCTGGCGTGAGTCGCCAAGCTTGTTAGTGGTGTTACGGAAGAGTAATCTGACCACATATCGGCCGGAGATGTCCCGGGTCGTTGTTAGTTGGTAATGTTGTTCACATAACTCCTCTTCACTCGACAGCTTCGTTGATAGTGGAACTTCTTCCAATTCCCAGAAACGTTGGATTAACTGTTCGAGTTGATGATCAGGATCGGAAAGCGCTGTGTGGCAGCCTTTGTATTGACGGTATGGTGAACGTCCGGTAACAGCACCCGAAACTACCCATCCAAGTGTCGTCTCTTGAAGGACCGGTAATTTATCGCCGAGCTGTATTTGCCCAGTCCTCAGTATGTGGAAAAACAGTTGTGCATCAATTAGGAGATCGATGCGCTGGGGCTTGTAAAAGTTTGGATCTGCTAACAAAACTCCATCCGGAATAATCCAGTCGGATACGTTGAGCTTGCTTGCTGGAAGAATGTTAGCAATCCGAGGAACGACGAGACATTTGATTTGTCGATATATCCGTTGATACGTGAGCCAAACTGAACAGCTAACATGTGTTTGACAGGCGTTTCCTTGCCGTTGATACCGACGACACTGGTGGAACATCGATTTCGACTAATACCAAGGAGATTAGCCATTGCCTCAGTAATCAGGTGCAGCTGCGATCCGGAATCAAGTAAAACACGGCACAGCTTGCTCTGTCCATGTACATCGAGTATGTTCACGATCGCTGTTGATAGCAGCACTGCTTCTTGTTCGTTAGTACTTGTGGCGCAGTTGAGGGTTACTACGTTGCTCGTATTTGTCGAAGCTTTGCCGGTTTCGGTAGACTGAACATCAGTAGTTTTGCATGTATCATCACTCGGTTTCGGGATGTCAATGTGTAGAACCGTGTGATGTCGTTTGTTGCAGTCACGACAAGAGTGCTTTGATGAACATTTTGCTGTCATGTGCCCTTTTCTCAGACAATTGTAACATACGCCAGCTTGTTTGGCTTTGGCGTTTCTGTCGGTAGCAGAAAGTTTGAGAAGCTCTTCACACTGATGGTTGAAGTGCGCCTTCTCGCAGAACACGCATTTTGTTTCGCTTGTCACCGTAAGCGTCGTAGATTTTGTCTGTAACTTCTGCGCGTGCTCTGGCGCGCTAGGTTTTTGTTTAACCTTCTGCTGACTGGCCTCTACCCGTTCGAGAACCTGAGTGTGTTTTTCCAGGAGGGAAATCGTATCAGCGTATGTGGGAATCACACCGTGCTTGTTTGTAGCTTCCCACATCTTTTTTGTTTCGAAATCGAGTCGAGAGGCAATCACATTTACCAACAGAATGTCTGAGAGGCCTAGTACATCGTACCCGTAGTATCTGAGCGAATCGACATGCCTTACGCATTCTTCGATTAGTTCTCTCAACTGCTTACCACTTTCTTGAGTCATCGGTTTGAGCTGAAGCAACCGAGATGCATGAATGTCTACGATTTTCCGTTTATCTTCGTATCGTTGCTGGAGAAAGTTCCATGCACCGTCAAAATTGTTTGCGTTGATAAACTGCTGGTTAATCGCACCGGCCGCTTTCCCGATTAGACACTTATCCAAGTGGTATAACCTTGTAGCAGCATCCTCGGACGGACACTTCTTCATGATATCTAGAAACATCGACTTAAATTTGAACCAATGCTCTGGTTTCCCGTCGAACATCGGTAGCGGTGTATGTGGTAACACGGACTGTTGTACTCGAATCTGTGGCGCATTGGATACCAGCTGTAGACCGGAATGCACCTGTAGCTCCTGTTTTTTGTGTCTATCCAACTGCCTGCATACTTCCGCTCGCACTTCCGTGTACAATTGTTCGAACTCAAAATACTCCTGTTCTTCTTCCTCCTGCTTGTGTGGCGTAGCAGCAAACAACTTTGCTTGGCAATCGTTCATGTCGAGGTACGCAGCATCAATCGTACGTAGAAATGTATCCAGCACATATTCGTCGACAGGAATCTGCTCATCATCTGCTTTGATGAGGTTTGTTTTGATGCGTGCGATCTTCGCCTTAGTGAATTCGCACCGTCGTTGAAGTGCTTGTAGCTCTTCCGCCATTTTCTTTCGTCGCTCTGCCTCGGCCTTCGCCACTTTCTGCTGCCTCACTGAAGGAAGTATGGGAATTTTCGAGCTGCGACGGGTGTTTACCGGCATCGAAATTACCGACGAAAACGATCGATTTTTCGCGTTATTCCATATCCGTAGTTCGAAGGACCAATTATGTACGGTTTCGGAATGGAATTCGTTGAATGGACTGTAAATTGATCGGAAAAAAGAAACGTGTTTATTTTCTGTTTGATATTGCGTGTTAATTTCGCGACGAACGGCGTACGAATCCCTTTTTGTTACAGGGTTGCCAAATGATATAGAAATACATATGTTATCAATAACATACAAAATAGGGTAATAATAGGAATTTGAAATAACCGTTGCATCCGAACACAGGGTATCATCCAAACAATATGTGGAATCGTTGGACTATATGGGTTAAAGTTTGTGCATAATATTTTTTTTATTTGGTCAGTTTTGCTGCTTGAGAAATTTATTGATTGGGGATCTGTTATTTCGTCGGGAAAACACTGTCTGGTCTGTTATGGCGAACGACAGACAGATTTTTTTTGGTGAAACCAAAAAAAGTTTAGCTAGAACCGTATAATAATGTCCTATTTTTATCAATTGTGAATAAAGAACCACTCTAATCTAGGTCGTGATCTGATTGTGAGCGATTGCTAATTTAAAGCAATTGGTTTTGAATTTGATCATACATTTAAATTTATATTAACATTCTGAGGTCATTATTTTAGCCATTTATTATACGATGGCGCATCGTTTAACTTTTTCCTATTGAAAACAAATTTTAAATTTAGTGGAAACAGCAATGTTTTTTATTAGATAAGGTGTTCCTAAATCATAATTTATGCTGATAATGTTGCGGTGAAAGGAGAAAAGTGAGACTAGTTATGTAAGCTATGCAAGCTAGGCTCAATGGAGATATCCAAGTCAGTTTTGGATCACATACATTTGGAGGAGATGTTGCTTCAAGCTGTCCTCAACTCCTATTTGGCAGTTTTCACTTCGTTTTCTGACGTATTCTTAATGGTCACATCATTAGCGTTTCCGCATTAGAATTGGCAGACAGCCTTTGTTGATTATAAGATTAGGGAATGTGGGGAATAAAGTAATATATAATATCTTTTTTTGCGCCAGTAAAGCTCCTTGAGAGTCTCATGTACGAGTTCCAAAGGAAATTGAGGTTTCGATGAAATGCCGGAAGAGATGAGGAGCAGTAAGCGAGTTTTACAAGAGGGACTGAGACACTTACTACTACTGAAATGAAATCTGTAAGTAGCACTAATACATATATAATTTCAGGAACGGTACGGGATAGCGCTGGACCTGTGGCGTTCGATTGGCATAGTCTGTTCTCATTGGTTCGGAAGTCTTCTTGGCTGGTTTTGGTAGATGTATGCAAGTGGATAGATCAATTATCGACAAATATATGATTACGGCCTAAAAGCCAACTGTCAAAATCTACTTTGAATGGAAATTCCAGACAAACCGTTACTAGTCGAACACAGTTGACAACAGTTTATGAAAGAGAAAACTTTTCTCTTTCATTTACTACCAACATCTGTGATTAGCGTGTAACGGTTTGTCCGGAATTTCCATTCAAAGTGGATTTTGACAGTTGGCTTTTAGGCCGTAATCATATGTTTGTCGAGAATTCACTTGGGTGGGGGACATGTGGATCCTGCTAGTTGTCGACTCTTTTGACCTTTGGTATTAAGCTAAATTAGGAAAGGTTATAGTGCAGCAGCTTCTAGAAATGCTGAGTAGCCTTTTCGGGTCGGTGTCGGTGTGATCTGTTCGAGCCGAACCAGATGGACATTCGGTTCGAGAAAACTTTATGGGGAATTGCGAGTAAATATTATCCAAATTCTTTATGGGCAGAGATTCTTTTTGTGAAACTTTGACATGTCTTCACCCGTTCAGTTAGTCAGAATAATGATAATAGGAAAAAATGAATATTTGCCTGATCTATATCCTGACAATCACCACTATTGACTAGAACAGGGACAATCGAATTCTGGTTTAAGATGAAGGTGAAACAGCACAGTTGTGGGACAAAGTATTCGCGAATAAGGACTAACACTGCTAGTATTTTTACCGCAACCATGAATAGTCGATTGATCCGCTTCGAACCTAGGAAACAAAAAGAAAATTAAGAAGAAACGTAAGTGGATTCAATGCGAAATTCTCACTATTGTTTGTTTTGTTGTATTGGCTACAACGAAAATGTGCAGTTAAGGACGTCCTGAACAGAGTCACAAGGTGGCAGCTAAAATGGCTGCCGTCGTTTCTGCTTCTTTTTATTTCATCGTCAAAATCAAAACATTGCATTGGCTCGCAAGACAAAATCGTTTGAAACTTGAATGTCTTAGCTTAGATTGCTTATAGATTTTATCACTGTATGTACGCATGTTAGAATAAGCAGATGAATAGATTCCCGTCACGAAATTCGTTTTCGTTTAGGAAATTTGTACCTGTTTGTTTTTCAAAACAAATGAAACAGGCGGATAAAAATCAGCCAGCTGATTATTGAACGATACACTTGTGTGCATCCCATCTACTACCGTTATAACACGCTCTAGCTGCACACAGATGTTGTAACGTAAGTCGAACATACCCGAACCTTTGTTGTGATTTTGGCATCGCTTCACCTTAAATAAAATATGCAAAACGAAAAAGTTGTTGCCACTGATATATGTCAACAGAGATATACTTACAGTACAGAGATTTGCGTTCCCACTAAGCAATTACATGTACTTACTATCTCTATGGCAAGCACAGAACATAGCAATGAACCTAAGTAACTATAAGCATTGCACAATATTTTCTATACATTTGCACTAATGTTATTGTTATTTATCAGTGTGCAATCGGGCTGCCTCAATAACCTGTTTTTGCAACCTATGTACATTAAATGTACATCTATCGGCTCACCGTTGCACATATCATTGTGTGCAGTGCTCTGTGCATCTAGAACTTTCCCCCTCCCCTCATGAGCGTTATGGTGGCTCAGAGTTTGTCCTTTCGTGTTGCTCAGGGATACATTGCCCCTATGCACATCCACACATAGGCACACATGCATACAGAATTTGATCATCCCTGTTGCAATCAAAATTCATATTTTGTTACGATCCTTAATTTTTTCTATCATCATTATGCTGAGTAGCCAGATGGGAAAAGTTCTTTTAGGGTTTCACAAAAAGAATGCCCATAAAGGACACAATGCCCATAAAGGACATGAGAAATATTTATCCACCATTCCATATAATTTTCTCGGAACAAATGTCGCTCTGGTTCGACTTAAACAGACCGCATTGACCCGAAAGGGTTGCTTACAATTTCTAAGAGCCGTTGTGCTTGGTCGAGCTAAATGGTCATAAAAAAGTCCTGAATAATTGACTATTTTTTAGGTACCACTCGAGTACTCCTTTCCCGAACTAACCCGTACTCAAGGCCAAAGTCGATAACCAACAGGATCCACATATCCCTGCATCCAAGGGAAATGATATATCGATTTGTAGGTAGAAGCACACGTCTACCAACCAGCCGTGAAGACATTCGAACCAATGAGAATGGACCATGCCAGTCGAAGGTCACAGGCCTAGCGCCATCCCGTACAGTCCCTGAACTGTTTGAGCTGGAATAATAATGTATGTTAGTGCTACTTACAGATTACATTTCAGGGGTAGTGTATCACTTCCTCTTTTAAAACTTACATATAGGATTTTCGATTGATGCGCACCGGTGTAGTGGAGTGCACTGGTTTTGCACTTTCTAGCAGGTGTCAATGGAACATACCCAGTTTTCTGCACTTCTGCTAGAAAGTGCAAAAATGGTGCAGCTCCAGTCATCGAATCCGCCATTGTCTTTGGAACTCAGGAGTAGACCTGTGCGCCGCCGCGCCACGCCGCCGCCGCCGGTAATTTTTAGCGTACGCCGACGCCGAACGGTAGATCGGCGGCGCGCCGCCGATGCATTTTTCCCGCGCCGATAATTCGCAAAATCTAAAATTGTTGACTCTTAATTTTATCCACAAATCTAGGAACATTGTCTATGGACCGAATATACCACGTTAACTGATTGATGATTTATCACATCTTGATCATTATTTGGTATTAGGGGTCGTCAATTGGATTACTAAATTAAAATAATCTTGATATTTTCTCGAAAACCATTACACGACACTTACACGTTATATAATTCAAAGATCCATCCTTGCTTCGTCAACTGGTTATGATTGTGAGCATATAAGTTTCAATTCACCATTCGTGTGCTTGAAATGGTCCACAAATTAAAAAAAACTTCCACTTTCAAGATATATGTGCCTGAAATTTACGATTATGTGCCTGATCCTAATCTTTGCACGTAATTAATTTCACTGGAACGCAGTGTATTATTCATTGATTTTTTAACCGATTCATAATTCCTAATATGCTACACACGATTCACCAGTCGAGTTCGTGAAACTGTTCATGATGTAATCCATGAAGGAATTAATTTTCCACATAATCTTATTATACTTACGTAAACAATAACAAGGAACACATACCTCATCTTCCCCTATTCATGGATTATTCGCTCTGCTTTTTGGTTTTGAAATTTCTATGTGAGCTATTGTGTACAACTGCTAGCAACCAGTCTCATAGGCACGAGCATTAGATACAAAGACATTACTAGCACCTGTAACCCTGTTATTCTTTTGTTAAAATTCAGAGAAATGTTCGGAATTAAACGAAACTGTGCTGAGCAAAATACATTACCTAGCCACAATTCATGTCCGTGAAATAATTTAGAAAACTATAAGACACGTGACTCTGTGTAAAAAATCCAACGGTAAGCTCAAGACTAAAATATCATGATAACACGACGAGAATTTACGAAAATCGTTGCACGTTGTTCAATTCTTGACTGTTTTAGTCAATAAAGTCAATACAAATCAATGTTTCATTTTCAATACGAGGTTTATTTATAATTGATTGAATCGTGACCTATTTTAAAAAAAATTTCTCGAAGAATAGTTGAGCAAAGTGATCTTGACTTTTCGCGACGCTGGTGCACAGATGTGGCGATGCAGAGGGTAAGATTTATAGTCTCATAAATTATTCATCGTGTGATCTAGCCCCACTCAAGAAAGATTTTCAGTGGCAGTTGCACCAGCCCGGTATCACAGACAAATAAGACGTAACACGAGATGAATTTTTATCACTCGTAGAAATAAAAGGTCGATTTCAATTACAAATCGGTGGCGTTATTGAAGAGATTTTGACACAGAGCTAAATGCGTTACTTATTTTCCGCACCCACCCGAAAACGTTACGGTCTTTTTAATCTCACGCAAACCAAAACAAACAATATGGGCCGGAAATGTGAAATAAATTCTAGTCGAAGTGCCCAAGGTGGGAGTTGTTCACAACCATTTCTTAAGTTACAACACGATGCCGATCGGTGAGTAAGCACATAACAGGATGTTAGTAATTTAATTGATTCGGTGTATCGAATGGATTAGAATTTGTTGGTCCCCGGAACTGCTGGAGAAATTGGCGGGGTGCAGGTGCTACGAAAACTAGAGATACGCTCAGACCATTTTCAATCAGACTTGTTTTGTGATCAGTTTCATCCTAACAGGAGCTAACACGTCAAGTCGTGGAATGATTATGATTGATAGTAACTGTATATTTAGGTTTCGTCAGGGTGTAGATCTGTAGGATTCCAGCACATCGAGCATACTTTGCACTCAAGATAGAAGTAGACCGTACGTTGTAAGAAAATGTAGTGCCAGGGAATCGTATTTATTATCATCGTGGCGATTTTGTACTTACAAGAAGTAAAAGTAAACACCAGCCTGTAAAATGAAGTAATGTGTCTACCTTGAAAGGTGTCCTTACACGATCATTAAAAGTGACATTTCTGCGCAGTAATGCCAACAATAATGCCTTGTGTTAGGGTTTCTGATATCTGTGGGATTCTACAAGAGCGACGGTAAACAACCCAGGGACAACTTGACAGATAGTGCTTGTTTCATATATGCACCACCGATTTGATGGTGGCGCTAGTATGCCTTCTCGAAACGAAAAAGTTTCAAGAGAAAGGCGTTTTTCGTTACGTGTGTTATGAACGCCGTCAATGCGGCTAGAACAACATCTAGAAAAAGCCTATTCCAAAATGTGAATAAAGAAAACTATTATTAGAGAATAAATTTATCCCTAACTGATAACCGTCAGCAAAGTTACATAAATCTTATTATATATTTAGCTGGAAGTCGTTGTTTTTAACAACCGGCTTTCTTCCTTCCTAAACATGTTTTGGTTTTCTTGTTGTGAGAAGTTTGAAATCGTTAAATCATTGGTGCTTTTTATCTCGAGCAATGTAAATGAAAAACATTTTGGCCAGTGAGAGTACATCACCACCAAGCTTAACAATTCGTTTTGAATAGAATTTGTGTTTTTATCAGAATTCTTGCAGCAAAAAGAAATGGTAGAAATGCTTAAATTGATTATTTTCCACAGATATGGAAAATAATAAATGGGATGCGCCTTTTTCAAATTTTGCTCCATCCGAGCCGCCATGACATCACCAAATCACCCCAAAATTTGCTTATGAATTCAATATATGGGAGCTGTCAATTGTCTCCGGGCTTACGGTAAAGATGACTAAATAGAAACAAAAAACAATGGAACGACAACAACAATTAATTTCCTCAAACAAAACAAAAACTGTTTTACCGTTGCTTATTTTCCCAAATATAGAACAATAAATAATTATTTTGGGTCATTGAAATACAGTCGTTACTCTGCATTCTTCAAATTTGTCAATTGCAATCATTATTTCATGCAAAGTCGTAGTATGCGACATCGACAATTTTTCTATTTCGTTCTTCAAATTTTACAACTGTAAAAATTGTTCCACCTTTCATTTATTATCTTGCATTTGGCAAGCAGGGTGGGCACTATTGGAGCTTCAGCTGAAAAAAAAATTGATATGGTTGCGAGAATTACATTTTGTGCAATGTGTTCAACAGATGTCGCTAGTACATCGTGGGCGATGATTTTTTTAGATTTTCTTTAAGCTGTAACGTTTGTTTGTATGTGCTGTGAAGTCAGTTACAATAGAAACCGAAAATTTGGGAAAGGAATTGTACTAAGATTTTTTTTAGTTACCTAGGCGTCAATATTCGTCACGCCGACACACGCCGGCGCGCCGCCGCCGATAGGGTCCAACGGCGCCACGCAGCCAACGCCGCCGCCGCCGGGCAAAAATGTCGCTTACGCCGCCGCCGATTAAAAATGCATCGGCGCACACCTCTACTCAGGAGGCGTAAATATCAATTATCTGAAGAAAAAAAGATATTATATGTCAATTCATACATATTCCCTAATTTTAAAATCAGCAAAGGCATGAAACAGTAATGATGTGACCATCAAGAATACGTCAGACAGCCTTAATTGACCCCTTTCGACACCAGCCGTAACGTGGGTGGCGGCGTGAAAGCTGCCAAATCGGGGTTGAGAACATCTTGAAGCAACATCTGATGTTGCTCCAAATGTATGTGATCCAAGACTGACTTGAATAGTTCCATTGAACATAGTTTTCATACCTTACATCATTAGACTCACTGTTCTCCATTCACCCACGATTATACATTTGCACTAATCGGCCCCTTATTATAGCATTTACAATGCAATGAAGCTCAATCGGGATTACACATTCTTATCATAATATGACAATTTTTTTTTATAAAGGTATTCTGAAAATGCGTGCTTGCGTTGAAAAGTTCACGAAATCTCAGAAACCAATTTATCCATAATTCTAAAACTATTCCTGCCAGAAAATCCTATTTGCCAAGAAATATAGTGAGTGCATGAAATTGTTTTCAGCAAACTCACGCTAGAGCTCTCTGCACCCAATTATGCGAAAAGACATGGTTCTTCTACCAGATTTAACGGGAAACATAATTTCCTCAATTATCGTACCGGGCCACTGTAATTGATCGCAATGGTAGTAAAATGCAATCCCAATCGGTGAGGAGATCCACCATATATTTACTAAATGTTAACAACTGTTCAAATCGTTTCAATAGTCCTTCCCAAAATCAATATTTAAATTATAAGCGTAAAATATTCAGTCAGTCAACATAGAATGTCTGAAATAAAGTATCTATTTACTTAATCGGTCGTAGATTTTCATAAAAACACTTTCTCCCAAAGGGTTCGACTAAAATTCCATAGGATCCCCGCAACAATTTATGTTCATGATACTTCTGAAAAATGCGGCAATGAACATATAGAGTAATTACACCAATTATGGATATACTATGTCCGTCATAATAATGTTTTCAATTTGTTAGTAGTCATTATTTTTTCATTTTTTTCAATAGGAACACAATTTCCGAAATACATATGGTGGGATATTGAATTTTTGAACTTCTGAATCAATAGTAGACTATGAAAAATATATTTCATGCATGCTTATATAACACAATAATTTCATAGACTAGCTAGCATGGACTTAAGCTGCCGGTGAACTATATAAGGAGCAACACAGAAGTTACCTGGCACGCCCTAATCAATCCTAGTTCTGAACCTTGAAAGAGACAACAGGCCGTCGTCGCGGGCTACATAGGCCGTGTGTCGGGCAATCTTAGCTTAACACTCTAAACATAAAAGACAATCGCGCGCCTCGATGGCCCGCCGCAGCAGAAGATGTAACGTCAATCTACTTCTATCACTAGATAACACCGCGTGAAAACAACCACTCATTAACAGAAGTAAGCGGATAAATCCAGATCCCAAAACCTTATAACAACAAATCACGTGCCCGATACCCGAAGACCAAAAAGAGGCTTTCCATTCCCACCCCAGAACGTCAATACCAAGCGATGAGAATTAAGCAGGCCCCTTCCGGAATCGCAACGACTATCCCCGGGTGATGAGAGCAGCCGCGAACCCACAAACAGTAACAAAAATAACCAACATCTTACATGTAACGATGAGTTTATTTTCCCCTGGAGCTAGATACTCTTAAAAGATGATCTATGCCGTAATGGAACATGCTTTTAGATCCCATCAAAACATCTCTTCAATTGACTTTCAATACCAAGTAGAGGCGCATTCCCAATCATCTATATTGATTGATGGCCTAAATAAAATATATGTTACAAAATGAAAAAGCTTCTATGTTTATCCCAAAATGATATCCAAAAACAAATTTGTCACACAAGTCGTGTCTAATAAAAATGACTTTTTGTTTGTCAATTATTAGTACTTCTAAAAAACCAATAGCTATGTTGTTGTCATCTTCTATTTCATCAGTGCTTTTATGGTCGTTATCGTAGCTCAGAATAATATAGCGGAGGAGAATAACTCCAAACCTTTAACACATTCCCTCTGATGCAAATATTAATCAAAAAATCGCTGTGCAGCAGAGTTCCATTAGTCGCTCCAGTCGCTGATAAAAGAGGGTGGTGTAAGGGGAAGAGAGGGGGACGATGCTACCTTCCATTTGAGACTTGGTTTGAAAAAATCGGTTTGGTCATCACCGAAGAACCGATGTGACTTTAATTGTGGAATATGTCCCAAATCCGGAACTCCCGAAATTGTCGATAGTGGACAAAATATTTAAAGAATGCTTAATTGACAACTTGTGATCTAGACCTGCGAATCGAAGTAATTTGGTGACCATTTCAACAGATTTTTGCCCTGTGAGGTATTACGATTGTAACGGAACCAAAAGTCATAATCGAATGAAATTCAATTGTAGTCAACAGGATTACTGTATCTTTCATTTGAAATAAAGTTTGTATAAATCCGGGAAGCCGCCAGGCGACCCATCGGCGTACAGACCAATCTGTCTGATCGACATGACTGGCAAATTGCTTGAGAGGATCATCTTCAACAGGCTAACCCCGTAGAAGGCACGGACGGCCTATCAAGCAACCAGTTTGGCTTTCGGAAGGGTAAGTCCACGGTGGACGCTATCAATTCAGTGATAAAGACTGCCGAGATAGCGATCCAACGGAAAAGGCGAGGCATTCGATACTGTGCGTTAGTGACACTTGACGTGAAGAACGCATTCAACAGCGCAAGCTGGGATGCCATCGCGCTCTCGTTACACCGGCTTGGCCTACCGGTGGGTCTGTACCGGATCCTGGAAAGCTACTTCCAGAACCGCGTACTGGTATACGAGACCGATGCCGGTCAGAAAAGGGTTCCGATTACCACTGGAGTCCCGCAGGGCCCGGTGCTAAGGATCCTCATGCATGACGGGGTTCTAAGACTGAAGTTCCTACCCGGGGTCAAGAACGATGACGTTACCTTGGAGGTCTATGGGGAGTCAATCCCTGAGTAGTTATCAAGGTTATTACTCAACCGGCAGCGACGTGTACCGTTCCCGAACAATACTCTACTGGAGCCAAACTTTACGACCCCGTCACCTCGCAAAGGACATACTCGGGCGCAGTAACTCCACAGAGGTTCAGTAGGGTACACGCGATAGGGCTACATGAATCACATGAAGTCCAATCCGGCAGCGATCCAATAGATTCAACACGTGCCCAGCAGGAAGATCAGGAGTGCTAGAAAACCTTCGTCAGGTGAACGCGCTGAAAGGGCGGTTTGAAAGGAGAGAGCAACGTCGACCCTCAAATTCACAAGGATTCGACTCAGGAGCGACGCAGAAAATCGAACACAGTAAGCGTCATACCACAACCACTGTCGCAGAATCAACCGCGGTTGCACCAGCAGACTCCACTCATGTTCAAGAACCACACAGTGAATCAAGGTGCTCAACACTATTATGCTGGAACTGTGATGAAGACGGACATCGATTTATGGATGTTGTTTTGTTACCGTTGCGGTCGGAAACGTTACTGGCTTCGCAGCTGTCCCATCTGTTCTGTGGGGCAGGGAAACACCCAGGCGAGGAGTCAGTAATAGAGGGGCCAGCATCCTCGCAAAACTTTTACAGTCCCTCATTTCCCGAACTACGACACATCAACTGGTTAATCATAAATATGGATGAAGACTCTTCCTCCGGACTCCGCAGATAACATAAACGTTATTCAAAATCACATTCAATCTGCACTCGACATCGCCAATTCGCTAGAACCCCAAACCTCTCATTTGTTATTCGGAGATTACAACCAGCCTGGTCTTATCTGGAAAAGCACTTCCTTCGGCTACGCCTATGCCGACCCCTCTGACTCATCCCTTTCGAGATCTAGCAGTGCTTTACCAGACGGGATGTCTCTACTGAACATGCTGCAAATGTGTACGATTAAGAACGGACGAAATCGCACGTTGGATCTTCTGTTCATAAACGCAGACGCATACATGAACTGTCATGTGTACCAAGCAGATGAACCACTCGTTAATATAGATTCCCATCATCCGCCCCTCTTAGTTGAGCAGACTTGTCCACGACAGGTTATTTTTGATGAGATACTGGAAGATTTCAAATATAACTTTTCAAAAACTGGTTTTCTTGGACTCAACAACTCACTGCAAACTATTGACTGGATTACCTCGCTTAACAGTGCAACCGATGTAAATGACGCAGTAGAAATATTTTCGTCGATACTGATACAACTGTTTGAAATATATGTCCTAGACAGAAACCACTTTGGTCCAATCGACGACTCCGAGAACTTAAACGACTGAGAGCAGCCGCGCTTCGTCACTATACCAATCGACGGAATCCCAATATAAAACGTGAATTCATTTACGCCAGCAACAATTACAAAGCTTATAACCGCTTCCTCTATTCTCGGCACGTGCTACAAATGCAATCTAACCTTGAGCGAAACCCCAAACGTTTCTGGTCTTTTGTTAACGGGAAGCGCAAGGAGAGCGGACTTCCTTCCAGTATGATTTTAGCTAATGAAAGTTCTAATACGACTCGTGGCATTTGTAATCTGTTTGCAAAACATTTTGCGAGTGCATTTGAAACAGTTCCGACTACTCCAGTACAGGTTGAAATCGGACTACGCGATGTTCCCAGTGACGTGATGAATCTAGGTAGCATCCGTTTTTCCGAAGAAGATATTGTTGCTGCCATTGAAAAATTGAAATCCTCGACATCGGCTGGTCCAGATGGGATTCCTGCTATTATTTTAAAAAGATACGCTAGAGCCCTTTCTGCTCCTCTAAAACTGATCTTTAATCAATCGTTGTCGCAAGGGACGTTTCCTCTGTGTTGGAAAAAGTCAGTTATGTTTCCTGTCTTTAAAAAAGGTGATAAGCAGGACATAGCAAATTATCGAGGCATAACCTCTCTCTGTGTGGGGTCTAAGCTGTTCGAAATTCTAGTAAGCAATGTGTTGTTCCGGGAAGCCAAAACATATATATCGACGGATGAACATGAGTTCTTCCCAGGTAGATCAACATCAACGAACTTAGCACAGTTCACTTCACATTGTATTAAAAGTATGGAAGGCGGAGCACAAGTAGATACTATTTATACTGACCTTAAAGCAGCGTTTGATCGTGTTGATCACTCGCTCCTACTGGCGAAAATAGAAAGGCTGGGTGCCTCACTCAACTTCACTAAGTGGCTGGAGTCATACCTTGTTGGCCGTACCCTATCTGTCAAACTAGGAAATATCGAATCACATAACTTCATAAATTTATCAGGTGAACCCCAGCGTAGTAATCTCGGACCCTTGCTGTTCTCCTTATTCTTCAATGACGTTTGTTATATCCTTCCACCAGGATGCAAACTTATCTATGCAGATGACCTTAAACTGTTCCTCATTGTGCGATCTGAATTGGACTGCATCGAACTACAGCGACAACTAGATGAGTTTTGTAACTGGTGTGCTCGAAACCGGTTGACTCTCATGTCGTTTTTCATTGAAAAACACTGGGGCGATGGATTGCACTGGTTTTGCACTTTCTAGCAGAAGTGGGAATGAAACAAGTCTAGTGGCCTGCTCTTCTGCTAGAAAATGCAACACCAGTGCAATCCACCGCCCCGGTGTTTTTCAATGAAAAACCCCATCAGTGTATCTAAATGCTCAGTAATTTCTTTCACGCGTAAAAAATCCAATCTTGTGGTGTTATACTATCTCAGGGAGAATACTTGAAAGAGTGTCAATTGTCAGGGACCTTAGAATACTGCTGGATTCTGAATTGACGTTCAGAGATCACTATTCCCACATCATTGCGAAAGCCAACAGGAACCTTGGTTTTATCATCAGAATAGCCAAAGAGTTTACTGATCCATATTGCCTGAGAGCACTGAATTTCTCTCTCGTTCGCTCTGTCCTGGAAGCTTCAGCTATCATCTGGCGTCCGTATGCGAGTATCTGGATTAACAGGATTGAATCTATACAAGCTAGATTTCTCCGATTTGCTCTTAAATCTCTGCCATGGCGCAACCCGATAGAGCTGCCACCTAACATTGATCGTCGTCGTTTGCTTGATATGGACACACTTTCAAAAAGACGAAATATCTCCAGAGCAGTCTTTGTAGGAAAAGTTCTAACAGGTGAAATAGATGCCCCAAATATACTTTCACAGATAAATGTAAACGCACCCCCTAGAAGCTTAAGATCGTGGGATTTTCTAAGACTCGACTATCAAAGTACTAATTATGGACAGAACGAACCCGTAAGGGCGATGTGTAGTGTTTTTAATAGTGTGTATGAATTTTTTGACTTCTCTGTTTCATGTGATATTTTTAGATGTATTATTAATTAAGTAATATAATGTAATTTAACGTGCAATATTGTTTAATGTGTATGTGTGAAAAGATAATGAGGTTTTTACGCGCATTTGGAGGGTGTCACACTAACTGCAAATGGGCTTTTCCTCATTCCATATTTCATATTTCATGTAGACCTTGTAGGTCAGATGGAAAATCAATAAATAAATAAATAAATAAATAAGACAATAGACCTCACGTAAACATTTCGGTACTCGGAAGCCAGCTGACGGGTTTGCTAGACAGTGCACAGTGGTCGCAATGGTACCAAAACGTGCGTTTAATTAATGGTGATCTAGGAGTTCATTTTAGCGTTTTGGTGTGTTAGGAACACTTTTTCAGAAAGGAAGCCCCCTTCTTTTGATGTATACTGAATTGTGATTAATCCACCTAAAAGTGAGATAGAAAATTTATTTCCACTAACTTTCGAGATAGAGGCATGATGTCAATGACAAAGTTATAGAAAATTATCCTGTGAGAAAACTTGTTGAACATGTAAACTCTCCAAAATGTAATGGTGTTGTTTGTGGGAGGCACCCAAAAATCATTTTTTGATTATAACTTTTTTCTGAGATTTTTGCAATTCTTCAAATGTTCTATGAAGTAGTTGAAATTAAGAAATTACAGATATTTGTCGAAGACGTCAACATTTTTTATTTCAAAACTTAAGAGTTACTAAATAAGGTGGGTTGAAAATACCGCCATTTTGAACGCCAATTACTAAAAGATGTGGAAATATGTGGAAGACATTTTGATTCTATGAGAAAGACAATGACAAGTACTACAAGAAAAAAGACTTCTCACAACGGGCATCCACCGGCCTGTACATAAAAAATACTTTCCGGCAATGTATGTTTTGCATTTTGTAACAAAATAATTACGACATTTTAGGCATAACTTTTTTAGCAATTGTTTCTATGTGTATTTCTATTCTACGAATATTCTAAAAAAACTTTGGAAATGTCAAAGTACACATATGAATCCAAAACTCTTTGCTCTGTAGTCTCCAACTTACAAATTATTTATAAACTAACACATCAACAAAAGTGATCATCTAAAAAATGTGCAAAATTTTTTGACTGTCTTTACAAGAGTAAAAACCATTACATATAGTATTGGGGTAACTGCGCCCTAATTCATCTTAGCTCCTCTATTCATCCCACCCATTTGAACTCATTAGTTGGAGAAGTATCTGCTATCTCTATTCAATGCATTAGCTCAAACGCGAGCATTTTACAATTTTCAGAAAAAAAGTCTAACTGTACTGCTTCCTATAAACGAAGCAAAGATGATGATACTTATTTAAGCGCAATCCAGTCATTCTAAGTCGAGTTATCAACGAAAAAGTGTGACACCCCACTAATGAGATGGATAAGAGCTCGTCTACTCTATATGCCATTTTCATGAAACGATTACGTGGAAGGAATTGTCAATAATTCTTTTGCAAGCAAGCATTGAATGATTAAATATTTGAAATGAACCCTCAAAAAGGCAAGCGAAAATTGTGACTTCATAAAGCAAGAGCCTCTTTTTTGTCGTTTTACCAGGGAGAGAATCGAAAGCCCGAAAACGCTCGATCATTTGTATTTTGAAATACAAGTACATTGAATCTAGAGAACTGTAACTAGCCGAGCCTCTGAGACCCCTTGTCTTTTTGAGGGTTAAATATTAAAAGAGAGTAGAAAATATTTTTCTAAAGATTTTCTAGAAAGTCTGATCCTAAATAGCAACGTTGATATCTAATACTCTTCGCAATGGTTCCTGCTCATGAAAATACAGTAAACCTTTTTAAACGTTTCTAGTGTTAACTTTCCAAATACTGTTAATTTATGAAAAACTCGTAAGTGTCAGATAACAGAAATTCAAAGTTCACGATTTATATGCGTATTTATGATTTTTTAGAATATTCAACATATAGAAAGAAATCACTAAAAAAGTTATGTTTAAAAAGTCGTACTTACTTTGCTACAAAATGCAAAACATACATTGCCGGAAAGCATTTTTTATATACAGGCCGGTGGATGCCCGTTGTGAGAAGTATTTTTTCTTGTAGTATTATTTAGTAACTCTTAAGTTTTGAAATAAAAAATGTTGACGTCTTCGACAAATATCTGTAATTTCTTAATTTCAACTACTTCATAGAACATTTGAAGAATTGCAAAAATCTCAGAAAAAAGTTATAATCAAAAAATGATTTTTGGGTGCCTCCCACAAACAACACCATTACATTTTGGAGAGTTTACATGTTCAACAAGTTTTCTCACAGGATAATTTTCTACAACTTTGTCATTGACATCATGCCTCTATCTCGAAAGTTAGTGGAAATAAATTTTCTATCTCACTTTTAGGTGGATTAATCACAATTCAGTATACATCAAAAGAAGGGGGCTTCCTTTCTGAAAAAGTGTTCCTAACACACCAAAACGCTAAAATGAACTCCTAGATCACCATTAATTAAACGCACGTTTTGGTACCATTGCGACCACTGTGCAACAGCGTGTCTAACGAACCATCTGCGAAACTAGACGACAATCAAGAAGAAGCTGTGACAGCTGGATCGGTGAACTGTGCGACGTCGCTGATGTTGAAACAACAAGCACTACTTTCGACTGCAGAAGTGCTTGTGAGCGGATTTCGAAACACCAGTTCTACGTGTCGTGCTTTGTTAGACTCGGAGTATGACTCAAATCTAATTACCGAGGCGTTTGCTGTTAAACCTAATCATGGAACCTAGGAATGTATAATAAATTTGAATAAAATTAAGTAAAATGCATTTAATTTCAATTTTTGCATCAACTTTGTACTTCCTCGCATAAAAGATTGTTTAACAATCTTCCTACGCTGATCCACTTTGTTCGATGTTTTGTTGAATGTAGGGCTGGTTTTTGTAGGGTTTTGATGTCTTACACGCAACGCAAAATGCATTATGAATTTCTATTTTGATGGAAAGAAATGCATTTAATTTCGCTGATTTTAAAAATGCATCACAAGTGATCTGCCCCTAGATCCAGCCTCTTTCCGAGAAGCGCAGCTAGGCTTAACTTCGTTCTTGAGTTATGAGAGGAACTTAGGATAAAACGGATCCAACATTTCGTGTGAACAGCTATCTTCAATTGGTCGGTGTTAAGTCAGACCGGACTAAGTCGCAAAACATCAAAAAATGAGATAAAGAATTTCGTCAACTACATACATTCGACTTTTGCCAGATTTGATATATGTAACAATAAACAAGAATTATTGCAAAAATTAATTTCCAATCATAATGTTCTGCGGTTCAAACTTTAAACTCGTTTTTCTCGAAATGAATATTTTGTCACTTAGTCCGGTCTGACTTAAGGGGTTATATATGGTGAGATGCTGGAAAAAAGGGTAAAGTTTGAATTTTTATAAAGGTATGTAGCCATATTTTTATGAAATACTTGTTATACGTTTAGCGTAGTACAATGTCCAATTTGCAAAATCCACTTGAGAAAATAAAAAAAATATTAATAAATGTCGAAGCTATAGCAATTTCCGCAAAACGTGTTTTTTTGAAAGAGATTTGCCGTGACTACGATTCCAGCCCAACAGCTCAACAGAAACTATCGAACTAAAAAAAATCATTAGTATATGTACCTGTGGTGTACTTGAACGATCGATTATAAAAAAATCTTCTTTTTGGAAACGGGGACGATTTTTCCAAAAAAAATGATTAAAAAATTCATAACAACAATATGAAAATTTTGACGAAAAAATGGAATCGTTCAAGGACACAGCAGTTAAATTACGAACAAGTCAAAACAAAATTTTTTGAGATCGGTTGAAAACTTTTCCGGTAATCGTAGTCACCGCAAAGACGCTTTTGGGAACAGGCCCGTAGGCAGGATTTTGTTTCGGGAGGGGCTTAAAACTTATTGCATATATGTATTAATTCTGATGACTTGAGATAGTCACTGGAAACTGAACGTAATTATGAAAAGTTCTTAGTGAAAACAATTCCAAAACTAAGACAATAAACACTAAAAAAATATTGAACTCTTGAATATTCAAAAGTTCAAAGTCTTTAGGGCTGCTTGAAAATGCTACACATTCTAGACTACACGTTTACAAGGTTTAGAAGACGCTAAATTTGAATGAGTAGAAAAATATCCAAAAATCCGTCTCACGAAACTTTACACGCATTTGCTAATCAGGAACGAAACCACCGTCAAGGTTGTCTCCATGAATAGGAATATATCACTGTGAAATCCAAATTTACCGTTGCAAAGAATGTCCGAACAAAATGAATCTCTAAATTTGCTTCAAATCTTCTGATAAGGCAGGTGATTTGTAGATGCGGAAAATAGGTTCAACTCCTATTTTCAAGATCAGGCGTCTTGCTACAATTACTAGTTCTGTGACTTCATCCGAAGTTTGCGCTAACTCAACTTTATGAAATTTTCAATTTAAATTATACGTACGTACGTAATCATAACAATCCTAAGAAAAATACATGTTTTTTATGACTCTCGTGGGGGAATGGGTTAAAGAGTATCTTTGACAATATTATTAGGCAACTGAGAATAACTATCTATTTATATATTTAAGCAGATTCTTTTTCGATACTTTTTATATCATTGGACTTACGAATTAAAAATATCGTAGACTGATTTTCCTAGATCCCTGAAACTATAGTAAAAGTCAAAATGTAAAGTGAATGCAAAAACTACTGATTTCACTACAAATCAAGAATAAGAACCTTTGCTCTATTGACTTTCAGCAATCTTGCAAAACTGTTGGAACTTGTGAGGATTACCTAGATTAAGTTAATATTATATTTGAACATTTGAAGGTTTTATTTCGGAATTCATGGATTTTTGAACAATGTTCATTTCTATTTCGCTATTGTACATTTCCGTGTCATCATCGTAGTTGCTGTAGTAGATATCTGATTTCTTCCTTGCTTCTCGCCCTCAATAATTGCCCTTCCGAACGGATTCCATTTCTCCCAAATGTGACATTAATCTGCGAGTAAGCGGTATCCGATCTTGTAGCGGAACATTGATTTTCTCATCGTCCTCAGGATCTTAATTATAGAATTGTCACACACAACCATGTGCTCGAAATGAATGGTTTCTTCTGGGCTAATTTGTTGAGCGCTAAATGCCTGACATGGTAGAACTCGATTAAGGCGGCTTCCGAAAGTCTAACCTCCATTTACACCTTCAGGAAATGTTCCACATTATGAATGCTCGGTCCTATGGGAATAATCAATAATTTTATAATCACCGTATTTGGCTGGAGCACCACTTGTTGCTTCTGCTACTCACTGATCTCGACAGATTACTACAGCAACAATTATAGTAACAGTTTCTTTTATTCTTCAGACAAGGTACACCATATAAAAGTTACTATTTTTGTCGTTCGCTTCGCACTGGCTCGAGCAAAAGCATAAAGCACACTGAATTTCGTGACCATTGCCTTTTGTGGTTAGAAATAGTCTTCTTCAACTTTTTCTCAATAATTTGTTTAAACCAAATGAACAAATTTTGTTAAAAGTCACTGGTTTTTTAATTTTTTTTTAAATTTCGGGAGAGGCTTTAGCCCCCTAGCCCCCCCCCCCTCTGGCTGCGTACCTGTTTGGGAAACATGATTTCGAGATAATCGCGTTTAAAGTTTCAAGTATAAGCAACGTCTCCATAAGGGAGCAAGATGAAAAACGCTACAACTTTGCATCAACTGCTCCGATCTCTTTATAAATTTTAGGTAACATTCTTAAGAACCTTTACGATAGAAGAATAAAAAATTTCGATTTTTTGGGCGACCTCAACATATATAACCCCTTAACACCGACCAATTGATACCCTGGACTATTACCATCAAAAAATCAACTTTTTATTATTCGCTTTCAGCCTCTTTCTGATATGGTGGACGGCGGATGCTACACTTTTTGCAAGTCCTTTGTGCGTGAAAAATAATGTGATCTGTGGGCCGAATCTGGTATTCAGTCGAATATCGAGTAAACAGATTAGTGAAAATGTCAGCATCGGTATTGGTCTGTGGTTTGCAGTCAGACCAGCCACTCGGATCACCAACGATGCCTTCTTCGTCAACTTCATCTGAGATTTTTAATTGTTGCGGTATCCCATCTAAGCGGAATGCTTGGAATAGGTAGCATAACGGTGGTTCCTCAAGCCTGCACCTGTTATAGATCAGCCAAATGAATTTGGTGAGATCAATCTAATTTATAATTAATTTTTATTATCCATTTCCTTGAATATTATATAAATCACTCCAAACTCACATCCCATTTTTGTTCTAACATCCGTAGTGCCTATGGAGATTGTGTGGGTTTCCCGCATCTTCTTAAGTAGGTATTCAACTAACATTTCCTTCCCTTTAGCGATCGTAAGGACATGGCCAGGTGTGCAGTGAGTTCACGTTTCGTGCAGTCATTCTAACTATCTTCAATCGAATCCCCGGATTTTACATAAGAATTGATACTTTTGAAAAGCCGCATTCAGTTTCTTGCCGAGAAGCACAGCCGATCAGCATCAATCAGCCTCCTTCTGAAATGTAGAGACAGAGTTAATTTTATACTTAAGTTACGGGATGAACTGGGGTAAAACGAGTGCACACGTTTCGGGCGATCAGTCGTTTTACTATCAGTCTGACGAGTAGCAAAACCGCCTGCAATTCTGCTCGAGGAGTGGTGATAGCATTGATTTGTTCCCTTTCCATCCATAGTGGGGAGATTTACTGCAAATTAGTTCCAGTTTGATCGGACCGTTTTAGTATATTCATCTTAACAACCGCCACTCGGTTCCAATGAACTGTGAACGAACTGGGTTATCCCAATTGATTTACAACTCTACTACTTTTCGCAATATTAGCTTTGCAGTTGTTACAAGCGCATCGAATACACTAGACAGCTGAATTGGAAGTTTCCTGGGGATTACTTCGTTTAAGTCGTCCTGGTCCGAAACCAACACAAAAACCAGTTCCCTATCGGATTCCACGCCACGCTCAAAATCTTTACGATCATTTTTGAGTTGTCGATAACAATGAAAGAGTTTCCTCGTAGTTTTTCTAAAGTATCCAAGCGGTCAGCACACACCTTGTGAGCACCAAAATAGCCCATAGCTAGTAGGGTCGTCAGTTCGGTCGAGGTTATTAATCATAGCAACCCTGTTTGAATGGCTGCATCTGCCATACGGGAGCGTTAGGTGGTAAGCCTAGTTTACACTTGTATAATGATGGAGCTATTCAAACAGGATTGCTATGATTAATAATAAAATCCACTTGTTTTGAAGTCATGTTGCTTTTTTAGTCAATAACTTTTCTCAGCGAATTTTCACAAACTTACAATGGTCCACGAATGTGTTCAGTAGACGAATAGCTTTAGAAATATATAGTGCTCTCATGAATTGATTGATGAGGTGTTAGAAAATCGGCACCCATCAGGATATTGTCCACGTAAGTTTCCTTGTCAACGATGGTGGCTAAGACACAAAATCAAGATATATTTATTTTGAAGTGGTGAACAGTCTGACAATACTCTCGAGACTTGTACAAGCGGTCGCAGTAACTGGTAAATCTTCGGAGGTTTACCAACAATAAGGTTGCCGAAAGTTGGACAGTAGAGGCAGAAAATATTGAACTAGAGGAGTCGTCGAGAATCTGGTCCAGGAGTTGGATTCGAGAAGCAACAGTCAGGACAATACCTATGGATGAGTACAGTGGCTAATCTGGTTATGTTGTAGAGTAAAGCACCCTCTCTACTACACATAAGGCAGCCAATAAAGATTATTAATAATGAATTAATTTCTATCAACATACTTCGGATATGAAACAGATCGAATTAACGAAAGACAATTTTATTACTGACATAAATATCATGAATATATTTCTACAACTTTTCATTTTTAATAGTATCCTTCCAAGTGTTTTATTGAGAAAAAATCGCGAATTCGCAAAGCTGCGACACGTTACTAGTTTAGTTTGTTTGTTTTTTTTTTCACTATCATAGTACTCTGGAACAGTTTGCATTTAGACTTTTGAAAAGTGAATCCTCATTTGCTTAAATAATTGTTTCCAGTTCGATCTATGTGCTTTCTCTTTAGTTAAGTGTAGCTTTCTTCTGCTGACTAATAATTGGTTTTGTTCTGTTTTGTGTCAGAATGGAATTCATTAAAGTTTTGCTTTGTTTGATTGAACAGTAACTGCTTATCCCGGTTGCCCCGTTAAAATTTAATAATTACACAACTTTGCTGTATTAATCGATCAACATTTACACGACTGGCTGCTTGCAATGAATACAATATAGTTATTGTTCGGCTAGTCGCGGCTGTGGTGGGCAGCAGGATTGATTTGCTTTCTAGATTGTAATCAATAGTATAATCCAAAGTCAATATAAATAATTGCTGTCCGTTCAGCTCGAAACTATTTTGGCTTTCGTATGCTTCACGAGTGTTACTTAATTACCATCATAAGTTATTCTGTTTTTTTTTCAATTACTTAAATTTTTGTGTATCTCAAAAGTTTTTTAAGGTTAGTTCACCTCACTTATCGGCTAGTAACGTAATTGTTTAATTGTACATTTCGCAAATACCTAGCAAACACCTGGCGTCCACTTTGTTACTTTGTTCTTTGTGTGTGTGTGTTGGTTAGGCGTAAAGCTTACCGCAACCCTGCGTTAGTCAATTTATTATTTGTTTTCCGTATCGGACATTTGAGTTTTGTTGATTTAGAAAAATCGTTGTTCTACTACAAATTGTGTTATAATTCTGTTGTTCAAATTTGAGTATGTTTTCCCTGACTCGGCTAAGCCGAGATACGTTTGCGTCGAATGAAAAGAAAAAAATCTTCAAATATCTCAAAACCTCGAGAAAAGAACTTGTCGCTTGATAATCGAAGCAAGCTTTGCTCGATTCGAGAGATGCTCACGTCAATTTTGCTTCGGTACAGTGTGTGTGTGTGTATTATTGATTCATTTGAGTGTTTTCTAATGCTCTGATACGCGATTGGGGCACTGAATTCCGTTGACAGATTGAAGAAAATTCCTTCGCACTGTTTGTTGAGGTTCCAAAAACAAATTGATGGACTGTTGATCACCAGGCAATTGTTTCCTCTTACTAGAGAATTTCAACGATGTCACATTGTTCTACATTAAAATCTGCTCATTTAGCTACAACAAATTATGGGTTTTTGGACAAACCTGATTTTTCTTCTCCTTCTCCCGTAGTACGGTATGTGTAGAGAAAAATTCTCCCTTTCAGATCCCGGCTCCTGCTAAAACCTACTGCTGCTGTTCGGAGGATGGCGACATTTGGCGGTTTTGCGGTTCAATCGAAGACGACTGCAGTTGGATCGGGTCTGGAAGAGTGAATCTTTTCCCTACGGCAAAATCTCATTTGGGCGTGTCACTACTAGGCGTCCAACGGTCGAACTCGATGCCGGAATCGGGCGAGATGCCGCTGCTGAACGGTCCCAGCAGTTCGATGGCTGCCTGGGTACATTTGCACTCGACCTCAAAGCAGGTACAGCTGTACTTGCCCATGTGTGTGCGTGGACCGGAACCACCTCGATCTTGTGATCCAGGCTGATCACCAGATAGGTTACGTTGTAGGCCCAGCCCGCTGGAGGAAGGGAAATCCGCTCTATTGAAAGAGGATGAGGAAGGCGTTGAGGAGGAAGAACAACCACCGGTGCCACCACCACCACCACCACCACTACCACCGCCGCCATTGCCTCCTCCACCACTTGGAAGCAACTTGGACCGTTGGCTCGAATCAATGTTCAGCTGGCGTTCGAAGGTATCCAGCTGCTCCATAAAGTGGAAGTTTGGCGAAACATCTGGTTTGCGAGCTCGAACCAGCGAGAACGCATCGTTTAGACTAAGCGTTCGGGCGAACATGATGTAAGCCAGTGTCACCGTCACCGACCGGGAAACACCCGCTAGGCAATGTACCAGCACACCGACACCTTTCGCACGGGCTTCATCTGTGAAAAAAGAGGAAGATAAGTATTAAGACATCATTGGAATCGGTATCATGCGATGAACTTACCGATAAACTTTATGGCATTGGGGAAATGTCCCGCCAAGTCTTGGGACCAATGATCGGTGATCGGTATCTGCAGATACTTTATATGTCCGTCGCGTTCAAAAACATTTGGCAAATCAGGAGTCACATTTAGAATATACTGTAACGAAAGATTTGAATTAAAATCGCAGGCAGAATTTTCGAAGCAAAAACAAACTCACCTTAATGTTGTACTTTTTCAGCGACTTAATATCCTCGCTGTGGGAAGCGTTTCCGAGGAAGAGGCCAGTCATAATCTCCACCGGTTCGACCTTGACCGGTTCTGCGAGATAGTTCGTTGTACTTTCGCAATCGGATGATTCGGTGCTGCTGCTGCAGGCCGAATCCGAGAACGGAATGGATATGCGGAGCGATCTGCAAAGGGAAAAGAAAGAGATAGGCTTAATAACGTACAACGTACTGCTGGCGGTCGGCAAGGGAGAGGGGGCAGAATATTAAACACAAATGAAGCGGGGCGAGCGGACGACCATGCGTTCACATTATAAGGTCTGAACAGGCAATCGCGCGTCAACATCGAAATTCTAGCAACGTGTTTATGAGTTTTTATCGTAGCAACCTGCGACGATTTAAGTTTTTTTTTGCAAAATAATTCCACTCTTTTGGTGTGTTGTTTATAGGGAGTAACGATTCCGGGGAGTTGAATTTTGAAGTACACATTCTGTCGAAAATGTATTGGAATAAAGTTTGTTTGCAGATTTCGGGTTAAATAGAGCGTATTTCGAATATATTAAAACAAAAAAAAGAGACAATATGTGAGTTCTGCGACTTTTCGTGGTGTATAAATGCGAAATCTCAGTGTACATACTTTGAGCGTCAGATATCTCAATTGTATGAGAAAAGGATAGCAAAATATTCATCAAATTACTCTTGCCGTTATTACAATCAAAACTACCGAAATCGGCAAAGCTTCGACAAACACGTAATAACTATGAACTGCGTCGTGTATACAAAAGAACAGGAAGCAGTGCTACGATCAACAGCGATCGTGAATTTTTCCTGGTTCCGGATCACAGCCAAAGGGCGAACACGAAATTATTGCGACACCGAAAATGTCATGCCAATTTTCTTATAATGTTTAATATCAAACCAAAATTTTAGGGTATTTGTATACATATATTTACCTCAAAAATCAAAAGAAAAGTTAATCGATGGAGCCTTGAGTGTAAATTGAACGCATTTTCGCTTTTTTTTTTTTATTCATTTCGTTTATTTGATAGGCACAAATGCGTTAGCTTGGCGGTGCCAAATTCTTTTGTTTTTACATTTTGTATATTTTAAAACTAGGAGGTTACAATGTTGAAATATTTTTTTAAAAAAGAAAAATTTTACAGCTATCTTAAGACTAGAAATAAGATTCTATATACAAGAGAGGGGGCGAGTTTTTTTTTATGAAAAAATTTTAAAACAAGGAATTCAATAGTAATAATTTTTAGGAAATATTTACACTTATCTTAAAACTAACAATATAGTTTGGTACACAAAAGGGGGAACAAATATTTATGAGAAAATTCGCATGTGTTTTAAGACTAGGGATACAATTCTATTTACAAGATGGGGGACAATAGTTTTAACAAAGAGGTAAAATTACAACTATCTTAAAACTAGGAATACAGAATACAAATTTGAACTTTTTTAGCGGAGACTTATGCTTGGTCAAGATATTCAGAGGGGGGCTGTAGAAGCAGTTGTATCAAGGACAGGGGAGAGAAAGCGTAGATGGTGACCGGGAGAGAAGAGCAAAACTTGCAACTTTCGCTCAAACGGGAGATCAGCGAAAGATTACCGCCTCAGTCTAGTAGGTCGGATTGGCGGATGGTATTCTTCGGACCCGCGGGGAATCCTTCAAAAGTCATCGGACCTTGAGTCGCTCTCGCTTCAGTTTCCGTAGTGGTAAGTGCGACGGCGGTTACATAGTTGCAGTCTGGAGCTGATCGGTCCCACAAGGCAAGAGAAAGCTTCTAAAACGAGAAATAAAAAGAGAGGGGCTAAATTGGGATATTTGTCGTTTTTATGAAAGTATAAATAAGGGACATATAGGGGAAATCACGATTTGCCAGTATATCTCGGACTGGGACATTGGGTGGTCTACCTCGGGCCCGAAGGGAATCCTTTAACTGAGACCTGGCGTCCAAGTACCCGGCGCATACCCAGACAACGTGCTCGATGTCGTGATAGCCCTCGTCACAAGCGCACAGACTACTCTCCGCAAGCCCAATACGCCGCAGATGCGCATCCAAGGTGTAGTGGTTGGACATAAGTCGGGACATTACACGAATAAAATCCCGACCCACATCCATCCCCCTGAACCAAGGCTTCGTTGATACCTTTGGGATAATGGAATGTAGCCATCGTCCAAGTTCACCATTGCTCCACGAGGTTTGCCAACTGTTGAGTGTCCTCTGACGACAAATACTAAAAAATTCGTTGAAGCAGATTGGTCTTTCGTATATGTCACCATTTAATGCGCCCACCTTTGCTAATGAGTCGGCCTTTTCATTGCCCGGGATAGAGCAATGAGAGGGGACCCAAACAAAGGTAATTTGATAAGATTTTTCAGATAACGTACACAAGGACTCCCGTATCTTCCCCAGGAAATATGGGAATTGCTTTTTGGGCTTCATCGCACGAAGAGCCTCGATGGAGCTGAGGCTGTCCGAAATGATGAAGTAGTGATCTGTGGGCAGAGTGTCGATGATCCCAAGGGTGTACTGAATTGCAGCTAACTCTGCGACGTAAACTGAAGCGGGATCATTGAGCTTGAATGAAGCGGTGATAGTATTGTTGAAGATACCGAAGCCAGTGGACCCATCGAGATTTGATCCGTCAGTGTAGAACATTTTGTCACAGTCGACTTCTCGGAATTTATTATAAAATATATTGGGGATCACTTGAGGGCGTATATGGTCCGGGATTCCACGAATCTCTTCCTTCATGGATGTGTCGAAGAATACAGTAGAATCAGAAGTATCTAGGAAACGAACACGGCTGGGAGTATATGAAGAAGGATTAATGCTCTGTGCCATGTAGTCGAAGTACAAGGCCATAAATCGGGTTTGAGAATTAAGCTCGACGAGCCTCTCGAAGTTTTCAATCACCAACGGGTTCAGAATGTCGCATCGGATGAGCAATCGATATGAGAGTTCCCAAAATCGATTTTTTAGCGGAAGAACGCCCGCCAGCACTTCGAGACTCATCGTATGGGTCGAGTGCATGCAACCCAAGACAATGCGCAAGCAACGATGCTGGATTCTCTCCAGTTTGATGAAGTGTATGTTCGCATCGGAGCGGAAACAGAAACACCCGTACTCCATCACCGACAATATCGTTGTTTGGTATAACCTGATCAGGTCTCCTGGGTGAGCACCCCACCATGTTCCAGTTATTGTTCGGAGAAAATTGATCCTTTGTTGGCATTTCTGTTTCAGATACCTAATGTGACATCCCCAGGTACCTTTAGAGTCGAACCAGACCCCGAGATATTTAAATGTGAAAACCTGGTTGATCGTTGCACCCATTAATAGAAGCTGGAGTTGCGCCGGCTCACGCTTCCTAGAAAAAACAACCAACTCAGTTTTCTCCGTGGAGAACTCAATACCCAGCTGAAGAGCCCAAGCAGACAAATTGTCCAAGGTATTTTGTAATGGTCCTTGCAAGTCGGTAGCTTTGGGCCCTGTAACAGAGACCACGCCGTCGTCTGCAAGTTGCCTTAGCGTGCATGAATTGGCAAGACAATCGTCAATGTCATTCACGTAAAAATTGTAGAGTAGGGGACTTAGACATGAACCCTGGAGAAGACCCATGTAGCTAAATCGCGTTGTTGTTAAATCGCCATGCGAAAATTGCATGTGCTTTTCAGACAACAGGTTTAGCAAAAAGTTATTTAAAATTGGCGAAAGACCATGCTGGTGCAGCTTCTCTGACAGAATGTTGATAGAAACTGAGTCAAAAGCCCCCTTAATATCCAAGAAGACTGATGCCATCTGCTCTTTGTTAGCATAGGCCATTTGGATTTCTGTAGAAAGCAACGCAAGGCAATCGTTCGTCCCTTTGCCTTTGCGGAAGCCAAATTGTGTATCTGACAGTAAGCCATTTGCTTCAACCCAATTGTCGAGGCGAAACAAGATCATTTTCTCGAACAACTTCCGAATACAGGACAGCATTGCAATCGGCCGATATGAGTTGTGGTCGGAGGCTGGTTTTCCTGGTTTTTGGATGGCGATGACCTTCACTTGCCTCCAGTCATGAGGGACAATGTTACCCTCAAGAAACTTGTTAAATAAATTCAACAAGCGCCTTTTTGCAGTGTCAGGTAGATTCTTCAGCAAGTTGAATTTGATTCTGTCTAACCCTGGGGCGTTATTGTTGCATGATAAGAGAGCAAGTGAAAACTCCACCATCGAAAACGGTGTTTCGTTCGCGGTATCGTGAGGAGACGCGGCGCGGTACGTTTTCTGTACCGGGACAGAGTCCGGACAGATCTTCTTGTCGAAAGCAAATATCCAACGGTTTGAATATTCCACGTTCTCGTTGGTACTATTACGGTTACGCATACGTCGAGCCGTACCCCAAAGAGTGCTCATCGCTGTTTCTCTCGTTAACCCGTCGACGAACCGGCGCCAATAACTACGTTTTTTGGCTTTCATTAGACTCTTCATTCGCCTTTCTAACGACGCGTACTGTAGATAGCTAGCGGGTAACCCGTCTTCCCGGAAGGCCTTATATGCAGTGGACTTTTCCGCGTACAGCTCTGAGCACTCTTTATCCCACCACAGGGTGGGAGACCGTCCATGGGTATTCGCGCTGGGTACTGGTTTAGACTGAGCTTGATTCGCACTGTCGAGAATCAAGCCAGCCAAAAACCTGTACTCTTCCTCCGGAGGAAGTTCTTGAGTGGATTCGATTTTAACGGATATCGCGGTCGCGTAACTCTTCCAATCAATGTTCCGTGTGAGGTCATACGATACATTGATTGTTTCCGATGGTCTTGAACCGTTAGCAATTGAAATCACGATAGGCAAATGGTCGCTACCGTGGGGATCAGGGATCACCTTCCACGTGCAATCTAACTGTAGCGAAGTCGAGCATAGAGATAAATCCAACGCGCTTGCGCGTGCTGGTGGTGTAGGAATCCGCGTCATTTCTCCCGTGTTTAAGATGGTCATGTTGAAATTATCGCAAAGATCTTGGATTAATGTTGATCTATTATCATCATGAAGGCAGCCCCATACCGTACCGTGCGAGTTAAAGTCTCCCAGAACTAGCCGCGGTGCCGGTAAGGATTCCGTGATATTACAAAGCGTTCGGTGCCCTACCGAGGCTCTAGGAGGAATGTAGATGGAAGCAATGCAAAGGTCTTTACCTTTGATTAAAACTTGACAAGCGACAATTTCAATGCCTGGTGTCGAAGGGAGGTTAATTCGGTTGAAAGAATAGCACTTTTTGATCCCCAAAAGTACTCCTCCATAGGGGTTTTCTCGATCCAGACGAATTATATTAAAGTCGTGGAAGTTGAGATTTATATCGGAAGTTAACCAAGTTTCACATAATGCGAAAGCATCACATTTTAAACTATTTAGTAAAAATTTAAAGGAATCGATTTTCGGGAGGATACTTCTGCTGTTCCACTGTAGAACAGTGATCGAATCGGTGACCTCGTTCGATGACTTAGCCATCGAAGGATACGATCGCTGCAAGGAGGGGCCATTTAGTAGTCAACTGCTTCAAAAATGTTTGCACTATAGGGAGAAAACGTATCAGAAGGCTTTTAAGAGGATCAGTAACATTGAAAGCTGTGAAAATTAAGTCCACTATGTCAGAAAATTTCATTAGTCCGCTACTGGACTGAGTATCTGTTTGAAAAAAGGGGACACTTGGGGTTTTGGATGTCCCTGGAAGTGGTGGGTACTCCTTGTTAGAATTAATATTTCCAAGTCCTGGAGCAAATTGCTTCGGCTTTTGTGCATCACTTCCGTTGGATTTATTGATTGCGGTTGGCGCACTCTGAGTGGACGACACCTTGGCACCCTTACGAGGCAATGTAGGGGAGGCTGGATTTCTCCTCTTCCTGGATTCCCCTGGGTTAACCAATGATGTTCCCTCTTGTGGGTCGTCAGATTCTTGCTCAACGCCAGCCAAAAGAGCAAAGGAATTTTCGGAAGCGACAGATGGCGAAGCATTCTTTAGCATTTCTGCATAAGAGTGCCTCGAGCGATCCTTAAGGGAGCGCTTAATTTTATCCCCGCGCTGCTTGTACGCCGGGCATGACTTAAGAGCATGCGGAGGGCCCCCGCAGTAAATACACTTCTCAGTTTCTCCACCGCAAGCGTCATCCTCATGCTCTCCCTCGCATTTGCCGCACCGTTTTTTATTGCCACAATAAGTGGCTGTGTGGCCCAGTTGCTTGCAATTGCTGCAGTTCATTACCCGCGGTACAAATAGGCGAACAGGTAGGCGAACCTTATCCAGGAGGACATAGTTGGGAAGAGCAGATCCGGAGAAAGTCACCCGAATCGAGTCTGACGGAGAATAAGTTGTCTTATCATCTTCAGTTTTTGCGGAATACAATTGCTTGCATTCCAGAATTTTCACCTTTTGAAGTGAAGGGTCCTTAAAGCAGCCAACCCCGTACTTCAACAGGTCTTCGCACTTTAGACCCGGTTCGGCGACGACCCCATCGATCTCCACAACTCTACAAGGCACATACACTTTGAATTGCTTCGTAAAACGCTCGCTGCGAGCAATCTGGTTTGCCTGGTCGAGGTCATTTACTATAACGCGTATCTTATTAGCTCGAACACGTGTTATCTGAGCCACGGACGGGTAGTTGGCAGTCAGCTCCCGTGAGATTTCTAGAATATTGGGCGATTTCGTGTTGGGCCGGAAATACACCACCCAGGGTCCAGTCGAACTGGCTGGGTATGTTTTAATACGGGGAGGACTGGGGGAATCAGGGGAGGGAGTAATTTCGGGTTTATCCGGTATATCCATGGGAATATCATTCCCATCCAATGTTACTTCGCCCTCGGCCATTTAGGCACGAGGATAACACGTGGTGTAAACGAGAGATGAAACTTATATTCAGGGGAAAGGGCAGAAGTAGAGACCGATCGGGGAAAGGGAAATGAAAGAAAAAAAAATACTTAGCTTATATAGCGGCGATTCCGGCTATTCTGGTATTCACTTCACCAGCCTGGGCACCGGCGAACAAAGACTGCCTCGAACAATGGTTGACCTTCACTGACAATTTATTCTTGTTCACTTTATGCACAGCACCAGAAAACGAACTGCTTCGATCGAGAGCTCGGAGAGTTATGCATTTTCGCTTGATGCCCTCCATCAAAGTCTTTACAGTGTCATCCGGTACCAGTTTCTCAGTTTTTTCCATTTTCTTAACATGTCCTTCTCGTCTTTAACTTTCATCTTGCTCTTCCGAAGTTCCCGCTTCATCATTGCCCAGTACTGCTCCACCGGGCGTAGCTCCGGACAGTTTGGTGGATTCATGTCCTTTGGAATAAAATGGACAGAATTGGCCTCATACCACTCCAGGACACTTTTAGAATAGTGGCATGATGCCAAATCTGACCAAAATAGCGGAGATTCGTCGTGCTGCTGCAAGAACGGCAAAAGGCGCTTCTCGAGGTGCTCAGATTTGTAGATCTCGCCATTTACTGTGCCCTTTGTCACGAAAGGCTCACTCCTCAGTCCGCAAGAGCAGATGGCCTGCCAAATGAGATATTTGGAGGCGAACTTCGACATTTTCTTCTTCTTAAATTTGTCGTCCACATAGAACTTGCTCTTGCCGGTGAAAAACTCCAACCCCGGAATTTGCTTAAAATCGGCTTTTATATAAGTTTTGTCGTCCATCACACAGCAGCCATATTTTGTCAGCATCTTCTCGTAGAGCTTCCGTGCCCGAGTTTTAGCCGTCGATTGTTGCCGCTCATCGCGGTTTGGGAAGTTCTGTACCTTGTATGTATGTAGTCCAGCTCTCTTTCTTTGCATTCTGGACGTAGCTCTGCGACATGCCGATCTTTTTATCCAAATCACGGCTCGAGACGTTGAGATTTGCTTTAATCATCCGCTTCACCTTTCCCTCCGTCTTTTTGCTCTCCGGTCCCGGTTTTCTTCCAGCTCCTTTGCCGTGGTCCAACGTCAACCGCTCCTGGAACCGCTTCAACACTCTGGAGACGGTTGAATGGTGAATGTTCAACATTTTTCCCAACTGCCGGTGCGACAGGTCAGGAAATTCCAGGTGTTTGGAAAGAATTTGTTTCCTCGACTCGCGTTGGTTCACCTCCATATTCTCGTTGAATCGAAAAACACGACTTCGAGTTTGACAGCATGTAAACAATACACATCAACGAGAAAGTGTGCAAAATTTGGTTGATTTTTACCCAATGGTAAAAAAGTTATGCCCTGTTGAATGTGTCGCAATAATTTCGTGTTCGCCCTTTAGGCAGTTGAGCATTAGCATCAGATTATCAATAACTTCTGGGTCTCGACCAGGTTTTAGTACCGGCACTACCTTAATCATGTTCAGTGACTGATCTATTCGTCCTGTCTTCCACATTTTGTTCAGTTCAGAAATAAGCATATCTCGTATGTCCGGTTTTATATATTCCGAAGCATTTCATATGTTATTCCATCTGTGTCCGGTGCTGATTTTTTTCCCCGTGGTCTAGAATTTGGTTCCACTTGCATGTATCCAAAATGTCTTCTGTTATTGGTACCAGCTGATGATCTGGGTATTCTTCTCCTCGCGGGAAATGTTTTTCTAAGAATTGTGTAGCTTCTTGCTGATCCTGGAGGACCGTTTTATTGCTGTTCATTCTTCTTTTTCCGATCCTTTGCCACAAGATTTTGGAACTTGTGTCAGGATCGACAGTTGCTGCGAATTCTTGAAAATTCTTCGTCATAAGCTGCTTTTTTGTTGTTAAATATACATTCTCTTTTTTCAAATCGATTAGGTCGTAGAGTCCACCTGTGCGATTGAACTTTTTCTAGCCACGATCTTACTTTTCCATGCCTCCTCTACGTCAGTGCTCCACCAGTATTTGGGCTGATATCTGTTTTTCTGTTTACATTTCTTGATGATATTTTTTGTCTCGTTCTGCAATTCTTTCAAGCTGCTGACTGTTGTCATATCTAACTCTCGTATTCCTCTAGCAGTTTCTTTTTGTTAATAATTTTATCCTCTGTGTTCCTCACATTCTTCTCGAGGTTTGTTTTTATTGCCATTTGTATTCTCCCGATCCCGTATCCCAAGATCTGCATTTTAATTTGTTGAAAGATTGTTGGGGAGCATAGTACTAAGTCTATGGTCGACGGTCGTTTGTTCAGCTCTGCTTTGATATATGTTGGTTGTCTATCGTTCAGAAGGATAAAGTCCTCGTTTGTTATTATTTCGAATAGTGCTTTTCCTTTGTAATCCGCATGATGCTCATCCCACAGTCTACTGTGTGCGTTCATGTCCCCACCGATTATGTAGTTTTTGACTGCGCTCAGCTCTCTTATGATCTCCTGCATACCTTCCTTAAATTCAACGACACTAGCTCCTGGGGGTGTGTAGATGGAAACTACTGCTAGTTCCAAGTTTGTCACATATCTTCCGAGTGCTTGTATGTTCTTCGAACTTTTCAGCTTGATGCCTCTGCTTTGCAATGATCTGTGTAGGATTATCATTGCTCCTCCATAGCCATCTTCTCGTGATCTGTAATAATTGTTGTAGTTTGGTATTATTTATTTACTATTCTCAAACTCGTTATTGGTCCAACATTCCGATATTAATGCTATTTGATATTTTTCTTGTATTAACACTCGTATCACCTCGTTTTTGATTTTTGACAACTGACTGGCTTACCTGTGAGCGATCTTCGGTTATCTCTATCTCTGTATTTTCCAATCCTTGCTGTGGCTCTACTGTTTTTGCTTCATCTGGCTTAACTCGTTCATTCTATAGCGATTGAATAGTGCTACTCCATTATCCTCTGGCTGATTTTTCCGTTTTTTAGTTTCAGTGTAGGTAGGTCACTTTGCTCCGGTGCTGACTTTTTCTGATGTTCGCTTGTAGTTTGGGCTTCTCGTGCTTCGTTTGTCTGTGGTTTAGGTGTCGGTATGTTCGAGCTCACTTCAGCATACGTCTCTGGTAACATTGGGTATTCCTCAATTGTACTCCTCAATAGTACTAGTTCTCCGTATAGATCGGGTATGCTTCCTTGGCTTCCATCATCATGAGGTTGGCTCTCGACAGAATGATTTTTATGTTATTTTGTCGTTTTCTTTCAAATATCACTCCCGATACCGTGAGAAAATGCTTAGGGATATATGCTGTGTAGTTTTGCTGTTTCAGTGATTTATCCTCCTGCAGCTGATTGGCTGTGTATGCTATTTTCGTAAGTATAATCTGCTTCCTACGATCAAGTTGCTTAATGTTAATCACATTCTGACAGTTTATTTATGAACAACGATGGAAATCATCGTTGTTGTCCGTGAGCTCCATTAGTACTCGGTATGGTCCGCTATCCGTGTCCTTGTATGTGTAGATTGTTTTTGGGTACTACCCGTTCGGCTTTCACCCGCCTCCCGGGTCACCGGGCGGCATCTTTATCCTCCTTTACTTGTCTTCACTCCCAATATCTCAGTCTTTTTTCTTTTCCGACTCTGACGGCCTTTTTTCGTACTCTACGTTGATTTTAATGAAAATTTTCTCCGCGTTGAAAAAAAACCAGTATGACGTCGCTTTTCACTTCCAAAAACTTTAGGACACAATCTCTATCGAGATCCCAGAAAAATACGAGAAATACAGACCGGCTCAATTGTTGTCACATTTGCCAGTTCTTCAGGAAAATACATGTTGTTTATAAACAAACAGGAACGATGAATTTGCTGTTTCCATCGAGGGATTGCTCTTCCTATGATCATTCTCAGGGATAGACCGTTCCAACATCAAATTATGGTCTTGTCAAACTGCAAATGACGTGAAAACCCAAGATGATACCAGATAAGGTATAGGCATACGTAAAGCGAGAGTTTTGGTTTTACGATTGGCAAGATCGACATTGCGTAAATACTGATTCACTTCCCAAAAAAGAGATTAATAAAAACGAAATTAATTAAAACAATTTTTTGAATATAGAAACTAGTGCTTTCAGCCTCTCAAAGCGTTTGCCACCAAAAATATTATTGTACACACATGCATACACCTTATGCAGATTATCTTGAATCTGTTTTGCGTTTGTCAAATCTGCCACTCTTCTTATTCTTATCCGGACACGCTCTTTTTCCCTTTGGGGCAGACCCTCGGTTTCCATGGCTACTATGCTTAAGTTCAAGATATCGCAGTGGATTCGAAATTGTTGCTTTAGAAACAATCAATTTGTGTTTAAATGGTAATTGGGGCGAAACAAGAAGAGATAGGAACGAAGCGCAAAAGAACAGATTGTAGAGACCTTTTAGCGGCATAGTTTGGTGAATTGTAAATATTTTTTCTAAGAAAATCACAGATAATACCAATGAAAACAACCCCTTCAAATTTATTTGGTTCTAACTACTTGCATTAAATGAAAGGTACAAGTACTCAACCCACTAGAAAATTTTCCCAGCTTTCCAATGAATCTAACAGATTGGAGATAAGTAGCATGGTATTGAGATAACGCAGTTTAGAGACAAACATAACCAAAATAAGGAAAAGTTCAAAAAACTTCGTAACGTTTAAGATTTGAAAATGTGTGTGTGTCACGATTTTTCACCAAATTTGATCTTTTATCACCCATTGAGGGATTCCTAACTATGAGCCAAACAACTGGTATGTCACGCTAGTGATTGCGAAAGCAAAAATAGCACCATTGAAGCAAAGATCGATACAATTGTAATCAAACGTTACAGAAATCAATATAAATTTTTGTAGGTATAATAATGAACCAAAAACAAATACTATATACATTGCAAATACACAACAACACCGCTGGGACTCACTGCCACCAAGGCCCAGTGGAGATCGTCAGCAGCCCTACCAGGGTCAAATCATCGGAAACAGTGCAAGAACCGCCATCAAATAGTCGTCGCCGGCCACTTTCATACAGACGAGCGAATGCTTAAGAGGTGTTTCAGTTCAGTCAGTTAGTGAGTTAAACAGAGCGACCGAACATTAACGCCATTCAGGTAATCAGATTCGAATTCCCTAATCCATCCAGTAATTCTGGGATTGCTCTCCACTCACAGGACCGTTTTGATACCTACTATAATTTAGGAAGTTTGCGAACTCCCTGAGACACACCGCACACGCATCCGCCTAGGTGACTTGACGATCACCTACGTCTAACCGTAAAGGAGCAGTCTTCAGTACTCTGGTCTCGGGTAAAGGCCCTAATTACCAAGGAGAGCCACCTTTCTCGGTCTGGCAAAAGTCGGTCTCGTCCATCGCCAACCGATCTCGCCAACGAAGGAAGCGCCTGTTGGAAGCCTCACCCAGAACGCCTTTCTGGGACCGCCATTTTACCCATCACCCCAACATTGAACCCTACACCCAAGGAACAGTCATTGCCATCTTGCAGGAAGTTTATCGCAATTTCGGAACCAAACCGATCAGCGAGCGCTCGCCAGTCCATCTAGCTGCCAACAGTGAACCCACCAGTGATACGCGAAATATCACACACCACCATACAATAAACTTACAGACTTTCAGAATGTTGAGTGTTTTATATACCAACAGATCCGCGAAATCTCTCCAGTTTGCCCAGTACACGGAAAAAAAATCCGTCCCTAAATTCATGAACAAAAGATTATGATTTCGTGAACTGAACGATTTACGAAAATCGTGACCAAATTCCTGAAATTGTGAATAATGAACCTCATATTCATGAAACTATTTGTGTTTCTAAAAACTAGTTCACCCCGAATATATACATGGCGTTACATTCAAATGTTTGTTGGGGGTCCTGTTGTTGTTCCCTAGACATGTTTAGTTTTTGTTATGATTCTTGTTCATAATTTGGGAATACACAGCCGAAAGTCTAACGATGTTCATGATTTCAGGAGTTTATTCGCGAGACTGGCGTATTTACGTTCATGACTTCAGGATCATTGTCGTGCATTTCGTAATATCTATTCACGTTATTGTCATATTTTAGTGATGAGTAGAGTGATTCGTGTTCATGATCTCAGGATCTTAGTCACGATTTTTGTAATTTCGGTTCACGTTATCCTGATATAGTATACTACTTTTCAATTTGAAGCATGAATGGTAAGTCGTGACTATTATACTAGGATTCATGAACCAGTTCACGCATAAATAAAAATATTTTATAATTTTGTAATTTATTTCACGGACACGAACTATTTCACGAGCGCGGATATTTAATCGTGACTAATATGTTAGGAATCATGAATTAGTTCACGAGGACTGAAGGGATTCACGAATAAAACTTCGAATTTCGTGAACTAGTTCACGAGAAAATATCCAGAATGTTTTGATTTAGTGAACTAATGTTCCTAAATCTATGAACTAGTTCACGAGAAAATATCCAGAATGTTTTGATTTAGTGAACTAATGTTCCTAAATCTATGAACAACATCATGAGTTAACCTTTGGTTTGATGAATAATATTCATAAAGTTGTGAACAAGTTCACGTACAGAAAATCGATTTGGTAGTGACATGGCGAAAACTGTGACTGAAGTTCACAAAATAAAAACAAGTGTTTTCACTAATAAAAGCGTTATGCGAGTGTTACTGAAGGAAATTGAGCAAAATTAAAAAACACATGATTTTTGTTCATGGTCCTGTTTTCGTAACGTATAAACGTGATTGTTCCAGAATTCATGGCACTTTATTCACGATTTTGGGAAAAAAAATTGTCCGTGTAGCGCGCCGACCCTGCTAAGTCCGAGTCACGTGCTGCTGAAGCTTGTCGGGAAAACCTTAAGTTACACCATATTACTATGTAGGTCATACACAAATGCTGTACAAATGATAGTAACCGTGAACCGGTTGAACTCAATAACAAATTCAAAAAAATTGTAGTTGATAATACTATGGTTTTGCTACTCCTTCGTTAATAGACGTCGTTGATTACTAGCATGCGTCAACAAATTGCCATGGATGGTTACCAATCAAACATAGAAAATTATCTGCATTACATGCAACAACAGTTTACAACAGGGTGTCAAAATCATCGTGTAGAATCTATAAACATATTCAACTGGCCATTAAAGAGAGTTATTTTCAGGACATCGAATGACGCACTATTGAAGGTTGCACGTAAAAAAAATTCGTCCATAAATTCATGGACAAAAAATCACGATTTCATGAACTAAACGATTGACAAAATTGCTGAAATTTTGGATAACAAACCTCGTATTCGTGAAACTAAGTGTGTTTTCAAAAAAAAACTAGTTCACGCAAAAATGTACATGGCCATGCATTCAATGTGTGGTTGTTCCCTGGACATGTTTAATTTTTGTGATAATTCTTGTTCATAATGGATCGTATAAAGTATATCAACGAAAATGTGAACGATGTTAATGATTTTGGAATTTTCCGAATTTTTCATCACGTTACCGTCATATTTTATTCGTGAGTTTAATATCGTATTTTTCTGGCAGAGTAGCACGAGTAGTGTGACTTATATTCATGATTTCAGTATCTCAGTCACAATTTCTGTAATTTCTATTCACGTTATCGTGATGTTTCAGTCACAAGTAGAGTGATTTGTGTTCATAATTTCAGGTTCATAGTCACGATTTTTGATATTTTAGACATGAGTAGTGTAATTTATGTTCATGATTTCAGCATCTTCGTCACGATTTTCGTAATTTATATGCACGCTGTCGTGATATCTTGTTCATGAGCTCACTTTTGAATTTTACACGTGGTGTAATGTGACTCATATTCATATTAAATCACTATCGAACTTTTTACTCGGAGTAACGTGGCAATATGAATTAGATCATAAAAGTGTATCTTGTTCTGTGAACTACATCTCGAACACGATTTGTGGCTCTATAATATATTTTTGGTGCTTAGCACAGTTTTCGTTTTCTGTCCGGACATCACATTAAATCTTATCAAACGAATAATGATGTTCGAGGACCTAATAGTTTTCTTATATCTGCTGTTCGCACCTATTGCTAGAAGCTGGACAACTATATATTTCACGAAAAAGCCCAAATTTTGTGAAATGGTTCACGTGAAAATTTCAATACCATATGGAAAGTTGCATGAAATATACAATGATTGCGGCTGTCTTCTAAATATCACAAGCATTCAAAATAATTCGTGATCGTATTGATAGTACATACTACGAGTACATTCACGAACACATGAACAATATTTTATGATTTTGTGACCTATTTCACGGGCACGCATGGTCAGGTGTGTATAATACTAGGAATCATGAACCTATTTACGTTTCCATGAATAAGAGTTCATGATTTTGTGAACTATTTCACGAGCACGAATGGCCAGTCGCTAGAAATCATGAAACAGTTTACGGATACATGAATAATATTTTTCGATTGGGTACATCTAAGGAAGGTCCTAGCATGCGTCAAAACTGCTAGTGGTAGTGAACAGAGACAGCCTATAAAACAGGGTATCGATGACGTAGACGCTACCATTCGCCGTAGAAACTGTTACACATCCCGAGCAAAGTCGAACATCAAAATTACAACAAGTAGAAATCATATTTTGATAATAGCATCAAATTGAAATCTTATTTTGCTATCAGTTTTAGATTTTTTTTTAATTATGACATCAAATTATGATCTCATTTTGCTATCCTTGTTTATTAGAAGAATTTTCCATGTTTATATTTTTTTGGTGAAACAGCAAAGTGAATACATATTTTGTTATCAAAAAAAAAATCAACATCTCAACGAGCTTTCAATTTACTCTCACTGATAGCAGAATTAGTTTTCTGTTTGATGTCACAGGACAATTTTGCTGATCTTCATTTTGATCTTTTGATCGTTGAAACGACCAAAATGACAATCATTTGCCGAACATTACAACATCAAGTTTAGTTTTCAATTTGTTGTCAGATTCTGCTCGGGATACCAGCACAGAGGCAGTGTTCGTTTTGACGCATGCTAGAACGTTCATATATAATAAGGGCTTTGCGATTTGGTGAACTATTTCACGAGCTCCAATGGTAAGTCGTGACTATTATACTAGGAATTATGAACTAGTTCACGAATACATAAAAATTATTTTATGAATTTGTGAATTATTTCACGAGCATGAATGGCAAATTGTGACTATTTCGCTAAAAATCATGAATCAGTTCACGTATACATGAATAAAATTACGATCCAATATCCGTGGATGAGGAATAGTTCATAAGGTCATCAAATAGTAGTCATATATTTCAGAACTAGTTCATGCTTTCTAGTATAATAGTTACGACTTTCTAAACTGCGGTACGACGAGTCTGTAGGTAATGTCTTCTCCTCCTTTTGTTATATACAAGCCGGGTCAAGGGGAATTTTTGAAGGTTTTGCGTTCTCATGTCCAAACCGGGCAATAAGCTTCTCGATGTAACCCACCTGACTCAACGTGTAGTGTCCGAGCACATTTTTAATGTGAATTCCCAAAAAATACCGCAACTCGCCGAGGCTGGATATCTTGAACTCTTTCTTCAACATAGTTTCAATCTTGAGAAACTCCTGTTTGGATTTGCAAAAAATGGCCATATCATCTACATAAATCAGGATAAACGTAAATTTTCCTTCTCGTTCCCTCAGGTACAGGCACGAATCCGCCGTTGTTTTCCGGAAGCCCATTTGTTTAAAGAAGCTGTCAATTCTTTGGTTCCACACCCTTGCAGATTGCTTGAGCCCGTAGATGCTTCTTTTTAGGCGATACACCATTGTCTCGTCTTTTGCGAAACCAGGAGGTTGCTTCATGTATAGTTCTTCGTCTAGATTAGCATATAGGTAAGCGGTTTTAATATCCATATGCTTTGCTATCATCCCGTCACGATTTGCAATAGTTAATATCGTTCGTAGGGTCGCTTGGCGTGCAACTGGAGCGAAAACCTCGTCGAAGTCTGTGCCGTATTGTTGCGTGAAGCCTTGTACAACTAATCTCGCCTTGTATCGCACAACGTTACCTGTCTCATCTTCCTTATTTTTGAACATCTATTTGAAACCAACTACTTTTCTTCCGGGTGGTAACTTAACCAGTTCCCACGTTTGGTTTTCAGTAAGTGACTTAATCTCCTCCTCCATCGCTAACTGCCAAGTAGCTCTCTCTGAACTTCGCATCATTTCATTCGAGGTTCGTCTGTTGAATGCTTCATTAAGCTGGTAACCTCTTGATATCGTTCCGGCGGAACTCCCTTCGTAACTCGTTCAGATCCTCTTGGTGTGGTCGGAACTAGATTGGTATCATCCGAAAATGTGATCTGAAGAATTTGGGATCGAATTGTAAACAGAATTATTTTTGGCTTACAACCAAACAACGTTTTTGCTAATGCTACGTTCTCCTTGATTTTATCTGGCACCTCAGATTTCTCTTTTAGCAAATATTGCGTACAATAACGCGAATAATCATCGATGATTGTCAAAAAATGCCTGTATCCGCTTACCGATGGTACCTTTATCGGTCCACATACATCCGTGTGGATCAGATCCATTCTCGCATTCGTCTTCGATTTCGATTCGTTCGGGAAAGGTGTTCTCGAACTTTTACTTTTAAGACAACATTGGTTCAACATCGCCGCACTTTGAAATTTCCAAACCGTTAACCAATTTTTCTTTCTGCATCTTTGTTATCGCATTCATGTCTCGGTGTCCTAACCTTCTATGCCAAACATGTCCGCAGTTCGAATCGTGTTCACATTGCGCCGTCAGTATGGCTTCGTTCTAAATAGTAGAGGCCATGATTTTGCTTCGCAATTGCCATGGTAATATTACCGCTCTTGATCCGACATCCGCTTGATTCGAAAATCACCGTTGCTTTTTTGTGAGTTAGTCCTGACACCGATAGTAGATTCATTGCCAAACTAGGTGCGAATAAAGTAACACTCAGCTTCATTGTTCGTCGTTCGCCGGTTTCATTGGAGCATGTGATCTCTACAGGACCCTCACCTTTTACCTTCGCTAGTTTACCATCAGCTAGTTTTACAAATTTAACGTCGCTTTCGTACAGCTTATTGAAGAATTTTCGCTCAGCAACTATGTGGCTTGTTGCACCCGAATCCACAACCCAGGGTTTGGTTTCGTCCGCGCTTTTCAGTCCTCCAGTTACAAATGCAAATGATACTGTCTCCGCTTTTCGCTGCGATGGTTTCTCAGCTTTAGATTCCTTCGGCGTATCTCGTATAAACTGTCTGCAATCTTTCTGTTTATGTCTTGCTCTTTTACAGTAATGACATATCAAAGTTTTCCTATTCTTCCTGTCATGCCCAACTTTAAGTACCGAATCATTCTCCGGTCCTTGTCGCTTTGCTGCTTCATCAAGCAACTTTCTCTTGACCAACTCCAGTGTGAGGTCTTCGTCTGAACGGCTTTCGAGGGCAGTGGTGAGAGTATCGAAAGAACTGGGGAGGCTTCTCAAGATCATCGCGACCATGAGATTTGCTGCCAATTCTTGGCCGGAGTTTTCAAGTTGAGTGAACAACTACTCCATGACGAACAGGTGTTCCGCCATATCTTCACCTTCTGTGTACCGTTTATCGTAAATACGTTTCAGCAGCGACACCTTCGATGTTAGACTCGCTTTCTGATGATGATTCTTGAGCGCTACCCAAGCTTCTTTCGCCGTCTTCGATGTCCGGATAAGCCCGTGTTGCTTGTTGTCTATGAGTAAACCAACAGTGGCCCTTGCCTTAGCATCCCCAGCATTTCAAATGGCTTCAGCTTCCGTCGCTGGTTTTACTCCTGGCTCGATGAATCGCCAGAGATCTTCACGGATAAGGAGCAGCTCCACCTTGAAACGCCAACTTGAATAGTTGGGGTTATTTAGCTTTTGCAGGCTAAATTTATTTCCTTCCATTATTTCCAACGAGCAGGCCCAAAACCTGTCGGCCTACGTAGAAATCTTATAAAATAGCATAGCTACTAAACTTCGTTGTTATTGTACTCAGCATACGGTTCAACACTTGTGATATTCAGAAGATATCCCTTATGGTGTTTAATTTCATGCAACATGGTAATGAATTTTTCACAAATTTTGGAGCATTTTTCGTAGAATCATTTTTGTTTCATACACTATTCATTGAAATGTCCTACATGTCGAGCTGCTAGCAACCAGAAACACAAGCAGTTTTTCATTCATGAAAGTTCATTGTGATGTCTCAACAGAAAAAGAAAACTGTGCTGAGCACCAAAAATACATTATAGAGCCACAAATCGTGTTCCTGATATAGTTCATAAAACAAGATCCCACTAATCAGTAACAGTTTTATGTCCCTGTTCATATTGTCACGATACTCCGAGTAAAAAAATATAAATAACCAGATTGCGATAAGGCGAAGAGAAATTACGAATATCACAATAAAATCTGCTGATGTAATGGACATGAATCACATCACTCTACGTAATTCAAAGAGTAAGCTCTAGAATAAAATATCAAGACAATGTGCAAGTAAATTGCGAAAATCGTGATTAAGATTCTGATTCATGAACATAAATCGCCCTGCTCGTGACTAAAATAGCACGATAACGTGAATACAAATTACGAAATTCGTGACTAAGAATCTGAAACCATGAATATAAATCACATAACACGTGATTAAAATAATTAAAATTGTGACTAAGATCCTGATTCATAAACATAAATCGCTCTACTCGTGACTAAAATAGCACGATAACATGTATAGAAATTATGATAATCGTAACAAAGATCCTGAAATCATAAATATAAATCATATTATTCGTGATTAAAAATATATATATCAAAAATCATGAATACAATATCACGGTAATCCTGCAATCACGAACATCGTTCAACTGTCGGTTATGTATTCCCAAATTATGAACAAGGATCACAACAAAAACTAAGCATGTTCAGGGAACAACCACAGTAACCCCACCAAACATTCGAATGTAACGCCTTGTTTATATTGGGCGCGAGCTAGTTTTTTGGAAACACGTACAGTTTCATGAATACGAGATTTAATTTTCATAATTTTAGAAACTTGGTCACGATTTTCGTAAATTCTTCTGTTTACGAAATCGTGATCTTATTTTCACGAATTTATGGATGGATTTTTTTTGTGTACTGCGAACAGCTCGGAGGTTGTTGGCTACATCCGCGCCTGGAAGTTAAGGATGCGTTTTGAAAGCACTCATGACGACCTGGCGCATATTCTGAGCCACTATACCGCTTTCAAATGCAGCTTCAAGCGAACAAGCAAACGTTCCGTGAAACGTTTGAGCACAGAATAGACGGCGGCTATGGCTACTTTCGACTCAGATAATACTTGTGTATGGCTTTCCGACGAAGCAGATTAATCTGATTCGTATAACGGATGGGATGGGAAAAAATCAGACCGGAGACTCGTTTGTAATCGGTGGATGGATTGATGCAGACATGCGATGCAGACCCGTGCGCAAAGGGAGGGTTTTAGGGGTTCAAACCCCTCCCATGGGGGTTTTGAATTACTTTCAAAATATTATAAACTTCCTGTTCAGGGATGAAATTATACAGCGAGCCGTGTCATTCGAGTTCGGTCACTCTGGAAACAAGTCGTTGAAAAAAACAAGGAAGAAACCTCGCGAAGGTGGCTGGTAAGGGGTGTTGGTCGGCATCTCTGGATCGGTTCATGTTTCGGCATGTTTCGATATTAGCACTAGTTGTGAGTAGATTAGCTTCACAGCAAAGGTCGGTCAGCGGACTAGCAAAGTTATCTAAGGAAAAAGCATGATGTCAGAGAAAATCAAGATATCGTTATTATTATTTATTGCCGATGATCTCTTCATCGGAGTGACTGACAGCTAAATGGCCCGCGAAAATGGTCATCGGTATCGGGAGGAATACCGCCGCCGAAAAATTCTCAGCAGCAGCTAGCAAATAAATAGGAACGACTAACGCCAAGAAGGATAAGAAACCCTGCGAAGGTGGTTGTAAAGAGATGTAAATCATTATGGTCGACCTCTCTGGATAGGCGCATGTCTCAACAGATGACGACATTTGCAGCAGATCTTTGCAGGTCAGATATACCGAGAAGGTTGGACAGCAAACAAGAAAAAGCATCAATGGAAAAAACATGAACGATTAACACAAAATAAAAAGAGCATGAGTACAACCCCCATTGAAGTAGTGCCTACACGGAAAAAATCCGATCATAAATCCATGAAAAAATGATCGCTATTTCGTGAACTGAACGATTTACGAAAACCGTGACCAAGTTCCTGAAATTATGAATAATAAACCTCGTATCCATGAAACAATTTGTGTTTCCACAAAACTAGATCGTCCCGGCTATATACATGGTGTTACATTCAAATGTTTGGTTGGGTTACTGTTGTTCGCTGGACATGATCAGATTTTGTTATCAGTCTTGTTCATAATTTGGGAATACACATCCGACAGTCAAGCGATTTTGATGATTTCCGGAGCTAATTACCGATTTTTGTGATTTCGTATCACGTTACCGTGCTATTTTATTCATGAGTTTACTATCCGATTTTTATGCCATGGTAGCGGGATCTATGTTCATGATTTCATGATCTTTGTCGCGATTTTCGTAATTTCTAATCACGTTATCGTGAGATTTCAGTCATGAGTAAAGTGATTCATGCTCTTAATTTTAGGATCCTGGTCACGATTTTGAATATTTCATTAACGAGTAATATGATTTATGTGCATGACTGCAGGAACTTTGTCATGGTTTTCATAATTTCTGGTCATGTTGTCGTAATATTTTGGTCATGATTCAATTTTATTTATGTTCATAATTTCAGGATCTTAGAGACAATTTTTGCTATATTTGTCACGAGTTGTGTGATTTATGATTATAATTTCAGGATCTTAGCAACGATTTTTGTAATTTCTGTTTATCTTATCGTGATATTTTATTCTAGAGCTTACTTTCAAATTTGACACGTGGAGTAATGTGACATGATATCAGCAGTTTCATCGTGGTATTCGTAATTTCTTTTCGCCTTGTCGCGATCTGTTATTTTTTGGTTACTATCGGTTTTTACTCGTATTCGTAAATATAATGAAATCGATCATGAAATGCACGAATTCATTCGTCGTTTTCTGCAACGAAGTATTGTAGTGCATTGTAAACAGTAGGTTTCGTTCATTTCAGGAACAAGAATGGCCGCTTGGTGAATTTCGTAAATTTTACACATTTAATGTACACTGCACGAATGTTATCGTTGATAACATTATTTTTCGTGAATGAAACAAAATGCTTCGTTTATTCTAATAAACGGTTGTGTATATTACGAACGATTTCGTTGGTTGCATGAATTCATTCGTTCATCTTAGGAAAGTTGTCGTATTTAATATCATATTATTTTGACAATGTTCCGGTAGAGAAAAACTCAAACTTCTTCATACAAAACCAACGAGCAGTTCGCGATGGCTCAACTAAATCCGTATTGCTCCGGATTCTGGATCAACTGGAAGCGAAAGAGGATCAGGAAAACGCGAGATATTTTTGATAGTCGTTTGTACGTGCGTTCAGTAATTTTTGGTTTGCGGGGAAACGGAAGGTGTTCACCTTATTGGAATTGGAGACGGAAAATGAGACCGGTCCCAAATCGAGTCTAAAGACAACGAAATCCGCAGGCCAGGAAAGTGCCAGCGATTTTTATAAATCAGACGAGATAAGTTGCACATAGGTTGAAAGTAAAGTGACCAGGCGAGCAAATTAAGCCAATTTATCCGGATTTCAACGGTGTAGGTGTCTTCCCAGAAAAAAATCGCCTTCAAGAACCAGGACGAGTATGCTGCTGGAGATACATCGGACGAGAAGGATATAAAGAACACTATGGAACTTATTCCGATGCACTGGTACACACGTTGGATACGATTAAGATACAAACAAATTGACCAAACTGCCAGAGACTGATTCCATCGATTATTTCCTGAAAAAGATGGAAGATCCGAACTTTTGGCGAACAGTTAAGAATCCACAAACTGGTCAAAATATTGTGCTGAGTGACGAAGACGTTCGGCTCATGAAGCGTATTATGTCTGGGAGAAATCCGGATGATCAGTACGACGATTATCAGGTTAATTTTTAAATTATCGCTCGTTAGAGAATTTTCTAATATTAGTTTTTGCAGCCCTGAATTGAGTGGTTCGCATCAGAAGCAGAAAAGATGCACATTCGTAATATTACGGATCAAAAGCGTTCATTTTTGCCAAGTAAATCGGAGAAGCTGAAAGATGGGTTGGATTAAAACACGTGCCGAGGTAGAAAAGCAAGTCGCTTTGAACAAAGGCCCTAAGTTCTACATGGTTTGGGACACCGATCAAGGAAGAAATGCGTCGCATTCATGATCATGTTGTCGCTACTAAGAGACCGCTACCGGGACATGCTGAGTCCTACAATCCACAACTGGAATATTTATTTAACGAACGAAAACTGGCCGAATGGAACAGTCACGGGGAAGAACCGTGGAAAAGAAAATTGCATTATATCCCTCAAAAGTACAATTCGCTCCGAGAAATTCCCTAATTCAGCAAATACAGTCGGGAACGGTTCTTACGGTGCTTGGATCTGTATTTGTGTATTCGTGGTAAATAAACTCGGGTTACTGTTTGTTGTAATATCTAATTCCAAAACTTCCATCTCCGAGGGATTTGTAACCGTTCCCAACGCTGCAGAATTTATTCGTTCCATTAGCATTGTGCCGAAAGGAGAATAACTGGTAACTGGCTAAGACGATCAGACGGTCAAAAGTAAACGTGTTTGCTTTAATCGGGTCTCAGCTATCAATTCCTATCGTTCTCTTTTCAGTATGGGAAGCCTCGACAGAACGTCCCTTCAAACTATTCAAACGAGGGACATCGTTCGCTCGTGGTGTCCTGGTGCCCGAACAGTTAGTAGCAGTGGCATCGGGAAAGCCTAATGTTGGCGATAATTCAATCAATCGAAAAACAGACGATTTGCTGGCGGAGGTACCAAAATCCGAAATAGTTGACAATTAACGTATCGTCACTGCCGTCCAGTGGATGGAAGTTTCGGAAGATGAACGGAAATACGACGTCCGTATTGTTATCAATCATTTCAAGAACATTAAACAGGTTACGGGGCACGGGCGGGGGATTACTTCCCGCTGTCATGCTGGAACCTACCAATCGTTCAGTATTGATTCATCAGTTGTCCAAACGACGGCCACAGTTGCCATTTCCGAAGAGCAAGGGGCTGATTCAGTGTGTGTTGTTCCATCCGGTGAGATCCTGCGACGTATAACAACAAGGAGCCCATATTCTACCTCTATTGAAGCTCTTTTGACGTTGACTGTTTGACGAAAGGTGCTCGTAAATATTATTAAGTTTTTCGTAAATAACAGTGAACAATTCGTTTGCCTAATGAAGCCGTTTTGTAATAAGCCAACGAAAGTCGTTTCGTGGATTTCACGAAAAACTCGTAATAAAAAATAAGTGATTCAATGGAACTACGCATGATTCATAATATGTACGAAAAATTCGTGTATTTTATGAAAATTGTCAGTACGAAACTAATTCGTAGCGATATACGAATATATTCTATCAGTGCACCGGCGATTCCAAGAATGTACCGTCTGCTAGAGCATTGTCTCACTGCCTCTCCAAAAGAAACCTGCAACAAAAGATCAACAATTTTGGATTTTGGGGTTCACTGTTTCCATTTTTCCCTGTACTTTCCGAGTTCCCGTAGGCAGCATTATTTTGGAAGGGTCAAATTATTGAATAGTGTGATGAAAACCTTTCCTGCGTGTCTGAGTTTGAAATTAGAATATTTGTTAGTGATAACAACCGGGACAAAGTCCGGTTTGTACAGCTCACCTGAAGGTTTCGAAGCATCACGTAGTCGAAAAAATCTGGGGCTCGCAGCGTATAGCTAAGAAGGATACAACTGAACACATCTTTGAATCAGAATTATTTTTTTGCATCGGAAACGAAAAATATCGCGTCCAATTGAAATCACTGGTATAAGTACAATGAAAATTTTTCCGGTGGTACCATGGCAGTGCCTGCTACGATTTTGCACGCTATATTTCCGATGTTGTCATAAATTTTCAAATTAAATCATGACGTACTAATTCCGAGCAATGCTCGTGAATGACGACCATCGATTGCAAGTAATTTTACCCACGCCTTCTTAGTCCCATCTCACTATTAGTCAGAAAAATCGGTTTTAAAATGAATGCCAAAATTTGCACTTGAATCGGTGAAACGGGGTTCAAAAACGTACGGCAACGTGAAATGAAATCGGTATAAAACGAAAGCCGGTAGCTAAAAAATAAACAGACACTCTGTCAATATTACGTAAATCAAAAGTTTAAGTAACATTACACGATAGATTGAAACAAGTATATCAACATTCGAAGTCTAGTACATCTGTAGCGTCATGGTTTATACAGATATATTTTCTACGTATCAAATTTCATTAAAAAACACATGGCTCCTCCAAAATGAAACTACCCGGAGCTAAACGAAAGTTTCAAAATTTCAATGCAGCGGATAATACAAGCTTGAAAGCCACTATACTGAAAAACAACAAAATCCAACTACTTAAAACAAACGGCCGGATTATAGCTTACGGATATGCGAACAGCGGCAGCGCAGCGCCAACCGATCTCCGGATCAGCTTCCGATGGTGTTGCACCGGACCGCTTCCAGAGTGGCCGTCGGCTCTTGAATTGAAAAAAGAAGAGTTAATGATGTCAAAAGGAGTGCAGTAATCGAATCATGGTGAAAACTGTCAACACGCGAACACACGTACACACATCGGATTGATCAAAAGGATGCGGATTAATTTGAAATCAAATAGGAACTATCTCTGAGCAACGTTGCCGTAGAACTGTTATATTAACCGATTGAATCTGGTCTGGTATTTTAGAACGTGTTTCTGTGGTGATCTCTTATTTTGTAATTTAATGTTTGAGAGAATAATCAATCAATTTATCAGTTTCACTTCACAGTTTTGGATTCTCTGAAGGAAAAACCTAAATGGCAAACAATCAAAATCAAATAAAATGTCTCTCTATGAAAATTGACATTATGTTCGCCTCTTCTAGATTCCAAAAACTGGAACAGTCACACCATTAGCTGGTTTTATGAAAAACAAAAAAAAACTTTAAAAGGCGTCGAGTGAAATGCATTGGCACGGTGAGCTTTTATTTGCCAATTTTGACACGTGTCTCTATTGCACTCAATACTTCGACAGGACCTTCGCGTGTCCTTGAATTCGTTCCAACAGTGGGCGAACTGAGAGGGAAACACGAGTTTTTTTTGTCCACTGATCTGAGATTCCGTGAAGCCATTGATTTTTATCGATACGTCCGACCATTTCCCTCAAATTTATATATCGTTATTCGGGGTTCAAGCACTTGCATTAAAGGAGAACCGTGTGGGTGAGAGAAATTTGACTCGACGAAAATATGCTAAACATTTTTTTCTGTTCAAATACACAACAGAAATGTGAAACCTTCCAAAAATCGTACCGTTTGTTGAAAAGCCTGCCCGCAGGCGTTTCCTTCGGGTTCTTCTGCCACATAATCGGTTGAACAAATAACAACGCGGGCTCCATTGCGAGCAACCAGCAACGCACAACAACCACCTAGTCCAGTTGGTTTCATTGCGGGGCTACATTTTTCTCCTACTCACTAGTTATACTAATTTTATTGCACTTTTTTCAACACCAAAAAACTATCATAACCGTTCTAAACGAACTTTACAAACTTAATCGAAAAACCGGGTACGGAAAAAACAGCACAGCGCGCACAGCGAACCATCTAAGCGTCTGCTTTCGCTATGCTTAGCTAAACTAAGGTTTCTTACCTCAATCCCATCAGTTGTTCGGTAGCGGCACATCCCGACTGCAGGTTAGCGTTTATGACTTCATCCTCGCACCATTCCGGAAACGACTGCCGAAAGTTCGCATAGCCGCCTACGCGATCGGTTGCCAGTAGTAGCAGTGTATAGGGCAGCCGTGGGCGGCAGTTTTTTCATTGTTGTGTGTTGTTGGCACCACATCGTAGTCAGCAGCGGGTTTTCGTTTCACGTTTCACGCACGTTCACGATGACACACACAGGCACGGGTAACACGGGTAGGCGCCGCAACCGCAGGGCAGGAGGCAGCAGGTCATGTGAAAGAGAAAGTCAAAGAGTGAGAACAAAATGTTGAGTGGTTGGTTGGCATGGTTTTCGTGAAGGGAAGAAATTGACTATAGTAGATCGAAGAAGGCGGCGGGTGGATTTCGTTCTGGAAAATGAGCGCGTGGTGGGATTTTGTTCCTCTCCCCTCCCCGAGGGAACGGGACTTGAGTGGGTAGGAGAGAATCCCCTTCGGAGCTTTTCATTCATTTCTTTCTGGATGAAAGTGTGAGTGCGGCGAACGTTCGCCAGCATGCGGGTGCTTGTTTAATGTAAGATACGGGGGAGGAATACGGCGTCACGTAGGGACTGGAGTTAGACGGAGCTGAATGGCGTGGGTTGATGGTGATGGATGCGAAAGATCCGGTGAGGTTTTTGCAAGTGTCATTATTCTTGGTTAAATTGCGTTCAGAATTATGTAAATCAATGCCGGTTGGCCACGTGTTATTATCACATAAGCCTTTAAATTTTTCACAAAACTTCAAAATCGTGGTAAGATACTGGGGAACTGGACTACTGGAGGCACGTGGTGCAATAGGATTTTTTTCTCGTATACTGGAAATTCGAGAAAAATCTGGTGGGTAATCGTAGCTAGCGATGCAAACCTGCGATTGCAAGTCGGTAGGTTCACATCAATGTTTACGCAGACGAACAGGGCCGGCGGAACACCTTTTTCCCGAGTGGGTAGTAAGATTCGAAGTGATTTCTCCCCGTCTTAACGAAAGTTCAGATATTGCGTGTGTAAGTGAAAATGAAAATTCCCTGATAATATCTGGTGGCTATTTGGAAACACCCTTTGTTAACAGGGCTGCATGTTCGACGGCTCAGCGAAAATGTTCCACAGCTTAGTACCAACTATCAACTCCATTATTTTATATTTCATTGCATTTATTTTCTCTTCCTTGCTATAAAAGCTTCTTTCGCGGGTTCTGAAGCCCCCATGATAGTGTTGACTAATGGGAAGGTATCTCTGACCACCGACATCTTTTCAGGCTTAGAGGAGGTCGATTTGAATATTTCTCCGATTGCAAAGAGAATGCCGATAAGTCTAATTTTCGATACAAATTATATCTAATACAACCGGCCCCTGGATGGTCTACTTCCGCACCAAAGACAAACCATTTAATATCATCGATATATCGCGTGATCTAACTAAACAACACACGACCGTGTACGAAGAAGAATTTTGTCTACGTACCCGCCCGGGAAGTAGAGATTGATGGTGTGTTGTCCGAGAAGGGTCTTAATTGCGAAATAGGGGGTGGCTCCTTCTAGATCCCTGTGCTTCAGACAGTGAAAATTATGGCATGCAAGCAATTGGGTTCAGCAAAAATCGAGGAGTATAAGAAAACTTATTTTCCATCAGCCTCATTTCGAGCCTTTCCGAGCCGGATTTGTTCCTCTAAAATTTGTTCTTTTGAAAGGGGCTTGTCTACTTGTTCGCCGTTTTGTACCGTTGGGCATGAACTGCCGTCGTTGCAAACAATGGGCCCATTGTAGAAACAAGGCACGGTGTAGAAGATGCGGAAAGGATCAAGATTTTTTTTTGATCTGTGGTGAGACTCCGAATTAACCGTCGACATATCCCACATATAAATTATATTAGTTGCGTTAACAGTTTTAAATTAACAACAGTTATATGTATTACGCGTCCAGTATATCCGATACAATCGAATCAAAATAAGAAATACCTCCGGTGGAAGTGTACAACGTTTTGACTGGCTTGTTTTCCTACACTGTGATTAAAGGTCAGGCGAAACAAATACCCGGCGCGAACAACCATGGACGGTTTCACACTCCGTTGTGGGCAGGGAGTTCTCAGATATGCAAAAAGGTCCTATGAGGACTTTTTGAACGTCGGATCGCCCAAATTGTGCTGAATATATGCGATGTTGGATAAGCAAATGAAAAACTTGATGAAAACTGAAAAACGCGGTTATTGGCACCGGTTCGTCAACGGATTAACGAGAGAAACAGTCTTTCATCTGGTAGCTGCGACTTACGTTTTGTAGACAATTCAACCTTTGATCGAAATACACGGAACTAAGAATCCTTTATCGGCGACAACAGCATCCCACGTAGATTCACATTCAAATGATAGACGTTCCCGATTAAATTATAATAATGTATATAAACGTAATAATTGTTCTTCACAGACACAAATTTATCTGACAGCAAAGATACTCGCGCTAAGAGTTCTCCCCACAAAACGTATGGTTTTATATTTTCCTACGACCATATCCACATCGTTACAGTCCCAAGTAGCGCTTCGTTCGATGGAGCACGGAAAGCACTCCTTGTTTTTCCTGGAAAAAATATGGGAGTTCCTAGATTCTTTATGTTAAAATCGTTCCCGATTACCTGATACAAATATTAGTTTGAGTTATTACGCATTGCTCTAGCCCGGGTAGTGAGAAAAGAGGCACTTCAACGAACTTTTCTGTCTTTATTGTCAGAGGACCCTCGAAAATTGGCAAATTTCGTGGGATAATAGACGTTTAACAATCCCAAAAGCATCAATTGGTTAAAAAGGAAGGAGGAAGGTCGTGACTTGCTTCGGGTGGTATCTCGGATCACGTCCAAGCGTTATACGTGTAATGCTTACGTATTGGGGTCATAGAGAGCATTCTCTGCGCTTGCGGTGACGGCTATGGCGACATTAAATATGTTGTCTGGTCGTGCGCCTAGTGTTCTAGCGCTAGATCTCCGTTAAATGAATCCCTTCGGCCTGGTTCCAATCCGAGATGGGCTGGCTACACTCCAAATTTATTTTATCTTCTCTATTGGATGATCCCAACAGTTCCCTGCGGATCCAAGGAGGCCATTTGGCGATCCTGTTCATGATGTCCTGATAATAATCTTCCGTTTGCCACAAGGCTACAAGTTTAATTTCTTTTTTCCCTGTCATTTTTGTCCGCCCTCTCCTTACTTTCTATATGAAATTGTTTTACATCGAGAATTTAAGACGCAAGAATTTTGTGAGCAAGACACATACGCGTGGTTAATCTCAAGTTTTGGTTTGTTCCAGACTTTCGAGTGGGTGATTCCCTTCTCGGTAATTTTCGAGTGGGTAGTACTACCCATACTATGCACGCATTTTGCCGGCCCTGCAGACGAAAGTGACGTTTTCGAGTTCACAGAGTGCTATGATACGTTGCTTCTCTCTTTATGAAAACGTCTCACGACGAAAATATATAACTTGAGTGCGATTTGTTCGAACTGAGATTTGTATAAAGTACTAAAGAAATGATGAAAAACTGTATTCAAAGTTTGTCCCCTGCAAAAATGTTTAATTTATTGTTTAAAATGATGAATAGCACCACTATATTACGAATTTTTTTTCCCCAGAATCGTGAATAATCAATTCTGGAACAATCATATTTTTACGTTAAGGGCCCTGGTCCTGTACAACACTTTTATTAGTCAAGATAGAGTGAAGAGCCAATTTCCGCCATGCCATCACCCTTCCCATTTGAAGCCGTTGGTTTGAGCAGCGTCTGCCATCTTTGTTCAACGCATTGAGTCAAATGGTAGCACAACAATGGCGGCATTCGATTCGAGTTTTCGTTGCGCTCAAACACGAGAATTTCGCCGTTTCCAGGGCATTTGCGTTATTATTTTGATTCCTAATAACGAAGCAAAACTGTTGATGCCAATTTGTACGCATTCCATAGATTGTAGGCCGAGTAATAAATTAATTAGTGAGGCACCCTCCTTAGTATGGTGAAAATAGACACTTTACCCAGTTGTTTTTGTTTTGTGAACTTCAGTCACGGTTTCCGCCGTAGAAAATCAATTTTCTGTGCGTTTCCAATTTTATGAACATACCCAAGTAACCAATAAGCATTATAACGTAGCCTAATATCTGCTTTAGATCCACATATAAAGCTGTCTTAAAGAGCCGTGAAGCCAATACAAATATAATGCTGATACTATGCGAGAAAAGGCGAAATATAGTGCTATTACTGTGCAGAGATGGACAGCTCGTTTCTGCAGTACTAATGCTATTATATAGCACCAGCGTGCAAATGTCAAATTTGAAAGCCCAATATTGGCACTACTAATGCTATTAAAAAGCTTCGGTTGGCTGTCATTGTCCGCCATGGTTTTTAAACCATTTCTTATGTTTCCTTTCGGTATGATGAGCAAAAATTTTAAATATATTATTCGGTTTAAAACCGTAATTGACTCTCTTCTAATGCACTGTAATGAATATCCTTAATGGGTTTTCGTTCTCACATGTTATGAATGTGCTCCCTGGACTATATTGCATATGTTCAAGAAGAGTTGCATAACAATTAAAGCCACAGCTTCTCAATAGCATTATTTCGGCTTTGTATTTGCTCTATAGGGGCACTAAAAGCACTTGTAAAGCTTACATGCTTTAAAGATCCTTGAAGCATGTACGCGTTATATCAGCATTATATACGCATGTAGAGCAAGTGATAATGCTATATGTCGGCTGTGCAGCTATGCATTATTGATGCTTGTATAGAGCTTTATTGCATCGTTAATGCTGTAATAGAGTTTCTGTTCCGGCAGCACTGTACCAGATGGGGTATGTTCGGACTAGCGACAGCGAACTGACGTCTCATCGCGACACGAACCGACTGTCAAGAGGTGATTGGAGATCGAGAAAGGTCGGCGAACACGTGCGGATTCTAGTAATATTTGCCAATTTCATTTTCTAGTATTGAATATTCATTTCATGCAGCCTTCATTGCTGTATACTATTCCATTGAATTAGGTAACATCAGGTACAGGTTATAAGCCATTATATTTGGAGAAAATAGAATTAACTGTAGTCTGGATTATTCAGAAGACTAACGTAAGTCGACAACAATATAATTTCCAAACACTATAATCACTGCAATGAAACTTTTATAGCTTTGAGCTTCTCAAACATAAACGGTTGCTGCAAAGGGCTTCTTTTATTTCAACAGGGTCAATGCAACATTAGTGCAAATGTATAGCCAATATAGTGCAATGGCTTAATGCTTATGGTTACTTGGGTAATCCATAAACCAAAGCTTAACTCGTGATTGTATTCATAGATTTAGGAACATTATTTAGAGTCTGACTATCGGATGGGAACTGAATTGTGATTTATTACATATTAATCATGATTATGAGCTCACAAAATCAAGTCTGGATATTTTATTGTGAACTATTTCACGTCACTTTAGGTATTCTTTTCATCCTCGTAAACTATTTTATAATTCCTAGCGTATAAATCGCGACTTTGCGCGTGCTCGTTAAATAGTTCACAAAATCATAAAATATTATCCATGGATTCATAAATTGATCCTTGATTCATAGTACAATATTCTTATCATATTATATTGTTTGAATGTAAAATAATAAAATTTCTCATTCTTTATTTCATGAGCTGTTCTTCAAGGCAATTATTTTCTTCTTGGATTTAATCGGCGAAAGAGTCATTTTCAAAGATCATAAGAAATAAATTCCTTCTCAGGAGCTTACGATCGTCTAGGACGACCCTTTACCAAGTGGAACGTTCCCCATATGGAACATAACAAATTGTTCGTAGAATATCAGGAGTCTCCACAGCAACCTCAGAAGCCAAGAATCAAGATACTCGGATTATGCGATGAAATCCTAGAAAACGAAATAATTAAATTTTCCTTTTTTATTTCGACTATGTTAGTCACATTTTCATTTTTATATTTTAAAGACATTTATGAAAATTAGCGCCATAGTACTCAAGTAAGAGCAAGGATGTGAAGTATATAGATCGGAAAACTAGAAGTGGCAGGGTCATTAGAACAGGCCGAATATCTTACGGGCTTAACTTTTGTCTTCTACTGATGAGGGTCGAGCTCGACAAAAGTTAAGCCCGTAAGATATTAAGTCTGTTCTAATGAAGTAGTACTATGGCTCTAATTTTAATAACTTTCCCTACCCAGTAATCTATAGTTAATTGAATGTCTTTAAAATGTAAGAAAAAGTTAAGGTTGTACAGTTAATGGGCAAAAATCGAAAACGAAAAAAGCAGTTTTTTCCACACCGTGTGCTAGATCTTTATAAAAATCAATCAGCTTATGTAGAATGTTGTTACAGTACTGCTGATTGATTTTTATAAAGATCTAACACACAGTGTGGAAAAAACTGCTTTTTTCGTTTTCGATTTTTGCCCATTCTCTTTTCAACCTTAATTAATTGTTGTTTGGTTTTTTGACGTAAGTGCCAATGCCTTATTTAAGACTTTGTTTTTGGTGATATCCGACGGGGAAACCAGATTGAAATGATGAGTTAAGCCGAAAAGAAAGCAATTATGTGCGTGTGTGTTCTCCCATCATACCTCTATTAACTGGGTAAGAGACCAGAGATCGATAGTCTCCATTAGCTCTGTCACCCACCGAAGTACGATGGGTAATGAACTAAAATCAGACATCAGATAATATTAAAAAAAAAACTCGGCCTTGGTATCTAGTGGGGAAATTGAAAAGATCAAATGTGCTGAATGGCAGCGGCGGTTTTGTGTGATCTCGCTCTTGAGGCAGTGGTACGATCACTGTCACCAAGGCGATAATCATGTGTTCTTCTTGGAACATCCTCATAGCCCAGGGATAGCATAAGGGTTTGTACCTTGGGCCGGAGTCCCAAGGGTTGCAGGTTCGAATGCTGCCTCTGGGGGGAATTTTTCACACAATTGCTTTCATTTAACTCACCAATTCGATTTGTTTTCCCTGTTGGATACCACCAAAAAATTCTTAATTTTTCAGCATCCATCCAGCATTTCGATTCGGGATGTTAGCAAAAATGGCGAAAATTTCGAATAGTGTTGAACAAAAAATAATGAAAAGTCACCTCCTCTAGAATCAATTTACATTTCAAAGGTGGTTGAGTGGCAAGCCTGAATGTTTCTCAGCTCATTCTGTGTTCAAACGTTGGGATCATATCAAATGTAAAATTTCTGGTTACGTCATCCTTCGTAAGAGAAGTAATGCCGTCGGAACCGATCCATATGTTGATTGACCAATATCTAGGGTCCAGATGGTGGCGTTGCCTTTCTGGCGTCGGTGATAGGCATTTAGTATGGGAAGAGATCGAAGGAAAATTAGTTTGAATAAAAGTAATAAATAACTCGATTCACCAACCGGAAGAAGTCTTAAAAATCTTCATTGTTATGTAAAGTTTGTTTAATAATGCGTTTAAAACGAAACATAAATATTACTCGAACCAACTAATATGAGCGGTAGAATTCATTTTAATGCCCGGCATGTAAAACAGACATTGGAAAACACGTCAAATGTATGTAGCCGTGGCGCACAATATGTTTTTTCGATCGTTATTTATTCATAAACTGAAGTTGTTCATTAAACATTATAAATATAAGTACTACTAGAAGCAGAGCCGTAGCATGGTCTTTTGACGCCCTTGGCGGAGTATCAGCCGCACCCTCGCGTACAAATTCGATTATGCTAAACGACTTAGGATGTAATGAAACATCGAGATCTACTGTCACCCTGAATTTTGTTTTAACACTTTTGTGAAACTTGGAAAATTCTTGATTTTAGTTGATACTGGGGTTTGAAAAGGCTGTTTTTAATTTTTTTCATGCCAAATGTAGTAAATAAAATCATAAAAATCTCATAAAAAATTGTATTGGCAAAAGTTGCCTATCTCGTATTTTTAATTTTTAAACTGAGATAAAAATTTCAAATAAAAATCAAAAAACTTTTCGAATTGACACCAGATTTCAACATTTCATTGATTTCAAAAACATTTCGTGGTTGTTGTGCTATCTTATAACCATTTAGCACTTTTCGAGGAACATTTTTTTAAGTTTGTGATTGGCAATCGATGCCTTTATCTTTTCTGTAGTAATCTCTCGATTTATGCCCAGAGGATTTCATATTAAAAAGAATCATAACTGATTCGACAAGAACCTAGATAATGATTATGGTTGGTCTGTATAGGAATTACGTATGTCATCTGAGACATCTGCTGGCTTGCTATAAACTTTTTGGCTTACAGCAAGCCAACAAGCGAGGATGTTTTTGTGTATTTTTTCGTGTCATAAGATAGCCCAAATCGATTACTCGAGAAATTGGCGCTTGTCATAATCGTGTTTCGCTGTATCTCAGGAACCCAACAGAATTTAAAAATTCTGGAAATGTCACATGGTAGAGATTCAAATTCAGTAACATGGCATATCTAACTCAGTTCACCCCAAAATGGCGTTTGTCATAAGATAGCACAAAAGCTACGATTTGGTATACAAAAAAAAATAAAAACTGCATGGCCAAGCTTAAGTCCCATCTCAATTGAAAAATATTCCTTGTACCATAAAGACATTTTTTCAACATTACACCAGATCTCGACGCTTCATGACATTGTTTTTTGATTGCACTCAAACTTTGCAACTTTTTTCGAGGTACCAATGCTGTTGAGTTGCGTCCGATTTGAAATTTCAGGAATACCATAAATATTGGCACTCTACCGTATATTAAGTGTACTCCTCCATTGACTCAAATGATCCTAAAATGAATGATGAACAAGATTCGTCGCCAAAGATCCGAGCTTCCATTTGAAATCAAACATAATGAACTGGGTTCGACCGTATCCGTTCTTCATTCGGATCAAAGATAGTCTGCGAAGCAGAGCCTAAAATTCTCATACCTATTCAATGACCGACGAAATTCAGAGAATTCATTTTCGTCCTTTCCCTGCCTCTTTCCTCGCTAACTGCATGAAAAAATAAAACAATAAAGACGATGTCCCCTCCTCTCTCGATTCTATGAAAACGAGTAGCAGCAGCAGCGACTTTCGTTTTCCTATGACAATCCGAAGTTGCAATTTCGTTTTGATGTTTGGTCAGTAATTTGCGATTTTCATTCATTAAATGAAATTAATGCAGTGTGCATCTAATAATGCAACTAGAACATAGTTAAAATAAGAAATATGCACACCGATCAGGCTTCCGTCTTACAATACCATCATTAGCTCGCAAATCTACAGAATCGAGCATCGACAAATAAATATCATTGCTAGTGTATGTTCGTTTCCCCAGCAGTAAGTTCAATATCGAATGTACCAATATCATTCTAAATCTCAAAGCGAAAACGAGCGTGAGGAGAGAATAATGAAAACACTCTGCTACATGCTTGCTTTGTCCTAGCCTGTTGTCTCATTTTCGATTTCGCAAAGTGCTAGTGGTATGGAAAGAAACTTCGTTCTTTCGTCATTTTCGCCTGATTTTGGCAAATGAAAAAAACATTTTCCGACTCTGCTGCGAAGTATTCTAATATTCCGCAAGATGCAAAAATGTTCAGCTGTGCCAGATATCTCGAAAGTTCGCCTAGATAAGCTCAGGATTGTGATATTTTGTCTAAAGCTAACAAATGACGTTGCTGGCGACAAGACTTTAATGGAGAACTAACACATGTTTACAAGCCCGCTCACAAAGTTGAGATCGATGGTGTAGTTACCGATTCGGACATGGCATGCGTGGATCTACTAATTGAAGGAATTGGCTGTTTCAAGAACTCCTTGCCCCAGTGAACGAAGATTTTGAGTGACAATCGCATCGGGCGAGACTGCTTTGCGTCTTCTTCGACAAGGATCGTCTGCATGATCGGTTGTTTGTGCCACACGTCATGCCTGCAGTATTGCACTAATTACAAGCAAATCGGTCTTTGTAATAATAATCTCTTGAAAGGCAGCCAAATTTACCAGCAAAATAAAGCTCTGCCACAAATCCGAAGCAAACAGCACCTGGTCTTGGACAATTGAGAAGGAATATTTTCCAACTCTTCCAGGAACAACATTTCATGTGACATTATTCAACTTAGTGCAGGATTCGTTAGACCTAAGTTGGGAACCGGCAACTTTGTGATATTGCGGAGCTCATCCCGGCATCGAGGAGACTTCAATTTTCATGGTACGGCATAGGGTTTTCTTCTCGATGATAATTAATCTAGCTTACTCTACGATCATTGCTGGAGCTTAGAAAGGCGCTTTACTGATCATGACTACATTTCCGTTCCCTTGTTCCTATAAATTGAGAAAACGAGTGGAAAAAGTTTTCAATATTTTTCGCTATGTTTGTTGAAATTTTGAAGTCTTTGTCTTGTTTGTTGTTTATTCTGTCTGCTATGGCTTTCTTTTTCAGTTCGACTTTCAAACAATAATTTTGTGTGTTCCTGGGAATTCTTATCCTGTCTAATTTCATGACTTAACCTCACAAGCAGATCAAGCTTTTAGCGCCCCCCTAAGGTTGGCGCTAAAATCTTGTCTGTCTAAAACTGTTCAGGCGCAATGAAAAAAAAATGTCAGGTTTTCGTTACACCTCGATGTAGTGTCCGGACGAACCAGATACTGAACAAACCTATCGCACAACAGGAGAACTTTATTAAATTTTTTATTCCTTTTAATTCTTGGAGTTTCGGTTTATTCTCTTCACTCTTTTGTGTCCCTTTCATTTTTTTAGTATATCTTTCTCTCGCTCTATCTTAGTCCCTACACTCAAGAAGTGCATAAGTGGCAATTTTAGAGTATTCGTCCTTGTAGATTTCCGTCAATGGTCTCAAATGTGATGAACAACTGAATCATTTTACTCTATCTGCAGATGGCTTTCCAAACAAGAATTTTTGGCGAATGTTGACAGCTATTTTTTTTTATTTTCCTGTATAGTTTTTCCACCGAGTGTTGGTTTTAGCCCAAAACATTTCATTGATTTTTCTCACAATTTATTGAAACTTTAATCAAAATGTTGGAACGACGCACGAACTGGCCAAATATCATCCGCGTTAAAAAGTGGCGAGTGTTTAGTTACTACAATCGCTTGAATGTCTTGATCACATGGGATACGATTCAATATGCGATTCCGGGCTGCTACCGTTTCATTTATACATACGCGCTGGAGATCTACAAATATAGTGCTCTTCTTTTTTAAGAGTTTTTAATAGAATCATATGGCTTCAACATTCCGGAGCATAGCTTAGCGTCCATTATGCCTTTTTCAGTCTTTATCCATTGAACATAATCAAATAGACAATGTATGAAGTGCTAAAATGAGGAAAGATGGGGCATTTCGCTTACTCGAGAGTAATTACTTCGCCCTTACTGTCCACGGAAGTGTTTGAGAATGTCTTTCCAATGACTAGATCTCATGAATCAATAGCAAAGAAAGCCGTCGTAATGTTGAGCAGTTAGCAATAGCAATATGAAGCTTACATTTCAACTCTCCGTGTCCAAATCGTTTCGATCTGCCTACCTTTCTATTGGTTTCCATCTGTAAAATATTTCTGTATTTTCGCTACTATTTCCCAGTCAGTTCGTACTCCGACTGCCGGATCGTTTTTAACCAAATCTAGATCGAAATTTAGCGAAATCGATGATTCGAAAAATTCCTCTAACACAATCTGTTAGAGTACCTATTGCTGAAGCACAGTGGAATTTCGAAATAATGACTGGATTCTGCCGGAATTCAGGTACAACAGGTTTGGAGCGAATTCGTGTACAGCGAATTACACGTAAAGAAGCCGAAAACAGAGTGAATACGCCAGCACTCATCTTGACTTTCTGCAAGACCACATACCCGGAATACATTCAGATCGGTTTGCTTCGCGTCCCTACCCGCCCGTACTTCCCAAACCCGATGCTTTGTTATGGATGCTTCAAATACGGTCATACTCGTTTTCGCTGTCCTGGCCCGCAACGTTGTCCTAATTGCTCTGGAGAACATCAAGGTGAAGAAAAATTTCGAGCAGCCCAGTTCTGCCTAAATTATAAAGGTGATCACCAACCAACAAGCCGCCAATGTCCAAATTACAAAAAGGAAGTAGAGGTCATAAAAATAAAAATCCGCGACAATTTAACATTCCCGGAAGCGCGCAAACGAGCTGAACAGCAAAATCTTGGAAGTTACGCCCAGGCTGCAGCGCAATCAAGCGAGATCCTGAATAAATTGAAAGAACTGGAGCGCAGACAATGAAGAAGAAGGATGAGCAGATCGTTAAACTTCTGGCAGAGAACAAACGCAAGGACGAGAAAATTGAGCAAATGATGGCGTACATCAAACAACAGTCGGCCAGCCAAGAAAAAACATACCATAACAAAGAACAGAAGCAAACGAACCCGCCAATTGGGCCTGTAACGAGATCCAGGAACAACTCACCAGCGATAAATACGAACTCGAGGAAAACGAGGAAGACCACAGAAACAATACACCCCGTTCAGCAAACCAACGACAACCTCACCGGATAACCTAAGCCCACCACCAAAAAGAACCGCTGCCACTACCACCAACGAAACTATGGAATATTCAGACGATGAAATTGAGATTACCGAGACGCCTCCTAGCCAGCCTCTTCGATAATTCTCATTTTCATCAACGTTTGGATACCAACGACAACCCGCGCACGAACACTGACCACGAGATAGATCGGTTTGGAAGAGAGGAAAGTGCAGTACTCCTTCCAACGCAAGCACAGCAGGATGAAGGAACTATCCGGGCCGTCATACCCCAACCCGTTGATAGTGAATTAACTTGTGGGGCCGATAGGAACACCGACTTTACCACTACAACTTGTAAACCAGCAGACCAAAAACCCACGATCGACGAACAGAAGGAGATCAGCAGAACTACACAAAGTCTATCCCCAGTGCCGACCGCAGTCGGTGTTCGTGAGCATAATAGTGTAGTTTGTACGACAGCGGTTGGTACTGTGGGGCTGGACCCTCTACAGGTCAGTTCCGAAATTGTCAATCCCCTTGCAGGTACTGCTTGTTCTGATGTTCTTCCAGGTTTGTCTGACAACATCGACGACACGCTCCTTCCACAACACCACTCGCTGTCGCCCGGAGAAGGTCCATCGAGATATCCGTTTCGAGATGGAACAGCTGTCACCACAACAGTAGCGTCGAAGCGGACAACGAAAACTAACGAAAAGTCTTTCCCCAGTGCCGGTCGCTGTCGGCAATTCTGGAAGTAATCGTGTAGTAGTTTCGACAGCGGCTGGCACTGTGGGGGTAGACGTCCCACAGGTCAGTCCTATTCCACCTCGCTTACGAACGGATTTTGTTGCGGTTTATCCCGTTACAGATATGACCAGCACGCATCGAACGAGTAACCGGTTTGGGAAAGAAGAGAATAAATTAGCTTCCCCACTTCATCATGAAGGGATCGACCGGGGGAAGAGGACTGCCCTTACTTCCCAGATATACAGTCCTCGCAATTCTCCTCCTGGCTTTCCACCGGCGAAGATACACCGCAACAACAGCAGAAGCATCAGAGCACCGATATCACGGTTGAAATCAGCGCAACCACGTCCCGGTACCAACGAAACACACCGGCGAGAACTTGCAGGCAATCACCTTCGCCATCAACATCGTCTTCGTCAGCGACTTTCGCCAATCGAGACAGCAGATGCTTCGCCCTTCAATGGAACATCCGGGGCCTGCGAACCAACATCAGCGAGCTTAAACAGCTGATCTGCGAATACGGACCGAGTCTGATAGCGCTACAGGAAACAAAAGTGGACAACCGAGTAGTTCCAGCAGATTTCATCGGTAACAACTATACTCTGCTGCTGAAAATTGGTAGCTGTTGATACTGGCAACAAGGAGTAGGTCTTGCCATTCGGGATGGTGTTCCATTTGAACGAATTGATATCAACGACAGTATACAAGCTATCGCAGTTCGGATCCAACTGCCACAACAAATGACGGTGGTATCGATCTACGTCCCTCCCAATACTCAACAGTGTCAAGAACAGCTGGGTGACTTCCTCGAAAAGCTTCCACGTCTAGTGCTTGTACTAGGCGACTTTAACGCGCACCATATTTGCTGGGGTTCTACGAAATCTACCGCACTAGGCCACATCATCGCCGAAAAAACGCTATCGGAACGATTACTCATCCTCAACGACAGATCGCACACTCGGATTGATCCAGCTACCGGTATTACTTCGGCTATTGACCTCTCGATCTGCTCAGAATCGGTGGCTTCGAAATTTGTTTGGCGAACACTTCCGGACACCCACAGCAGTGATCACTTTCCCATTCTCGTTTCCATTCCCGGACTGTCGACTATCCCAACGAAAAGACAGAAATGGATTTACGACCAAGCAGATTGGACAACCTACGAGCGATTGACCGCCAACGCTATTCGACCGGGCGTCGAAATATCAATCGACTGTTTCGTTGACCGGTTGATTAGAGCAGCAAACACCGCGATACCTCGCACTACCGGCAGAGTCGGTCCCAAAGCGGTTCCGTGGTGGTGTTCGGAGGTGAAAGCAGCTATCAAAAATCGGAGAAAAGCACTTAGAGCACTGAAGCGTATACCAGCAGAGGACCCACGAAAAGCGGATGCACTGAAAAGCTTCCAGGAATCACGGGCAGCAGCAAGAAAGTCTATCCATGACGCCAAGAAAAAATCATGGGAAGACTTTGTCGCGAAGATATCTCCAAGTTCAACTACGTCGGAGATGTGGCAGACAGTGAACACGTTGAGAGGGAAACGCCAGCACCGCCCAACTGTCATCAAGCGGTCCAATGGTTACACGGATAAGCCAGAAGAAATAGCTGAAGAACTGGCGCAACACTACAGCGAAAGATCCGCAACCTCCAGCTATTCGTCGTTGTTCCAGAGGGAGAAAGAAAAGGCCGAACGAAACCGCATAAACTTCTCGCCAGATAGCGATGATATCTACAATTCGGACTTCACTCTGAATGAATTGCTGTGGGCACTCGACAGAGGAAGAAGTGGCTCTTCAGGACCGGACTGCATCGGCTATCCAATGCTTCAGCGACTGCCATTGTCTGTGAAAACTGCCATGTTGGAACTTTTCAACAGAATATGGCGCAGTGGCGTATTCCCACCCTGTTGGCGAACCGGAATCATCGTACCAATTCCAAAGCCAAGCTCGGATGACGCGGGTCCAGCTGCATTCCGTCCAATCACGTTAACTAGTTGTATGGCGAAGGTGTTCGAGCGAATTGTCAACCGACGGTTAACCACCGAACTAGAGTCGAACGGGCGTCTCGACAAACGACAACATGCCTTTAGATCTGGTCGGGGTACTGACACATACTTTGCGGAGTTGGAGAGGTCATTACCCGACCGTGACGAGCACTGTCTGATAGCGTCGCTAGACTTGGCCAAGGCGTACACTGCAGAAATGGCAAATACGCGGAAGGATGATAAACATTGTCAACAGTTTTCTGGCAGAGAGAACGTTCCAAGTCAACGTAGAGGGGCATTTGTCGCCAGCACATCCGTTGGAAAATGGTGTGCCGCAGGGCTCAGTGCTTTCTGTGACACTATTTCTCGTGGCTATCCAACCCATCTTCCGCGTGGTCCCGAACTCCGTACAAGTGTTGCTGTATCTTCTTGTGTGGGGAAAGAAAGAACAGTCGCTCCTTCGGAAACTTCAGGCCGCAGTAAAAGCCGTCGATAAATGGTCGAGAAGTGTTGGATTTACGATATCTGCAACGAAATCCAGCATCTTCTATTGCAGCCCTAACGTGCGCCGTGAACCCATGCAGGCGATAAAGGTAGATGGTGTAGCCGTTCCGACACTAACGCTGCTGAGAACTCTCGGTGTCACTCTCGACCGATCACTCAATTTTAAAGCGCATTGTAAAATGACGAAGAAGACGTGTGAATCCAGGCTGCGTATCTTGAAGATGATCGGTGCCAAGCTACCCCGTGGTCAACGCGCTTCTTTACTGCAAATCGGGTCCGCAATTGTTACCTCGCGACTCCTCTACGGTATGGGACTTGTAAGCAGAGGAGGAGATGCCGTCATCCAAACGCTCGCTCCTACATACAACAGGATGGTAAGGTTTGCATCCGGTGCATACGTCACGAGCCCAATCGTAGCCATTATGGCAGAAGCTGGAACCCTACCATTCGACCTACTCGTTCTTCAAAATATAGCCAGGTTGGCCATCCATACGATGGGAAAAAGCAAGGATAATGCCGATCTCCCCCTGGTACATCGAGCATCCGAACGTCTGACAGAGGTGATCGGAATCCCTCTTCCAGATATTTGCACTCGTACACGTTTAGCTGCACGAAGATGGTACGAACCCAAGCCCCAGATCGTGTGGGACATAAAGAGACGTGTGAAAGCTGGTGACCCCTCGGAAAATGTTCGGCCTGCTTTTCAGGAGCTCCTAGCAGGTCGTTTCAACCGTTTAACTATCGTCTACACGGACGACTCGAAAGACGACAATGCGGTAGGTGTGGGAGTGTATGGAGAATACTTCCAACAATCGGTTGGTCTTCCCTCGCCATGCAGCGTCTTCTCGGCAGAAGCGTTTGCAATCAAAACAGCGCTAGCAACACATAACACGGTCAGTGATTTGGTGGTTATGTCTGACTCGGCCAGTTGCTTATCGGCATTAGAAGCTGGCACATCGCAACACCCGTGGATTCAGCAGATTGAAAACATGCTACGAGGCCGTCCAATCAAGCTGTGCTGGATTCCGGGTCATGCTGGTATCCATGGCAACGAAGAGGCAGGCCGCCTCGCTGGAGAAGCCAGGGGTAATGCCCCTTTGCAAATAGCCGTTCCGGGAGCAGACGCGAACAACCGAATGAAAACAGCTATCCGAAATCAATGGTTCCGTCGATGGTCTGCGTCCACTGAAGTAAAACTTCGCGAAGTTAAGTTCGACACAGGGAAGTGGACTGACCGCGAGAATTCGGCCGAACAGCGAGTGCTTACCCGGCTTCGAAAAGGGCATACCCGGCTAACACACGACTTTCTTCTAAAGAAAACCTCACCACCAGTGTGCGACTGCTGTGGGACCATTGTAGATGTCCGCCATGTGATCCTCCACTGCAGAAAGTACGACGACGTTAGAAGGAAGCACGACATCGAGTCGACTAGTCTGCGAGCGGCTCTGCGCAACGACAGGAAAAATGAGGAGAGTATGGTAAAATTCCTCAAGGAAACTATCTTGTTTAATATGTTGTAACTTGTATTTTGAATTGTAACTGATAACTGACAACCGCATTGAAACATTTTCCAAGTAAAATATTTTTCTTTCGACACGAATGCACCACTTCTTGGTGTAAAGTGTCGTTAATAAACAACAACAAAAACAACAACTACAACAACAACAAAACTATTTTTTCATAAGATTAATATGAAAACATACGACATTTTATAAGTTATTGCATATGACAATCGTTTGAATTTCATTCGAGCATTCTATGACACTCATATCCATAAGAGAAATATATAATATTACCTTATGGAAAATCAAAGTAGCCATATGGAAAATAAAATCGTAGCAACCCGATTTGACGAAATCAATGCCGTTTCATAAGATAATCTTATTATTTACATACATTCTTTTTGTGGTTAAAAATTGTACGAAAAAAATCATGCGAAATTCACAATTTTTTGCCTGAATGTTAAACACTACACTACCCATGATCGCATATTTATCCCGTTTTCTATGCGGGATTTCCTACCTTTATGGTACTCAGGGCCGTCGAGAGCGGCGGCGGGCCCCAAGGCTAGTGTTACTGACGGGCCCTTCTCAACTTACTTATTTGAATCTTGATTAGAGGACTTGTATATATTCATTCATATATCAAACAAGCAACAGCAACATAGTTGCTAAAATTGCTATGGTTACGAGTTTTTCAATTAGCGGGTTCCTGGGTACTCTTTTGCCCTGTTAAAAATGTACACAATGATTAACAACCTTATTAGAGGTATATGGAGATAATCCGTGTATTCGCACCACGTTTGTGTCATCGCCTTTATATATACAGAGGTACTGACTTCATGTTGCCACATTCAATGATATATTTAATTTTGCGCAATAAACGCTTCTACTTGATTATTAGTTTGAAAAATAATCAGTACACTATGTCCAACTATGAAATTGTAAGGTATAGACATTGATCATCTTTACCTCCATTTGCAAATTTGATATTTTTAACTTCTCCAACAGATGATTTTAAGGGACACCTCGAAAAGTAAACAGGAATACAGTTTGACCACAGTACGGCCATTTTCCGCTTTGATCGTCATTCATTTTTATTCACGTTCGACACAGTAGCTTGAAGTAGGGGAGACTGGGGCTAGTTGGCGGGGTTTTTTGGTTTCAATTTTTATCGCCGATTTTTTTAAAGTGTTTGATGCATTGTCTCCATTTTTAGAGACAAAAATATGTGACGCGGAAAACCCGCTAACTTACATCGGCCCCGGGGTAAGTTGGCGGTATGTGGGTATACGCCAAAAACTAAGCAATCAAATGGAGATTCAATTACTTCAAGGGTCCTTTTGGAACGTGCTGAATGTCTTTTCGAGAAAACTGTATATTAACCGACATTTGCTATTATATTTCAGTTTCAATACCCCGCAATTTTGACTTTGACGCGTACTCCCTATACAAAAGAAAATTTTCGAAATTTTTTATGCAATTGGCCGGAATAAATATCTCCTACATTGGCGAGATACACAAGAAAAAGATTTTCTTACTTTGGAGTGAATTCCAGAAATAAAAATATTTCATGATTTTATTGCACTGTAAATAGTACCGCCAACTTATCCCACGTGCAGCACCGCCAACTTGCCTCAACCGCATATTTTAATAAAAATTATTTAAAAAATTAAAAAAAAAAAATTATTCTGCCTAAGCTCGACCCTCATTATCAGAAGGCAAAAATTAAGCCCGCACGATATTAAGCCTGTTCTAATGACCCTGCCACTTCTAGTTTTCCGATCTGTTTACTTCACATCCTTGCTCTCACTTGAGTACTATGGCTTCAATTTTCATAAATTTCCCTACCCAGTAATCTCTAGCTAATTGAATGTCGTTAAAATGTAAAAAGAAAATGTGACTAACATAGTCGAAATAAAAAAGGAAAAAAGTTAAATATAAAATAAAGCTCTGGTATCCACAATTTCGAATTCTCAAGTTATTAGAAAAAAAGGTCTTTCAAATTTTTCTCCGCTTTCATCATATGACAATTTAATAGGGTGAATAATTACAAAGAAATTACAATTCTTATTTTTCTTGCTCTTCTATGAATACCAGACGTTTTCACCCATCTTCCGGATAAAAATTCGGGCCCCCAAACGCGACCCGGGCCCCAGGGCAATTGCCCCGGCTGACCCCCCCTCTCATCGGGCCTGATGGTACTGACTTGCGATCATAGGCAGTAGTAGCAGTAGTCAATAATATTTAGTATGCCATGCCTGCTCTGGTTATCATGGGCATGGTGTTAGGAACATTGTAGTCTCGTTGCTCTAGATTCATTTAGCTACACTACAAAAGCCTGTTGCCAGCCAACATTAATGGCAAACATTAAATAAAAAAAATCTCTTTAATGAATTGACCATTTTTTATCCCTTCGATGATCAAGATCCTATGGATGAATACACATGCGTAGGTTCAATCGATGACAGCGCTTTAAACTACCCAGTGGAAGAGACACATGGGAACTAATTTGTCCCTGCCCCGTATCGTCACACGTATCTCATACGAATATTGACATAGCCGCACATAATTTATTGCTAATTTTTATTCATTTCCTGAAGGCGTTTCTTTGAGACACTCCGGCGGCGGCATATCCCGTGTCTAAGCGACAAAACCCCTTCCCAATTAGGCGAACGTTTTACGGAATGATTTATATAGGTAGTTCGGTTTTGGATGGCCCCCGAAACCGGTGTGGGCCACCGTATCCGCCGAACGAAAATAGTTCAAGCAGTTTTCGGAGCAGGCGGATCAAGCGAACACCGTCATTCAACTAGGCTAGTTTCCGCTCTTTTCGCCCGGATGGTTACTAGATTGCGTTTTGAGGTGGGCATACAACACAGTGGAAACAAGCAAACAACAACCACTTCTCGATGCATGGCTTGCTGAGGTTCATTATGACACATTTCGCAATGTGCTTTCGTTCTCTCATTTATTTCGGTTAAATACGACCTTCAGCGCCGTGGAACCTATTATTATTGTTATTATTTGTTATACCTCGCTGTGCTTCTATACTCAGTCTGCCAGTTAGCCGGTTCCACGTACCTAAAAGCGCACACAATTTATGCGGCAACGGGATTCGGGTGACGAGTCAGACGGGAAGTCTTCATGGGGTATGAAGCTCCGACTCGTACGAGGTTTCCTTTGTTTAGCTAGTACAGGGAAATGATGTTGAATCTGAATGAATGATAGTTCCCCTTTGGGAATAGTGTATGTGTGTGTACATCACAAATGTATATGCATAACTTCACGCTTCCCTCACGTAATTGGTGGAAAAGAAACGGAAGAACACTGGTATGCAGCTGTTTTTAACTAACTACATTTAACGGTTGAAAAATTGACCGGAACAAAGTAATGCAGTCTGGGAATTCCAATTGGTCAGTCGATATAATAAACGTTGCTAAGTAAAGTGCAGTTTTAATTTCCCTGTTGTCTCTAACTATGTCATTAGGGGTGATGGTAGCAGTTTTAAAAAACAGAAAAGACTCCAAGTTTGACAGTTTGAAATATAATTCATAGGTTTTTAGCTGTTATCACGTAAGCACACATGCTAAAATATATGTTCAAAATTTAAAGGTTATGTATTTCTGCATCATCGAAAAAATACGGTTAGGTATCGGAAACGTGAAACAGTAGGCTATGGTATGAACTATCAAATGAATGGTTCGAATAATTTCATCGAATTCACATCGATTTACTATAAAACAGAAAAAAATCGTTTTTATGGGGTTTTTTTTTAATGAAATTCTGTTGTCGACGCGTCAAAGCCTATGTCATTCCTTTGAAGTAACATCACACATCTTAGATTTTGGCAAATAAATGTGTTTGTATTAATCACGGATAGTTTCTCTGCCCGAAGAGTAACGTTGGATGCATTTTATATGAATTCGACAAATTTAGGAATTTGGTTGTAATCTGAAATTGTATTATCTTTCGCACAGTGTATAGTTAATTTGCCCTTTTGTCTAAAGTGGTATTCGAGTAACCCGCACCAGAAAGAATTAGGTCAGTATTCCAGTTCTCCAGTCTCGTAAATATTTGTGTCGGTTAAAAAGCCTAAGTTAGCAAAGGTTGGATTGCACAATCCAGCAGAACACTAAAAACGAAAATATTACGTAAAATATACCTAATATATAGTCGAATCAAAACAACGTGAAATAAAAAAAAAATTCCCAACACAGTCAAGAATTCAAACTTTGTTCGCATCAAAGCTACCTGGAAATCCCATCACCAAAAATAGCATAAAAGCATTACCACATCAGAGTGCCGTTTCAAATACGCACAATTCTATATAAACCACTTCTGAACCAAAAAAAGAGCCGTTCTCAACACTGCCAGTTACGCAACGCTTCTGAGAAACGAATTGCGTTTGACGGAGTGATTTTCCATTGGCTGTTGGCTGGGCGGACAGAAAAACACGCGTTGGCGTTCCAGGCAGAAGCTTCAGCATCCTTCGTTAGACGACCAAATATTTATATAATGTTCCAAAGCCCTATTCACCCACCACCACCACCACCAGGGTATAGTACCACCTCACAGTAGGCTGTGGGTGATAATAGTCGTCGTCGCATCGCAGCGCAGCCTACTCGAAACACGAAAAAAGATGAAAATACGTCAGACAGATTGTTGGTAGTCATATTCGAGTGGAAAAACCGGAGCTAGAATCAAACTTCGTCAGTTCTTGGAGGAGTGTGGGATGACCGACGAATCCTGACGGCTAGTGTAAGGTTAATTTGGCGTGGGTTTGTATATACAATACATGTGATTTTATGCTAAACAACATACACAGAGCTAGGACGATTGTTTAAGTGTCTGCCGTGTTACCAGCATGCTTTGTCTGAGCAACCATAACGCGCCGCTTGGTTACGTCCCAGTGTCTGGGTCTGGTGGGAGCTTACGAACGCTTATGCTGACAAAGGACACCGACGTAACGGTAACACAATGATACAAAACCTTCTCTTTGTACATAATGTATTCGCAATGGTTCACCCTTATATAGACGCCTGGTCGCCCACGTTCATTTCTATCCGCCCACACCGATGTTGATTCTATACTTACTACCCTTCAGAAGCACAACACTCCCGGCAACCCACGCAGCAATCGGATTTTTCTTTCATTTGTTTTCCGATCCTAGTGTGCTTGGTTTTCCTACCCCCAATAAAACCATCCGCCCGCCTGAGGAGGCAGACGAAGCGGCAACCCACGGAAAGTTCTTTTCGGGGGCGCCATAGCCGGCTCTAACGCTAGCGACGTCTGACGCCTGCCGCACAGTGGGCGCAGGAGAATGAAATCGTGGCAAAAATAGTTGTTCCGTTTTTTTTATTCAATTCGTTTATTTGATAAGGCCCGTTTGCGTTAGCTTAAAGGTGCTAATTTTGTTTTGTTTTACATTTTAAATTACTAAAGGCTAAAGGATTCCATATTGATTTTTTTAATGAAACTAATGAGATTTTATAGGGGGTATAGTTGTTCCGTTATGGAAGTATTGTAGTATTGTTCCCTCTCGCAGGTTGATGGGATTGACGGTATTGTAAACATCATCAAGCCACAATATATTCAATAGAGTTATCTAAATATAAGGACCTTCGCTCTTTTTAGTTTTTATTTGCACCAAGTTCTACTACTAGAGGTTAATTAGTTCTCATGTTAATAATCCACCAAACATTATGACTACTGAGGATTTGATTTATATAAGAAGCCCGCTTCAAGATGTTGATTACAATACGCCTCGATAGTGGTGTGTCGAGGAGGCCGGGAGGGCTGATATGAGCCTTTTGTCTGTTATATACCTTTCCTCTATTCACCAGCTCATAACCAACAATCAACCAATAACAAATAGATAATTGAGAAAGTAGTGTTTGAAGTACTAATGTATGTCTCATGTGATGATCATAACTTCAGCTGTATCTTGTACCTATCTAATCTATTACGTCTCTCATATATTGTCTTTTATTTCTTCTTTTCGAGTCCTATACTGCCATTCTACACCCGCCTTCAGCTGAATCAACAACGATGGTGATAGTGAACGTCTTAACACTCACACATTCTCAAACGCGGTCTCAGCGGGAACCTACAAAAATGCCATCGTGCACGCGATTACGAATCGGTCACGTCCGAAAGTCTATCCTTGATCCTAGAAGCCTAGGTCCATGCCTTCAGCTGGACCAATTAAGAAAATACGCCCATACCTATTAGACAACACGTCTCATGGCGACATGACCGGGAACCCTATCGATATAAACGATCCCACTCTCTGCCAGAATTCAAACCGCGCACTGAAAATTTAATATCAGACTCACGGTTCGCGCAACCATTCAAGAACACACGTTACAAAATCACGTCAGCGCACAAACGTTAGAGCCCCTCGCGATTTTCCAAGCAGCCTACGAACTCGCAAACATGATTACACCCCGGTGATAAGATGAAAATCTCAGCACTCATAAACTTACCAACACGATCTCAAGTGTCAACCTACAAACTCCCGCGCTCGCGCCATCATAAATCGGGATCGTCCGGAAGTATCTATCCTCGGTACAAACAATCTAGGTCCTTGTTAATTATTAAAAAAATAATAAAATTGAAAAATAACTACCATATCCACTAGACAAAACGTTCCATGGCGACATGACCGGAAACTCTAGTGATATGGGGTAACTCTCTCCCTGTCAGAATGTGATCCGTACACCGAAAACTAAAGATCAGAATGACGGTCCGCGAATATATAAATCGCCGCAGGGTTTCAAAATCGAATTTATACACGCGAAGTCACATACACGCGAGCACACAGGACAAACACGTCAACATACGAACGCTTAAGCCCTTCGCGATCATCTACGCACACCTATGCCCGCGATCGCGTAAACTTGATAACACTGCGGCAATTGTGTGAACGTTTTAGTACTTACGAAGTTACAAACGCGATCTCAAACGCCAACCCGCAAATGCGCGATCATGAATCGGTCACGTCCGGAAATCTTTAACCTTTATTCTAGCAATTTAGGTCCATACATTCAGTTGGACCAATCAAAAAAAATAAAGCTCATATCCACTAGACCACGCGTTCTACGACGACATGATTGGGATCTCTAATGATATGGAAGAGCCCACTTCCTTCTGGAATCTGAACCGTACACAAAAAATTAAGTATCAGATTCACGGTCCGCGCGCGATCATTCTAGAACACACGCGAATATGCAAAAGGCACACGGTTATGAAATAGAATTTATGCACGCGAAGTTACACGTTAGCACACGCGACATACAAACGCACACGCGATCGAGCACATTAACGTACAAATATTCGAGCCCTTTGCGATGATACACGCGATTCCGAGTCCCTACGCCCGCACATGCCTGAACCGTACAAAGAATATCACATTCAGAATCACGGCCCGCTACAATTGGCCTATTGCAGTGTTTTATTGGGCGACATTGCCTGTCTCGTCTGCAAATTGTAGTATGTGATTCTGACGGGGAGCCCTTCCGAGAACCTAGCTCTACAGCTCCAGTAGGACAACTCTCGAAAAAAAAAAAAAAGAAAAAAAAAAACTAATGAGATTTTATAGGGGGTATAGTTGTTCCGTTATGGAAGTATTGTAGTATTGTTATTGGAAGTAAGTATTCTGCACAGCGAAAAGAAACTTGAAACGACAAATCTTACTTGACTTTACGTGACTTTCCTACCCTTCCTCCATCCCCTTCTTTTCGTTGCCATTAAATGAGCATCTTACGTCATCTGAAGTGACTCTTCGGAATCGGATGAGAAAATATCGTTTACAGTGAAATGAGACGAATTGTATCATCTCTCAAGTCTCAGAGTCAGTATCATCAGCAACATATGTATGTATGTTGCGATGAAATCTCAAGACATGAAGATTCTCCAGCTGATTAAACTGATTAAACCGATGTTGAGATTCTTCAGGGTGAACTGAACGAAACAAACAGAATGGTATTAAACCTGAGCATATGCAGGAAATTCTCACGTTAAGGATTTCGGAATCATCATTGGGCACTTCCGTTCAAACCACATACCTTACACATAGTGGATAAGGCATCGCTTCTAATATCCAATTAAATCAAAAGCATCTTTTTTGTCGTTTTATCAGTGAGAGAATCGAAAGCACGAAAACGCTCGATCATTTGTATTTCAATTTACAAGTTCGTTAAAACTAGAGAACTGTAACCAGCCGGACCTCTGAGACCCCTTGATTTTTTGAGGTTTAAAAAAAATTGTCGTGGCAATACAGAGAGTGTTAGTATATTCATTCAATTTCCATGTAGTAATGTCACAATTGTGCAATATTTTCTCACAATTGCATTGCAAAATACTGAAACTTGAGCGAGTGACAGTGAATCTCCGGAGGCGCCTCGTTGAGAACTTGTTGTGCGGTGTACATTAGAACTCAAAATCTACTGGACTAATCGTTTTGAAATTTTGCTTAGTTCTTTTTCACATCATTCCTTCGGTAACTACGAGATGTTTTACTTTTTGCTAGATTTTTGAATTTTTCGTGGCACTTTGAAGGCACAAGTCCGACTTCGTCAAAATCTTCCGTAGTTACCTGTTCAATGATGTGAAGCCAAAATGTGCAAAATTTTGGAACGATAAAAAAATCGGTCAAGTTCCCAAATCGCGGCTCTTTAGAACTCGTTTTGAAACCTTTCATATCGCATTCAATCAATAGTTCGAGCTCCTTAGCTTACTAGATTTAAACTGCAATCGAACTATTGTTAAACAAATCATATTTTTTTCCAAACGTTCTCTATCGTAATGTTTCACATTGTCTCAGAAATCTAACAAGGAGAATCGTTGTGGTTCCTTCCTCCGTTCCAGAAAGTAGAACAAAACGAAAGTTCACCTTTTGACAAGAATTGGAGCTGAGGTTCCCAGCAAGCCATAGCCGATCAAGTGTGGCTAGTTGCACGATTCCGACTGGGTGGTCCTGTCAACTCAACCATATTTCGTAGTTTTCTATGGCAGTTGTCAGGGATTCGGTGACCTAGAGGCTACTATGTAGTCAAAGCTTTTCCAGTTTACAAAACTGGCTAAACAAATAATTGATTTGGAAACTACGGAGCACTTTAATAGACTGGGGCGAAGCTCTGTGATAGTTGTACGAGCCCAATCGATCACTGGTGTGATTCTTCCTCCTGGATGGTCGTTGAGCACAGACTAACAGACATAACACTCAAAAACAAAGCTTCGCCCGCTTTAACGGTCATTTTAAATATATTTGTATTTGGGACTGTGGCCACATTTGAAATTATGGCGCCACTGGCATATGCATATGGGGTATAGATCACTAGTGAAAAATTGTTCCCAATCCTGGTAACCCACCAGTACATGAGTGTTTGGGATCGTGAATAAAAGATAAAGCTAGTGGCATGGGAAAATTGTTGGATCCATGTTTTTAGGGGGAATTCCCTCATAGTGTTATGTCTGTTAGTCTGTGGTTGAACCATCGAGTTTAAAAAAAGGGTTTTCCACACCATTTTGACGACATCATCGACTACGTTCAGCATGATGATGATGGTCCCACCTCATACCCCCACAAAGGTGTGAGCTGAACGATTTATCTAAAAGATAATTAATATTTTGATCCATAACAAAACCAGTTAACAAAAAGAAACGGACTGGTTCAATTTGCAGACATAGCTTTCCTTCAAAAGAACGTAACCAGATACATTTCGAATATTCCGCCAACAATCAGGGTCCATCAAGAAAATTTCCATTCCGGGAAGATACTTGATAGAATCGGGAATTGAACCCAATAGCTTCCATTTCCGATAATTCTCTGTAAGACTCCTCCCGCCTGACCAAAACATCGGTACTACCACCTGCTAAGGTGAGCAGTGACGAGCCTAGTGGCAGTGCAGAGTCCGGTCGAGTTATATCATCCACATCAGACCCCTTTATTGAAAGTTTCCTACCATTAACCCAAGGCAATCAAGGGATACTTCTATCCGAGAACATCCTTGATTGATCAGGAATTGAACCCGATATCTAGTAGTTATCAGAAGGAGTCATCAAGCCCCATACTCAACGAGCTAACTCCGTTATTACCACTATCGCAGCAATAACCGAACTTAACTCTATTGTCGAGCAAAGTCAACACAACGCCATCATCAAATCAGACCCTGATCACAACAAAAGTCTAAAAGCTTCGATTCAACCCGATGAGCTTTTAGTGCTGGTCACCATGTTCGATTTCAAGTTAGTCTCTATCTGCTTAGCGCGCGCGTGGCTCAGACTTTTGTAGACATCTCATTATTTTTTAATAGCTTTAATAAACAAGTAACAAAAATCCATCATCATCATAGCGAATATAATAACTTAGTGTGACTAAATGCAAATAATAGAAGAGAAAAAAAAATACAATCTTCGTGGTATTACATAGTTATTCAAATAACTCCAAAATATAAAAATTCAAAAATCTGTCTACAAAGCAGATTTTACGTGTGAAATACATAGTGTTTTGAACTCCGCTAATGTTGCTGCACGTTTAATATGCCTAGGCATCGAATTGAAAAAACTTATTCCTTTGTACAACAAGGAGTTCTGTGATCTACTAAATAAAAAGTTTGGTGTTCTTGGATCCGACGCGTTTCTAGTGTTGTATGCACATCACTTCCTCTTTCAATTCGATCACACAAATATCGAGGCAGCATTCCATTAATAATTTTAAAAATGAACACCATTGTTAAGTAATAAATTCTTTGCTTCACAGAGAGCCATTGTAATGCGCTTAGCATGAAACTAGAGGAAGTGTATCTGTTACATTTTAAAATTAATCGCATGATTCTATTTTGCAATCGCTGTAACCTCAATATTTGTGTTTGATTGGCAAGAAACAAAATGGATGGGCAGAAGTCAATATGTGGTGAAACAATAGATTTATATAATAAAATTTTACTACTAATTGTTAAATCATTTTTCAGACGACACAATATACCATACTTTTTAGCAATCTTTATGATGACATTGTCGATGTGAGACTTAAAGGTTAACTTGTCATCAATGATTATTCCAAGATATTTTAATTCACTAACGCGATCAATAGTCTCACCATTTATTTCAACGTTAACGTCAGGCCTAGTATTAGTCGAAGAGATGATCATATATTTAGTTTTAGCAACATTTAACTTTAATTGTTTAAATTTTAACCAACGAGCAAGGGAATGCAAATCTTCGTTCAAATGCGCCACGGCTTCATCTATATCCTTAGCTGCAATGAACAGAACAGTGTCGTCAGCAAACAAATTTAAGTCACAAAATCGTAAAACTCGCCTCATGTCATTTATATACATAATAAATAAAATAGGACCTAAGACACTACCTTGCGGCACTCCAAGAGGATTGCCGAGAGGACTAGATACAAAATCGTTGAAACTAGTTTTCTGAGTTCTATCACATAAATAGTTTTCGAACCACTTATGCGCTATCCCTCCGATACCAAATCGCTCTAAAGTTTTCAAAAGTAATGGTCTCGAAATTGTCTCAAAAGCGCGTTTCAGATCCAAAAATACAGCAAAAATAGTCTCTTTAACCTCGATTTTCTCTTTCCATTTTGCTAACACTAGATTCAAAGCGGTTTCGCAAGAGTGTCCCTCTCGGTATCCCGATTACTCCGGAATTAGCAAATTATTATTATTCAAATAACTCATCAGCTGGCCCTTAACAACAAGTTCTAAAATTTTCTCTAATGTGTGCAACATGTTAATGGGGCGGTACTCTTCGGCTTTATCCGTCCCAGTAACTTTGGGAATAGGAATCACAAATGATTCCTTCCAAACTGTCGGCACGTGCCCCGTTTGTAGCGATTCATTTACAAGGTCCAGCAGATCGTGTCCGATGACATGAAAGCAATCCTGTATCACTTTTGCATTGACATTATCGATACCAGCCGATTTTCCCAAAGAAAAACAAATATCTTTCAATTGTTCAAAAGTGATTGGGTGAAATCCATCAAATCTACAGTTAATATTTATCGGCTGTGTTATTTCCGCAGGTTCACTGACCAGCTCAATACTTTGATTGATCAGTTGCATGGTGAGTAGCCAGTACCATTAACTTGTCTCCTTAGTTTCAAGAATCTTGCTGACTCGGAACGCCACGTAGTGAGAGTACCGTCAGTGATCACAACTTAGACAGTAAATCACTCCCGCGAAGCGGACCAGAAGACTCGTTAGAAATTGGAAATTAATGGAATTCTGCAAGTGAGTCTCGCATCGATCACAGCTGCCTGCTTTGGGTTGGACGTGAACTTTGGCGGACCCGCCCCCGTTTTGTATGAAACCAGTAATCACTCTATCACTCCACATACTTTAAAGCTTCTTGAAGCATGTTTGTTATATCAGTATTATATACTTTATACAGCTTTATGTTGAGCTGGCGATAATCGAACATGGAAATGAAAATAACCCGGTTTTCTGTTTTTGTTTTATTATTTTGTTTGCGGATCAATATTAGTTAAAGTCCCTTTTATTACGAAACTAGTATGCGTGTGAAATTCCAACATTCGTACGTGCCACGAGAAAAAGAGCACATTGCACATAAATATCTGCTGCGAAGATTCGGCATTTTATTCAAACAATCGCTGGGAAAAATTAACACAGACACGACAGAATACACGAAAAATACACCGCGTGATAAAAAATTGAGCGATTTCGTTTTTTTATTTTTTAAATACTCCTCATTGCCTGCTATCCGGATTTCAAGTTGCTTATGTGGCCAATCGTATTAATGCAACAAATGATAAATTCTCGTCAGCCGCCTGCCCAGGGCAATTCTTACACGATAACGCTGTTGGCACCATTACTTACAAATCTCCCCTTCCCACGATACATGTGGATATGCACAGGATTCCTCGGTCTCTAGCAGCGACATGTATCGGACTAACATTCCTTCCTCAGAAGATATGCATTCGAACGTGGCCGGCGTCGGTATTGATCAGCATGCAGGTATCAATATAGATTGTACAATGTGGTTCATAGTGTTATTCCCAAGCATGTTGTTCCAATTCCAATGCAATCTCAATTGCTTCTGGTCAATAGCGGAGTAGCAACCACGGGCGATCTCTTATGCTTATACTTATGCTTTGTGTAGAGCTGGCGATAATGTTACATTTCGGCGAGCCCTGTATGCATGCATTTACGATGCTAATGTAGAGCTTGTGCAACTGAATAGCCAATATTGTACGGTGGTTTTATGCTTATGGTTCCTTGGGAAGTGTGTAGGGGGTCAATGGTACTCTCGAATTTTGGCTCTTCTAAAAACAAGCCTGGTAAGGTGAAGGGAAGGATGGTTTTATTACTATGACAAATGTGGTATTGTTTTGATCACTTTAAGCATGGTATCCATTGAAGGAAACAAAAACGTCAGATTGTGGTAAGTTTTGGTGTGCAATACCAATCTCACCATTGATTCTTTCTATAGTTTTGTGGTAATCACCTAGTAAGCTGACAAGTTTATGTGAGTAGATAATGAATCCGAAAATAAGTATTATTTATGATTTTCATATTAGGCAATTAAGGGCGATTTAATGGCGTGTTCCGTAGGCGATTTAAGGGCGGGTAGGGCGGCAAAAAATTGTAATTGTATTTGTTTATTGAGGATTTCAACCAAATGGGCATCAAAAAAATGGCGGCGGCAAATCGCCTAAATGTTGCATTTGAGATCGCTTCCTATTTGTCGTCAATTTGCCGGCAAGTAGCGCATCCGAGTTGGCAAATAGCCACCCGTTAGCCAACAAATTGCCCTTTTTGGCTGGGTAAAGTCAATCTAGTAAAGAACAGGGATGCCAGGTAAATTCTTTATAAAATCTGTGCATGCAAATGTAAACATCTGTGTAAAGAAAGACGTAAAAGTTGGTCTCAAAACAAAAAGTCGCGACCTTTTTTTAAGTTTTAGCACAAGGTCAAAAATTAAGCACGAGGTAAAACATTGAAACAATTGAGAAATCTGTGCTAGTCTGTGCATTATAAGCGAAAATTGTGGAAATCTGTGCAGTTTTAACAATTTATGCAGTATATTAATAAGTTGCGAAACAGATTAAACTGTGCACCTGCCATCCCTGGTAAAGATCCACTGAGTCAGAGCCTGTCTAATTTGAAACAGTTAATTACCGGTTGATCTTATCAAAAGCGGCGGAGATACCGGTGTATAAAGCGACAACCCATAGATAACAGAAGTTTACGCTCGATTCGAAACTTGTATAAAAACCCGCTACTTAAATTTCGAATAAATCAGACTTTGAATCACGTTTGCCAAACGTCATAGGTAGCGCAGTGATCGACGCAATGCAGTTGAAGTGCAATTGTCAAACACGTGTAGCAAAAGTTGGGTAGATGGCAATAGTGAAACACGGATTTCCAACTTTTTATCGATTTGAAAGTTTACACAGGTTTTTAAAAAAATTAGTTCTAGCCTAAATGTCTGTTTATGTGGTCAACCTGTTGACGAGCTTGATGTTAAGGAAGCAAAATTCGTGGAAGTTGATCGGTGAGCAGTTATGAGAAATGGGATCTAGAACAATTATTTCATACAGCTGTGATTTAGCACACAATGAGGAACTCCCGCGATAATTAGAAATAATGAATTTGTTTTCAATTTAAATTCCGATATTTTCCATCTATCAGGGAAAGCTCCAGATTGCAGAGAGCTACTGAATACGGTTTGAAATGTTTTTCAGTACTATTTATGGAACTCCATCGGATCCAGGGTTTGGTAATGACTTCATTTTAGAACATACTGTGCTAGAAAGAGAGTATAGTAATTCTACCCAAACCTAACAGCGACCGTAGTAAACCAGACGGCAACCGTCCAATAACTCTGCTTAGTTGTCTTGGAAAACTATTCGAGCGTATGGTAAACCGCCGACTAATAACCGAACTACAGGCCACAGGATGGCTGAACCATCGACAGCACACATGCATAGCCGGTAGCGGCGTCGATTCTCATTTAGCATACTTGGAATCATATCTGAACAAAAACGACAATGAGCATGTGGAAATTGTTTCACTAGACACAGCTAAGGCCTATGACATGGCATGGCGCCCTGCCATCCTTCGAACCCTTCAAAATGAAAATGAAAAATACCAGCCGAAGCTCAGATCCTGCTATACGCTGACGATGTGTTGTTGATCGCCAAAGGAACCAACTCCAGTCAAGTGCGCCAGATCCTAAGAAAAGCTGTTCTATCAGTCTCAAAATGGACCGAAAGCGTAGGCTTTGTCGTTGCCCCGGAGAAATCTAAATTTATGAAGCATAAAACATCGAAACCGTGGGCGAACCATCAAACTGGTCAAGAAGAGCGAAAGAGTACTAATTGTCACCGATTCGGCAAGCTGTCTCGAGGCTATCCGTGGCGGCCATTCGGGGTATTCGTGGATTCAGAAAATAGAGCGGGCAGTTATGGAACGTAGCATAACCTTCAGCTGGATTCCAGCACCCGCGGGCATTGTGTGAAACGAGAAAGCTGATAAACTCGCCAATGAAGGTCGAAATAAAATACCAAGGGACATTCCACTACCTTCTCAAGATGCCATGCGCTACGTGAAGAAGACAATTTCCAACACTTGGAACATAGAATGGCACCAAACACAAGGACACTTGAGACTGGTGAAACCACTCGCAAATAAGTACATCGATCGAAAATGTGCATAGTATTTTGATCAGGCTACGTATAGGTCACACTCGTGTAACGCATTCTCACCTCATGGATCGGAGCCCATCACCAAATTGTTGTTATTGCGGAAAAATCCTCACGGTTCACCTCGTTAGCGGATTCGCCTCGATATGGAACTATTATCGAAATCCTGTCTAACGAACCGAACAAAGAAAAAACTGTGTTAAAATTCATAAGTAAAGCTAAGATAAGAATATAATAGAACTGTATTAAGCCCTAAGCTATTTCCAGCGACACGAATGCCACGTGTGTGGTAAAGTGTCAAAAATCAATTAAAAAAATCATATACGTTTGTTCTGCATCGAAAAAAAAAAGCAATTGAAACATTGAATGCCATATCGGTAATTTTTCTTTATACGTCTTTCAATTTTTGAGATGGTCTCCCATGGGTCAATTATCATGAGTCTGACTCAAAATTTAGTGTAGTTTTAAGATACATAGGCCACATCTTGCGCTCTATTAGAGTTCAGTTTCAGATAATTCCGGAGACGACGAAGGTGGGGTGTCTTGTAGTGCAAATAATGCGCTCTTAAATGAAGAGAGCAATATTTCGAGTTTCTTGAAAACGGGCCGTTTGACGCGTTTAGAGCCGTTTAGAGTTTGATTGGATCATGGCGGATGAATTGGTCCACGGCGACGATATAATGTTATGTGATTACATAACATAGTTTAACCAAGTCTCGGTTAACACTAAATGCAGTACCCATTGTCTGAAACTGCCAGGTTATATTCACTGATATTACTCATTATTATATTTATGCGAGAATTCATTATGTCATTCGATTCTTTAAATAATGTAAAGAAGATGGTGGTCCTAAAAAATTAAATAAATTTCAAATCTCCAATCAATATTTGTAAATCTTCATCATTGCTCAGTTTTATGCTTGCCAATAGGACAGTGCTGCAGTCACAGAAGTGTTGGGTGGCTGCTTCATCAATAGTTTATAAGTGTCCTTCACCTGGTTTTTATTCCTCCTGTCCATTTGATACGGCGTTAGTTTGAAGCTTTATGTTTTTCAATATTGGAGTTTACAATTTGAAAGCTAGAGCTAGAAACACAACTCGGCATACACATGAATTCTATTGGAACATGGGGGGAGCAATTAAAATCTATTTTGAACTCTAGGAATGTAGTTGGACATTTTAACATGATTTTTATTACTAGGGAAACACATTCAAATTTGCTTTTTGTAACAACGGCCGATGAGCTTTAGGAAACACTTTTGCTATCAGGTTTGATTCCAATATCGCAATAACAATAGTATCAGAAAGAGAAATTAAGGATAGCCTAGGACTGCCAAGACATCACGAACCGGTGGATGGTTTTCCGCGGGCCCATACGGTGTCCTTCAAATAGGCTCAGACCATAAGATTAATGCAGGCACAGAAGTACAGCTAAAATCACACCTAAAATAAGCTCTGAGTAAAAATCAACCATTTACATTAACTATCCAAAAAAACTCACGTTCTAGAATCCTAAAACCTCCTAACGAGATACTTAAAGCGTAAGCGTCATTCTTTTCGAAAAAGTTAGAAAAAGTGTGCTTCCAGCGACTCGGTTCTAAACTACATTGATATCACCACATGAAGGCCTAGATACCAAGCATTAACATTTGTTGAATCCCTTTACTGTCATAACGAATCACTTTACATTAACCATGAATTGTTCTTAATTTCTGCCACGTTTTCATACTGTTCCGACCACTGTGCGCCACCCACCCGGCTCATATTATTATCATCCAAGCAGCCACTGATCCTAGTCAGAATGGTAGGTAAAACATCACACACAGACTGAAACAAACGGGCCATAAAATTCTTGAGATAGTGAATTTCGCGTCACTTCAGTGGAAAACGGTGTGCCGCGCTATCAGAAATAAAAAGTTCTGCGCGGCATGGGCGGCCAACAAAAAGAAAAATGCATAGAACGAATCAAATGTTTAGTTATGTAAATACATAAATAGCAAAAGTGAGACCCTCTCGCAACCCTGCCCAGCCGCCGCTTACTTGGATGGGTTTGTTTAATGTTGATTTTATTTTCTATAGCAACCAACACACGGATGACGTCATTGCAACAATTTGTCTTCGGAGAATTCGGCTTCCTGCGGTTCTGATGGCGCCTGGGATGGGAGTATCCTCGTGTTGTTCCAAGTTTTTACGTCATCGCACTTTGAGGGGGATCTTTACAAGTGAAAGTTACCTTTTTTAAGTTGATATTATTGAAATGGCAAATTGGAGAACACTAGCCGAAGGGGGATGTGTATTATGTTAGGATAAGATAAAATAATGTGCATTATTTTTAGCTAGTAAAAACGTGTAGGCTTCTGAGAAAACGGTTATGGAAGCTATAATACTGCTCAGACTCAAATTTCCAATTTTAGGACTCATTCCCAGAACTGCTTGAAAATGTAAATATGCAAAGTAAATTTACTTTCGTGGAAAGCTCTTTGCAATCATTACCGCTTGGACCGTGCGCTGCCATCGTTGGGGCTGTTATTGGTGTTTAAAATTTCATAAACCATTGCCGTTGGGTTGGGATAGAACGACTCAAAGTTTTCTCTTCTGGCGTGTCGGTGGGAGCTTTACAGACACCGCCCGCCGATCGTAGCAGGCCAGGACTGTTCGAGCGAGAGCAAGATAGAGAGAAAACGAGATTACAACACGCCGGATATCGTTACAGTGAGCTATCAGCACAGCACCCATCACCGCACCGGTTGGATCCCAGCCCGAGAACGCGTGGGTGTGACTCTATATTGACCGAATCATCTCCGTACATGTTCAAGGTCAGTGTCTGCTACCGTAGCTACCTGCTATAATCGATTCGCGACATGTACGAAAAAATATGTACACAAATAGAGCTAATATTTCCAGCAAAACACTCGCTATTACAACATCGTCTATGTTATGGAATGGAACTGGAAATTGGATGACGTGCAAACATAACATTTGTCACAATTGTTACGATCGTGTATTAGAGCATCACTATTCCATCGGCGGCAGCAGTGTGCAAACAACGCAAGTTATACAATTTCGTAGAAGAAAAAAAACTCGATTAGACCCCTTCCTGCCCTATTGAGCAGAATCAAATACACTAGACGCCTACTTCGCAAGATAAAGCATGACGTAACCCTAGGCAACGTAAGTAGCTTGTGTGCAATAATCAAGATTCATTGAGCACATATCGAGAAGAAGGAGGAAAAAACTGGCAGCTAAAGAGCTGATGAATGATTGGGAACACGTTTTTCCTCGTGTGCGTTCTGCTGCTGACTCTTTATTTTGACTAATGAATACGTATATGTAATCACCACTGGGCGAGTAAGTGCAAACTGTATTATTTAGTTGATGGGAAAAAAGCTCCTTTCGGTCTGGTTTTAGGGGAGAGGAAAGTGGTGTTTATAGTTTGCTGGCTGGGTGGCTGGCTAAACCCACACAATGAAGACCCTGATGTGTGCGGCCCTGCGGTCGTTTTGCCTTAGTGAAATAGTGGAGACAAATTTTAAAATAATTGAGAGGGAAATATGTATTTTGCGGATTTTCTTTATGATCGAATAGAGAGAAACTATGTATAAACGAATTATAAAACCTTATCGTAAGACCGATTCTTGATTGCGTCGTTAAGCGCTCCTATTCGTGTTCGTAGATCGATTTTAAAATTAATTTTTTTATTAATATTTAGCGTAAGTAGTACCTGTTTCTCATGTACCAGCTTGTAGATTATAGTAAGCAGGAATATTTGAATACTCCTTAAATGAAAAATATTTAAATTACCCATTCTTTATTTCATGAGCTGTTCTTCTAAGACATTCGTCCCGTTGCACGTCTTCGACCTGATCTCAACGAGTGGAGAGGAGCTGCTTCTGGCGGCAAAGGACCGAGCCTCATCATATAGTTCAAGGTCACAAGTCATCGCCCAACAGCAGCATTTGACGGTAACTAGTTACGCCGAAATTTAAAACTATCTTTCTCGATCTGATGGCTCGCGCGAGTGATACTGAAGCTATGAAAACGAATGATCCCGAAAAGATCCTCTTAGGAGAAGCAACTGGAATATTAGACACTAAGGTTGTTACAGTAAAATGTGTAATTTAAATGTTAAAAGGGAGGAATAAGAGATTAGTGTGTACTGCAAGAGATGGGCATTTGACAGCCCGCTTGAAAACAAAAGATCGCTGCACAATTTGCTTGAAAACAAATCCCCGGAAGAACGGGTGACAAAATAAAAATAGGTAGTCTGATAAAAGGGTTGACCGAGTACGGTCGAGAGCGGTGGTGTGTCTCCCCGCTGTTCAGTCGGAGAAAATAGTTGACCGCTGGAGGAAAAAAAGGAAGAGCCCACGTGGGCGAGGACGGTGGAACCAGAACGCCTAAATCTTGGAACGTTATTGAAAAGTTTCCCAAAAGGCACTTTTCCCATCATCGGTCGCAGAGTCAGGCGAGAAGAAATAAATTTCCCGAACGTCGCGCGTTGGTGAATGCAGAGAGCTTTCGGCCCACGTGGAAGGAGGGGGACCTAATCCGCTATCTGGTCGGGACGATTTTCTCCAACCTCCATCTGTTCGGTGCTGCTAGTAGTGTCCACATTCGGCTTTGTGTCAGTTTTCCGCGAGCTGCTCGAGAGTTTTGGCCCCAGTTGTGGATGTGCTGGTATGCAAAAGAAATAGAGGGTAAGGAATCTCCGCAAGCAATAGAAAACCCCGCCGATACCACCGAACTAGGATTGCCAAATACAATCATCATTAATCCAGGACTAGACAATCGCCCACATGCAATCATTAGCATACTGGGCAAAGAAATGCAAGCGCTGCTAGATAGTGGAGTGAACTGCTCACTGCTAGGTGGCAACAATGTAGAGATCGTCGAACAGCTAAGTCTGCGCAAAGGAAACGTGATTAGAGGCATCAAAACAGCGGACGGCACACAACACAAAATTTCACACTTCGTCCGAGTGCCGATAGTTTTTAACAACCGGAACGAGACCATCCCACTGCTACTGGTTCCGACAATTCCGGATTGCCTGATCCTGGGCATGAACTTTTGGGACAAGTTCGGAGTCAAAGCAACATGCTGCAGTGTGGAAACGGAGCTGGAGGAGACGGAGCTGAACGAGGATGAGCCGATGAAAGTTCTGAGCGCAGCACAACACAGACAGCTTAAGGAAACGCTTGCGAAGTTCCCAACAGCGGAAGGAAGGCTGGGCATGACAACATTATATGAACACCGCATAGACGTGGGAGACGCACCACCACGCAAGCAGCGACACTATCCAATGTCTCCGTATGTGCTAGAAGAAGTGAACCGCGAGATCGACAGGATGCTCGCTCTGGAACTTATAGAAGAAGCTCTATTTTCTCCGTGGAACAACCCACTGGTAGCGGTTAAGAAGAAAACTGTGAAATACCGGGTCTGTCTGGACGCCCGCCACTTAAACTCGGTGATGGTGAACGAAGGATACCCTATTCCGCAAATCTCATCGACCATCAACAATCTCGGCGGCTGTGAGTACATTTCGTCAATCGATCTCAAGGATGCGTTCTGGCAGTTACCGTTGCAGGAGGCATCTAGGCCGTTGACAGCATTTACGGTTCCATCACGAGAACACTTCCAGTTCAAGGACTTTGTACAGCGAGTCAAGCTCTCGCGCGACTGATGACACACTTGTTCGCAGACATGGAACCATACGTATTTCACTACCTGGACGACATCGTAATCTGCTCCAAAACGTTCGACGAACACATCAAGCTGTTGGAAGAAGTAGCGAGGCGTCTACGAAGAGCAAACTTGACGATATCGCCAGAGAAATCCAAGTTCTGTCGTCGAGAAATCAGATATCTGGGGTACAGTTTTGAATGAGAGCGGATGGAAAGTCGATGAAGAAAAGATCGAGAGCATCGTGAAATTCCCAGCTCCAACGAACCGGAAGGAGGTGCAACGGTTTCTCGACATGTGCAATTGGTACCGACGTTTCATAGCAGATTTCTCTCGACTGGCAGTACCAATAACGGAACTGTCGAAGACAAAGAATAAGTTTCGATGGAGTACGCAAGCAGACGAAGCATTTCTAAAGCTCAAAGCAGCGTTGGTATCAGCCCCGGTTTTGGCAATGCCTGACTATACAATGCCATTTGCTATTGCCTGCGATGCCAGCGATGTTGCGATTGGAGACTGACGGAAAGGAACACCCGATTTGCTACTTTTCACAGAAGCTATCGTCTTTGGAACGGAAGTATTCGGTAACGGAACGGGAATGTCTGGCGATCATCCGCGCCATCGAGAAGTTCCGAGGGTACATAGAAGGAGTGAAGTTTACCGTTTTTTGCGACCACGCCGCACTCAGCTATCTGCGATCGATGAAGAATCCGATAGCCCTCATGAGCCGGTGGTTGTTACGTTTAAACGCATTCGACTTCGAGATCAAGTACCGGAAGGGAAGCATCAACGTAGTACCGGACGCACTATCACGGGTAGCGGCATCGGTGACCTTCGACGGTGCGAACTCCACTGATTCATGGTACATGCAGCTAAAGGATAAAGTGCAGAAGGAAGGCGATCGCTTCCCGGACTTCAGGTTAGCGAACAACGAGCTGTACAAGAACTGTCTAAGCAAGGACGAAGATGGAAATGCGATCCACTTGTGGAAAAAGGTGGTACCATTTGAAGAACGACGCGGGTTAATAGGCAAGTTCCATGACTCACCTACAGCAGCACACTTGGGTTTCCACAGAACTCTTCAGAAACTTCAAGCCCATTTTCACTGCGGGAGGAGGTAACCAACTACGTCAAGAGCTGCCAAACCTGCAAGGCAAGTAAAGCACCAAACACAAGGATGATGCCACAGATGGGAAACTTGAAGCCAGCCAAAATGCCCTGGGAGTTAATATCAATGGACTTTGTTGGTCCGTTCACACGCTCGAAGCAGGGAAACACAGTCATGCTAGTAGTCGTAGATTGGATCACGAAATACGTCGTCGCACATCCAATAAAAAAAACGCGGACGCTGCAAAGATGGTTCAGTTTCTGGAGCAGGAAGTCTTCTTGAAGTTTTCACGTCCCAGAACAGTTTTATCGGACAATGGAAAACAGTTCGAGTCGACGGTGTTCAAGTAAATGCTAGCTCGGCACAACATCGTGCATATGAAGACGGCTTACTACTGCCCAATGGTAAACAATGCAGAGCGGGTCAACAGGGTACTAATCACCTGAATTCGAGCATTGCTAGAAGGAGATCATCGAGAGTGGGATTCACAGCTTCCAGCAATGACGGCGGCCATCAACGGTGCGAAACATGATGCGACCGGAGTAAGTCCGCATTTCGCCAACTTTGGAAGGGACCTAATACTTCACACAGATCTCTACGTGCAACAAAGTCTCAACACCCCAGACGACCCCAAGGTAGCACAGGACATGCGACTGTCAACGGTTCAGCGGGTACAGGAATTCGTACTGCGACGCATCAGGAACAATCACGAAAAGGCGAAGCAGAGATACAATCTTCGAACACGAACAGTAGCATTCAAACCGGGAGATTTGGTATGGCGTAGAACCTTTGGACTGTTGTCGAAAGTAAACCACGTGAACCGCAAACTTGATCGCAAGTTCGTTCCAGCGATAGCCAAAGACGTCCTGGGCGTCAACCTGTACACTCTAGAAGACGTAGCCACAGGAAAGAGAGGCAGGTATCACGCAAAGGACATTAAGGCAGAATAGAGAAAATTTACGCAGCTATATCGGCAGGCTCCAACCTGCTAACCACGGGCATCATGCTCCAAAAAATACCGTTAGCCGATCGGGACAAATCATGCCCTGTCATGGTGCGGCGAGCAATAACTTTTTCAAACTACACCATGGCACACCACCCAGCGTCATTTGGATTCGAAGAGCTGGCCCATGACAACTCGCAGTCGCAGCAAGGAGCTGTTGTGACGTGGGGGACGGGACAGGACTTCCTCCAACGAGGACAGAAGCCTTCAGCAGGCAAGCCATTAGCGATTCGGGAGAAAATGTGTTTCGAGAAGCAGAAGCCTTCGCCGTTAGCGATTCGAGAGAATACGCATGTCGAGAAAGCAGAAGCCTAAAACAGGCGCGCCATTTCGGAACGACAGAAACCAGCCAGCGACCGCGCGAGCGCAATAGGAAGGAAAGCAGGTAACCGCAAACTAGAGACGGAACTTTTGGGGGGAGAGCCTCGGGAAAACCTTGAGCCGTTGCACAGGGGTGTAGGTCGACGAAGGCGGACTCCTCAGACACAGCGGAAGTCAATCTCAAAGGTAAGCTGCTTCATGGTGACACATCAAACCAAGATAGACCTGGGTTGTTGGCGCACATAACTGTATTCTTGGTTGCGAACGTCCTCTACAAGTCGATACAAAAGACTAGGAAGTCCACATAACGAAAATTATGGCTTCAAAGTTAAGAGAAATCTCATTTTGAAGAACTGCGAAGTCGCATCCCAGATTCAAGTTTCACTAGCAAGTAATCCAAAGCCAGCATGGCCGTATGGCCGGAGCTAACTCTGAAAAGTCTTAGCACGCCCAGTGAAATCAAGCTGATTTGTGGCTATTGTGATGGTTCCCATCGCAACCATCGGAGGGAAGGTACGAATCGCTGACCTACACTACATTTATCTATGAAAAAGGCACATCACCAGAAGTTGTTTTTCATCCAAATCTCGCCACAAGTTTTAGACTCACCATTACACTTTTCTGCACCCACGGTATCGAGCCCCAATCACAACCACCGTCCTTCGAAGAACCAAAGACTACCCACTACCACAGACCACCAGAAGTGCCCTGCTACAACTATTTCGTCGTCAGCGCGAAAACCATACCATTGACAAACATGGCCAACATCATCCCAGTAGCGTCCTACTCGTAGCGGCTTCCAAGTAAGCTTTGGTACGACATAAATTCACATCACCGGCACTTATGAGTTGCACCACAGTCGCGACAAGGTGATGGTCAAATTCTGATCCAGAATGTCCAATGAAGAGATCGAAATCATGATGCACCGGTTCTGGCAAATCGAGAAATTGCTGGATATTCCCAAGTGCTCCAAAGAAGCAGTAGTACGCGAATCAAGCTTCCTGTCCAGATACAAACCAGATCCGTCCAGTCCAGTAAGCATTCGAAGAAACCGATGCCAAGCTTGTTGGTTTAGCGTTGAAGAACGTCGAGCTCTAGGCGCAGTATATTCATCAGAGAATAAGAGGTCTTGAAGTGCCGAGTGTCGTACACCATTCGACTTTTAAAAAGATTCAAATGCCTGACCTGTAGTGCGTGTAGTCATTTAGCTCCCGTTTTCGAAAGCCAGTTTCCAGTTTTGTCGCGATCTACTCGGATAGTTAGCACTCGACCGCGAATCTACCCCTTTTCGACTGAGAGTTTCTCGGCGGCAGAATTTCTCCCCATACGGATGCCCGTTGTGTGAGCTACTTATCTCCCAGTTTTGTTGCGATCTACTTGGGTGTCGAGGTCGGTCCGGTGCTTCCGGTTTGCTGGTGTTCCGACGAGCCACTGCTAGCGCTTCACGCGACCTACTCGATCTAGTTCTCGGAGCTACTCAAGGGCTTCCCGGTAGGTTGACGAGGTCGGTCCGGCCATTCTTGTTAGAGCGTGGCATCTTGACGACCCGCTTGGTGTGGCGATTATCTATTGTTTCTTTTATCCACTCGCTTGATTACCCCGCTATTTTCGTCTTCGGGTGGAGAGAGGGTACTCGAATCTGTGCTGGTAATTCCTGTAGCAGCCATGGCCTGACAGAAATTGCTTCAGATGGAAGTTGACTCTTCGTGTATCCTGTTCATCTACGGTGTGTCCATATTTTATTTCTCTTGCCACTTCCTCATGATATCAATCCGCATTGTTCGTCGTGCTCGCGATCAATGGCGTAGGACTGAGGAACGCCCGTCGTAATTGTCATTCTTCTCTCACCTTTGTCCGTCTCGTTGATCAGTGTTCGGTTCTAAATGTAGCTCTTCAAAATGCTGCAGAGGTACTCAGGAGCTGTGCAGCGAATAGACGACGTGCACAAAAGCGGCATCCACTGTAGACCTGCCTTTTCGGCTGCTGAACTGTATGTTGAACAGGCCGCCCGTACTTGGTGAACATGTTCAGGGTTATTCTCACTAACAAATCCAACAAACATGTTGGCCTATACGCCGAAGGATCTCCAAGAGGTTTTGCCGTCTTTGGCAGCAATGCCTGTTTCTGTCGCTTCCAGCTGTCGGGGAAGCTAACTTAATCAATATTTTTCTGTGGTGTAGTCCAGAACATACCTGGGATCTCCTGGATCGCCGTTTTCAGTACCAGATTGGGGATTCCGTCTGATCCTGGAACTTTCTTCAGTTTGATAGCTTTCACCACCTCGATTAGCTCTTCGTCGGTTATTCAGGTTTCTTCGTCATGATTATTTTCCTCGCAGAACGGTGGAAGCGACCAGATCGTTGATTCATGCTGCGAGAACAGACGCATCTTCTCCGGACACCTTTCCTGTGCGCTTAAGCTTTTATCTTCGCAATGGCAGCTCTGTAGGCGTCTCCCCAAGGATTCGCGTTGACTTTGTGGCTAAGTTCCACAGGCTTTCTTGCGAGCCCTCTGACTTCTTCTCCAGGCTCGGAGGCAATTTACATGTAGATCGGAGATCGTCATTGCTGGGCGGTGACCGTGTAGCGGTTTTCCATTCGACGGACACCTCCTTGTTGAAGATCAACGTTTTGCACCTTCGCTTGCTTATTTGCCTCCAATGTGATTCAAACTGTGTCTTGTTCCCAATGCTGTGCACTGATGGCTCAATTCTAGAAGGTCTGGTTCTATGGACTGTCCAGCCCAGCCTAGGCATTGACAGCAATTAGGCTACCTCTAGCCAACGATATTACGTAAGATGTCTCTCTGCTTATTCTGTCGCTAAATATTCACGGCTAGATGAGTCGTATGACATAATCAGTTTTCTTGGAAAGACAAAATGAATGACGTTATCTGCCCAGATGGTTTAGTTTTACTGAATCGTACGCTGCCTTGAAATCCCACAAACGGATGGTGAGTCCACTAGGCTATTTCCGAAGTTTTTCCAAGATCTATCGCAAGGAAAACATCTTGTATGCACCCTCAAATATTCCAACCAGCAAGCGCAGTCTGCAAAACAGAACAGGTTACTTATAGGCATCGTCTGGGGTATGTTATGGCTAGACTATAACACTCGAGCTTAGGGCTCTTCTTGTAGATAGGGCATGAGACCATCCAACCAATCCGTAGGCATGTCTTCTTCCACCAAGATCATCACGATTACACAATGTGTTGCTTCGCGCAGCCGATCACTCCCGACTTTGGAAGTTCGAACGGGATTCCATTCTTCTATTTCTATTTCTCTTACCACTTATCAATCCGTATTGGTAACTTTGGTATCAATTTTTATATAATTCGTTTATGAGGAATTTCGCGCTAAATCGTATTCAGAGTTGGCAGCACCCTCTCAGATTTTAAGGAAAATTTCTATACGCGAGAATTTTGTCACAAAAAGCAATTTTGCATACATTGTTTTTCCAAAAATGATCTAGACTGTCTTCAAACGTCAAACGTCTGCCAAACTTTTTTTTACCAATTTAATTCAAACGGCTATAGTCTAAAAATGACAAATCCTACAAAAAAATGGTGATTTCATTTCATAAAATTTGTCAAATTTTTCAATAAAAGAATTGGCTCTCCCCTCGGGACTGGGTTCTGTTACTCTGGACTATGGACACTGAACTTTAGATTCTGGACTCTTCACTCTCATCGCTGGATGGTGGACTCTTGGCGCGGGCCTCGAATTTCTGTACTATGCACTCTGGACTCTGAACCATGGGCTCTGGTATCTGGGGTCTTGATCCTTCACTCTGGAATCTGAACTCTAGGACTCTGGACTCTGAACTTTCTGCTCTGCACTCGGGTCTCTGGATTCTGGATTGTGGGCTCTCTCCTCGGGACTCTGGATTCTGGTCTCTGGGCACTGTGCTCTGGACTCTCGGCTCTGAGCTCGGGACACTGGGCTCAGTATTTTGGGTTGAGGACTCTGGTCTCTGGACTCTGAACTCTGGTCTCAGGATTCTTGTCTCTGGATTCTGATCCACGATTCTGGACTTTGAACTCTGGATGCTACACTCTTCACGCTGGTTTCTGGAGTCTGAACTCTCGCCTCTAGATTCAGTGTTACGGACTCTGGATGTTGGCCTCTGGGTTCTGTTCTCTGTGCTCTGGTGTATGAACTTTTGCCTTAGTATTTTGGGTTAAGTACTTTGGGCTCTAGATTCTGGTCTCAGAGCTCTGGACTCTGCCCACTGTAATTTGGGTTGAAGACTCTGGATCCAGGTTTCCTGACTCTGTTCTCTGCACTCTGGACTCTGCATTCTTAACTCTGGATTCTGAGCTCTCGCCTCGAGATTCTGTGCTCTGGATTCTGGACTGCAGACTGTGGTCTCTGTGGTATGGGCTCTGGGTCTTGATTCTGGACGTTGGACTCTGTACTGTGGACTCTGGACTCTAAACTCTGAACTATGCACTCTGCACTCGGGACTCTGGATTCTGGACTCCGGACTCTGGTCTCTCTCTCCTCGGGACTCTGGGTTCTGGTCGCTGGGCTATGAAATCTAAACTCTAGATTATCGAATCTGAACTCTGGAATCTGGACTCTGTGCTCTGTAATCTGCTTGAGCTTGTGCGACCACCCCTGGCTGCTACTCCGTTATCGATCGGGACTAGCTGAAGTTGAACGTAGATCGCGGAAGGAAAGCGAGGAATGGTTAGTCCGATATTTGCTTTTGCTAGAGGCCGTATATACTACTGCGCACTCCACAAGTATCACGGGAGGAGGAAATTTTTGTTAGTAACAGTATAGAAGTTGGATCTACTTCTTCTTTACCGACGCCAGAGAGGTGATTCCACTACTAGGACTAGATATCGATCCACCATTTTCATGGACCGGGGACCAACGGATTTACTTTTCTTCCGAAGGACCACAGATTTTTTCACCACAGAAAAATCTCAACGACCTCGGCTGGAATTGAACCCAGGCCAACTGGAATGAGTGGCGGTCACGCTTACCACTCAACCACCGGCGCCGTTTGTTCTGGACTCTGGACTCTAAACTCTGGTCTCACTCTTTTGGGTTCGGGGCTCTGGATTTTGGGCTCCGGGTTCTGGATTATGTGCTTAGTATTTTGGGATAAGAACTCTAGACTCTGGACTCTAGGTTTTGGTCTCTGGGCTCTGCCATCTGAACTCTAAACTCTGGGCTCTGAACTCTGCGCTCTGGACTCTGAACTCTGCACTCGGAACTCTGGATTCTGGACTCTGAGCTCTATCTTCGGAGCTAAGGGGCTCTGATCGCCGCACTATGCTATGCAGAGTCATTCTCGATACTGAACTCTGGATTCTGAATTCTAGACTGGCCTTGGTATTTGGGGTTAAGGACTTGCGACTCTGGATTCTGGTCTCTCTCCTCGGGACTCTGGGCTATGGAATATATTTCTCTAATGTTCCACTCGATCTTTGTCTGACGATCATCGATCTTTTTTGACTCATGCATTGAGGTTCCATCCGAAACGTATTCCTTCCTACGCCTACGTCGAGCACCGCCAAGTTCACGGTTGGTCTCTCGTATATCCCACCGCTAAGAGTTTGTATCGTTGCTGATCATACTTGTTCGTCAATTGCAGGTTTATTTGCTAGGACCCTGTCCTTATGCCAACAAATTCGTGGAAGTTTAGGGACAATCTTGTTGACTTCAATAGGCTTGGTTGTAGTAAGCCACTTGGATCTTCTGGTGTCAATTTTTTTTTTGTCAGCAGATAATCCCTGAGCCATTGCCATTGCCATTCCAGAAGTTATTGGGCAGAATTTGAGAATACTCTTAGCTATTCTTTAGAACGCGAGAACTGTCGTCGAAGAAAACGAAAGGCTTCAGCCTATTGGAGAACTGGAGAAGGAAATGGTTAGGAGTTAGTACTGGAGAGAGGTCACCGTCAACAGGGATGTCAGTCGACGGTCGGGAGTTGATCATGTTTCCCATCCCATTTAGTGCATTTTCAAACACCTTTCTTAGGGCCATGATACTGAATGACTGAAACTGCTATCGACCCGAAGTAATCCATGCCATTATGGGAAGAAGGACGAGTATAGGAAGCTAGTCGCGCTTCTGGAAGGTTAGCCATCGCTGGTAGATATGGTGTTGCGCGATCGTTCTTGCTTGGTTGGTATTCTCTGCGCACTCTCCGGTAGACGTCCTTCAACCGTAGGATGTACTAGTGCTGTCGAAGCTCTTTTACCACAGTTTCGTGGTTTTGATGATGGAACCAGCGTTCTGCTTATCTAGGGTAGGGTAAACACAGTAAATTGAGCTGAGTTCGGAGGGCGAGTTCTTCCTCGGTTGTTCCGTACCGCCGCAATGTTAGTGACAACTGTTCCTCAGGTGTCCACAGGAAGGATGATACACGGAACCACGGGCTAAGTAAGATCCGGATCCGGCAAATTTTTCCATTTGATGCCTAGACCCAGGATTTCACTGACCCGAAAAGCGACAAATTGGTTATATCTTCTGTGGCTCGAGTTCAGCCAACAGCACACATCTCTGGCGTTTCTGAATAGTATTCGTTAACCGCATTCCTAGAATAGCTGCTTGAAGTTCGGCCCAAGGATCTCTTGTCTTAGCGGCTACAAGTGCGCAGGTCCTTGATGGCCACGCGGATAAACTGCTGGCAAATAAGTTCTCGCTAGCGTCGATGAAGGTATGCAGCTGTATCTGAGCGTTAACGAAGGTTAGTTGACGAAAATACCTTGGAATTTCAATGGCTTCTACACTGGGAACGGCCTACACCCAAAGCAACCACTCCTCGAACTCCTTGTCTCCGATTTTGTCGCTTCCGTATTTTAGTATTTTTTCAGTAAGTAAGCCGTCGGTCACCGGTCGGTCGGCTGGTCTCGCTATAAGGCTCGATGGGAAGTTATTCCAGGTGCCGGAAATGATTTTGTAACTCACATATGAAAATTGTTTGGAGGCGCAACTCTAGTTTGTCCATGGTACGCAGATCCGACATTGCGTGCTCCTCCGCTTGGTTGGATTCTCCCGAAATCACCAGGCTTATCTTCTCAGACTTGTACTCCGTCCTCTTTGTGCCTTCAGTCCGGCACTTCAGGCATAGGAGAGCTTTTTGCTCAGACACTCCTAGCTCTTCAGCACCTTTTTCGGTGGCCCGTATATAACTACAGGAACGAACCGGAGTAGGTTGGTTTTTGTTTGATGAAAGTTAACACTGCTCTTAGTTTTTCCGTCAGAGGTTGACGAAATGGGTGTACCAGAAGTTGTCGCTTCCGGCTCGATCCTTTTGGTAGCGTGGAGAAGAGGGTGATGTAGTAATAGTTGAGCATTGGGAATCGCTTGCACTTACCCACCGATGGCCAATTTCTCTTGGAGATGCTGCACAAGGGCTCCGTCTTGCCACGGGGTGGTACATCCACTTGTTTCTTACCCGACTCGCGATGTGCGTTGATATAATTCTGTATTACTAGAAGAGGAGGATGATGTGCGTCACAAGCAATTAACGGCTCAAAGGCTTCTGAAACGGTGCGGTTAATGGAAGCTTCATCGTTTTCGAACAGGATGTCCGGGGCTCGATTTCGTCTGTTGTTTACTGTGCACTAGACCTCTCCACATTTTGAAAAAGTTTTTATATATGCATGGGTCAGCTCAAATTTTGGTTCTAGGTGTGAATTTAAGAACTTTCGCCAAAAAATGGCTTAATTTGGACATGATTTAGAGGTGTCTCCAATCAAAAATCGTGTTTTTGCTATGTTATCATAGGAAGATCACTTACACTCTGATTTAATAGGACCTACATGCCCACATATCATCAAAAGTTGTTCCTTAGACATATCTTAACATGTTTTAACAGGTGAACATAGTTCTAATCGCAATAGAAAATTTGTTAACTGAATTTTTATATAGAAAAGAATAACAAAACCAAAAAAAAAAAAAATACTACAAATTTTTCTTGGTTTTGATATACTTTTCTATATGAAAATTCAGTTAACAAATTTTCTATTGCGATTAGAGCAATGTTCACCTGTTAAAACATGTTAAGATATGTCTAAGGAACAACTTTTGATGATATGTGGGCATGTAGGTCCTATTAAATCAGAGTGTAACTGATCTTCCTATGGTAATATAGCAAAAACACGATTTTTGATTGGAGATACCTCTAAATCATGTCCAAATTAAGCCATTTTTGGCGAAAGTTCTTAAATTCACACCTAGAACCAAAATTTGAGCTGACCCATGCATATTTCAAAACTTTTTCAAAATGTGGAGAGGTCTACTGTGCACATTTGCAGCATGTTCATTCCGTCAAGTATACCACACGTCGAGTATATTAGCATCGCGACCGCAAATATCTACCTTTGATCGTTATTATCAATTTTTTGTTTGAACGGGGACCGGCTGGAGACTGCAATAAGCACACCGCCACCACGTTTTTTCCCTGTACTGTCTGGATCGCGATCGTGTTGTGCATAATTCTCTCACGTTCTGGTAGTAGATAATAAGATGTTCCTGCAAATAGTATCCTGATGGTTGAGCGATAGAAAAGCGAGCGACGATCGTGGTGACGTTCGCCTTTAATGGGGGTCGGTTTTCAGTGGGAGCAGCATCTGTATGTCCTACTTCGGAAGAACATACACATTCATTGCATTTACCTGTGTAAACAGATGAGGAGACTGCTGTTATCTGACCGGTACAAATCGCAGTCATTGCTTTCAGATCTCATTGTTAACATACAGGGATTAGTGATGGAATCAAGCAGTTTATGTACGGCGGCAAACTGCAGTTGTGGATCGGATTCAGGCTGCACAGTGGCCTTACCTAACCGGGAAAGGTTGCTGCCACAACGTACAAGTTCTGTGGAAAGCAGATTGACGCCGGTGATTGAATTGGGCTGATTTGGATCTAATTCAAGGTGCCCAGGGTCTTGAGTAGCTTCGGGAGAACATATACCTTCCTTGGCCTTACCTGACTAGATGAGGTCGACGTCATCGTTGCCTCGTTGTTCTAACTGAGTTTGATTGTGGCTTGATGTCTCTGTCACAGTGATCGACAAGAACCGGATCTGATTCCACGAAGGATCATCGTGGTTACTATGGTTGATTTCACGTTTGACCGAAGTAACTATTGAACGAACAGCCAGGGAGCATGTTTTACGCTATTAAACATTGAAGACAAATGCCGTTGTGAAGTGAGATAACGTGATTCATAAATTTCAACATCATTTTTTGATGCTCGTATATGTCAGAGTGTGTTTGCTTCTCATATAAGGGCAACAACCTCTTCTGCAGACACTCAGGGTCATTCATAGTTCCGGTAGTGTAAAAAATGTTAGACTTCAAACCGTAGGAGCTTATTGCTTGCCATACCAGATGTTTTCGATCGAATTTTCCCCACTTGCATCGATCTGTCCGCATAGCTTTCATCCTGGAAAGATTTTTAAGTCCTCTTTTACATAGGTTTTAATTCACGGATGCAATTTCCAGGTTGCTTTTGTTCAGCACTTTGGCGATTTTCTGCTTTTTATTGGTCTTCAGGTTATTCCGTTTCTTGATACGTTGGATAATTTGGTCCCAAATCACGTATCGGTATTGATTTATTCGTCTTAATTATAGATACCACTTTCTCGTCCAGTTTCGGGTTGGAAGATTTGGGTTTTTTGCCTCTTCCTGTACGTTCATCCAACGTATAGTGTTCGGGATGGATCATTTCACCATTCCAAAGCACTTCGTCAATTTTCGCAAAAAAAACGAAAAATGGCAGTCCAACGCACAGCATACTGTGATTAGCGCATTTAAACCATCGGGATACAAGTTTGAATGAGAAATGGGATGGCTGTGGAGAGAAATTACGGGCCTGGGGGGTCTAGCTTAAGGGCCCTCTCCATCATTGTAGATTTTTCGACCACAGATACAGAAAGCCTACCAAATCAGATATTTCTGTGTGATCTTCGACAGTTTCATATGCTTGAAAACATCGGCCACTGTTCCTCCCGGTTGTCATTACGCTGAGTTAATTTGTTCACTTTTAATGGTTTCACTAATTTAACGTGCAAGTACTTCGAATCCGGGCAATACGCGAGTTAAATTTATCTATGTTTCTTCTCTTACTTGGACGACACTGTCCAAGAGCAAATGTCAAATGGTTTTGTGAATTTGTTGAATTTCATGCAAAGAAATCCGTCAAGTTTAAGCTGACCAAATTTTTACCGTAAATCCTTTTAAATATCTCTACTAAATTTGGAGTGGCTTTGAAAGTAGCCGATTTATCAATATTTTCATATTTATCCAGAAGTCGGCATTGCATGGATTTTTTCGTATCTTTGTCTGGTTCCACCTAGAATTTGTTAAAAAAAACAACACATTCGGCCAAGTCGGTGCGCTACAACATTGCCAGTATCTGAAAATACAACCTCTCATTTGTTCGGTAATGTTACTGATTATTTTTTGGCTTCAAGGAAAACTGATTCAGGTGATTATCGCGAGTTCTTTATTTATATATTTAGTGCAATATTATTGAAGAACTCATAATTAAAACCTGGCAGAAATTGCGAAAATAGTAGCAAAATGGAAATGTTGTAACAAAAACAAAAAGAACATTCAATGGGAATAGAATTTAAAGAATATAAATAACAAAAGGAACAAATGAGGAAAAACTAATAAACAAATACAATGAAACAAAAGAAAAAAGCTACAAAATGACATGAAAATAATGGAAAAATATTAAAAATATGCAAATAGTCTAAACCTGACTATATCAAATAAAGAAAAAGATCCCAAACGGAGAAACGACAGATAAAGAACAAAATTAAGACAATGTAAAAATTGAAAAAAAAACTTGCATGTGTGAAAACCAACTTGAATAAATAGCAAAATAAGACCGAATGCATAATTAAAACAATCAAACTAAACGAAGGAAATGAGAAAGAAAATTAGACAAGCATGACAGAAATAGAAAAATATTGCAAAATGGGTGAAATAGTGAAAAACGGGTAAATAACGAAATTAAATCTAAACATCATAAAGATGGAAAACATTAAAAAATTAAAAAAAGAAGAAAAAATAAACACAGCAAAAATATAAAAACAAGACTACAATAACAAATATAGAAAAGAACGAAACGTTTCCGCTGAGATAGTCGTAAAAATAACAATTATACAAAATATTTGAAATATAAAAATCAGTACCACATTTAAAAATTGAAAGCATGAAAACAGGAAAATAAGAAAATGTTTCAAACAGAAGAAATGATAAAGTATAAGAATGGAATAAAAAAAATTAAAGAACTTTGAAAAAATAAAAAAAAATCTCAAAGAAGAATTAAAAATAAAAATAAATGGGAATAGATTGCAGAAAAAATAGAAAGTGGAAATAGCCCAAAAACAGACAATGGTGAAATCATAGAAAACATGTAAAATCCGAATTGTTTAAATGGGTAGAAATGAAAATCCTAGCAGAAATTGAAAAAACAGGAATATTATCGTGAAGAAAAACTAGAGAAAATTAAAAATTTACATGAATCTTTAAAAAGTAAATGCTGAAAAAAATTAAATTTAATGAAATGGAAAAATAAAGTAATAAGAAAATATTCACTTGAAAAAGTAACAGAATAGAAAACATGGAATTCAAAATTGTTTAAATGCGTAAGAAAAGAAAATGCTAAGTGTAATGGAACATACCAATAAATAAAAATGGGTGAATATTGAAAAAATCCATGCAAAAGAAATGCATAAATTTCAGAACTGATAAATGGAGAACAGAAAATTTCACAACACGAAAAAAATTAAAACGAAAAAATAGAAAAAAAATAAGCAAATGAGAGAAATCTATAACGAAAAATATGGAAAAAAGGAGGATACAGAAATACTAAAATAAGTTTATTGGAAGATATGAAAAAATACAAATAAATAATGGAAATGAAATGTTGAGTTAAATAAATTAAATAAATTTAATGAAATCAATTAAACAAACGAATACAAAAGAAACGAAAAAGCGATAGATAAAATGCAAAAATGGAAAAACATGAAAAGATGAAACGAATTGACAAATTGGGACAAATGCAAAAAATGGGACATATTTTAAGAAAGACACAAAAATGGTAAAAATAGAAAAAGAAAAATACGGGGAAAAATATATAAAAAAGTAAAATAAGATTTAAACAAGAAAATAGAAAGCATATAAAACCTGGATGAAATGGAAAAAGAAACAGAAAAGCAAATATGAAACAAAAGAAAAAATTCAAAAATTCATTTAAATTGAGAAAGCTGGTTAAAGATGGCAAAAAAATGTCGGGTTCTCGTATTTAAACAAAAATACGAAAAATTACTGTGGATCGTTTTCTTCGTGGATTTTCATGTGCTTTCTTGATTTGTGGAGTTATTCAGAATTAGTTTCACGAATCGTATTTGAGCAGTCGAGCATTCTAAAAGAAGGTTGCTGAGATTTTTTCTTATTTCTAATACATTATTTTGTGAATCATTTAGCAACCGCGACGGATTGAAATAAGTAGAAATAGAAGCCACATGTCGTCCTGAAAAAAGTAAAAAATCACAATTGTACTAATCATTAAAAGCCACTGTTTTCTAGAGGGGTGAGCGTAGCGTAGTTGGTAAATCGATTGCCTTGTACGACCCGACCCCGCACATAGGGTTAGAATTTTTTCGTAAGAGATTTTTCTAACCCGAAGAGGCAAATGACTTTAAGGTTAAAACCTCTATAATCGAAGAAAACTGTTTTCTTGAAACCCATGCACAGATTGAAAGTTTCGAATTAATCAAAATCAATTTCGAGAGCCCAGAACTTTTAACTTTAACTAACTTAATTTTTCAAATAGTTGGTCAAAATTATGAGATAATTGTTGTAAAGTATGAAATATAAAAGAAATTTCAGTTTTTTAAAACACAATTCACAAAAAAAGATCTTGTTTTTTTGCCCATTGCGCCTTAAAATCGTTTTTGGGTTCTAAGTTTCAAAGTTTTCCTTTGATTAGTTTCATGCAGTATAAACTTTATAATGTAATAATGTACCATTAATTTTATAATAGAAATTGGAGGAAATTAAATCATACCAACATTGAAACTCTAATTGAATTTTCAAATAAATTGTTATTGAAAAAGTATTGGACAGAATATTTCCTTCTGTTCAAAGTCCGGGCCCCCTTCAAGACTCCGGGCCCGGGGGGAAACACCCCGTTCCCCCTCCCCTCTCGGCGGCCCTGCTAGTAGCTCTTTATGACTTTTGTGAGGACAAATTGAGACCCCGTATTAAATCAAAGTTAGTAAAATTTTAGGGAAAAAATAGTGCAAATTATTGGTATGCATTCCGATACGAAGTAAGCAAAATATATTCCAGTTACGCGTATATGGGAAATGTTTACTAATTTTAATTATGTTGTAACAAGGTTAACGGTGTTACAGGTAATGAAGTGACATAAGGCAACGAACGCAGGTTAGGAAGTGACATAAGTTGCGCTTAAGGACGGGTGAATTTATGAGATAGAATTATCCAAATTTCGCATATCACCTGTCAAATAATTTCTGCTCGTTCGCACATCACATCAATTCCGTCCAGACTTTTACCAGAGGGACATTAGCCGGTTCCATTTTTTTTTCTCTCAAAACAACAAACGTGACGGATTGTCCCACGACCACGGTGCAGCTACACACAATTCATGTCCCGTCACCATACTGCAACTATTAGAGCGGCGAGACGTAACGCGACGCGGCGCGCCGTTGGCAGTGATGACCGATCGCAGTAAGCCAAGAATGGACGTGAGAGAGTGCGGATTCAAATTAACTATCCCGCCTGCCCATCCGTTATGTACCGCCGGCAGTTGGATTCGGGCCGTAGCCAAGGGTGAGCGCACAGGCAGGGGAACGCGCACACGAAGGACGACGATATCCGCTCATTCATTCGCCGTCGCTTTGCAACTCATTCAGTTTTTTTTTCCTGTAGTTTGTGTGTTGTTTTTTTTTTATTTCCATACAGTTGTGTCGTGTTCGCACACCTCCCGCCACCTGCGATAGCTCTGCAACCGCTTGCCCGTATCGTTCGTCCCATATAACCCATTGAGCGGGTTTGGTTGGGCCGATTTACACCATGGGGACTCATTCATAAATATTCGTATCGAAGCACGCGAGTCGAGTCTATGACGACGAATGGGTGAAGAAATTAAATGAACCAGCGGATGGTGGCCTTCTACGATCGATGTTAGACGAGTGGGAAAAAATGTGCTCCACGTGGGACGGTATATGGCCCAGTGAAGGATAGGAAAGGCGGAGAGTTTATCAAAAAAAACCACGAAGAAATAAAATCCAACGACAGTACGTTGACAATGTCAATCGACCTCGCCTCGTCATCATGTGTTAAAAACACCGAACTGTGTGTGGTGTCAATTCGAACCGCATTTGAACCCAATTGACTTGCTTAGAGTAGAGTATAGAAGCGGCGGATGCGTGAACCGATGACGACGAACGACGAACGGCGACGACGACGGATGAAATAATGAAACGACCGGACGTAGCCGCCCTGAACAGAAAAGACACTTGTCAGTATTGTCGCTTTTGCGGCGGAAGGGAATCAATCAAATTAGTGCCGTTTGTAACGTGTGTTTGTGCGGTTTGCGATGCAATCATTACGATCAACAAAACTTCCTCTTCGGTAAAAGCTCACTACTCAAATTTCGTAGAATATCTATAGATCCAGTTGGGGGTCAAGGGTGAGATCTACTTGAGGTGCCTCCTCCGCGTATGTAACACAAATAATTCTAGGGCTAAATTTTCCATCAATTTAACATTATATTCTTCCCGTCTTGTTCGATTGAAGAACGAAACCTCAGTCCGCGAGTGAAAAAAAACTTCAGCGTAGTTTAATTTTCCGAATGCGATTAGGTTTTATAAATAACGTTGATAAATGGGGCAAAGAAAGCAAGCCTAGATGGCTTCCTTGGGTGTCGTATAATATTTTGATACACGACGGAACATTAAGTGATTGGATTGAAACTAGTCTTAGTTGCAGTTTTAATTTGTATAATTTAAATTCAAATCAAATTTCACACTACTGCAAGAATAAGATTATGTGTTTCCACCATAAAGCTCAGAGTTATGTAGTTTCTGAGCAGGCTTCTTACAAAACCTGCGTCGCGAAATTATTGACTATATTCAACCACTTTAATTTCAACTTATATACTTTGAAAACTTTCCATATTTTCAAACTTAACCGTTTTGAAGAACGCCTTCAGACTACAGTAGGCATAACTTTCAGCCAAAGCACAAACCCTCTGCACGACGACTATCCACAGTGACAACGTCCAAACTTGAATCAATATCCGCCAACCCAGCTCGCTGGCAAAAGATCACCTACGCGCAAAATCGTTTCAAAATGCTAGACGACGACGACGACGCCGACGGTAGACAAACATCAAAGTAGCCCACGATCCGGTGTGTGGTATCGAGCGATTGTGGTTACCGCAGTGAGTGATCTGCTTATACTGTGGCACTTTCCACGATCAGAAATAGTGCGGCCTACTACTATGCCGTGGTTTTAAAACTCACGCGCGCGCGCCAAGTTTCAACAACAATCGCTGCCGCCTCCAGAATGTATACTTGCGATTGCGCCATTTCCTCCGCAGTAGGTTGTTCAAAACGGTTTTGGATAAGCTAAATAAATCTTCGTACACTTCGTACGACTTTCACTAAATGACACCACTGGAAAGTCCACCGTGGGGGTCGCTATGTGCTGAACGTAACGTAATTGGTTTGTCCATCCGGTGGTTGTACTACAGAGTTCTATAAGGGAAGAGAGATAAGGTTTCCACCCGGCATCGGCACTGTCCTCAGCAGCGCGAAGATTAGATAGGAAGCAACTTCCGTTGGAAATTGGTTATGTACACACAGTGCTATTTTTTGTTGTGTGTACCCACGATTACTAGCGGGGTGTTTTAATAGAGCTGTTAGCTACCTGATAAGGGGTTGTATCAAGCTTGCACCGGATGAACAACGTAACGACGATGATGCAGCAATCGAGCGTTTTTAGTTTTGATTCCTTGTTCGACTTCCGGTGAGCAAAAAATAGTTATTGGTATAGTTCCGAATTGAAAAAAAAACCGTTAAAAATCTGTTTTCAATGGGACGGACATTTTTATGCTGTACACCACAGCTTTCGTTATGAGTACCAGGAAAAGACAGGCAGATGCGCCCTAGCCAAATCGTTTTTATTCTTCAAAAAAGCACACCACTAGACACAAACCCAGGGAAAAAGCGGCGACAAAGGAGACGAGAGAGAAAAAAAGCCAAAAAGTATGAATGAAATTCATCACATTCTTATACATACACAAACACACAAACAGACCATCATCAACTTACCCATGGGAATCACCGCGAGGCAAGCAAGCATACCATTCCAACTCTCTCCCATACAAAACAACATACCGCGCGGTCACCACCATCCAGTCGCATCGCATAACAGTATGCTACGATCGTGATGACAGCGAAAGATAACCGATAAAACCTGTCTGAACTTTGAACCAGTATGGGTGCTGGAAATTGATTTAAATTTCGTTTCCAGTAACAGAGTAACGTGCGAGATGGAATAGTTGGTTCTGATGAAATTGGGAAAGTTCAACTCTGTTCGCTGTTGGACAGTCGAAGAATTTTTACTCGACCAGCCAATCAATGGCGAGTAAAATAAGGAAGTCTGATTAAGCGTACTGGTGTGGCATTACTTTTGCTTCTAATTTCGGGTAAAAAATGCATTTCATTGCATATAGTAGGCTGGGATTATTAAAGCAGTTAAAAAGTTTGCAGTAGATTTGCTGCCTTTTGGTAGAAAAAAAACAGGAAACAAGCAAATTAATTGCAGTTATTCTATTTGTTGTATTGTCGTGTTATGTTTCCAACATGTATGTAGACCTATTTTTGTGTCTGGATTTTAGTCGAGACTCACGTCTTGTGGAATTGGCGTATATTTCCATAGAAGGGTATTGTATATAATTTGAAAGTGTATCCTTATTTCATTTGTAATAGATTCGACTGCTCCGTAGTGAAACTTTCTAGTTGGTTGAATAGCAAACTTATTTCCTTTTATAGGACACTTTACTTTAACGCATACCACACGATTATAGGACGCAAAGTAGCTAGCGAAACAGGAAGCGATCTATTATCACTAACCGAATCAATTGATGTTATCCTTCTTATCCTTCTCAACGATGGCTACGAAAATCTTCACTAACGCTCGATCATCATAGATCTCACCATCACTTCCAGTAACATTGCTGATTTTCTTAGCTAGAAAGTGTCTCCTGGCTCCCACGGCATAAATGATTATTCCATCCAATTAACCCTCAGCGATCAATCTCTACCATACATCGGAGTAAAATACTTCAAGACAGTGCCACCTGGGAGGACTTCTGAAATAATCACTTAGACCTTGCGCACCGTGATCATTTTTTTCTCCGGAAAAACTGTTGCTGCCAAAGTGTCCGAAAATTTTCAAGGCCAGCGGTGCATTTTTACATAAAGCCGTTCACTATTACGAAGTTCAGACAGCTCTCAAAATAGAACTTCCTCGACGGGATCCATCAGGGTTCGACAACTTCAGAGTTGATTCGATGTGCCTTAAGTAGAAAACGTCCAAAGGACGACCAAATTGCTAACGAGCTCGGGCATCTATTTCACAGAGCTATACTCGGGCAACGCTTATTGTGAACCGATCCGTTGACGTAAAGTAAATACCTCAAACAATCTGATCGATTGATCTGAAGATCACAATGCTCAGTATGATCAAGCATTCGTACCAACCGAACTGACTGACGTTAAGATGAAATTGGATACCCGATGCTGCATTAGTTTAAACCAAATCTGGGAAAGTGGATGTTTTCTAGAATCGTGGAAAGTAGCGTTCGGAATACCCGCACCGAAATGATCTACCGGACTACGATTTGTTCAGGACTTGCGTCCCAAAAACTTCCTAAGTTGTGTCGGTTAAGTGCTCGAGAAACTAATCTACGGTTGACCGGTTTACCTGCCTAGAAGAGAAACAACTACTGAATGTCAGACAATTTGCATTTCTCTAAGGAAGAGGTACTAGTATATACATACTATGGATCACTCACACAAAGCAATCGCTGAAAGCCGAACCGAAGGACATCATGCAGATATTGAATCTATTCATCGAGCAAAAGTCAATAATAATGTATAGCGAAATGGCGTTCTCGGATAGCTCTGTGACTGAGCTGCGCAAAGAAGTTTAGGTTACTAGATTAGAAAGTTTCTGACAAACCGACGATTGCATGTTCGCGTGCAGGGCACAAGCGTTTGTACGGTAACGTGTATAAACGTTTAGCCGTTTGCACATTCACGTGGGTTTGCGCTGTTATACTGATGTTAAATTTTGAGTGCACGCTTCAGATGAAATAGCAAAATGGGTTCTCCCATCTCACTTAAGTCTCCAACAATGGCGCCCTGAAACTTGTTGTCTAGTGTGCATAAGTTCCGTATTTTGGGGTGGGAGCTCCCGGACGAGTAGGATTCATGATCGCGCGAGAGCATGTGTTTGTGCGATGGCATTTGAGACAGCCAGTGTTTAGAAAATTCGTACGTTTTTATGTGAGACCGATGGAGTGGGAAAGCGTGAATGATCGTGTTTGCGACCAGTTTTGTATTATAGCGAATTGTGGGATCAACTTTCTGTTGGATATCGATATGAACATCTACAATCATGTTCAATAGAATTTGAATGACCATTTTCTAGTTGACTTATTGATATTAATTATTGATAATGGATGTACTAAGTTTATTCAAAGTGATCTCAAATAATGTATCCCTTAGCTTTGTGTCTTTTCGTATCAGACCGGATGTTTGCAGAGTTAAGGCTTGCGAAACTCACCTTTATTCAATTTTATCATATCAAACATACAACAATGATTATATTGAATAAACAACCAACAATACGTCGAAATCAAGATTCGACTACACGATCTGGTGCTTCGCATTTGCAATAAAAGTATCAGGTCTCAACACAGAAAAATTGAATCAGTTACAAAGGAAAAACATATTTGTGGATAATACAGTAGTGATGAAGTGGTTTAAATGCGACCTTCCGGCCTGATTCTACAATAGACAACACAAGACACTACCATTCCACAGAAAACGTGTTGCACAGCTCAAAAATAGATTGCTACCTGCCGGTTTTATGTTGCAACGGCGCACTACAACAAACCGTGAACAGCAATCGCTAAGAAAAACTCGTCTCCGATAATCAAAGCCAACACAAAGTCTTTAATATCACCACCTAATCCACAAGCGGTTGCTACATTTGTGGCGGCTGTTCTGGTAATAATGGCAACTACAAACCCGCAAAAATTGTGTCCATTAGCTCCAACTCAAAAGAGGACATCATCAGTGAGGAAACAAACGGCAACGCAGACGGATTCACACTCGTGGTCCAGATGTAAGGAAGAAGAGTCAACCGCTATCAACCAACCATAATCCGCAAGATGCAGCAGAATAGGAAGCAAATATTCTCCCACTCTCCGAAAAAGGATCTCCACGCGTCATAGTAAGTTGCATGCGCTTTTCCTTCTTCTGTGTTTGCATTTTGACACATCTCTCGGGGCCAGCCAGTTATTTAGACGTTCAAATAAAATATGTGATTTTTTTGAAGTATTCTCTAAAGGGTCCGCTAACTGAACTGCTACAAATTTTCATAAATTGCATTTACAATGTCATACATAATGCGTGGCAGCTAAAATTGGATTTTTTGTTCTCAAACTGTCAAAAAACAAGTACTTGCCAAAGATTTGATTTATTGAAATTAAAGATACGTTCTCCATGGTCGACAAACTTAGTGAACATTTGAAAACGGTCCGTAATCGGCTATTCTGCGAAGCTCCCGTTAGATGTCGGAACAGTAGCGTTGTAAGGCTTTCGTGTCAACTTTGCTAATTCATCTCTTTATTCTTCCAATCAACTGTTTGTAATTCTTGGCTCTTCAGTTATATACACCAAGGAGCTTAAAATCCCGAAAAAAATCTTCAATTCGGCTACACTGAGGCAGAGTAGTCGGGTTGTGGTTTTTGGGTACAATCGGGATCGAATGGGTATGCAGGTAAGAGTGTGTTGTTTTGGCGTAATGTAATGACGCTTTATCTGGGCAAAACATCCATGTGATATTTTTGTAAAACCGGGATCAACATTTTCTTCCAACATTCGTTCTGGTACACAACTTGATTGACTGGACGGTTTGAACCATGGCTTAGAAATACCTCTCACGGAAATGACAATGTATAACATCACTTTCTGATTAAACTATTGTTTAAACTTATATTTTATGTTCGAAGATACAGTAGTACTATTGTTGGAATAGAACTTTACAATAGTCCAAAACAAAATATACACCGGAATAATTTTTATCAACCAGAGGTATGAGATTTCAGCTTGGAAATCTGTTGCTTACTGAAATTCAGCGCTCTTGTCTTCTTTCGGCACTTTATTCCAGCGTATTTCAATGTTTTGCATATGTACTGGAGCAACAGTTGAACTTTTTTGCGGCATAGGGGAGAGTGGGTACGATTGATCCCACTTTTGTTTTTTTCTCATAACTATTCAATGAAATAAAAATTTTAATCGCGAAGTTCGCCAGTCAATTCGTATTGTAAGAGCTATGAATAATGTTCAAATCCGAATACTTGATCCCCCGCCTACTAGGGCTAAAAAACAAAGCACACTGTGAATTATAGGCACGAAAGTTTGGCTATCCTGACAAATTAATTAGGGGCCATGCATAAATGACGTAGCATTTTAGGGGGTAGGGAGGGTATACCTAATTTGTGACGAAGTGTGACGTGGGGGAGGGTAGGGTCAGGAGTTGTGCGACGTAGCATTAAGTTTAAATTTTTTTAAGAGTAGAGAAAATAATTTAATGTTCCTCCATTCCCAACAGAAATAAATTTAAATTCACAAGCTCGCAAAAAACAACGAAACATTTTGTACGCGGAATTAACTTACTACATTAATTAGCTTATGTTACTAACTGGTAGACTTAGTTTGGTAGCTTAATTAAATTTTCTCTTCGGATTCAACCAAACAAAATTTAGTAATTTAGATGAACGAATGCTTCATAGAATCAGGATTTTCAACCGTAAACACTATATTTGTGATGAAATGGGCTTATTTTGTACGCAATTTGCTGTTATAATGAAAATGCTGATAAAAGCCATCAAACCTGCTGTAAGGAACATATGTAATTTTTTTCGTCCCCCGGCAGCGTTGCGCAAGGAGGGGGGGGGGGGGTGTAGGAAAATGCTACGTTATTTACGAGGGGGAGGTTTGAGTTTTGTGACCAAATGCCACGAGGGGGGAGGGAGGGGTCGAAAATCGTCGAAAAAAAGCTACGTCATTTGTGTACGGCCCCTTAATAAAACTAACTTTTCAGATGCACGACAAACTTTAACCACAGTAGAAAGTCAAGACAAGTATTTGCGGTAAATCAGTGTGGTTTAACTTGCTTTTCCAATCGTCAATAACTTATTCCATATTTGTTCACAGAAAAAAAACATTTTAGATCAATTAATTGTGCCAGGTACTTTATGGAAATGATGTTTTTCTATTTCTATACATTTCGAAAGTGTTTGAGAAAACTAATGACAGGGATTAAGTATACCCAGCGTTACAGGGATCAAAGACACCTATTGTATGAGATGAACAAAATTTAAATTTTTTGTATGTGTTGTGTAACTTTTTATTCGAAAAACGTGGTTTTCTAGACAAAAGCCCTTAGAAAGTAATCGTACTTGAAAATATTCGCATACAATCAGTTCGACGATCACATACAACCGTTCAAAAACTTTGTAAAAAGATCGTAAACGACCAAATGTTTCATTTTCTCTCAATATTGTGATAACTTTATGCATATAGATTATGATGACAAGGGAATCAAATATTCCCAAGGATCAAGTGTCCTCACTCTCCCCTACCGTTGGCTCAGTGAATCCTTTTTGTTGAAGGTACGAGAAAGAAGACGAAGTCCTTTTGCGTTCATAATTTTGGCTGGCCTTCCACTATCCTGCTTGCGAGTAGTTGTTGGGATCTTAGGACGCAACATATTCGCTTTTAAAATGTTGTACAGTATACTTTTTGCCGGGATTTCTGCGCAGTTTACTGTACAAAGCGCTCGCGAAATGCTTCTTGATTTGACGGTTTTTTGAGCAAAACTTAGCAAGCATAAACAAAACAAAAATATACTAGCAGAGAGAGTAGAGAGAGGGCTAACACATATACGCTCTCATTTTAATCTGAGCTCGTTTGTGTTGTGCATGCACAGCAAAAAATATGAAAATTGCTTAAGCATATTTTATAATATCGCAGAAAAACTATTTGTGTAGTTATGTTTCATGAATAAATATACGCTATATATCATGCACATAAAATGAATCCTGAAAATCATGCAGATCTGTATGCTCCTGGTGTGCTATTCATTCAACTTTCTTTCATGTATCTTATTTTTACATGATTTTAAACGAAATGGTGATGAGCAGAGAGAAAAACTAACTGCGCTATACACATACACTGCTGGCCAATACAATAGGTGCGAGATAGATTATTTTTGTATTTCTCTTAATTACACATACCAAGTTAAAATAATCTTAATCACACCTACCGCACACAAGAGCCTTGGTAGCTGTCAAGTTACTAGTGGGTTGTTGGCGCTGATTATATTTGCAGTCTTTGTCAAGATGCAAAACAAGGCTGCCGCAGGCTTTTTTGTGTGGTCAATATAATAGGTGTGTGAAATATATTAACGGGTTATTATGTTACACAATTCCATTAAACGCTTTATTTGGTATAGTTTGTATTCGGCGTGCTAATAAATGTATTTAAATGTTAAATAAGTCAAAAATTTGTTATAGAATGGGACGAGCAGCTCACTATACTCAAGTGGAACGAGTGCTAATTTGGGTACTAGCTTAGATACATCGTCTAACTAGACACCCAGTTGGTGCTAGTTACTGACGAGGAGAATCCGAAACACTAAAACAAAAACCGTACTTTATGTAAGGTATGTGTCCTTATGCACAAAAAAAATTTGGTATCGTCCAAAATTTTCCCATTTGGGAATTTGCACAGGTGGAACGAGTTTTTCTAAGAAATTTTGTTAAAGAAGATAAGACGTACAAATAAATCGCGAATACACTTTGGCATTCCGAAAACTTCTTTACAAATGCCTTAAAACTTTTGAAAAAAGAGACCCGCAAAAAACCTAAGAAAACATCTTCAGCAACTGACAATTGTATTGTATTATTAGCGAAATCTGATCCATTCGCGTCATCCAGGACTATTACACCACAAATTGGAAATGTGGTAAGTCCGAGTACAGTTTGCCGTAGGCCGTAAAATTCCAATCTTCCAGAAGGAATTGCTAAGAAGGTTCCACTATTGCGAAGTAAAAGCCTTCGAAGAAATATACAATTTGCTTTTCAATAGCGTTAATGGGCCTGGTTCAGAATGAATCAAAAAATGGTGACATATCCTTCGGAGGGACGAATCGAAGATAAACCTGTTTTCTTCCGATGCACAACGAAACGTTAGACGTCCAAGGTACGATTTAAAGTTTGAGTTTGATCTGCGACACACGCAAAATATAATAAAGCACGGAGGCGAGAACAATGAGGTTTGGGGCTGCTTTTCGTGGAATGGCGCAGATCCCATTTTCCGCAACACCACTATAATGGCAAGATTCGAATGCAAGGCTAAAGGATGGACATCCTAAAGAATGTCATGCAGTCCTATGCCAAAGATAACGTGCCTTTATATGGCAGTTTCAGCAAGATATTGATCGAAAACACATATCGAAGTATGTAAAGGAATGATTTCAGGATAATAAAGTGACTATAATTTCGGACCCTGCCAATCTCCTGTCATCAATCCCATAGAAAATCTACGGAATGTACTTAAAAAGAAGCTATCCGATCAAAATTTCACAAATAAGAATCGTTTGTGGGAAGCAGCATTAAAGGAATGGTACGCTATACCAATGGAAACTTACCAGCGTTTGAATGACTCAATGGCAAGACGAATGGATAAAATTTGGTCGAATAAGGGAGGTTACACAGGCTACTAGTTGTTAAAAATAATAAAGTCTTAAAACCATTGGATTTGAAAATTTTTAATGCTATATATTACAATACACCTATTTTATTGACCAGGTACTTTTTGGATTTCATGGAGAAGAGAGAGTTACGATAAAGCATAACATTTAATTCACAAATAAAAGTGTTCCTTTTCATATTTACGACTGTGGCTAACTATAAAAGATTTGAATATAACAATATTTTTAGGGAAAACTCAAATTTTGATGTATTTTTATCTCACACCTATTTAATTGACCAGCAGTGTACATGCACGAGCCGCAGCTCAATGCGCTTAGATCGTTCATGCTCAAGCGAAACTTATGTACGTCACCTTGCAGTCACTTTGGTATGTGACGCTTTAGCTCAGTCGGTAAGGGGGTGTCTTTAGTGAGTCAATGATTGTCGGTTCAAGTCTTGGTATTATTTCACGGGGTTTTTTATGTGTGTACACACATAACACATACGTAAGTTAGGGGGGTAGAGAATTAAAAATATTTTCCATACCCGCACTTTTCAACCAAATTTATCCATTTGAATCGACCTGTTCGCATCGCTTACAACCTCCGTACGGTAGTATAATATTGTGGACCGCGGTGGATTTTAATTTTCATCGATTTTTATGACATTTTGAAATAAGAAAGTTTTGACTGTTTCTGCACAAGAAATGTTGATTACATTTATTTTTGGAAATTCATTATTTTTGAATAAAATTGCGAGCTTCTATAAAATATTATCTTCTTTTGAGCATGAGCTGGTCTTGGAAATAATTCTTTTGAACATAAGCAGTAAACAGTAATAAACTGTTATGAGAAACAACCATTTGAAGAGCAAGTGAAGTGGATTTGGCGCATTTCATGTTCTCATTGTGACGCATCGCGTGGATTTGGCGTAGATTTTATTAGCGGCCGCATTCAACTTTAATGGGATCTCTCTTAGGATGTTTATATATCATCTTGTTTAGTATACCAAAAGTTTTCATTGTAATCTAATATTACTGAGAATATGAACTATTGAAGGGACCAGTTTCGTTTATGATAAACACTTAGAGCCAGTTAAAGAAACACATTATTTAATCGCGGCTATATCCTATGATAATAGAAATCTAAATAAAAAAAAGCCGTAACTATGAAGGTAGCTCAACTGAACGATAATCAACCCAACGGAAAAGATTTATCTTACAAGTTAGACCTGTGTACGATCGGAATGATGGCACGATAACTCCATTCCACGAGCAAAAGTAGTATCCGACTACAAGAAATAATATTTTACATAGTTCATGTTCGAAGTCGGATCCATACCTTCAATTACATTTTCGATCAATTCAGCCACAATTCTGCTAGCTAACGCCCAAGTATGAAATTTTTTTAAAAAGAGCACTGGGGCAGTGATTTGTTATGGCTCCGCATTCCACAAAGGTGGACATCTAGAAGCACGCACAATCCGAAGCGGATGAGTCTCTTCGTATTCCGTTACCACGAGTAAGTTTGTCATATCCACGATCTCATCAAAATCACTTGATGAAATATTTGTTGAAAAATGCCAATAGAACCATGTCGTCATCTTTGCAGCGGTCCCAATTTATAAACCTGCTACGGTATCCAATGGAATGGTCAAATGGTCACAAAAGATTTATGTACGATTAGATAACGAAGATTTTCACTCATCAAGCGCAAGCTCATTACCCAGCTTATGCGTTATGCTATTTGTCGGAGCAGAGAGTTACATCTAATACGTCTCCCCTCATCAATTGTGCCAAAGTTGAGCGATCAATTTAAAACCTCCCAAATTGATATCAACCCCAAATGGACAATTGTATACCTGCTGATTGTGAGTGTACAGTGATTTCTACCACAGTGTGTCACAACCCTTTTATAATCAGCAGATGGTTATGATTTTATGGTGGCAAATATGGCGATCGATTTTTTTTGGTTATGTTATTTTTGTTGAAAGCAAATGTTTTAGAATTGTTTTGTGAGAAGGAAAAACTTTAAAAACTTTTCTTCGTGCAGATGGCTGGATATACTTATAAATGCTCTATGTTTATGCTGGAGATATATTTGAACTACTTTGACTGTTGTTGATCAAAGCATTGTGCACTTCATCTCCTGCACTCTCTGTCCAAACAACTAGAAGATTCCCAACATTTCGACTAATAATCACCTAAAAGGTTTACTAAGGCTACGACCATCATTCAAATCTGATAATTTGCGAAGAAGCAAACATTCACTGTGTTGGAGTATATTTTACCACAATAAGAGTTAAGCTTAGCTATAATTCGCTCGCGGCTGACATATCCAAATCTAAGCTAAACCTTGCCGTAAGAATTCCTGTTTGTGTCGCTTGCTACCTCATGGAATCAGGAATCAAGTGGATAAATTATTGACTGTGTTACTTCAACCCACGAGACGATGGAACGATTGGTTCGACGAGGAGTGCAGAGCGGTTTTGGAGGAGAAGAATGTAGCGCGAGCGGTCATGCTGCAGCATGGAACCCGACAGAATGTAGAACGATACAAACAGAAGCGGAGGCTGCTGACGGACAACCATGAGGTGATCGAAAGCTGGAAGCAGCACTTCGACGAGCACCTGAACGGCGAGGAAAATGTAGGTACAGATGACCAAGGCAACGGAGGCGGCATACGATCGTATCGACCGCGTAGAGCTATGGAAAATCATGGACGAAAACAGCTTTCCCGGAAAGCTGAATCGACTGATCAAAGCAACGATTGACGGTGTACAAAACTGAACTTTCCAGTTCATTCGAATCTCGACGGGGACTGAGACCAGGTGATAGACTCTCGTGTCTACTATTGAACATCGTTCTGGAATGTGTTATGCGATGAGCCGGGCTCAACAGCCGGGCACGATCTACACGAAATCCGGCCAATTTGTATGCTTTGCGGACGACATGGACATTATCGCCCGAACATTTGGAACGGTAGCAGACCTGTACACTCGCTTGAAAGCAATGAAGGTCGGACTGGTGGTAAATGCGTCCAAAATAAAGTATATGCTGGTAGGCGGAACCGAAAACGACAGGATCCAGATAGGAAACAGCGTTACGATCGACGGGGATACCTTCGAGGTAGTGAAGGATTTTGTCTACCTAGGATCATTACTAACAGATGACAATAACGCGAGCCGTGAAATCCGAAGACGCATCATCAGTGGAAGTCGGGCCTACTATGGGCTCTAGAAGAAATTGCGGGCAAGAAAGATTCACCCCCGCACCAAATGCACCATGTACAAAACGCTTATAAGACCGGTGGTTCTCTACGGGCACGATACTTGGACCATGCTCGAGGAGAACCTGCAAGCGCTAGGAGTTTTCGAGCGACGGGTGCTAAGAACGATCTTCGGCGGTGTGCAGGACCATGGTGTGTGGCGGCGAAGGATGAACCACGAGCTCGCTGCACTCTATGGCGAACCCAGTATCCAAAGGGTGCTCAAAGCTGGAAGGATGCGGTGGGCAGGGCATGTTGCAAGAATGCCGAACAACAATCCTGCAAAGATGGTGTTCGCTAATGATCCGGTTGGTACAAGAAGGCGAGGAGGCGGACCAGGTGGAACGTGATTTGGCGAGTGTTGGGCGTAACCGACGTTGGAGAGCTGCAGCTACAAATCGAGTATTGTGGAGGCAAGTTGTTGATTCAGTGTTATCATGAAATTGATGTTGAACTAAATAAATGAATACTTCAACCCACCGAATGCCACACAGCCTCTGGGCTGATTAAGCTGGTATGAAGATAACTTCCTCATGCACCACCGCCACTGGATGCCTCATACTTATGCCTATTAAGTCTAAAAGCATCCCAGACAATCAACACCGAAAGACTCTCGAATAAAGATTACGGAATAATGCTTCCTATACCAACAAATAAAGAATTTTCTGCAAAGATGTTACAAAATTATATCTAGATTAACTAATCTGTCTCTGAGAATTTATTTAAGGATAAGGTTCTATTCTTAGAAAACATCTTAAAAGTTGCCTTTTTCCACTAGACTATGTGAATGCGATTGCAAAACTTTCTGAGAGAAGTAGAAATTTAATCAGCAGAAGATTTACGAGAGCTCTGCACCATTGTTGTATTGTATTGAAGTTGAAACAGTTTCTGGATGTTAAATTAAGTTTAAACCTACTAGCTTTATAAATTAGATATGTATTACATTTGGTTTTTTCTCAATTGTCAATTAACAAACTTCAGCTTTACCCTAATGGAACTATCCGAGTCTCTTTGGTTGTTGTGAACAATCTTTTAAATTTTAATACGAAACTTTTTCGAATGTAGAATCGATTTTTTTTTAAAATAGCTTTGAAAATTTGGAATTTCATAAATAAATCGATTCAGTGAGCATGAGAAGTTTTCCTTAAATTTACATTTCCAATTAATCTTTGAAAAGATTTGAAGATAGATAGTTGTTTGGTTTTGGCGCCTTTTTATTTTTTTTTCGTTTTCCGTAATAATCCTGAGCTGTGTTCAAAAAATGGTAACTATCCAAATATCCGTAAAAAGAATGGCTTATACAAAATGAAAAATAGTTCTTATTACAAATTCATTGCTTAAATGGCATTATACAAACTTCCATATAATATGGCCAGGATAATTTGCAATGCGCACGTGTTCATAGCTCAAATTCTATGTTTACTTTAGTTTTCGAATGTAAAAAATGCAAAAAAAATATTTGGGGAAATGGTTCATGCAGTATTTCAAAAAATGACATACAATCTATTGTGACAAATTATAGTTCGAATGCAAAGATGATTTTTAAAAATTTTCTTTAAAATTTCCAAAGTCATGTCATTTAATGGCATGCTATAAACTTTATGGCTTCAATCTACAGTTGATAAGATTGAGAATTTAGCGCTTGTCACAATCTCGGTCATCATAGTAGCCAAGAAAAATTCCAAAATTCATTTATTCCGCAATAATGCTATCTAATACCATTTTCCGGCAAAACAAGTATATAACGTGACGTTATAACTAATAACTATATGGAAGCTCTGTAAATTCGTGGTCCCTGACCCTAACCCAGCATGTTTGTGGATGAAAATAGCACTGGTATATATTGTGAGTTCTGGGTCATTTGCTGTCAGTGAGCAATTGCAGAAAAATGTCCAAGTAGACATTTTCTTTATTTATTCCAATTGCTGAAGTTTTCTTCCTGTTCACGTTTTTAGACCAACAGGGAGCAAAAACTTGCACAATCAGATTACATGTCAACCGAGTGTCTATTCGTTATCATGGAAGCAGAAAAAAATCGCATTTGTATAAGGTAACCATTAGATAACAGTAGCAAGGTAACACAAAACCCAACCAGCAGCTGAAATTGATACCTTTCAGAGAAGGTACTTTGTTACATTATCACCCCGGTAACCACCGCCCATAATAATATGAGTGAGTGAGTGTGTCTGCGTTGATATAACTGCCAAACAAGCAATGGGACATACTACAGAGCGTCGCGATTTTCTCCATTCTTGGCACCCAGACCTGCAGGTCCCCGGAACTGCAATGGTTACTGTGATTACTCGATGCCGAATTCAATCGATAGCGTGCCGAGACAGAATAATGCTCCAGAACTTTCCGTTGCTGGGTTCAACTATGTGAATGAATCCAGGCACCGCGAGCGCGTCAAGGGTAACCGGAGGGAGCGACATCCACCCTATTAACATTTATAACATAGTGCGAGAAGCGATGAATGAAAATCATCGTATTGGTGAGCCTGAACCAAACAAAAAAAAATCGTGTTCGCTTTGTTCAATGGGGGAAACGTATGCAATAATGGCACCGCAGTAATTTACTACCAGCAACCATATAGGTACAGAGGGCAGTGCCTACTAGATGCTCGCAGGTCGAAGAAGACTGTCAGGGGTGTAGCTATTTATGTTTGCTTTCCCAACCTCCCGTGCGTGTGTGTCCTCTATTGTATTCGAAGGGGTGGGAAAGAAAATAGGCATTCCGGGTCGTGTAGTAGCTCGAAAAAACATGGAACACTACACCGTCCCGTCTGCTACTGACTGCTGCTGCTGCTCTAAATGCTTATTCGTTCGTGTCCCAAGTGTGTAGGTTGGTTGGTTGGTATGATAAAACTGAATGAAATCATGCCCGTAGGCGAGAGACAGTGGCGGAGGTCGGACAGGTTGTGTCGGGTGGGTGTGGGACAACACGGGATGGTTGAATAGAATACACAAAACTTGGTCGCGGAGAGGGCAACAACGAGGAGGTGTGTAGAGTAATCGACGGTAAATATATAAACAATGCGCAGGCGCGTTTTATAGCTGCTGCTGCTGGACTCAAATCCACTTCTGAGCATGGAATATAGGAACTGATACACGCTGTGAACAACCTGTGTGCCTTTATGCTGTCGGTGTACGTGTGTGTTCAACAGTATGTTGGGACAGGTTTTATAATGGAATTGACAGTTGGAATCGTAGTTGGCGTTGTGTGCAGGAATGAAAGTCTCATTGATATAGTGGCAACGCTGCTGCACTGGTGTTGGGTGTAAACCTATACCAACCCAGCAGGCTATGAATAATAATTGCTTTTCTAAACAGCACAGCAAATGATATTTCCTTTTAAATCAATTAATGATGAATGGTGATGACTAAGATCTGGATCACATCAATAAGGAAATGGCTTTAAATGGATACGCGTGGTGGGATGAAATGATGTTAGTCGGGTGGAATGAACGGAAACTGGTTAGATAGTACAGAACTAAACAGTGTTGTATATATTAACCTTCAAGACACACCACACGGCAGCCATCTTGCTTAAGTTTTCTGTGCAACACGTTGATTGTAGTGTCATTCGTCGTCTGATTATTGTATCCTGGATCGTTGATCACCACGTCGTTGCTGTTGTTGTACAACACGAAGGTACTCTCCTTGTAGCAGGACAGTATCCGTTCCTTCAAATCGCGACACTTGATCGTCGAGGTGATGTCGATCTTACCAGCGGCGAACCGCCGCAGCATTATGCTCGGAATGCTGAAATTGACCGCCGTACGGATGTGACTCTCGGCGAACTCATTTGAACTGCGGCAATCGAGGATGATAAAATTCTTGTGCGACTTTCGCAATTCAACGTGCAACTGGTCGCTTGTTATTATCTCAATATCGTGATCAGGCATTTTTACACTAAGCCTACTATTTGCACGTACAACACCCAAAAAAATAGCACTAATTAACTAGTGCAATGTATGATAGCGCACACCGTCTACTACGATGTGAAATCAGATGCTTTCTCGGTCAACGAAACAGAATCATCACCTCATCACTGGTAACAAATAGAAACTATCTTCACTATCGCGCTATGACAATGGTCACTGGGATCGTGGCGTCATGTTACTGCTCGGTGACACTTCCAAAGTAAACAAATTGCACAAATTACTCAACTCCCGTCTAAAACAGCTTACTTTCTATACACCGCACGAATTTTTTTCTGATGGAATTAACAAAGTTTACACCCGCAAACGATGGGCGATCCTGATTACATACTGAAGGCAAATTAATAGAAAATAATCTTGTGTACACATCAGTCAGAAAGCACGAAGCACCGCAAACGGACAGAAGACGCAGGCCGACCGAAGATGACCGAATTACGACGGAAGGAGCGACATCAGTACTGATCCACACTAGCGTAACGTTTGAAACGACTCGGCCCTGTCCAGAGCCAGTGGAGTCTACTGAACGAAATTCGAATCAAATAATGAATTAAAATCGAATCCCCTGGGTGTTGGTAATTACTAACACACAGGTTCAACCAGTGCGGACCGGAGAGAAGTGTGCGTCACCTACACACACACCGTTACGCGCTGATCGAAAACGGAACTTTGCGTGAGTGTGAACTTGCGGTTGTAGTAGTCTTCAATGAATTTTGACAGCACCGAGGGAGCGGACAGTAGCGAATCTCGAAGAAAAGTTCAAAACATCAGGGATTGTCAAACGATTTTCGCAATAGAAATCGTATTAGATCAATAACGAAGTGAAAGCAGATTTCCTCGGACTCCTATCGTCAAACTGATTGTTTTTGAGTCGATTTGTGTAAATCAGTACTTTTTTCGCTTTTCACTTCATCTTTAGCCCGTTTGCATCTGCTTCGGTCCTTTCAACACGCGCAGCATTCTGCAAGCTATGGGTTGATGAAAAAACAGCCTCACTTTTTTCACTGTTTTCTTTATCGAAAATTACACTTTCTGCTGCACTCGTTGTAGGTACTGAGGACACTTGAGATTTCTATGAATGCTAAACTGAAAAACTTTTGACAAAACTGATTTATTCTGCTAAAAACTACAACAACATCTCTCTTCACGAGCAGCAAAGCAATCTCTATGCTGCTGGGATCCACAGCCTGTGTTCCGACCGCCTGTGTGCTTCCATCCACGGAAAGAGGGCGTATGTTGGCTGTGTGTGCGTGCGCGCCCATCTCGAAAGGTATGCAACCAGTGTGACACATGCGCATCATCAACCGCCTACAGTTATTCTGCCCATGCATCACCGCACATACCGTCACTGAACTGAAAGGATTGCTCGGGCCGCTCGCTCGCTCGCTCGTCGCAGCGCAGCCTACTGCTGTGTAGTTGCTGAATGGTGCCAGGCCAACTGGCCCTATATCTATGCAACAGTTTAAAATTGCATTCTTATGTCCGTGGCAACTAGTATAGGCTACGACGAGAGCCGTTCTTGGTGTATTGGTGGCTCAGCAAATTTGAAGGACAAATTTATGTACCGTGCCGGCCTTCCGCCACCCACCGGCATTAAGCAGCGGCAGAAGCAGCAGGCATTACACTGCACATGCTGCTCTCGCCTTTTTTGGGGGAAAAACATGGTACATATGGCGAACAAACTGGAATATGTAGTTATGTTCCATGCCTCGACACAGCACGCTCTGTCGGATGACCTTCGGTTGCGAAATTTTTGCCGAGGATGCCGAGGCCCGGCTCGGCGTGTTGAGAAGGTCGAGATGCACTCCCATCAGACAGACTGTCTCCCGGGAAATGTACGTGGCACGGTTCGGTGAATGCAGCGAAGCGTAAGCATAGTAATATTTACTAATCGGTTCCGTTTAAAGTCAGGGATACAAGTTACTACAGTATCATTTTTCTGCTGTAGGAGTCCTTTAATGAGTTTGTACAATTTAAAGCGACTAAAACAAATATTTATTTTTCTTGATTAAAATTCTTATATTTTGTGCTTTACAGAGTTTCCTTCATGCAAATAGGAATTCATTTAAATTTGTATTCTCTTCTAACTTTTCTAGGGCCGAATTTAAAATAATACTCAATAATTGTTGATGGAGCAAATTCAAATCTTGCGAGTTGAAAAGTAGAAATAAAAGGGTGGGCGTTGCGTAACCGCATCGAAAAATTTTTTATTAGAAAATAGAAGTATAAGAAGTAGCTGTAATGAACATATTTGTAAAACGTGATTCCGCAATGGAATTTATGAATCTTACGAATTCCCAAAAAACCATTGGTTCTTCTCCCCACCGGCAGGTGAGTCCCGGTGTCCGTTGTAGGTTGTTCAAACTGACTGAACTAATATTCATATTCAAAAGGATATTTCAGGGTTTGTTTGAATAGTGAGTTGATAATTTCAAAAAAGTGTCCATTAATGATATATCCAACAGTGAATTCGAACAATTCATTAGTTGAACTTTGCTATCTTTCTACCCAAGGAAAAAATGGATTAATACCAATCTGCCCAAGCAACATTTTAAATTTTGGCGTAGGTTTGAAGTAGAAAACTCTGAATGCCCTAGTTTTATCTGTCTGCCCTGGTGTCCTAGGATATCAAGGAAAACTCTTGATCTGTCCTGGTTTTTTGACGTAGAACTATGTTTTTGTTTTCGATATGGTAGTGCACTTTGCAAATTCAACAAAAAATTTGTTTGGCGGTTAGGTCGTTGGAGACAGACTGTTATTATGCCGCTCTCAGCCGACTGCTTTCAGCTTTGGAAATCACAATGAAACTCCCGTACCCAAGCGACGGTTTTACTCCCGCTTACTGTGTGTGGGGAAGATTAAGTTAAGTTTTTATTTATTTGCTAAATCACGACTGGTCGTATCGAATGTTGTTGTCGTTTAATGCTGTGTTGTTGAGTTCTAGTTAGAGTTGTTATTGTATCGCTACTTACTTGAAGTTGTTGTTTAAAACAAGGAACTTATTTGAACTCTTTGCAGAATATAATGTTTTATCCATTCCATATTGTCGAATATGCAATAGTTGAGGTTATTTTTTTAATTTTTGATTGTAGAGGTTTTAATCGTAAGGTCATAAAATTGATGCGCGTTTCTTTGGTGTTAAATAACTCAATTTATTTTTGGAGAAACCGACCGCACAATATTTCGATTATTATTATACAACCAACTATATTAGCAAATTCATTAATATTTTCGTCAAAATATTCTATATTTAGAAGTACAGTTCTACGTAACCAATTTTTTCATTAAGCTGTCCCTTGTTGTTTTCCATTGAGTGGGCCCTGCCCAGTTCCACTACCCACTCTGCCAAAGCCCTCGTGTCCAATTCTACCGCCAAATACGCGCGAGTCGAGCTACTATCCGGGAGTATTCGCCGCTCAGAGTTTCACAGCGCCTTCGTGTGGCAAACAGATTATATCCCTACAGTATAGCCATCCTCTATCGTCACGAAATGCGCCAATCACCACGGCTGTTCGGCCATCTATGGAAGCTGTCCTTCAATGTCAGCTTCTTTCACCGAACAGCCTAGATAAGCCGTGTAGTGTCGGTAGTGGTTGTTTCAACTGGCTAAGAATTACACTACTGACTACCTGTTCCAGTGGTAAAAATACACCAAACAGGGAACCCCAATTCCATAGTGTCATGCGACCCGTGCTATGGGTGAAATTGTTGAGGGGGTTTAAAATATTCTCAATGGCGAACGGAGCCTGAGAAGAGTTGGGAGAAATCCCCAGTATGCTGCATTACGCAGCGGAACGTTCACTCTACACACCGAAGTTTTTTTCACCGATGATCCGCTTAATTTTTCCGAATTTTTGTTGGCTGGGGGTTTGCTGAGACTCTCGGTTGATGGTAGTTCGGTGAAGTTTTGTTGAGTTTTGAATATCAAATTTCGATGTGTACCGATGAATCTGCCCAGAGGCAAATCGTGGGGATCAGATGATCGTGTCCCATTTAAATCTGATATGGCTCGCTATATGCGTTAACATCCCAACTCGCTTGGTGTCCTCTAGTTGTTGTGAAATTTATGTTGGATATGAAATGTACAGTTCTCTAATCAACAATGGTTAGAATAGCACAAATCAATCTTCAACATAAACGTACAGCAACTATGAATTTATCTTGACTCATGCAGGAAGGTAAAGCTCCCATAGCATTGGTTCAAGAACCGTATTTCCATAAAGGAAACTTCTATTTTGGAAAGTTACTTTACACTGCCTTCATTGCTTACAACAAGGCAGGCATGACTAACCCACGTCAAATGCCTCGTGCTTGCATTCTTGCAAATAAGGCTATTGACGCGTGTCTCATATCGGAGCTCACAACTCGCGATATCTGTGTTGTCACAGTTACATTGACTATCGAAAACGTAGACAAAAAATATATATATATTGTTCAGCATATCTACCGCATAACGAGTCATCTCCTTCTGATGATTTCAAAAGCGTTGTATCATATTCAGTAATGCGAATGCTCATCACATCATTTGGAGCAGCTTAGACATCAATCTGAGAGGCTCTGAATTGATGGAGTACATAAGTAGTACAAATCTCCATATTCTGAATGTGGGAAACCGACCAACTTTTGCGAGGTCTGGGAGGGAGGAGGTGTTAGACATAACACTTTGCTCTGATAGAATTTTGCATGAACTGGGAAATTGGCAGGTTCCAAATGAAACTGAACCGTCTCTATCCGATCATAAATATATATTTTTCGATCATTTTGATGTCACCTTCAATGTGGTGACATATCGTAATCCTAAATCTACAAACTGGGACCTCTTTTTGGAAAACTTGGCGACTAAATTTCATGGATATTTTCCAACAATTAGTCATCTAGACGACTTAGATGACGTCGTGGATACGACAAACTCATTCATATTAGCATCCTACGAAGAAGCTTGTCCACTTCGTACTGTTAAATCGACTAGGGGAACCCCTTGGTGGAGGGCTGAGCTTGAAAGAATGAAGAAAGTTATGAGAAGAGCTTGGAACCGGCGTCAGCGTGATGACTCCAGGGCTTTCAGGTTAGCTCGTAGTGCATATAAGAAATGTCTTAGATCTGCAGAACGGGCTGGCTGGCAAAGCCAATGCACTAATGTCTGTAGTCTGAACGAGGCTAGCAGATTAAATAAAATTCTCTCCAAATCGAATGATTTTCAGATGAAATCCTTAAAAACCAGAGATGGTGTTTATGTGACGGACGAAAAAGATGTTGTTTATTGTCTCTTCGACACACACCCTATTCAGGTTGTATCGATCCGGAGTTGAACAATGTTCACAGATCTCATTCTGGTGATTCGGACTCGTAGGCGTTAGCACGCACATTGCTTTCCACTGGATCGGTCAAGTGGGCAGTTGACAGCTTTGTTCCATACAAATCACCCGGAAAAGATGGAATACTTCCCGTGCTACTGCAAAAGGAATTTGATATTCTTAAACCTGTCTTGAAAAATATTATGCTTTCCAGTCTTGCTACCGGGTATATCCCGAAAGCATGGCGAGAAATAACTGTTAGATTTATTCCCAAAGGGGGGCGCTCAAGCTATGAAGAAGCCAAGAGTTTTAGGCCTATCAGCTTAAGTTCTTTTCTTCTGAAAGCTTTGGAACGGATAATCGATCATCACATCAGGAACGTTAGTTTAGTTGAATATCCACTGCACAAAATGCAACATGCATATCAGTGTGGGAAATCCACGATCACTCTGCTTCACGATGTTGTTTACAACATTGAGAAAGCCTTTTCGCTCAAGCAATCTAGCTTGGGTGTATTCCTAGATATTGAGGGTGCTTTTGACAATGTGTCCTTCTCGTCTATTCTGGAAGCGACGCGCGGTCATGGGATACCTGCATGTATCTCAGGTTGGATAAACGCAATGCTTAGTAACCGCATACTTTGCTCGTCACTGCGACAGGCTGAGATACGGAAGTTGAGTATTTGCGGTTGTCCTCAGGGCGGCGTTCTGTCACCTTTGTTATGGAACTTAGTAGCTGACGGCTTGTTGAAGAAACTCAATGAGCTTGGATTTCCAACCTACGGGTTTGCTGACGATTACCAATACTAATTACTGGATTTTGCATCGGAACAATCTTTGACTTAATGTAACAGGCATTAAGAGCTGTCGAACAGTGGTGTCGACAAGTTAAACTATCAGTTAACCCAAGCAAAACTTCAATGGTTTTTTTCACGAAGAAGCGAATAACAACCGGGGTTCGTCCCTTGCAGTTCTTTGATTGTGAGCTACTGTGTGCAGATCAAGTCAAATACGTTGGAGTCATATTGGATTCCAAACTGAATTGGTCTGCTCACATTGAGTTCAGAGTCAAGAAACCGTGCATGGTCTTCGGGCAGTGCAGAGGAACTTTTGGAAAGACCTGGGGTCTCAAACCTAAATACATCTATTGGATTTACACGACAATTGTACGTCCAATACTGTCATACGCCCACATTCGTCGATGCCAGTGAGGATGGTTACGCAGCCAGGTGTATCTAGTGTATCTACGATTCTGGCAAGGCAGCCGTTTAGAGTGTTCAATCGTTGCGGCGAAATCACGGGTGGCCCCTCTCAAGTTTGTTATGATACCGAGGTTTGCACTTCAAGCAGCGGTTACAGGAGCGCGACTTGCGAATATGGTAACCAATAGTTTATCATTCAAGGTGAACGAACGGTACTTTTGGACTGACTCTCGTGACGTACTGAGCTGGTTTCGGTCCGATCACCGGCGATATTCGCAGTTTGTGGCCTTTCATGTCAGCGACATCTTGGAACCAGCGAAATATGCGAACTGGAGGATGGTCGGCACGAAGTAGAATGTGGCGGATGAAGCAACGTCTGCCGGACCTTGGAATTGACAGTCGATGGCTTAAGAGTCCGAATTTTCTATGGCAAGAACGTGACAACTGGCCAGTTGAACCATTTACGACCGGAACTACTAAGGAAGGGATACGTTCCCACATATTCCATTATAGAGTTATCATGAAACCGTGTGTCAACGCAGAGTACTTCGGCTACTGGAAACGATTGGTCGGTACAGTAGGTTTCGTGTTTCGATTCTTGAGCAACTATCGGAGCAAAGTAACTGGTATCCAACGTAAACTTGGCCTTCTATCCAGCATAGAATTACAGCAAGCATCGAACACCTTCTCAGAAAAGCGCAGAGAGAATCATTTCCAGAAAAAAGTGTCCATTCTTTCAAACAGAAAAGCTACTACAATGACACTCCCTAAGCAGAGCGCAATATACACAATGAAACCATTCTTAGACGAAAATCAGATGAAGCGAATGTTTGGTACAATCAGCAGGTGCGAGTATGCCATAATGGACGCGCAGAATCCTGTCGTACTTCCAAAAGATCATCACACCACGAAGCTAATTATTAGAGACTACCATGAACGTTTTCATCATTGTAATAATGAAACCGTGATTATCGAACTACGACAGGAATTCAGGATACCGAAGCTGCGAGTTGTATATCGAAACGTGAGGACAAACTGTCAGAAATGCAAGAGTCAGCGAGCAATTTCCCAGCCCCCTTCGATGGGTGATCTCCCAAAGGTTGGGCTGTCGGCCTTCTGCAGACCGTTCACGTTCGTGGGCGTACTTTGGCCCTATCATGATTTGCAGCTTTTGCAGTCATTATGGTCTGAGCGAGTTTTTCTTAGCGGTGCAAGCTGGGACTTACTAGAGTCCTCATCTCCAAGACTGTGGTTCCTCCCGTAGTGTGTGGCTTGACAATAACGGGCTCTCGTCAGTCACCAGCACGAGGCTCGCCGACTTTCCTCGTGGTACAGTAAACCGGGGAACTTCTTGGATTACGGATCACTTCGTTCGACGCGCGTAGTTCCTTCCCGTCCCGGGCACGAGGTCGTTTTAGTAACCGTCTACGCCGGATCACCCAAAAAAAAAACTCTTAAATCGCCACTCGTCCTGTCTTGTCACTCTTCGCTTCTTCGGCTTCTTCCGCGGGACCTTTGCTTACGACCGGTTTCAATTTTTGCGGGATCGGTTTGGCGGACGTCCGTTCGTGACCGTTTTCTAACACTTTCTGTCATGCTTTTCTGTCTTCACGTATTTCCTTCTTCCACGCTCTTTTTTTCCCCTTTTCTTTTCCCGGAACTGTCCCCAGAGATCAGGGGCACCACCATCGTGGATAGGTGATGTTCATATGGTAGAGATGTGAGCCATATATGCCGTCCACGCAACTATGTTGGTAATTAATTATTTGGCCTCCTTTCCGTGGGATATGTCATTGTTTCCCATTATTGCTCCCGATTCGTCGGTAACATACTGGGTCACGTAGGAAGGAATATATTCAAGAATAACGATTTTAAAATTTGTCGCGAAAATTTATTGTTTTTGTCAACATTGCAAATGTATAAGTAACAGCTACATTTTAACCCTAAATACATAAAGAGTACATTGGGAAGACAAAAAGCCCATATACTTCACCAAATAGTTAGATCTAACTATTCTGGTACTATTCACCAAATATGTTACTTCCATTTGATCAATCAATTACCTTGGTCTGTTAATTCATGTCCCATAAATAAGCTACAACGGTTTACAAAGGCGAAAAATTGACAGCTTAATGGGAAAAGCTCAGAACAGTGGTGTGCATTATGCTTTGCCAAATGAAAGAGTTTATAGTTTTCTCATTTAAACTCAGCAGGGAGGTCTGGTTTCAACGTATACTAGTGTTTCTATAAAAGCCTATCGCAACTCAGCTCCCTAACGAATTGACCGTAAAATTGTGTATTTTCTTATGCCGGACAAAATCTTAGAATATTTTAAAATATCAAAAAAGCCCAGAAAAGTTATTATGAAAAAAGTGATTTTCAGGGGTGTATCATAGAAAACTCCTCAAATGTCCATTAAAACCAAAACATAGATACAGTAAAGCAGTTTTTATTATATTCCCTATAACTTAACTGAAAACAGTTTTTTATTATTTATATAAATTCACTTCTCAGTTTTATTGGAATTAATCACCAAACTAATGCTTTAATAAATTGGGGAATATTTATGGACAAACTTTGCTGAAGACACTCTAGCTCGAAAATCGTTTTTTCGAGGTCAAAACAATTTCGATCACGTTTTTGCCCATTTGGAAACACTGTGCAACGGTGCGGTGAGACTCACTTCTTGTTTATTACCCAGCCCCCAGGCTGAAGCTGCCTGTGTCGAGGCCGGGAAGTATTCCGGTGGGAGGCGGCCGTGTTGCGCTCAAAAGAGCCCTACTTTTCCTCGAAAAAACATCCGGGTTTTGGGCTGACCATGGAGTGATCGGGGACCCAACATCGACATCAGCATAAATGGAAAAGTCAAAGCAGGCGATCCTACTAAGCTCGCACGTGTTGAATTGTTAACTCATTAACCAAAGGTACGCCAATCACCTACAAATCTTTACGGACGGCTCGAAGTTGAATGATGAGTTGGGAGCAGGCGTTAGCGGAATCGGCGCTGATCTTTCGCTTCGCCTGCCAGCATTTTGCTCCGTCTTCTCAACCATAGCGGCTGCAATCTTTGATGCAATCGCCAATAAATCTGCCGTCACTCCCACGGCTGTCTTCTCAGATTCGCTTTCGGTCGGCTTGATACGTGGACTTCCAGGCATCCTTACGTACAGGGACTTGAAGCATGATCTGAGTCATCGGACGCAAAGCTCGTACTCTAATATTCCAATATCCAAAAAAGATCCTACAGGACATCATTAGAGAATTTAAAAGAAAGATCGCAACCAACTTCACCATTCAATGGCAAGTATCCCAGGAATACCTACAAAAATTTAAAGGCGCTCATGAAAAATTGATTGATCCGGACAACATGCTGAATCAAAACGCTCTTTCCATACTCCGGGTGGGATATATACCAGGATCACCCACGCGCTATTTCACGTGTTGATCCACCGATATATATCATTTTCAGTCTGTTAGGAGCAAGACTTGAAATTTCAATATCCAGGCTGAAAACCATTGCTCTGGGCGACTGAGCCTCGAGGTTAAAGCCTGCAAATAAATGGTAAATGATAAATGCATTCGTTGGCGGATGCGGAAATCCAAATTCACAGTAAATCAAATTGAGACTACTGTTTACCAGGGTCGACTGCTCTAAGGTGTTTTATACTGACGGATCAAACCTTGAAGGGTCCACTTGCTTCGGTATTTTCAATCAAAAGTTCACCGCCTCCTACAAACTCAGTGAACCTGCTTCAGTTTAAGCCGCAGAACTAGCTGCTATTCAATACACCCTTGGGGCCATTGACACACTACCCACAGACCATTACTTTATCGTTTTGGATAGCCTCAGTTCCATTGACGCTATTCGCTCGATAAAACATGGAAAGCACTTCTCGTATTTTTTGGAGAAAATATGGGAGCTACCGAGTGCTTTATCTGACAAATCTTTCCAGATTACTTTGCTGCATTCCGGGCAATGAGAAGGCGGACTCCTCAGCTAAAGTGGGTGCCCTAGAAAGTGACGTTTATGAAAGACCAATTGGCTTCAGCGAATTTTTCAGTATTACTCATCAGAGAATCGAACGTTGGAAAACACGTGGAGCAATGGGAAGTTAGGAAGGTGGTTACATTCGATTGTCCCCAAGGTATCGACGAAACCTTGGTTCAAGGGGATGGATGTGGGTTGTGACTTCACTCGTGTGATGTTCCGACTCATGGCAAATCAGTACACGCTGGATGCACATCTCCGGCGTATTGGGCTCGTGGATAGTGGTATCTGCGTTTGGGGCGACGGCTATCACAACATCGAGCACATTGTCTGGGCGTGCACCGAGTACAGTTCCACCAGGTCTCGGCTAATGGATAACCTGCGGGCCCGAGGAAGACCAACCAACGTCCCGGTTCGAGATGTGCTGGCAAGCCGCGATCTCCTCTATATGTCCCTCGTATACACCTTCGTAAAAACCATCAATTTGCAAATTTAACTGCCGCTTCTTATCATTCTCAGAAGCACCCTCTTCCACCTGTACCATACACCCACGAAGGTTTGATGCGACTCCAAGGCGACACAAAACATCTCTGTCGAATGAGCCAACAAACACGGGACCTACAGCACGAACATCAAACGCGCAACTCGAAGTGTTGCTGATCCACATCTGAGCTGTACTACGAAATAGTCTAGAGAAACCTATGCCGTCTTGAGGAGGACCACCCAGCGTCCCAGTATGTGATTCTTCCTGATGATGGCCATCCGAGTCTGTAATCTATGCCGTTGATCTCACGATGCCTGAAACTGAAAGTTTATAATTTTCTCCCCCCTGTCATCTTTGTACACCCTACCTCCCCTGACTCTTATACGCAGTATAAAAAAGCAATATGTAATCCCCTAGTTTTAAATAATTTAAAATGCAAAACAAAACAAATTTGAACCTAACACAAACGTGCCTTATCAAATAAACGAATTGAATAAAAAAATGCTGTCTACCAGGGATGAAATCTGTGTTTCGGTCAAAAAAATCTATTTACCATCTGTGATGACTAAAATCTGTGATAAATTTCCAAAAAATCTGTGAAAAATCACAATATTTCCAAAAATCTTTAAAATTTTCATCAGAATATCAAAAATCTGTCATCTGTGAAAAAGAATCTGTTATCGAAAATTGTGAAAAAATCTGTGATATTACAGAAACATCTGTGAATATGGTAACCCTGCTGTTTACTAGTTTCTCGCATCTATGTATCTGTAGTCAAAGCAGGGGAAGACCCCTTTTCAAGAAGCAATTAAAAAAAGCGCCGCCTACCTCGAAGTTGACCACATTGTCAAAGGATGCTGTCGCTGGAGTGTCGGAAGTTAATTCTGTTCATCTTCTTTTCCCATATCTTGGCTGCTGCACTTTGCGTTGCCAAATCTTTCTTGCTGTCGGCTTCTTCGTGCATGACAGTATCAACAGCTGGACAAAACAAACTGAATAGCTGATGAACTGGTTCTTGCACGTCCTTTTATTGATGAGTCTGGAAGCCTGCTGCGCACAACAACCGATCGCCTCTTTTTACGGATTAGAAAAATCTATTTAAAAAACTACAAGGGGCAGCCCTATGGGGTTGCACGAACTGTAGACGTAGGACTATACTACTTAATGTAAAATATTTATTTTCTTAGTACTTAGTGTGTGGGAAAAACACCAGGACCGGTGAAGAAAAATCAAATTTTAGACAATATAATCACATCTCATGTAATGAACAAGCTCTAGTTGCTCTCAAACAGATCCTAAAAGTTCAAACACCCATGGATAACCCCAAGTTTGTAGATGTGTTTCGATGCCACAGGATTGTGAAATGGTTAATATTACGTCATGAAAATTCAATTCTTCCGTTACATTTTTTTTGCCTGCAAAATGCCCTGTGTGTATGCAAAGCTCATAATTTGTTGGGATTTCAGCATTGATCGGAAAATGCTTTCTAACGCTGCGCATTGCATACATACAGGACATTTTGCAGGTCACCAGAATCTGTTCATTTTACCCACTCGCTATACTGCCGAGATATGCATAACAGTCCCACCTGCATAGGAAATCCATAGCAAATGGGACTGTTATGCGTATCACGGCAGTATAAACATGTCTCATTTTTGGACATGTTTGAAAATCAAGAATCATGTTTGAAAAAATGTGTTCATGACGAAGTATTTTTACCAGATATGTACAAAACATGTCTAACAAGAAACATAAGGTGATTGTAATATCTCAGTCACTTATTAGTTAGAAAATAATGACTTTGCTGTTCATTTTACCGCCAGTTCCCCTACCTACCAACACATTCGCCCCAAACATTGAACCCAAGCGTACAATGCAAAATGAGTCAACGCTGATGATGATGGGTAGAGCGAAAGAGACAACTAGTACCACCACGACACTGTTAGCGCGTTTCACCAAAATTCCACGCGGCCTTTCCCAATTGAAAGGAACGGCCGCGCTTAGCCCATCTGTCATAATATCGTGATTTTGCATAGCGAAGGGATGAATGATAACACATTTTGTTCCAAAAACAGCCCTGCGTTATGCAACACTTTGTGCAGGTTGATTATACCAGTTGCAAGTGGGGCCAAATTCACCAAGTTCCGTAAAATTCCTTTTGAATTACAGAATTGATAAAATTGCTTAGATGAGCTAAACTAATTAATCAAATCCTGTTTTAAAAACTGTCCTTGCGTTTAAACCAAAATGGGAAGCTTATTACTACCACTACATTACTTAATTTCAAGCGAAAATAGCAAATACATGTGCTAGTTAAACCAAAAATTTACTGGCAACATTACAGCGGCATTTAGCAAGCAGTTGGAGCGGTCGCCTGTTGGACGACACAGGGTAGCGTCCCTCCACAGCCAGTGTAACGGACTTCTAGCTCAGCTACACTGGCTGTAAAAAACACAGCGCAGTGATCTGCTTCGCCAGCCGTTCAACAGGGAACTGAGCGTGTCTGGCCAAGTCCTTTCTTTAAATAGTCGATGATGACGTCATTCATAGAAGCGTTGCGCGCTAGGTACACCAATCCGTCGTACAGGGCTTGGGAAGCGCTATCTTCTGTGTGTTAATGCGCGATATTTTGACAAGGTTGTATATTATTTAATTTTTTAATGCTATGATATCAAAAATCCTTGGGTTTATCTATTGGAATCTATTCTTAGAAGTATTTCGGGACGATTTGTGCAAAAAATTTGAAAATTTATCGTGAGATGGCTGAATTATATGCGTTTAAAATTGGACCACTTTTCGTTACATACCATTTTTGTAGAATTTGCAGAGTGCACCCCCATATCGAAAACAAAGACGTAGTCCTACGTCAAAACTGTATCGCTTTGTGTAGGTTGGGACTCGAACCTAGATGAACTGAGTACAAAACAACCGATTTACCAACTACACTATGCCCGCCCCTGCATTATGTAGTTCGAATATAATCATATTTTTCCGTATTTGTGGTGATCGCACGCAATTCAATCTTGGAACTATGTTCGACCCTATAGACTGCCGTTCTATGCATAATTGTCCCATGTTCTATGGGATTCCTTATACAGGGTGTTTGGTTCTTGAGTAAGAATCTCTCGAAGGGTGATTTACTGTCATATTTGGAGAAAAAAATCGTTCTACACATACCATCAAATCTCAACCGTTACAGAGTTATTGAAATTTTTGTGTAAAAATACTTGTTTATCTTAAAACACCTTTAACTCAAAAAGTATACCTCGTATTTCGTTTTAGTGCCATTGGAAAGGTGAGCAATTTTTCTATTGAATAATGCTCTCATATATTTCAGATAATTAGTTTTAATTACCTTTTAGTTGTAAAGTATTTAAAAGTTTTTGTGTGTTTTTGATGAGGTTTTTGTTAATTTTCTCAAAATAATGAATTATGATTATAGCAATATCTATTATCCAAAAGTTGGGTTTGAGGACGATTCATAATTTATTCTTTAACGTAATATTCCTATCTCTTCTCGTTTCCTTGTAATTTGACTTCTAAACTTTACCTGCAATTGACTTGCAAGTTCTTAAAAGACTCTAATCAAAAAAATATGCTTCATATCGCTATTACCAGGGCTTTATTGGAAAGCTGAGAAAATTTCCTTTCGATGTATGTACAGATATCTTTTAGTTAAGTGTACTACATGACTTTTTACTAGCAAAATAACTCAAAATTTGCGTTTTTTGGAGGTTTTTGTAATTATTGTAATTATTAATCAACTAAATTTATCGTCACTATTGTTCATTGGGTGCTCCTTAATATTTTCTACAACTTGTAATTTGACACTTTATCCCTATCGCTTTTCATTTTGCTGCAATTTAATAGTTCACACAGCATGACCTCATCACAAATGTAGTGGATTCGAAATCATCGTTTTTGCATATGAAACGAGGTGATAAAAATGATCTAGCTTCAAAACTAAAAGAGATATTTTAATGAAGCCAAAGAAAAAATTGTAGAACTTGCTGAGATGCATTAATTCCATGATAATAATGGTGCTGTTTCTTATTTACTATTTTAAGAAAATAACGAAAATGCAAATAATAACATTAACTTCAAACAAATTAACTTCTAAAAGAATACTAAATTCACTTAACTGAAAGGTATTTATACCTATTTCTATGCAAAATTTTCCTGGCTTTCGAATAAAAATAAGAAAAGGTACAATAAGTGCCATACTTTTTCAAAAAGAGCTAATATAAGTGAATATGAGATAAAAATATCCAAGTTCAATAACCCAAACACATGAAAACAAGAAAAGATAAGTGTATCATGTCCAGGTACAGATTATGCAACTCTTCAATACTAAAAATTTGAATTATTAAAATGGTGATGTTAACTATTAAGATTTTCGCGAAATGAACGAAAAATCGATCAAAATCGGTAAATTTTAAATAAATTACTGTGAAAAAGTTACTTAACCTCATTAGCTGAAACATTTGAGGACATTTTTCAATGCAAAATTTTCTCACCTATCCAATGGATCCAAAAGATTCGAAATACAAAACATATTTTTTGAGTTAGAGCTATTTTAAGACAACTAAGTTTTTAACACAAAAAATTCAATAACTTAGTAACGGTTGAGATTTGAAGATATGTGTAGAACGATTTTTTTCTCCAAATATGACAGTCAATCATCCCTCGAGAGGTTCTTAACCATGAACCAAACACCCGGTATATATAGGACAATTATGCGTAGAACGGCATTATAGGGAATCCCATAGAACATGGGACAATTAAGCTTATCACGGCAGTAGAGGAAAGAAGTAAGTCACTCCGTTCAGCATATCTGATTGTATTGTAGTATACGTACAGGGCAGCCATTGCTGATATTTTGACACGGGCCCATTTATTGAAAGCCTTAATGTAGATGTATAGTTTAAAGCAATATCATTTATTTAAACTAAGTGTATTCAATTGAATGCAATTATCTCTTTTTTTTTATTTTTTTTATTTTTTTTATATTGTAACGACACATAATTAGCAAGGGAAGAGCAAGGATTTGAAGTAAGAAAGTTTAGAAAAGCGTGAAGTAGGGTCAATGAACATGCTTAGAGTTTCTCGGTTACTTAACTCTTTGTCTTCTGCAACGCAGGAGTCAGGATGCGAATCACCTGAGTCTGCGGCATGTCCGGACAAGCGTAAAGTCAATTTAATGACTTATGCTGTCGGAACCGACAAAAAGTTAAGTCGCGGAAAATTTTCACCCTAAGCATTTTGCGACGATGAAACTCATTGAATGAGTTAGTTTTTGTCCTCACTAATTGCGTGCCGGGGTGTTTTATTTCATCGACTATTGTGTCTGCCTCAACAAGTTGTGCATATAGTCACTGTGTGTTGATTGCACACGGCGTCGGCAGCAAATTCCCGACTACATACGGGGAACGTGCCATTTAAACCAATATATTCTGATTCCTGATATACCTCAAATCCTTGCTCTTCCTTGAGTACTATGGCTCTTAACCCTTTCATGCCCAACTTTTTTCTAGTGCGTATGGGGTTTCAAAACTATTTTTTCTTGAGAACGGTGAGATCAAGAAACACGAAAAGCCTTTTTTCATAAAGATAGGTGCTTCCCTTGCAGTGCTAGAAGTTGTTCAATTTTTACCTTCCAATGCTTACTACAATGCTCCTAGAATATTTACAATAGTCCAATTGCCTGGAAAACGTAGCCATAGACAGTCTAAATTGACAAGTTTTATCAGTTTTCAAAAATATTGCACCATAACGAAGATATACGAAAAATTCATTTTCCGTCGTCAACGTAAACTGTCCCTTGCAGCACTGCTCCACCGGAGTCCAAGCAGACTAATTGCAATAACTTCAGTTCTAGAGCTGATGCTTGACGCTCAAATAAAAGGCAATAGTCACATTTATAAGCCTTACTTGTTATTGTGAGCAAATCTTGCATCAATCAAAAGTAATAGCTGTTTAACAACGTTGTTGTCCACAAACAACATGGGCATGAATGGGTTAATATTTGAAAAATACTTCACCTTCCAGTCCCTTGCTAATTATCTGTCGTTACAATATAAAAACCTGTTTTAATCCACCTAGAGGTGCACGCAATACTCAACTGCATACTTTGCCTTCCATTTGAGAAAAAAAAAATCGGTTCGGTCATCACCGATGAACCGATGTGACTTTAATTGTGGAATATGCCCGGAATTCCGGACTTCCGGAATCGTCGATAGTAGACAATGTATTCAAAGAATGTTTGATTGGCAACCAGTGATCTAGATCTGCGATTAGAAGTAATTTGGTGACCATTTCAATAGTTTTTAGCCTCTGAGGTATTACGATTGTACCGATTTATATGGGAAATTCCAGTGTATCCTTACTAACACCCCTGTAACTCCGGAAGCAAGAGTCAGAACCGAATGAAATTCAGCAGCAGTCAATGGCATTACTGTATCTTTCATTTGAAATCAAGTTTGTAAAAATCGGTGGAGAATTCGTTGGGGAATGGGTGTGATATTAGCTTAGGAACTTGGCGGGTTCCCCGGGGGCGTCATGAACCGTCATAGGTGGCCAATGTGGTCAAAGCTGCTTTGATTGATCATTAGTGATCCAGACCCGCAAACTAGAGTAATGTTACATCAATTTTATGGCGTTTTCGTTTTTTCTTGGTGCTACACCGGTGTAGTGCAAAGAAAGAGATAGACTGATTACACCCAAGTTTGAATGAGTGTAGCACCGACTACACCGGTGTAGTGCACTATCAAAAACGAATATGACATTAATATGTTTTACATCATTTGAACATCATGGTGGTACCAGTTTATATGGGAATTTGCTGTGTGACCGCACTCTTCAACCCGTAACTCCCGAATCGGAAGTCGGATCAACTAAAAATTCAATAGCAGCTTATGGGAGCATTACACCTTTCAGATGAAACTAAGTTTGCGAAAATCGGTTCAGCCATCTCTGAGAAAATTGTGTGAGTTTAAATGACACACACACACACACATACACACATACACATACACACACACATACATACACACACAGACATCAGGGTGCACTAAGGCATATAAGTGCCTTATCTGCACCGCTAAGAAGCAAGCCCATAAACATGCTATGGGCGGACCTTCGTGTCCCTTCGGCGAGTTAAATAAGAAGAAGCCGTGAGAGTCACACAGCTAAATCTTAACCATTGTGCAGCAGCCCAACAGCTGCTGTGGCAGTCGGTCTCGGAGTCGAGGACAGATGTCGCCCTCTTATCAGACCCGTACAGCATCCCTGCCAGCAACGGCAATTGGGTGTCGGACGGGTCTGGAATGGTGGCAATCTGTACAACGGGACGGTTCCCGGTTCAAGAGGTAATACACCCCTCCGCCGAGGGTGTGGCGATTGCCAAGATCAATGGTGTGTTCTATTGCAGCTGCTACGCCCCACCAAGGTGGCCAATAGAACAGTTCTACCAGATGATCGACAGGCTCTCGTCGGACCTCGTGGGCCGGAAACCGGTAGTAATAGCGGGAGACTTTAACGCTTGGGCAGTGGAGTGGGGCAGCCGCTGTACAAATAGCAGGGGTCAAGCGCTAATGGAAGCGCTTGCGAAACTCGATACTGTGCTAGCTAATGATGGCTCCGCTAGTACATTCCGTAGAAACGGAGTGGAGGCGTGGATTGATTTGACCTTTGCCAGCCCGAGTCTGGCTCCAGGCATGGAATGGAGGGTAGACGAAGGCTACACCCATAGCGATCATTTAGCAATCCGCTTTAAGATCAACTATGGTGTGCAGCATCCGAGGGCGGGAGATCCCTGTCAGGTACGCGGGTGGAAGTCCAATCACTTCGACAGCGAAGCTTTCACCGCGGCCCTGGGACTGGAGGCCAACACCGACAGTCTAAGCGGGGATGCGCTGGTAGCTGTTCTATCACGCGCGTGCGACGCCACTATGCCGAGAAAAACACTGCCAAGAAACGGTAGATGCCCGGTATACTGGTGGAGTGCCGAGATTGCAGCTCTACGGTCAGCCTGTCTCAGAGCTAGACGTAGGATGCAAAGAGCTCGCACCGAGGATGCAAGAGAGAACCGCCGTGAAGTGTTTCGAGCTGCGAAATTAGCCCTTAACAAGGCTATTAAAAGCAGCAAGAGAGCGTGTTTCGACAACCTGTGTGAGAGTGCCAACGCGAATCCGTGGGGTGACGCCTATCGGATTGTGATGGCCAAGACCAAAGAGGGCTCCTCACCCCCAGAACGGTCTCCGGACCGGTTGGCAACGATTATCGAAGTACTCTTCCCGTCTCGAGCCACAAGCCCCTGGCCACCTGCACTACGAGACAGTGCGGGCACGGTCGAAATGGTGGCTCCAGTGACGAACGAAGAACTACTCGCAGTGGCTAAATCCCTAGCAATGAACAAAGCTCCAGGGCCGGATGGAGTCCCGAACAACGCTCTCAAGGCAGCGATCATAGCGAACCCGAACATGTTCAGGCTAGCTATGCAGAGATGCCTTGACGAGTGCCGTTTCCCCGATAGATGGAAAAGGCAGAAACTGGTGCTGTTGCCGAAGCCCGGGAAGCCGCCAGGCGACCCATCGGCGTACAGACCAATCTGTCTGATAGACACGACTGGCAAACTGCTTGAGAGGATCATCCTCAACAGGCTCACCCCGTACGCGGAAGGTACGGACGGTCTGTCAAGCAACCAGTTTGGCTTTCGGAAGGGTAAGTCCACAGTGGACGCTCTCAACTCAGTGATAAATACTGCCGAGATAGCGATCCAACGAAAAAGGCGAGGTATTCGATACTGTGCGTTAGTGACACTTGACGTGAAGAATGCATTCAACAGCGCAAGCTGGGATGCCATCGCGCTCTCGTTACACCGGCTTAGCCTACCGGTGGGTCTGTACCGGATCCTGGAAAGTTACTTCCAGAACCGCGTACTGCTATACGAGACCGATGCCGGTCAGAAAAGGGTTCCGATTAGCGCCGGAGTCCCGCAGGGCTCGATCCTAGGCCCGGTGCTATGGAACCTCATGTATGACGGGGTTCTGAGACTGAAGTTCCCTCCTGGGGTCAAGATCGTCGGCTTTGCCGACGACGTAACCTTGGAGGTCTACGGGGAGTCAATTCCTGAGGTAGAACTAACCGCAGAACACGCGATTAGCACGGTGGAGGAATGGATGAGCGCGAGAGGCCTGGAGCTCGCTCATCATAAGACGGAGGTAGTTATCGTCAACAACCGCAAGTCGGCACAACATGCAGTTATCCATGTGGGAGAAGTCGCGATCACTTCACAGCGAAGTCTGAAGTCTCTCGGAGTCATTATAGACGACAAGCTGACCTTCGGCAGCCATGTCGACTATACGTGCAAGAGAGCGTCGACTGCTGTTGCGGCTCTATCGAGGATGATGTCCAACAGCTCAAAGGTGTGCGTCAGTAGACGTAGGTTACTGGCAGGCGTTGCCGTATCTATCCTCAGGTACGGCGGCCCGTCATGGTCAAGAGCACTGAGGGTAACCAGTTACCTACAGAAACTGGAGAGCACCTACCGCGTGATGTGCCTCAGAGTGATATCTGCCTACCGCACGGTATCACACGATGCATCCTGCGTGATAGCGAGCATGATGCCAGTCGGGCTGGTCATTCGGGAAGATGAGGAGTGCTTCGAGCTACGTGGAAATAGGGGAGCCCGCGAGCGCACCAGGGTGACCTCAGTCGCCAGATGGCAGCGTGAGTGGGACAACTCCTCGAAAGGTAGGTGGACCCACCGGCTGATACCTAGCATATCGAGCTGAGTGGGAAGACCCCATGGGGAAGTTCACTTCCACCTGACACAATTCCTGTCAGGCCATGGCTGTTTCCGACAGTACCTCCACAGGTTCCGGCACGCGGAGGTCCCAGTCTGCCCGGACTGCCTAGGTGTAGATGAAACTGCCGAACACATACTGTTCGTATGTCATCGGTTCGACGTCGAAAGAAGAGCAATGCTTGACGTCTGTGGCTGGGACACAACCCCTGATACCCTTACTCAACGGATGTGTCAATCGGTGGAGAAGTGGAACGCAGTCTCGGCTGCTACCATCCAGATTGCCAGTAGGCTACAGGTAATCTGGCGAACCGAGCAACAGACGACGGGCACGGCTAACTAGTGATTGGTTAGCTGGAGCGAAAAAGGCCAAGCGCAAAAGAGGGAGTGAATGGTCTGTTCATGCCGAGGCAGGTTTGGCGCAGCGAATGGCAACCGCGTAAGGGGTAAACCCAGCCACCCCGAAGCAAGACAGAAGAGTGAGTGTATAGGCGTATAAGTGGACTGCCTCATGCCAAGACGGGAGGGTCGTAGCGTAGTATGTTGGAACTTAGCTATCGATGCCTCATGGCGTGGCAGAGGAGTGAAAGGGTGAGCATCCAAGTCAGTCTCACACGGCATGTTAAGGGTGAGCATGAAAGTCAGCCTCACAGGTATGGTAGAGGCTAGCACAAAAGTCAGCCTCGCATGGAACGTAAAAGGTGAGCACAAAAGTCAGCCTCATGTGGGAGTGTTTGAGAGTGAATCAAGGTGCGATAGAGAGAGCACTCAAGTAAGCCTCATACGTATGGACGTATGAACGCGTGAGTGAGAGTGAATGAGTACATTTAGTACAGCCATCCCCCCAGAAGTAATACCGAGAGGTAGTTCCTGGGAGGAATGATGGCGGAGCCCAATGGAGTTTAGTCGGTATTAATGGCTGGTCACCATTCGTGTCCGACACGCCCCCAGTGCACCCCGTGTGGTAGATTGGACCCTACCAATAGCACGTGTACTGGGCTAGGTCTTCTCCATTGTAAAAAAAAAAGAAAAACACACAGACATTTGCCGATCTCGACGAACTGAATCGAATGGTGTATGTCACTCGGCCCTCCCGGCCCCGGTTAAAAGGTCGATTTTTACAGTGATTGCATAGCCTTTCTTTATATGAGAAAGGCAAAAAGAAAGCTATTATCTCTGAAAACATGTGCACCGAGTAGCATATTCTACTTGAACAGATATGCACTTTTATGAACAGTTGAGACACTTTCAAATTAGCCAACCAGTGTTAACATAATAAAAGTCCTTGTTTCTTTCATAAAATAGTTTTGGAAATGTCAAGCCACCAAGCGTGTCCAGTAGATTGTTCATTTCTCTCCCCCAACAGCCTCGGAAGAGCAGTAGTAGGCCAGTCTCGGACTGCAAAGGCCGAAGAATCATCCCACGTCACGATTTCCACTGCAAAGAGTTACAAAATGTGACCACTCTGGCATGAAGCGGTCGGTATCGGGTTCTGTCCTCGTATATGATGTGTGAATGTGCGCGGAATTGCAGTCAGTCATTCAAGTCACCGAATCAGTCATTGCATTGCAGACTGTGAACGGTGGAAACTAACCTGGCGAAGAAAGGGGAGAGGGGGGATTTAACGTTTCTTCCCCAGTTCTCGAGAGATGGCGCAAAGCCATGGATGAAAACCGTAGCAACCAGCCGCATCTCAGCATCCGAAATAACGTGTGCTTTTCGCACTGCTTTCCGATCCGTGCCACAGGCCTACTAAGTAATAGGGGATGCAGGAGGATGCCGAACGAAGCCTCGCAAAGGGGAAAACCGCCTCAAATAGGTAATTCAATCCGTTTTTATTATTTCTTCATAATTCTGCCTCTCGTTGGACGGTTCGGTGTTCAGTGAGAGAGAAAAAAAAACACAAGCGCATACAGAAACTAGAAGAGGCTGAGGGTGATTCGACGATATGCGACGAAACGACATTGATGTGATTCCTCCGGTATTGAAGTTTTTGGTGGGGGGAGCCCACTTCCCTCTACTACCTGGCGCGTATCGGGTGTCTTTTTGTTCTAGATTTGTCACCTGTAACATCTAAGTTTCATTTAAACCGACCTTTTTGCGTCGAGCTTACCGCAGTCGAGGACTGGCGGTGGCCAGGCTTACAACTTGTTTTCGGATAACTTCTCCGTAGTATGGTTGGGATTTGACGGTAGTGATTTGTTTTTTTTTTGGATAGTAACAAAGTGCGCGTGTTCTTTCTTAAAGGAAGTTTCTATCACAAAAATATTTATTACTTTTTCATCGAGAACTTTACACTTATATAGCTTATTATTTTTTTCCAGTGGATGGTAGTTTTCTGTTATAATGTGTGTATGCGTAAAACTTTTTTTTTGATTTTTCCTCACTTTTAGTTCGCATTAAAACTTATCACTAATATTATTCGATAAAAAAATGAAAAAAATTAAAATATCAGAAACACAAAAAAACTTTTCCTGTTCCACATTACCATTTGAAGTACAAAAAGAAAAGAAAAAAACAAATCTAAATAAACTCAATTGCAAATATTACGAATGGATTTTGATTACAAGTTTTGATATATTGGTTGCGGCGGTAAAACATCTTCCCAAGTACTGGCTTCCAAAGGTGAATAGATTGCGTTCGATACACTCTAGCACCATTCGAAATCAGTACTGAAGCGAAGGAGTAGTTCGGCCACTGAATGGTTTTTTTTCCGTGTACATCACTCATCAGACTGCTTGGATTATAACAAACGGGCCATCGCCTACTGTGTTGGCTCGGTGACGAAATTTTTCGCCGGTGATGTTGCCAGTTCTGAACATTCAACGAGTAAGTATTATCACCAACGTAGAGACATTTTTCGTGAATAATCAGTGGTTTTAACTGAAGTTTTAAGCAGTTGCTAGGCGGTTAGATTTGGTGATAACTGTGTTTGAATGATTGACTGTTACACTGAACCACTTGAGCGTTTCGTTTAGCAGTTCAATGAGCTCTCCCAAACGTTTCTTAGTTGATGAACCACACTTATTTGTTTTTAAATATCCTTTAAACAAGAACAAAAATCTAAATTTATCACAAAGGGAACTCACTAAATTGCGGTTTGACCTCATACTTTGCAAATAAACAGTTCGAACTACCTGGTTTTTGGGCACATATATGTAGTAGCAAAAAGGGTCTTGGATCTGTATACAGTTCAAATTTCGGATCGCGTAGTCCCTGGTATGTAAGTTTCGTTAAGTGAGCCAAGCTCACGATAATCTCGTGCTTGTTTAGTAGTTTTAGTAAAGATCGTAACTAACTTCTGAGCTTAGCAACCTTTTTCCCCATGTAGAAGTAATTTGATCCGTCGTAACTATCAGAATCCGGATTGCTGTTTGTCGGTGGCTTTTCGTCGAAAGACTGAAGCTTAGCCACAAGTTATCGGAAACACAGCGTGTGTCACTAACTTGTGTAATGTATTGTAAGACCTGTCTGTACACAGTCCATGATCATTTGGTGATAGAATGAGACGCAACAAGGAAATAAGTCGATGGGAACCACAATAATCAATTACAACAAACAAGGAATCAGTAAATGCGCTCGTTTTAAACAAGTGGCGATTTTTTTAAAAAAGGTAATATGTATAAAAGAGAAGCGTTCCTAACACAGACATCAGCATCAGTTAATATAGTACGAGAGTAATTTAAATGAGAGGTATAAATGTGTGAACAATTAACCATCATTTCGATCGGGGCCGTCGGAGCACAAGGACTGCAGAATTCTATTCTTGAAATTTTCTGTTATCTCGATGAGATAGTTCTTTTTTTCGAGGTACCGTTTCCTTCTCTATCTGCGGCAAATCTGCTGCTGCTTGCTACCGTAGTAGAGTCCTTACCCTAAAACATAACCTTGCCTAAAAAAAATTCCCGTCCAACATGTGTTTGTGTGTGTATGTATGTTCTTAGTTGCACTCACAGTCGTACTCTCGCTCACAAATTCATTTTCTTCTCCTGTATCATCTTCCAGGTATCGTTTCCGAGGGCCTTTGCGAAGTGGTCATCAACTTCCTCCTCCGAGTCCGGCCTCACATGCTGCATCGTTCCTGGCTGCTCTTTCTTTATCTTCGACTCCTGCTGCTGTTGCTGCTGCTGCTGCAGCAGCAGTCCGGTGTCGGCTTTGACAGCTAGCAACGATGCGACCTCCAACTGTGGGCTTGCTTGGCTTTGTCTGGCAGCCGTGCCAATACCGGCCAACTGGCTGCCAACGCTGAAATTAGTCAGACTAATGCTACTGCTGCCACTGACAGCAGTACTGATTCCGCTAGAACTGTTCAGGCTGCTGCTAGTGCTGAGAGCGGAACCACTGTTTCCGCTGCTTGAACTACTGCTAATACTGCTACTGCTGCTAGTACTACTGTTTCTGGTATCACTGCCACTTTTCGGTTGATTGTTGTTATTGTTGGATCCATAAATGGAAGCATAGGTATTACCAAGCGATCTCCGGAAGTGTTCCTCGATGAAAACGTCACAATTGACCGGAGACAGATTATCACCCACAGCGCTTTTTATCACTATTTCACCTACGATTAACCCAGATAATCAAAACCATCAAATCACCCTAATCAAATCAGTGACTTACCATTGCTATGCATGCTGCTGATCCGCTTCTTGATTGGCGGTGGTGGAGCTTTCGTTATCACACTCGGGCGCACGTTGAGATTAATCGGTGCATCTGCATTGTTTCGGCCACTGTTGGATGTATTTGGCTGATCGGCTGCCGAACAGGAATCCGTCTGCCGATCGGAATCCTTTCGGCGAACTGTCATATCAAGCGGTGTCTCTGGGTCTACTTCCATGGCCGTCGGTGTTGCCGGTAGTCCCGCAGAACCCGGTGGCCGGTGAATGTCATACGCCACCCGTTCATACTTGATCGCTGGTTGCAATTCTACGACCGAAAAAAAAAATCAAATGTAAATAATGACACATTTTAACCACATTAAATTTACCGGGACTCTCGCTGTTCGTTCCGGCGCCCGGATCCTGGATCATATTGAGACGTGTTTGCACTAACTTCTTCAGTTTTCCTGCTTTACGGGAACCTGGTTGCTAGAAAAAAATGAGGCTTTTCACCTCTTCAGCCACCTCTGCCGAGCTGTCACGCAATAACTGTCGCCGTTTTCAAACTCGTTATGTTAGAGCACCGACGAAGACTTTGTCTCTTACTTTCGTTTCTCTTTCCCGGGAAAAACACTGAATTTATCGACACCGAATCTTTTCTCCAGCTAGAAATCGTCTCGGAAAGCTACGATCAACAGGAAAACCCCTTCAATCACTGCAGCGAATGTTTCACAGCATGCAAGACAAACCAAAAGATAAATCAAAATGTCAAAAAAGAAATCTTCTTCTTTCCCTTTGAACGATGCACTCTTTCGGAACTTTATAATACTTCTTTCGACGAACGATCGTGATCTTGCTCTCTTTTTCTCGCACGCTTCGTTTCTTTTGTGTGTGCAGAGGAAATTTTCCTTTTCTCTGCCTTTCACTTGAACGATCAAGGCGATTTGATTTGACAAAAGGCAAATAAAAGTTAAGATGCAGCAAACCCAGTTGCTTTAAGTAACAATCGGAACAACTCGTTGGAACGGCTGCAATCCAGCACAAACGAAACGCGTAACGCGCACCAATAACATACAATTTTGCCCGACTGAGTGGAAATTTCTGCTCGCAAACTGCTGAAACTAAACGAAGACAACGAACCTCTCGTAAGAGACTGTACAAAATTGAACTTGATTGTTTTGTTTTCTCTCTCTTCGTCTGTTGCTGCTGCTACTACTACTGTGCTCGACTGCGGCGCGCGACGGCGGTGACAATTCGTGGCTTATTATACCAATGAGGGCTACATAGCAGGCGTTGCGATTCAATGGTTTCCTTTCTCTTTCTTGTTTAGTCGGTTTCGGTGCACCGTGTGTCTGTGAAGGGAATAGCAATATGTTATAGGGGCGAGAAACGCAGTCTTGAGGTTGTCAAACTGTGCGTTTATATTTGCGAGCGCAGACATCTTGGTGGGAGAACGCGTTTTACGAACTTTTAGCTCTTCGGTAACTAAGTTACTACTCCTACACAATCCACATTGAGCAAAACTTTGCGCTACGTTTCGTGAAGACACGGATTACTTTCCGATTTCATCGTATTTTCTATAGGAGATACAGAAGAAATGCAAATTAAGATAAGGGCACGGTGTATATGACACCATCACGGTGGTATTGAAATTGGTTGTATGTATTAACTATGGTTTATCATGAGTAGGTAGGCTACATTCAAACGTTTTTGATTGGGTTATTGGATGCTGAATAAAATTGTTCTTTTATTACATACATCGATCTAGTTTTACTTTCTAAACTGAAATAATATATCATCGGCTGTTTTTCAAAAGGCTTTATTGACAATTTACTCGAACAGCGATAAATGAGTATGAAGTTTTGCGACCATAAATAATACATAATAAGAAAAAAAAACTAAGTTTTATTTGCTTATGTGTGATGCAATTAAATGAAATTATGACGTCTATTACAAGAGTCAAGCAAAACTTGGATGTTATAGTTTCAACTCTACGATGCTCAGTTAATTAAATCATGTTTGGCTATCTCCGATGGAACTCGGAAGCTTCGAGAATGTCACAAAGCTCTTGAAATAAATTCAAATCTATTTCTTAGCAATTGTCGACTGGATTTTGACAAGCAGGGCCGGCGGAACACTTTTTTCCCGAGTGGGTAGTAGGTAGATTCAGAGTGATTTCTACCCGTACAGACGAAAGTTCAGAGATGGCTTGTGTAAGTGAAAATGAAAATTCCCTGATAATAGATGGTGACCATTTGGAAACACCCTTTGTTAATAGGCTGTATGGTCGACGGCTCAGCGAAAATGTGTTTGTCGCTTACTGATACTAAATGGAACATTTGTAAACTAAGTATCAATTACTCCATTCTTTTAAATTTCGTTGCATTGATTTTCCGTTCCCTGCGATAGAACCTTCTTTGGTGGGTACTGAAGCCAGCACGATAGTATTGACTAATTGAGAGGTATCTTCCACGATCGACATTTATTCAGGTTTAGTGGAGGACGGTTTGAATATTTCTCCGATGGCAAAAATAATACCGATAAGTCTCCTTTTCACTGCAAATCATATCCATCTAATACTATCGGCCCCTAGATGATCTTCTTCCGATATTTCGCGTGATCTAACTAAACAACACTCGGGCGTGTACGATTAAGTATTTTGTCTAAGTACCCGCCCGGAAAGTAGAGATTGATGGTGTACTCTCCGGAAGGAGCCTTAATTGCGAAATATAGGATTGGCCCTTCCAGAAACCTTCGATTTAGTCAGTGAAAATTCTAATATGCAAGTAATTGCGTTAAGCGAAAATTGAGGAGTATAAGCATTATACAATTATTTTCCTATGTTTTGCACAATGCAATGCAGACACTTAGGTAATAGAATGAGATATTTATGGCAGATCGCGAAGCTTCAACTAGTTTTTCAGTATTTCTTGTCAGAGGGCGCTCGAAAATAGGCAAATTTCGTGGGACAATGGTATTTTAAGAATCCCAAAGGTATTAACAAACCTTGGTTAAAGGGGATGGATGAAGATCGTTACTTCCTTCGGCTGATAGCTCGTACGTTTAATGCGCATATTCAGCGTATTGGGGTCGTAGAGAGCGATCTCTGCGCTTGTGGTGACGGTTATCACAACAATAAACATGTTGTCTGGTCGTGTGCCTGGTGTTCTAGCCGCAGATCTTCGTTAAACGAATCTTTTCGGCCTCGATCTAGTCCAAGATGTACTAGCTGTTCTCGATCTCTCCTATATGTCTTTCATACACATATTTTTAAACATGACGGATTTTCAAATATAGATATCTCTTCTCTTTTGGTTGACATGCTAACAGCTACCTGGAAATCTGATCCAAGGAGGCCAGTCGGCGATCCGGTTTATGATGTTCTGAAAGGGATCTGCCGTTTGCCAAAAAGATGCAGGTTTTATTCTTTTTTCCTTGTCATTGTTGTCCGACCTCTCTTCACTTTTCCTGATATGGTCTCTGTTACTGATGTTGGAATCAATATTTTTTTTGTGCTTGTGTATGTCTTATATCTTCCTTATAAAAAGTCTACTAGTGTTTCTCCTTGTTTCAATTTTAAATCAATAATTATTCTTGCTTAAAAATTACAAATTGTTTATCAAATCTTTAAAAATATTTCTAGCTTTATTTCTAAAAAATCCATTGATATTTTTTGTAAACATAACGAAAAAATCAAATTTTAAACAAATCCTAATTGTTATCCCATATTTCCACGAAACTTTAAATTTAAAGAAATTTGTATCTGAATGACATTGTTGCACATCGAAAATATCAGATGCATGCATTTTGTGCGCGAGACACATAAGTTGGTAATATCAGGTTTTTGTTTGTTCAAAACTTTCGAGTGGGTAATTACCCCCTCGATGATTTTCGAGTGGGTAGTAATACCCATACTACCCACGTATTCCGTCGGCCCTGTTGACAAGCTTTGTCTCAAAGCAAAGGTAAAGTATCCTTGCTGATTGAATTTAATTAAGATCGGATTTCTGGTTTCGGAGCTATGAGTTAAAGAATATGATAACACGTCATATTTGCATACAAACTTGAACCTTTTGCTGCCTTTCTCATTTAGAAAGAGTAATTATTCACTCTAATAATCGACAACCTATACGCTGTCAATTATTTTTGACGAAGAAAGGTGACGTTAAAATTGAAATTAAATAAAAATAAAAGTAAAATAAAATAATAAATAAAATAAATTGAAATACATTATTTTTTTAAGTGACATATAGAGGGTACTAAGTAGCAAAATTGAAATAATGATACCATTAGATAGGTTTATCAACCGTCCTTATTTTCAAGGACATGCCCCAAATTTCGAGGTTTTTGGGAAGCGAAAGAAGAAAAAAAGAACAGATAACATTTGACCGGTGTAAGCTTTGCGACCTACAAAATAGTTTTTCTACAACATTTACATTTTCAAATTCAAGACTCCTAACAAGGATACGGATAACATATTGTAGGTGCAGGGGGCCCGCCTCCCCACCGGGTAAGTCCCACCATTCGTTGTATTTTGTCCGAATGGCCGTACGGTCTTGTACTCATTTCAGACAGCACACCACAAAGCCCGCCCGGTCCCCGGCCTAATAACAGCAACGGCTTCCGGGAACGCTCCGCAAAATCCTCTTTGAAATCGGCACAGCCAATCCAACATTCTACGATGGGACCGCAGAACACCGACACACAGTGGAACGCCGTGGGCCAGAGCACTGCGGTTACTGTCCCCGAAGCTCTGTTGAACGGGCTTCAACAGAGCCTCGGGGACCTCCAGGCCATCATCGCTCGCTACAACCCCAAAGTGCTCGCCATTCATGAAACGCACATCTCCGAGATCACCGGGACTCCGGACCGGTGGAAACATTAACTTTCAAACCATCGAACTGGCCACCCGATCCGACATCCCTGGGGACGAAATTCGACTAGACACACAGCTGCTTGCGATCGCAAGAAGAATCCAGGTACCCACCCCATGCACCATCGCGACTGTTTACATACCCCAAGAGGTCCAAGCAGTCGGAAAAAAGCTCGATCACCTGATTCGTCCACTCCCAACCCCACACCTTATTATGGGCGACTTTAATGCCCACTACCTCGCGCGGGGTTTGCTCCGTCTCGGCGGTCGCGGAAAAGAGATACTGAAAGCCGTGGAAATCAACGGAGCCATCATATGGAAGCCCGATGTTTGCTAGATGTTTGCTAGAGGCCCAGCTTTAACAAAGATCGACCTCTCCATATGCTCCAGCTCTCTAGCACATGGCTACCTGTGGTTCGTGCTTTCGGATTCCTGCAGCAGCGACCACCACCCGATCCTGGTCAGACACAAAGGCCCCTTCCAACAACAACCCGCCGGCGTCGATGGCTCTACAAAGAAGCTGACTGCACTTCGAGGAGACTTTCACTGACCAATTCGACCCACTAAAGTCGTACACCCCCGATAAACTCTCCGACATTATCCACATCGCTGCTGAGTCGAGCATCCCCGGTACCAGCGGGGCCCCATGGCGGAGAGCGGTTCACTGGTGGTGCACCGTGGTGGCTACCGCTATTAAAATCCGCCGTCGAGTTCTTCGAACCCTCCGAAAAACACCAATCGACAGCCCACATTGGGCCACCCGGTCCAGCCGTTTCCGGCAGCTGCGTAGTGATGCACGAAAAGCCATCGCAGAGGCTAAAACCGCCAGTTGGAACACCTTCCTAGATGGGATCCATCTCGACTGGCCAACGGAAGAAATCCGGCGCCGAATCAACGCGCTCAGTGGAAAGAGGCGCAATACTGGATTTTCGTTCGACATTGGAGGCGCCGCAACCATACAACCCCGCGAAATAGCCGAAGACCTGGGAAGATATTTTCACAAACGCCTCGCTACCCCCCGCCGAGTTCCAAAAATCGACTCGAGGCCAACCCCCGTTAACTTCCCCCGGTCAAGAAAATAGCCACCCGAATAGACAACATTGGCTATCCACGCCTTCGAAATCTACCGCCATCCGGAAAAAGAGCCTTACTCCAGTGTTACAATCGAATCTGGGAGAGCGAGCCCCTTCCGGATTCGTGGAAGATGGCCTTGATCATCCCGATCCCCTAAAGGATCCAGGGACACACGCACGGCCAAAGACTTTCGGCCCATTAGTCTACTCTCCTGCATTTGCAAAACTTCCAAGAGAACTGCCAACAGAAGGCTGATTGATATCCTGGAACAACGCCAACTACTGGATAGCCGACAACACGCCTTCCGGAAAGTGAGGAGCACCGGATCCTACCTGGCATCCCTGGGAAAGAATCTCGAGCAGGCCAGTATGGACGGCCTTCACGCAGATATCGCTGCGCTCGACATTGAACAGGCGTACTACAACGTAAGGCGCGAGGGCATCCTTCGTCAACTCGATCGCTGGGGAATCAGAGGAAACCTGGACCTCTATATTCAACGTTTCCTTCACGACCGTAGATTCCGTGTAGGAATAGGCGGCAGCGAGTCCGGAGTCTACACAGAGGAAAACAGAGTACCCCAGGGGCGTACTCCGTTTTACTGGCGGTCACCATTTTCGTCATATTCATGAATTCAATATTCGCCACCCTTCCCAAGGGAGTTTTCATTTTCGTATACGCCGATGATATTGTGGTAGTCGTGATTGGAAGGACTGGCAACCGAAATCGGATTCCAACTATCGGCCAGCTTTTACACCCACCTCTGCGATTCGTTCCACTGGGCCACCGACTGCCCGATCCGCATAGCACGTACCCCGATCGCGTACAGGATGAAACCGACCATCCTCGGAATTACCCCTGATCGCAAAACCTCCTTCGCCCCCACTTCCGGAGGGTGAAAGTCGAGTGCGCCAACCGCAGGCAACAGAGGAACCGCACTGCGGGTTGGCGAAGTCCTCATCCACAATCGAATTTATTACGGGATTGCGATAACCGGGAAAATTTTCGAAGGCATCAACAACATCCTGGCCCCGCTGTACCGCTTCCCAACTTCTACCAAGCACACCAGCAGAAAGCGCCTGAGTGGAGACCGGCATGCTGCCGTTCTGATGCAAAATCGCCCTCGTCATTCTTCGGCGGGCACTGGGTGTACTCGAGAGGACCTATGGAAATGACGAATCCGCAACACTTCAAACGCTCGAAACGGCTCGAAGAAAGCCGGGGAGGTAGGGGTCGGTGTTAGCCCAACTGGCTCCTCCTTCCGGCTTCCTCCCGAGTGCTCGGTGTTTTCGGCTCAAGCAGCAGCCATCGGCCTGGCCCTAACCCAAAAGTCCGAGGACTCATCGATCACCATATTTACAGACTCCCTCTCAGTGCTCCACGCACTTGAGACCGGCTAATCTCATCATCCTTTTATACAGGCCATCGGACTTGAAACCGACTCCCTCACCACCATCTGTTGGATCCCCGGACACTGTGGAATTCAGGGGAATTCTCTCTGTCAAATGGGACGACCGCCAGGACTGAAGAGACCAGAAAATCCTTTTCAGGCGGCGGACTGGGCACACCAAAGTGCCCCGTGCGCACACGGTGTCCGACGTCCCCCCCACTTGCTGTACATGTGCGACCCGGCAAATCGTAGAGTATATACTCACCAACTGTATCGAATATCAGGACCTCCGGACAAGGCGCGATCTCCCACTGTCTATCCGAGATACCCTGTCTAATGACCCGGTCGGGGAGGATATCATGATCAGCTTCATTAAGGACACCTCAGTATTTAAAGCAAACCCAGTCAGCGACCATCCAGCACGGCCAACCAGCAATCTTGCCACCTACAACCGCGGTCCTCTCGTCACACCTGGACTGAGTGATGGGAGGGTTAACCGTGGCCCACCAAGATACCCACGACAGCGCAGCCTCCAGCGCCTCTAACTATCCAACATGAGCCACGGAGCAGCCAGCAAGTTAACCATCCCCAACCGTGGGCCCATCGCTACATTCGGGTGATGGGAGGGTTCACCGACCTCCCCCCCCCCCCCCAAAGGACCAATCACCTTACGCCCAAAATTTGGCAAGACACCCAGATTGAGCAGATTACTACAATCCCGACGGCATCACAAAACACACACGCTCCCTCCCAATGGAAGTTGAACCGGAACCAAAAAACAAAGAAAATAGCAGAGCTAGGAAAAAAGCCCCCTTCCCTACATTGGCCCCGACCGCGGACGTACCGGCTCAACCCGACGAGACTCCGGCGGCTGCTGGTGCAGCAGGCCCAGCTAACCCCCGGGTGAGTACGAATACAATATCCCTTCCCACCCGACAGACATACGGCTCCGAATCCTTTTCAGATTTACCATAACCACGAACACTCCAGCACCTCAAGCCAACCTGTAACTCGGGAACCAAAAGTCAGAACTGAACTAAATTCAATAGCAGTTAATGGGAGTACTATATCTTTCATTTGAAATCAAGTTTGTAAAAATCGGTTATGAGTTTACTGTGAAATTCAAACTTAGTTAGTTCCCCAGGGGGCATCAAGAACCATCATAGGTGGCCAATGTGATCAAAGCCACTTTGATTGGTCATTAGTGACCTAGACCCAGTGGCGGTGCTAAGGGGGGGGGGGGGGGAAGGGGGCAGCAGATGCTACTCAACATAATTATCTATTAGTGATTATCATTGTTCATTAATTGCGATAAACGTTAAGTTCGTGTGAAACGTTTGAATTCATATTGTTTTGGCGACTGTAAAAGATTAAGAGTGTTAATGATCACAAATACGACGGATCTGACGGAACAAAACAATATATATCTGGACCTGAACCTCAAACGTAACGATCTTAGCAAATGCAAGCGAAAATTGTTTTTAAAAAATCCTTTATTAATAACTTAACCCATTTTGAGAAAAAAAAAACTATAATGGCCTGAAGTTAACAAAAGGAAGAATAAAGCTGAAAGTTCAGTTTATGTCTCACAAATATGGAACAAGAAAAATTGGATTCTTACTGCTATAATTTAAAGTAAATTTGATGTTAATTTTTTGTCTTATGTTTATATTAACACTGTCTAATTGTGGCAAATACATCCCACACGCTATACGGCGTTTTATTTAATTTCAATAACGTTTCCAAACTCACAATAGCAATAGGTTTTTGACAACGGCGAAATTTTTGAACTAATCCCTTTAACTCTCTTGTTACCTACCGTATCAATCAGTCTAATACCACCAGTCTCAGTTTTGTGCCCTGAACACCACTTTGACTTTCCTTTGTTGTTCGACTTTCGAACAATAACTGAGTGTGTAATTGAAAATCGCACACTTATCGTGACTTACTTTATGACTTATCTGCACTTAGTTTATAAAGTAAATAAAGATATCGAAATATGAAGACTTTTATAAAAAAAGCACGAATTTTTTTTTAGGAAATCCTTGGAAAGTGACACGGAAAATCGAAACCATCAATATAGAGTACCAACAGATCACTAAAGTTTGAAAACATGTAAAAAATAACTTCACTGCAGATTTGTTTTTCAAAGGTTAACTGCTTGATGCCGAGGGCCGGAGTATTTTTTCAGGAGACACTATGACGGACTGACAGCATCTAAATGTCGGTTTAAATAGTTGCGATCGACGGTGTTGTTACCGTTTCGATTAGGTGATGCGTGGGGTGAAGCGGTTGCTTGTTTCAAGGACCGCTTTCTCCAGTGAGTGAAGATTTTCAATGACGATCGCATAGGATGGGACAAAGTTGTATGTCCCTTCGAACTCGTATCCGTTCGCAGTATTGCTGTGTTGGATTTGTTCTTCACAAGGTTGGTACCGCGCGTCATGTTTTGCACTAAATAAAGGCAAATAGGCCATTGTAGTAATAAAACCGCGAGTGGCTAGTACGCAGAGAATCAAAGTCCAATCAAAGCCGCTCTAAGCACTTTTTTACAGAAATACTAAGGAAGACCACGTCTCACCATGACAAATCGTTATGCTCTCTTGGCTCGGGAAGAGTATGACTCTGATGATCCACATCGTGAGACATCTGTTACTGCTCCTAAAAACTGTAATCGAACGAGATTTTTTTGTTAAGGTAAAAACATTTGTTATGAACGACCGAATATAACAGCTACAGGGATCGCTGACACAAAGCCGAAGCAAACAGCTCCAGGTCTTGGAAATTTGAGAGCTTTCAGCATTTCAAGAAACACCAAAAAGTGGGTTATCTTCTCGCTGATAAACGATCTAACGTTCTTCATGGTCTTAGCTACAATTTTAAAGAGGTGACTTGATTTACTACCCATGATCAAATATTTGTCCCTTTTTTGTTGCTATCTAACTAAGAAAACGAGCGTTAAGTTTGCAACAAATTTCACTATTTTCAATTGGAAGTCAGTGCAGCTCGTTATTTAATCTTCTATCAACTTTAGATTTGATTTCAATGTTATTTATTGTGAAGGACTCTACTCCTATTCAGATAGGGCCGTTGCGTACTCTTTTGACACTGTTGGTGGAATTTCAGTTCAGTGCCCCATTTTCAATTCGACTCACGAACAATAATTTAGCGTGCATAGCGCATTTATCATACTTATTTTAATATTCATCCTTACTTATTGTATACAGCAGATTTCAGCGTGCCTGTAAGCTTGGCGCCCTTAGCAGGGGTCAACCTGACCAACCAAGCACTACAGGTCTGCATAGCCCATTGACTAACCAGCTCAATGAACATTTTGTAGCTGGTTTGCTTCGTACCGTATCGTACTTTGTTCGACCGAGTCTAAAGTACCTGCCAGAATACATCTCTGAATTTTACTGCTGGTGGGCTCATCGGCGGTCACCATCCTCACCATACAATCCTCCGGTAAAATCTCTTCCTCTTAAGTCTTCTGAATCATCCAGTGAAGTGCTCTACCCAATTACCTCATTTGTCATAATACTGTTTCCACCTATCGATAATTTCAAACATATCTCCCGTGACACATAGCCTTCGCGAGTATAGCTCTATCGCCACGTTATCTGGATCTACCGTTATTTTCGTCCGAATACCGAGTTTCTTCTGATCCGTGCTTGTTTGTATCTAATGTTTCAAAGATTTTCTTCCATTTAATTCCACTATGTTGTGGTGGATATTGTTACCGTCGAGGCAATTCAATTAAAATAAAAGAAAGCATAATTAAAATAAAGAATAAAAAAATGTTAAATGTTGTGTTTGTATTTAGGATTAAAAAAATATAATTATACACGTATTAAAAATAATAAAACTTACCTTACTTTAAAATCAAAAATCACACTCTAGGAACAAAATTTAAAAGACAGTTAGGAGATAGATAAAACAAAATTTGTTAAAACACATTGACAAGATTCAACCCTGTTGTTGCTACCAACGTAATAAAAAGGTTAAGACTGTCGGAGTCGAAAAGGGAATAAGAAAAGGGAGCTAAAAAAAGGGAAAAAGGAAGAGCTACTGGGTTCTGAGCGAAGGGAAAGGGTTATTCCGGTGCAACCATTCGACGAAGCACATCATCGAAGTTTTTTTGACGAAGATTTTTAAAAGTGAAAATTAACACCGCAGTTGAATAATTAGTTATTCACCACGGTTCAAACTACCAACGATTCGGTGGAAAATAGATACGAATCAGGACCCGAAAATCTAGCCTTCAAGCAAGTGCTGCGGTTAGCAGAAGCGAGAATCCGCCCAGAGACAAACCCGTGGGAACCGATCGGTCTGGAAAGACGATCACGGGACACCCGAAAAGGAAATTCGTCCGACACGGGTGAAGCAAACCACGAGCTCCCAGCAGGCACACGACGACCGCTACAGTGTATTCCAGCTTCTCCCGCCCAGCGATCTACATAACGCCACAGCGTAGATCACTTCCCGCCTTCAACATCACCATCACGAGCAGCATCAGCAGCAGCCAGCCGGCCAACATACACGTCACACCAGATACACATTGTAAGTTGATAGGGAATAAAAGTGTAAATTAAAAAGAGTTGTTTTACGTTTCTTCCCGGTCCCTTAATCAGCATCTATATTAAAGAGCCGACCCTGAGAGCAAGCGTGCTACTCACGATCGAGCTAGCGGCCCGAAAAATAAGGCTGTTGCAAAGCCCAGCCTCGCTAGATCCCCGTGGCTTGACCAGGGATCGAGGTCCTTGCACGGTTAACCCTTCTGGACCGTAGAGTAACAATATATAGTGGAATTAAATGGAAGAAAATCTTTGAAACATTACGTACATTCCACTAAGACCTCCGTTCGCGTATATATTGTTTGTATCGTTTCTCGTTCACTTTCGTATGGTGCTGCATCATTCTTGCCTTTGCTGTATTCTTCTCTTTATCTCAATAGTGCTACCTGTGGTGCTTCATAAGTTGCTCCAGCCATCAAGAGTAGTCACACCTACCTATTCTTCCGTTGGTAGGGCCGTCTCCAGCTTCTGCACGTATTTCTGCAGCACCATCGTAGCTGCCAGATGTTGAGCCTCGGCGTCCATGCTCACTAGTGTTGTACTAACATTTCTGTGGTTGTGAATATCACGTATCGTTGGCCGTTGTCGTTCGTAACGGAGTGCAGACTGTCCGGTTCATTCACCGGTTTGTACCTACTAACCTATCTGGGCGTTTATGTCGCCGTAAATCAGTTTAACATCCCATCGTGAGCAGCTGTCATAGAAACGCTCCAGATCCGCCTAAAATGCATCTTTTTCATTCGCTGGTTTGCCTTTATGTGGGCAGTGAACGTTGAAGATACGGTAGTTGAAGAAACGGGCTTTTGCTTCTTACTACACACATTCTCTTGCTATTACTTGTGCAAGCGTGGACGAATCTTTTCTAGGTTGTTTGTTGTGCCCAAGGATGCAAAATGCCTACCTTTTCTACGGCTGTAATATTTTTGCCTACATTCTCCTTTTTATTCTTTGACGCTGCTGCCGTTCGCTACTGCAGGACGCTCAGCGCTGTATGGCAGCCTGTGTGTAAAGCAATAACATGATAAAAAATACCACCCCTAGTACAGCCACCAGACGCGAGCAGTACAGTTTCTCTTTCCTTGAATTACACTTTTTAATATTTTTAATCTATTAATTATTTTTAACCACAAACAACGACAATGAATGCGGTTCATTTACGACACGACCGGCATCAACTCTTTCGTGTGCTATCTCTTTGAATGGACAGAGAAGAGTGTACAAAGCGAGAGGTCAAACTTTACTGCGCCACACTCTCACCGAGCAGCCGGAGTACAGCAGCAAATTAAAAATGTAGTTTACTTCTGTACGGAAAAGTGTACTCGGTCTGGTTACCGTTCTGGCAGCAGCAGCAGTGATGTGTCGCTGTGACGGGCTATCCGGCTTGTGTAAATGTAAATATACCGGGTATATGTAGTTTACCGGTACCGTCCGCATCCCTGGTTGTGCCGCCGCTCTGGTAGAATGTGGCTGCTCGATGTTAGCTTTTTCACACCTTCTGTCCTGCCGAGCAAAGTTTGTGCAATGCTACGACCCCTTAGTTACGAGTTTACAGCCCGTCGTGTAAAATTCGGTCGATCCCCTGGAAGTCAAGCGCCTTACAGTTCCAAATTTCCAATAGCACTTTTGTCATAGCATGACTTAATTGATCCGATCCGTTCGCAAAGCTGTGTTTCCGAACGGCTTGTTACACCTGCACAAACTTACTATCTGGTGGGAGGCTTCTCATTTCGCTACTGAAGGTGACGATAGCCCACAGATTATGTGTCCAACAAAAAGAAAACAGGCCGTCCCGGGTAGCCGCCAATTCAAAAGTTTTTAGATATGTCAATTTTTAAATGATTTAGGACACCTTTTGGATGTTTTGAATTCAGGAAATCATCCACTTTTAGAATCAGTGAAATTGAACACGACGAATATATCTGGTTAATCCTGCTAATCCGATTTTCCAGTACTTAGAAACAATTTGTAACCTTGGAATTATTTCGGAGGGTTCTTATCGTTGTGGGATCATATGACGATTTGACCTCGGAACGGTCACTCACGGCCTTGCGGGTACCTGCTCCAGAAAGAGCGTTGCGGGGTCAATTATATTATTATACATTTTATATCCCAGTATTGGGGCTTACCTCCAGAAATCCGAATAACTGTGATCCAGATGCATTTTTACAGATTTTAAAAGTGGTTGAGTTCTGAAATTCAAAACATTCAAATGTGTCTATATTGGAGAAAAAATGCCATAGCTACGAGTATTTCGGTTTTGGGGGTACTCGGCTACCCTGCCGGGCTGTTACGGGTTAAATAAATCCAAAAGCCCTTCCTCAAACCTCCGATCACTGTATCATTAGTTTTTTTTTTCACAAAAGCGATGCTTGGTATTATTCCAAGATGTCACTAAGTTGCAATTTCCAGTTTGAGAAAAAGTACTGCAATTTAATGAATTAAAATCTGCAAAGGGGTTTGCTGTTGGACACATAACGGTTAAATGCGACCTTGTGAACAGAGTTGTAACCTCACTTTGCTCATCGTGATTAATACGCAACGCTGCCGCAAAGCTACTTGGTCAAGTTTGAATACGTTTTATTCGGTTGATTCCAAATGGATAAAAAGTGTATTCATTTCATTATTGGAAGTTTAATAAAAAAAATAAATCGTTTTTAGGTGCAATATATTTACAACCGCGGAAAACTCTATTGATGAGATAGTTTGGTTATTCAGCAAAATGTAAGGGAGCGGCAAATTTAACTTTTAACCCCGAGCGGCAAAAAGCCTAGCGCCGCCACTGCCTAGACCCGCTAATCCAAGTAATGTTGAGCCCATTTGAATATGCATTACATCATTCAGACATCATAGGGTTACCAGTTTATATGGGAATTTGCTGTGTGACCACACTCTTCAACCCGTAACTCCGGAACCGGGGGTCCGATCAATTAAAAAATCAATAGTGTCTTATGGGAGCGTTATACCGTTCATTTGACTAAGTTTGTACAAATCGGTTCAGCCATCTCTAAGAAAAGTGAGTGACATTATTTGACACACACACATACACACACAGACATTTTGCGATCTCGACAAACTGAATCGAATGGGATATGACACTCCGACCTCTGGGACTCGGTTGAAAAGTTGATTTTTGAAGTGAATTCGCAGGCTTTCTTTATATGAGAAAGGCAAAAAGCTCTACATTACTTGGATGTTCCAGTTCCCGCTTACCGATGGCACCCAGAAGCTTCGAGAAAGTCGCTAAGTTGCTAAAATAAATTCAAAACTCTTTATCGGAAATTGTTGACTCGATTTTCACAAACTTTGTATCAAATCGCATTTCATTAGGAACGGAGTTCTGGTGCCGGAGTTATGAGTTAAGCCGGAGGCCGATGTCGTTGAGATTTTTCAGAGGTGAAAAATCTGTGGTCACGCCGGAAGGGAAGTAAAGCCGTTGATCCCCGGTCCACGAGTTGATGGGCCAATACCTAGTCCGGCTAGTAGAGGCACCTCTCTGGCGTCGGTGTTTTCCATCGTTGCAGATTGAGGAAAATAACTAGGACATGAAGAAGAAGAAGAGCGCAAGGGGACTACTTTATGTCAGAAGGTTTTTTTTCCAAAATCATGTTAACTTCTTGATTTATTGTGTGGATGCAATTGAATGTCGCGCTCGTAAAAATAAAAGGGTATGTTCAAAAACTGCGTAACACGCATCTAGTAATCTTGTTTTGGAGAGTCAAGCCGAGAAAAACGCTGTTCAAGATATACTTTTTCATTGAGCCTTATGAATTAGACAACCTTGTTTTAGTATTCTTCTAAAAGTAGTTTTGATTGTTTCCGGAATACAAAGACATTTCCGACAAAAATTCGAATAGTACTGTTATATTTAATATGCAGGTCAGTTCATCTATCTGAATGATTCCACAATGAATTTCTTCAATACACATAGTTTAAATGCTTCTAGAAACGATAGCGTTTTTATATTTTTGCACCATTGTAACTACACTACTTAACTTGCCAATTATCGATTACAGTTTTTTTTCAAGGCTGTCAAACTAGTACGCTAATAAAAATCCCAAAATAAGAGTAAATTTTAGATCATATAGGGTAAGTGTACCAGTTATAGCAATAGTTATTTTAGTCTAGCATATTTTAACGATTTTTATGCAAACCAAAAGTCACATTCTTTGCAACTTTTCAATTTCAGGAAGTTGCAAGTATCCGCAATGAGTAAACAATCAAGAAAAATATAGATATTACTCATTGTCGTTCTTTAAATGGTTTTGTTATCCGTTTCGTTTTACACCAGTTATGGCAATACTGTTCCTTTACTAACCACAAACATGTACCAGTTGTGCCATATGGTGTGTGCCATTTGTGGCATTACTGTGTACCGGTTTTGCCCGAAAAAATGTTCTTTAATTAATTAGCATATGGTTATTTTATCCCAAATCTGATTCACCTTTGTGTTGTTTGTATTATTCATAGTTATTAGTAGCCAAGGTTGACGAAAGGCTGTGGTACGAAAGTGTGGGATGAGTAGATGCAGCATGTAGTACTTGTTTATGTGCAATGCATTTAGTATAATCTACACTATCAGCTCTAAAAGGGTAAAGGCCACAACTTTCAAAGCCATTGTGAATATGTGAAGCGCCAACTTTGAACCATACGTCTCCATGCATCTTTTAGCGGTTTGAAAACGGCAACATCCGCCGGCTGCGTAATATGAGTGGTGTTTGGATAAAGTGATACCAATATAATACCCAACTCTTGACAAAGGTCTGCTATCTCCATTGCTTTATGGGAACGGTGGCCGTCCACAAAGAAATCCACAGGAAATTTGACAGCTTGTTGCACAAGAAAGGGATGAAACACTTATTTGATGTAAAACCGAAAATTATCAACATCCATCCAGCCACGATCACTAAGTCCTATAGCCCACTCGTTTGGAAAACTTTCTGCTACTTCTTTACGTATTCGTTTTCCGGGTAGGATTACTTGAGGAGTAACTACCGCACTGAAGGAGAACATTACCGTCACATTTTGTTTCCCAGGAGCCTGTTCTACTTCATAGACGTTACGGGACCCAGTTCGAGCAATGACTTCTTTCGTTTTTGGATGAAGATAGAAGGAAGTTTCATCGCCATTGTAGATCCTAGTTGGGTCTTCCATAATATCAAAGAATTCATTTTCCTGTAACCAATCTTTAGTCATGGTGAACCATCCACGGATGTCTTCTTCACTGACTCGACTACTGGCCGTCGTTACCGCTTCCGGCTTACGCAGTGAAAGACCAGGATTTCTTCTTAAAAAAGCACCAAACCATTTACGGCCTAAACCAAAAAATCTTGTTGTTAACATGAATATTAAGTTTGGCTTACGTGACTGTACCCGGTATGTTGTTTATAATAGGCGTTTGGCGTTACATGCGAGCCACAACATAGCTCTTGCGCCGCACACAACCCTCTCCTTGCCTAACCATGTATCTGATATGAGCTAATATAAAAATACGTTTTTCAACACACTAACCTTGCTGGTGTGCCAAGAAAATGCTACTTAAGGAAGCTAGAACATTTTCCTATACAATCAATCCGAGTTTTTGACGGAATGCCATCTGTAGCTCCTATTTTGTGCGAAAATATCACCCCTCTTCATTTGGGGTTTCTTTTCGAAACACTCTTATTTTTCTTCTTCTCGTTTTCATTGCATTTTTTCAAATGCACTTTTTTCACACAAAGGAAAATGTTCGTAAACTCTCATTTGTGCGTTTGAATTTTCACTTCAGATTTCAGTTTTTCTCAATGTAAACAAGCGAGTTGGTGCCTAGCAACGTGGTTTCTACATATCTTCACCTTGATGGTTTCTTCCGAGCATTTTTCACTGTCGGGTTTTCGCTTAGAACCAACCATTGTACTTTGAAGTTTATACTGAACAGTAATTAGGTATGCACAATCACACAAAACACTAAAAAGTTATGCCTAGACAGTTATTTGCAGAGTCGTAGAATGTACACAAGCTTATAGCCACAACTGGAACAGTGAAAAAACGGCCTACTTCGCACGATGCGAAATAAGGAACACGGCTTGTCAAGTGTACCAGTTGTAGCAGTAGTGTATGAACAAATAAATATGGATAAATGGTGTATACTTTTTATTTATTTTTACTAAAACTACTTGTATTAAATTTGCCTAGAACGTTATTTGTTAATATTTATTGTGCGTATTGTACTCATTTTTTATTGAATTGGAAACGTGTATTCTTAGCTGAACTAGTAGTTTCACGGCGGGTATGATAATTTGAAATGAAATAACGATAAAAGATTGCAAGACTTTTGTAATGTTATCAAAAGCATCCAAAATAAACAGTACATGTATTATAGTTCCACTCTGTAACAATGAATTTGGTAGTAACCAAAGGTTTTGCTTGATAAAAGTGTTTTTTTTCAGGAGACGTAAATTTAAACGATTTTTTCTAAGTATGTTTCTCCCTGCCTTTTCGCCTTTTCAAACCAGTGGTAGAACTTATAGTTGAGGAACAAAGAGTCATCGAGGAATGTTAACGTTACACACTTTTCTTCAGTACACCGTAGATCTTCCAAAAAAGTTTTTTAATGTTTTTGTTAATAGCTGATAAACGGAAAAGGTGTTTTATTTTTCTGTAATTTACTACTTGCCAAGAGAAAAAGATTCTCTTAGTACTTTTTCATCTACGTCGACACAAATATTTTCTCTGGGTAGTCATTTACATCCGCACCTCAATATTTGAACAAAACATACATACACAATGACGAACAACATTATTGTGACTGTAATATTGATATATTACTTTTTGCTTTGAGAAAAATAACATAAGGTTTGGAATGATTATCAATAAAACAATGTAGTTTATGTATTGTCTCCAGTGCCAAGGCAAATATAATAAAATACGTTAGAAAATCGTCCTACAAATGTTACTAAAACCACCAATCATTTCATTTTGGTTAAGTTTTTGAAGAAATATTAGAAGAAAACAAATTTCACACTGTTAGGTGGATTTTTTATGAAAAATGTGCTCAAAATCAAATATTTTAGCTTCTCTTGAATTATCATTGAAAAATAATATATAGAACAGCTGAAAATAATTTTGTCCAGCTTTTCGACCTAGTTACCCCATAGTGCGCTTATCTTCTTTAATTTTGGTGTAATGTAATTCCAGAGGACGGTATTTGAACTTTAACAGCTTATTAAACAGGATTTTTGTATTTCGACTTCGTCTCATCATTTGCCTTGTCCAGTTCCAGATCCAAATTCGTTTGGTCAAATCAAATGCTGAAAATGTTTTTTAACTGTCATTTTGAACTACCTACCAAAATGCGTTAGAAACCTACCCACACAACACACAAATACACAGCCTACTACCCAAAACGCAGAAACAGCATAAAAATCCACCCACATGTGTGAGCTGTTCTCACCCGCGGTAAGCATAAACACTCACCAAACATTGCGAAGAGAAATCGAGCAATATTTTGATTTTTGACACTTGCAATCTAGAGCTGGTTCTGTGGAAATGCCGAGTAGGGTACTTACATATTAGCAATGAGATACGAGCGAATGCCGTATCCATACATAAACCGAGTGAAGAGAAAGAGAGAGTAAATACCGCATCATAGCTGCCTGCCATATAGCCCACACACAGCACCGCCTGCTTGTGAATGCTTTTCGGTTTGATGAAATGACTGCCACCAAAGCAGAGCACAGCATACTTTTGCTGCATGTTGAGCAGTGAGAACATTTCTGTAGGTACGTAGGATAGGTACACATTGCTCCGAAAACAAGTCTCGTTTAGCCACATTCCACCATCATCGTTCGAAGTGCGGAGTAAAAAAAGAAGTCTCTCACCTGCTGCAAAAGTTAGATTGGATGTCCGAAAAAAGATAAATATTTTCACACAAAAATTTGCCTGCTTGGACACGAAACGGGGTCCCACGTTTCATTGTGATGATTGGTGCAATTGTAGCCTTTACCTATGGTCATACGTGACTTGTGATCTTTAAAGTGCGTTAAGGTGGTTCGGAACGAAAAGTGCTATCACAACAAAAAAAATGTCAATAGATTTGGAGAAACATCGAGAATCCATCGTACGGGCCTGGAAGACGGTGGTGGACACCAAAAGTTCCACCAACTGGGCCCTATTTTCGTACGAGGGTCAAAGCAATGTGCTGAAGCTGCAGGAAACCGGCGAAGATGGCATTGCCGAACTGGCCGCCGAGTTCAACTCTGGAAAGGTGCAGTACGGATTTGTACGGGTAGATAACAAAGAGACTGGAATTGCTAAGTTTGTGTTTATAAATTGGCAGGTAGGGAGTCATACTGATATCACTGACTGACTGACTAACCGGAGATAAGATAACAATCGGTTTCGGTTTAATTTTAGGGTGAAGGTGCTCCCACCTCTCGTAAGGGGTCATGTGCCAAGCATGTTCGGGACGTGAACAACCTGCTGAAGGGAGCGCACATAACAATTCATGCTGCCAACGAGGATGATGTTGAGGAAGCTCGGATCATGGAGAAACTCCAGAAAGTGGTGGTCAACGATTTCAAGGTCAAAGATTACTCGCGAGCCAATGGTGAGTTGTGTGGTGTAATCGGTTTTAATTGTTTTATGAGTCGGAAAGCGGGTGTCGAACCGTACGAATTGAATCACAAGTGGGTCATCGTGCGTTGGGAGTGAAAATAACAGTTGGTGCATTAGTCACAGTGTGCGGTGATGTTTTGCAAGTCGATTGAGGCGTAGTAGTCCGCTGGGGGGAAAGGCAGAAAGATTTACTGAACTGAAAGGCAGCAGCAGAGAAAAAAAAATGAAGACACCTCGACTCTTTCTTTCTCTTTGAACGCTCGGCGAATGGGCGAGAAGTTACTGCACATTTCAATAATTAATCAATTTTAATGCTTTCCAACCGGTTCACGTGATTTTATTTTCGCAAAGCTGCATTGTTCCGGTGCTGGATGGGGCACTGTTATTTACGATTTTTCCGTGTCTCAATTTTCTGCATTGAGGAAACCCGTTAGCGATATTTTAATGATCTTGGCTGGATAATGGTTAAGATTAGCTGTTTGATGGAGCTTTGTTGATTTGTGTGTTTTGGATAGTAAAACTTATCCCTTAGAATATTTGTTCTGTATGAATAGTCAACGGTGGTGGTGGTGGTTAAATCTGGTTTAGTTATAATATTTCTGTTGAAAAGGAATTCTGTTAGCGCTAGTTTATGCAATACTTCATTTTCCCCTAGATTTGCACTGATTTTATTTTTAAATTACATTACAATTAAATTATGGGATGGGAAAATTTAATCTAATTAAGTTGTGCTCGTGGGTAGAAATCGCTGGAATTCGCTGCGATAAACTTGAGATGGTACGCATAACAAAAAATCGTTTTGCTGCAACGGTGTTGAACAAATTGTATCTGATGCAAGTGAGCGCGCTGAAGTTTTTAGGATTTAAATGGAAATTTACAAATGTTTCCATTTTTTCCTATAGCTCTACGAAAGATATGATAATAATTAGGCTGACCAACTGTGGACTAGAGAAAAATCCGTACACATCTCAAAATTGAGATCAAATATTTTCTGAATTCAGTGTGAGTGAGTTACTACTTTGGTGTTCTGATCGGTTTCCATTTAGTATTGTTATTTAAATAGCAGTGCGCATTCATGAAACCAAACTACAATTACCTAGCTCGATCATTCCGAGACATCGTTTCGTTCATTGCATAATGCTTTTAAAATATCCAGAGGAAAACGTTCTCTACAAAACATTTTTCATGTCAAGTTCAGAACGAACTTGAAGTTCTTGCCATGCAGGAAGGTTCCTAGAAATTATAAGGGTTCCAAATGAGATACTCCGGTTGACATGAGTCTACGAAATTACAACGAACTGTTATAATTGAATCAAGCGGGATATCAAATTTCTTAGCATCGGGATAGGTAATTTTGGATCATGGCATTTGTATATCAAAACGTGAGGAACTGGATTCAAAAGGTTATTGTTTTATTTTCAAATATACATAAATGTGAACTGTTGTTACGGCATTTTATAAGCAAGGGACTGTAAGGTGAAGTACATTTTTCAATATTTAGGGCCATAGTACTCAAGGATGAGCAAGGATTTGAAGCGAGAAAGTTTAGAAAAGCGTGGAAGGGTCATATGTACAAGCTTAGAGTTTACCGGCGACTTAACCCTTTGTCTGCTACCGTAGGAGTCAAGATCTGAAAAAAACTGATTGTGAATTTGAATTAACATGCGAGCTGACCGAGAGCCTAAGGAGCTGGATCGTCTCACCGACAAAATATGAATTGTGAAAAGGAGAAGGATGCTTTCCATCAGGGGCAGCGCTAGGCTTTTTGCCGCCCTCATATATATTAGGGCATCGCAAAAAATTTTTTTTTTTGATCTCTCAAAGGCCCCCTTCTCATATTGTGACAAATGTCAAAGTGCTACAACTTTTGAAGTAGCAATCAAAAAATTACAATTCCATATCAACTTTTGAATAGGGCTAATAAGATTTGTAAACAAACTTTTGTTTTGCTAATTTCTAACATTGAAATCATTTAAAATTGATTCTACTAAGGGTAAAGATGCTGATTCATGTGAATTTTTCATGAAATTCAACTCGGCAGCGGAGTAATGAGCGAAATAAGTTTGTTTACAAAAATCTCATTAGCCCTTTTGAAGAAATAATATTGAATTTATGCCTCTTTTGGAAGGAAATAATCTTAGTATCAGAGGTGGGAAAAAACCGGTTTAGTACCGGTGCGGTAAACCAAATTTTCATACGATTTTGTGTTTCCTTTACATCGTGTGCGGTCTTACCGCTGGTTGTGTTTCAACGAGACACGAAAACCAAACCGAGTTTCGTTTACACAGCACCGTGGTTTGGTTTTGATTTTCGTTTACCGGTGCACGAGTATGGAACGAAACACGAGAATACCGAAACCAAACTTCGGTTGTGTTGCGGTTGTGTATTCGGGTTGATGTTTATCGGCTATGCTAGTGCTGCCAGAATTTTTATTAGAAATTCAGTGCATATTTATTTTAGATATAATGTCAGGTATTTTTTCGGTAATTGAAAAATTGTTCTGAGTCATCTTCCATGTACAACAAAAATATTCCTCGTCATTTTGGAAGAAAATAAATGACTTACCTTAACTCAATATTACGGCATTTTCATGATGATTTATCATCAGGAACTTTGCAATATGGGTATGTTTGGTATGGGGAACTGCCCAAAAATCGAAAGTAAAAGGAAGATTATTAGCCTTCACTATTTTTATATGAGAGACTGAGAGCAAGAGTGGATTAAAATTTTGTTCAGAACAAAAGTGGGTTAAAATATTCCCTTAGATCCGAAATTGTATATTTATCAAAACTTCAGGCAAAAGCGGGTCAAATATCATTTAGCGCAAAAATTGTTCGACAAAATTTTCAGAGCAAGAATGGTATAGAATATTAACCCATTTTTGCGGTACGAAAATAATACATAGGTTCATAACAGGTGTTCAGAATATTTCTTATTCGGACTTGTGAACAGAAATCGTAAGATTTTGGATCCGTATAAATCAGCAGACACCGAAAATTGACCATTACCGCCATTTTAAAATCCAAGATGGCGACTTCCGGTTACCACAAAATAGTGAGCACCACCATCAATATGGTTGTCATTTGAAAGGATATGGTCAGCAGACACCGAAAATTGACCATTAGCGCCATTTTGAAATCCAAGATGGCGACTTCCGGTTACCACAAAATAGTGAGAACCACCATCAATATGGGTGTCATTTTAAAAGATATGGTCAGCAGAACCAGAACGTCCTCATTTATTGGGAAGGTTTAAAAAAATGTGAGCCTGAGCTGTACGCCTTGGCTCAGGTGGCATTGGCCGTCTCATGTACGCAAGTGTCAGTGGAGCGTTCTTTTAGTTCGCTGTCCCTAATCTTAACAGACAGAAGATTAAAGCTGAACGATAAAAATTTGTCGAACATTTTATTTGTAAAACTTAACAGAGACCTTTTTGCACGGAAATAGACATGTTTCATTAATTCTTAATAACATGTGGAACTGCATAAATATAACAAAACATGTAACTTAAAATAAATAAAGATTTATTTTTACATCGATCACCTTCGATTTAATCATCCATCTTCGGGATTCCTTTGAAAGTTTGAAAGTACCTTGGAATTTCAAATATTGCATATTTTTAGGTTTAATTGTTTTCATTGATTTCAATGATTTGATTGGTTTGATTGATTTGATTGATTTGATTGATTTGATTGATTTGATTGATTTGATTGATTTGATTGATTTGATTGATTTGATTGATTTGATTGATTTGATTGATTTGATTGATTTGATTGATTTGATTGATTTGATTGATTTGATTGATTTGATTGATTTGATTGATTTGATTGATTTGATTGATTTGATTGATTTGATTGATTTGATTGATTTGATTGATTTGATTGATTTGATTGATTTGATTGATTTGATTGATTTGATTGATTTGATTGATTTGATTGATTTGATTGATTTGATTGATTTGATTGATTTGATTGATTTGATTGATTTGATTGATTTGATTGATTTGATTGATTTGATTGATTTGATTGATTTGATTGATTTGATTGATTTGATTGATTTGATTGATTTGATTGATTTGATTGATTTGATTGATTTGATTGATTTGATTGATTTGATAGATTTGATAGATTTGATTGATTTGAATGATTTGATTGATTGTTTTCAATTTGATTGATTTCATAGACTTCATTGTTTTCATTGATTTAATTGATTGTATTGATCGCATTGATTTCATTGTTTTTATTGATTTCTTTGAAGTCATTAATTTCAATTTCAACATTGTTACATTAACATCAACGACTTTCCCGAATCAAACATATCTACATTTATCGGTTTCATACGATTATTCGCCAAGAAAGATAGCCATTTTGAATTTCGTGTCCGTTATCTTGGTTTTTAATATGGTAAAGAACATCAATTGTGAAACGTTAACAATCGCCCAGAACCTAACATTTCGATATTGCCCCATCGACTCTCAACAACTAACCTTATTCAATTCAGTTGTTCGGTTGTTTATTCGGCAGCACTGCACATGAATTTACTGCCTCTTCTTTCAACCGAAGCACCGCGTACAGAAAAAAACCAGGTTCGGTTTTCTAAAGCCGAACCGATACCGCTGTTTAGAATACATTAACACGAGTTGAAAATCGTGCACACATGTAAACGGTGCTGAGTGACTCGGTTTAGTTTTCAAAACCGACACTCGGTCGAGGTTGTCATTTCGTTTACCGTGTGAACGAAATCAAAACCGCACACGATGTGGATCGCTCGTTTACACGTGTTGAGACTTTGAGCACCATACCAGTGACTGTGCGTACCGGTTGGTTTTCTTACCCACCTCTGCTTAGTATTTGAATGGAGATATTTTTGTTTCTAGGAAAATACGGGAAATCCCCTATTTTTAATGATTTTTCTGCTCCGTGATGCAAATCATACATATTTTGTAGTTTTTCTAATGTGAAAAAAATCTCAGAAATCGATCGGAACCCTTTTGACCTTAATCCAAATACGAAAAGATGGGGTTATAGGGCTTTTTATCATTCATATTAAATTTTATCATTTTCTCATGCATATATCTCTATTATTCTTCAATCAATTTTCATAAAATGTAACTTGTTGAACGTGTAAAATTCTGAGGAATAAAACAAAAATAAAAACGTTAAAGGTAAAATTCAGAAACATCAAACTTTTTGATATTTACTCTATAAATCTCATTTTTTCATTATTTGTCCTAATACCTCAACTTCCCCTATTTTTGCAGGAATGAAACTTTTCTCGTGTGATCCCTAAGCATGTTTTACACTAAAAGTAGTAAATTAAATAAGAATTTTGTTGTTAAATGATAAATGTTGTTAAATGATGATGATGATGATGATGATAATATGATCATAAGTTAATGTTTTATGATAAAAATGTGAAATCGACACTATATGTCAGATAATTTGATGTTCCTGAATTTAAACGGCAACCAACCTTTTTTTGTTATAATCCTAAGGATTTTCCACGTTCAACAAGGTATAGTTTATGAAAATTGAGTAAAGAATAATAGAGATATATTCACGAGAAAATGATTAAGTTTAATATGAATGACAATAGGCCATATAACCCCAACTTCTCGTATTCGGACAAAGGTCAAAAAGGCTCCGATCGATTTTTGAGATTTTTTCACATTAGAAAAACTACAAAATATGTATGATTTGCATCACGGAGCAGAAAAATCATTAAAAATAGGGGATTTTGCTGCCAAAATGACTTTTCCGTATTTTCCTAGAAACAAAAATATCTCCGTTTAAATACTAAGATTATTTCCTTCCAAAAGAGGTATAAATTGTAATTTTTTGATTGCTACTTCAAAAGTTATAGCATTTAATGTAGGGTAAGGTGGGGCAAATCCGACCTAGTAAATGGTTTTGGCTGTAAAATTCTCATTTTACATCGGATCAAGGCGTTTTATAAACCAAATTAAAGGTTAGACTCTTATGCAACTTTCTGTATATAGCATTTCATTTGGATTTTCGGAATATCTTGAGATACAAGCGTTTTACAAAAATGTTCATTTTTGCAGTTTTCAAAAATGGTGGGGTAAACCCGACCCCCTATGTTTTTGGTTGATTAAGTTCAGATATTACTCAAATTTTATGGTTTTTCAATGATAAATCAATCAATGGTGTGTTATTGAATTGTAACATGAAAAAAAATGGAGTTCAATATCAATCTTGGAATGCTGAAATCACGAGTAGTAGCACGTAATGATATTCCCATTTGCATCGGAGCAATTGCTTGACGAATACTATAATCATCATGTTTTTGTGCCTTTCGTTTGTAATGATGAACCATTTTGCATAAAAATAATAAATAATAACAATAAAAATATATTTCAATTTGATAAATTTTCTTAGCAAAAAGCGGTCGGATTTACCCCAATATTTAGAGGTCGGATTTGCCCCACCGCGTCATTTTTCATTACGATGCGATGAAAAAAAAATATGAAAAAGGTTGAACTAAATTCATCTATGCACTTTGTAGGACTTAAATCAAAGAATTTTAATCAACTTACATTTTGTATGCAATCGCTTTAACAATCAGAAATATCCTGTAGTCAATGATGCACAAAAGTCAAATCAAAAGTTGTAAAAACACACTTTTGTCGTATGAGCATCGTAGACTAATAAAATGCTGTCATACCACCATTATGATTATTTTCGATGCTCTACACGACAACATTGATATTAGTGCGCGTAGTGCTTCTGATTTTCAGTAACAGAGGGGGGTCGGGTTCACCCAACGGTCGGATTTGCCCCACTTTACCCTATTTTCCTCCATATTTTCCCATAGTACCAATTTCAAAAAAATTCAAGCTAAGTGGGCGGGGGTCTAAAATTGTCCAAATGATGTAAAATTTGGCATCTGAGCTTACTTTGACATTTATCACAATATGAGAGGGGGGGCCTTCGAAAATCAAAAAAAAAATATTTTTTTTAAAATGCCCTAATATATATTTTTGACTAACCAAACTATCTCATCGATACAGTTTTCCGCGTATATAAATTGTTACAAAATAGTTAACTTAGGATTACTTTGAAATGTATCTAGTTTTTTCCACTCGTCCACAAAATATGCTCGAAACATTAGCAGATGATTCTTTGAAGCTTGGTGGTGTCGCCAAGAATTGCAATTTTTGGTAGACTTTTCATAAACCATTTATAATCTTTTGAATTTTGATACCCACAGAATATTATTAGTATTTACAAATTGTTTCCCAGTACAAGAATATCCCTCCGGAAGTCCGTATTCGCGAACCAGATGCATCTGCCGGGTTCCAACTTCACGAATTCCAAATTCAAATTTCCAGAAATCAAAGCATCCACGTGTTCTAAATGGCTTAAAAATTGCCATCGTTGTGGACCTGTTTACTTTTTGTTGGACACACAACGGTTAATCTGTGGGCTATCGTTGCCTCCTGTAGCGAGAGCTTCCGACTAGATAAGAGGTTTGTGCAGGTCTAACAAGCCACCGCATTGCGCACGAATCCGAACAATCAAGTCATACGACGAAAAACGAGTGATATTGGAGAATTTGGAACTGTGAGTCGCTCCAGGGCATCGACCGAATTCTGCACCACGAGCGGCAAACTCACAACTTTGGGGTCATAGCTTTGAAGTAATTTTGCTTGGCGGGACAGAAGGTATTAAAAAGTGAACATCGAGCAGCCACATTCTATCAGAGCGCAGAGCTGGACAATATCAGTTCAGTTGTATCAGAACACGTGAAGTTGATAGGCGAACAAACTGAACCATCACTCATTTTACTGAATTTTCAGTTGAATGCATCAGTCACTGACACTGACTGCCAGCGAAGTGATATTTTATACAACATGGCAGAGCGGCGGCGCAATGAATGAGCTGGGCTTGATAGTGCTGTACAAGATTCGCCCAGGCATGATCAACTAACAACGAAAGAATGTGTGTAGTTAGAAACAAACAGAGCCGTAGCAACCTAAGGGGCAAGAGGGGGCTTTGCCCCCCCCCCCCCCACGCGTTTTGCGCCGAGCGAAATTATAGATTAATCAAATAAAAAGCAAGAGGACTATTTGTATATTGTATACTGTGTTAATTAGTATCGACCCGAAATTTCATCGCCGCAAATGACCGCGCTTCACGAAACACCGCGCCTAGGACGATCTGTCATAATATAGCAAATTGCACAATGAAGGGCCGAATGAGAACACAAATTGTTCAAAAATTAGATGCAGTCTTGTCGTTGTGCGGCTGCTCCAACTGGTGTGGATGGGCACCTTGCACAGCTAGCCACTTCCACTCTGCACAGTGTTTTAAAACGTCGTTTTCGTGCTCAAAATTAATAGCGTCTAAACCCTTTAACTTTAGAAGTATAGATTGTTCGGAGAAGTTGTTGCCCTTATGATTGTGCATCTCCAGAAGTACATCGTTTAGTTAATTCACCTAAAAGTAATATAATTGAACGTTATGTCGGAGCTTAAGCCAGATGTCGGTGTGGCGAATCCCGGGGAGCTGCCGGAATCTGATATACTGATATGATTCGCCTCGAATCGTGTCTCGAATCATCTCACCATCGTCGATCTCGCAGTCTCCAGTCTCGACCAATCGCCCTGATAGTAGCGGAGTAGATCGGCATTTCTCTAGGTCAAACGCTATGCTGATTTCACCACTAATTCTTTCGGCTAGTTTGATGACTACACCCAGTCGTTCTGTCGAGTCAGCATAGAGCTTGATGTCGTCCACGTAGAAAGTATGGGACGTCTCTTCCGGTGAGCTTTCTCTATACCTTATCTGATAGTCATTGAGGTGTCCTACTGTGCGGGATAAAAGAATCGTCTTGGAAGGTCCCCCTCAAGATGCGAAGCATTCTAGACCGCAACACGTCTTTTCCACTTCTGAGCTGAGCAGTTTTGTCGTTCCTCTCTCCATCACCTGCCGTAGGAACCTTAGACTACAGGATCAGCTTTATACATCTTTAATACCTTGATGAGGAGCGAGTGCGATATGGAGTTGTATGTCTTCTTGTAATCGGTATACTAATGTTCCGTTGGTTACACACTACTTCTCCAACAACATCGCAGACCTCTTCTCCATTCTCGATTGGCTAAATTTTCTGGACCCCGAAGATGTTGATACGGCAGTTCAAACATTTTCCAACGTTTTGGGTTATGTTATTGACAGGCACGTCCCGAAATTCATCATCAACAAATTGGCCATCCTTGGCAAACGAGCACGATGCGATGGCTGAAGTCCATTAAGAGAGCTGCTCTGCGGAGGTTGACCAAGTATCGCACAATTCCACTTAGAAACTATTACGTCAGTCTCAACCATGCTTATAAACGAGCTAGCCAGGATTGTTTCTTTCGATATCAGCAAAATATACAGCGTATTCTCAAGTTGCACCCCAAAACGTTTCTGGAAATATGTGAGTGAGCAGCGCAAGGAATCCGGACTGCCGTCGTCTATGACTTTCAACGGCCGCACAGCTATCACATCCCAAGATATGTGCAGAATTTTTTCGGAGAAATTCGCGAATGTGTTCACTAGAGTGCCCAGAAAAATAAAGAATTTTTGAAAACTCACTCGGCCCACCACTAAGTCAATTCCTAGTCCCACCAGGAGTACTTGCTCCAAATTTGAAGCAAATCGGACAAGTCTAGCTACCGGACCAACGTGCCTGAAGTTTGTATGGGATTTTTCGACAATTTACATCGAGAAAACCCACTAGCTCGCATTTTTCACCGCTAGATGGCATTGTATGCATCGTATTATCACTGTAAGTGAAAATAAGAAAGATAATTTAATTGTCGACAACTTTGTCGAAGACTGATAGTCAATCCGGCTTTGTTGAAAGAAGTTATTAAACTTTTAGCGAAGTGATGTCTGAGTCAGTTTTGCATGGGGCCTAGCAGTACATGGTAGTGTATCAGTACTAGGTTCTAACAAACTATACATTTTTGTGGAATAATGGTTAGATTTAGCTGAATAGTATGTTCGGAAGAATTGCAGTACATAATACGAGTTATGTTTTGGTTAGAAAATTTTAGTTCCACCTGTGACCGCATAGATGGCGCCAACACTAACTTTTCAACGGAGAGAGATACAATATCAAGATGTTTGGAAGATTTATTGCAAAAGGCTTGTTCTACAACTTTGTAGAAGACACCTAATTTCTATCTCTCTCCGTTGAAAAGTTAGTGTTGGCGCCATCTATGCGGTCACAGGTGGAACTAAAATTTTCTAACCTAAACATAACTCGTATTATGTACTGCAATTCTTCCGAACATACTATTCAGCTAAATCTAACCATTATTCCACAAAAATGTATAGTTTGTTAGAACCTAGTACTGATACACAACCATGCACTGCTAGGCTCCATGCAAAACTGACTCAGACATCACTTCGTTAAAAGTTTAATAACTATACTTGTTCGAGTCGGATCGCTTTGCAGTCTTCAACAACGTTGTAGATAATAGAATTATCTTCTTAAGTTTCACTTTTGGTGATAATCTGATGTATACAGTGCCACCTAGCGGGGAAAATGTGCGAAAGTGGGTTTTCTCCATGTAAATTGTCGAAAAATCCCATACAAACTTCAAGCACGTTGGTCCGGTAGGTAGACTTGTTCGATTTGGCTAAAATGTGGAGCAGACACTCCTGGTGGGACTAGGAATCGACTCAGGGGTGGGCCGATGGGGGTCATTTTTTTCTGTCACTCTAGTGTTCACATATGAGGCCTTAACAGTTGATCAAATTGAACTCGCTGTTAGTCAAGTTCCGGTTGTGAGCCAAACTCTAAGCGCTATTGATGTCAATGAAACGATGATTACCAGAGCTTGTTCTCGGTTAAAATCGTCTTTCAATCCGGGACCCGATGGTTTCCCTTCAGTACTTTAAAAAAGGCACATCGACGTTTTAGCACTTCCCCTTCTTCGCATCTTTAGAGCATCTATTGCCATTAGGCAATCCAAGAGGTATTTCTGATCAGATGATTATTTCTTCTGACGTAACTCGGGTGGGTGCGATGTCTGACAAAATCGCCGATTTGATCCAACATCAAACGAATCGGGCTAACGAAGTATGGTCGTCGGACGGGTTTTTTCTGTTCGCTGGAGCAAACTTGTTGACAAAACCACTCGCTGAATTGTCAATCAAACGTCGTGGTGGATTGCCTAATTGGCATCTTTTCATCCTGCTGGAAGTCCGCGAACATGTTCCCAGTCCATAAAAAGGGTAATAAGCGAGACGTCGATAATTACCGGGGAATTACTTCATTGAGTGCTGTCTCGAAGTTGTTCGAGAGTTGGTGATTATGGAACCTCTTCAGGCTCACTGCAAGCAGTACCTAAGTGACGATCAACATGGCTTCATGTCTGGCCGTTCGACAACGACTAACCTGCTTTGCCTAACATCATACATAACAGAGAGTATGGAACGTCGCGCTCAAACCGATGTTATCTATATAGACCTATCTGCCGCTTTTGACAAAGTGAACTATGAAATAACAATCGCTAAAATGGAGAGATTTGGAATTAACGATAGTCTGTTGCAGTTGTTTCGATCCTACCTTTGAGGTCGAGAAATAGTGGTTGTCATTGGAGATTGTCAGGCTCCCACATTTATTTCTACGTCAGGAGTACCCCAGGGAAGTGACTTGGGACCGCTGATGTTTCTACTTTACTTCAACGACGTTCATCTAGTTCTGAAGATTCCACGCCTGTCCTTCGCAGACGATCTCAAGATGTTTCTTCTCATCAGCTCTACTGAAGATTGCAGATTACTCCAACAACAGTATGAAACCTTCGCTGACTGGTGTAACACGAACCGTATGTGTGTAAATCCAAAAAAGTGCTAGGTGACATCGTTCTCACGAAAAAAAGACCCAGTTTGTTTTAACTACTGTCTACCTGATACTGAAATTGAACGCGTTAGTCAGGTGAAGGATCTAGGAGTGTCTAGGAGACTCGCAACTTGCGTTTAAACAGCACGTCTTCTATACATTTTTTTACTGACATGTATTGTCTCAAAGCGCTGTACTGCTCTTTGTCGTGGTCAATCCTGAAGTACTGCTGCGAAATTTGGAGCCCAAACTATAACAACGGTATTGAGAGAATTGAGTCCGTGCAACGACGCTTTTTACGTTTTGCGCTTTGTAGTTTGCCGTAGAGAGATCCCGTCCGTCTGCCAAGTTACGAAAGCCGGTGCCAGCTGATTAGTTTGGAACCCTTCTTGTTGGATGGAATACAGCAAGGGCTTTGTTTGATGCTGATACTTTGTGAGGTTATCTGGATTGCTCAGCCACCTTGGAACAAATTAACATAAATGTTGCACCTCGAACAACGCGTAGCAACCTCATGCTCCGATTGCCATTTCGACGCACTAATTATGCACGGGGCCATTACGGGCCTACAAAGGATCGTCAATCGAGTCGCATCAGCTTTCGACTTTAGTTTGCCTCGCCCAACGCCAATGATTTTACCTAGCCTTCAACGGACCCGATGAAGGTGCTCATGATCTTGTGCAGACTTGTTAGACAGGTAATTGGTATGTCCTTGGGGATGAGAATTGTGGTACCACGGGTGATGAAATCCGGCGATAAACGGGGTTCGCGTAACGCCTAATTTCTAAGATACTGTGTACCCTCGCATACATCATTGGTTTCGACAGAGACAGCTGACATCTCGTCGATTTCTTCGCCTGGTCATTTCTCCACGCGCCTAAGCCACTGTTGTCCTTCGCGATATTGTACGGGGACCTCCCAAATACTGATTCAAAGCTATAACATCGCTGATATCCGGTAGACCTTCGCTGAAATTGGGCTTCTTGTGGCTGATTTGGTCATAGAAGTGTAACGCCTTAGCCGTTTCGATAAAACACTCCATTACTGAATTAGTGTGTTGTGTTTTTTCGTCAGCTGGCGAGCTCCCAGCATGCGAAGCTCAGTATGTGAAATGATAGCGGCAGAGTTGTTCGAGATCCGACTCTCCAATCTCCGCTACCTTGTAGGTAGTTCAGAATATATTGGATCAAATGGCACGTTCCCCGTACATAGTCGGGGATTTGTGATTTGTTGTAGGTAGTTACTTTTCCCGGTAATATTGAGACGGGTTGCCTCTAGGTGTAAGTAGGTATCGTAAACATCTTACGGTTGCCACTGTAGTAAGTTCTGCACAAATTCCAGGTGAATTGGGAGCACGTTACCATTCATGACCTGAAGTTCACAGGTCTACTTAAAAGAATACTTCAGCTTCGGGATCCTGGGGCGTGACATTGGATCCGTGTCGCGACATTACGCAATTGCTTCATCCACATTAAACACCAAATCATCTTGAGTACTGTGGTTCTAAATATTAAAAATATTTTTTCTTCCAGTCCCTTGCTTTAAATATACGTTAAGTTTAATAAAAAAAATTGCGCGCAAAAAAGGATTGCTACGGCTCTGGAAACAAAAGCCCGTTTCCTCAACTACCGCATCATCAACGTTCACAAAGCGAGACTATCGAATGGAAAAGATGCATTTTAGGCGGAGTTGGAGCGTTTCTATGACAGCTGCTCACGGTGGGATGTTAAGCTGATATACGGCGACATGAACTCCCAGATAGATCAGCAGGCAGTTGTACAAACCGGTGATTGTTCTGGATAGTAAGCACTCCGTTACGAACGCCAACGGCCAACGATGCGTGATCTTTACAGCCTTCCGAGAAATATTAGAACAACTTTTGTCGAGCATGGACGCCGATGCTCAACATCTAGCAGCTACGATCGTGCTGCGGAAATACGTGTAGCAGCTGGAGACGGCACTAGCAACATAAGAATAGGTCGGCGTGGCTACTCTTCAGGTTGGCTGAAGCAACTAATGAAGCACCATCAGTAGCACTGCTGAGATGAAGAGAAGTGTACGGCATAGGCGAGAATGCTGCAGCACCGTACGAGGGTGAACGAGAAACAAAGCTCGGCATTCGGACGAAAAAGCGGTAGATCATGAAAACGAGAGATGGAGCTATATGACGATGATGGTAGTGCGCGGATCAACCCGTGGACGCGAGCAGCTGACGACAGATTCCCAACACCGGATCTAGATGAGGCTCGGAAGGAGATCGTATGGTTGAAGAATAATAAACATTAACTGGTCTAACACGGACGGGGGTAGTTGGCTATAGCACTCCACTGGGTGATTTAGAAGATTTAAGAGGAAGAGTGAGATTCGTATGGAGCACTCGGATATTGTATCAGCAGCATCCAAGCTTAAAGCATCGTCATCTCCTGGGCCAGATAGTGTCCCTGCTGTGTTTTTGAAAAAGTGTATATCTGGTTTGGTAGAACCACTCTGTCAACTATTCAAAATGTCACTGACAACCGCGATTTTTCCTCAATTGTGGAAAGCAGCTTTCATCTTTCCTGTCCACAAAAAAGGTGATAAGAGAAACATTGACAATTATCGAGGAATTTCTGCGCTCTGTGCCATTTCCAAGCTCTTTGAGTTAGTCGTGGTGGAGTCAGTGTTTTTTCACTGTAAGGAATATATTTCTAAAGACCAACACGGATTCATGCCGAATCGATCTACGTCGACGAATCTACTATCTCTAACCTCTTTTGTGTCCGAAGGGTTCGATGCGAATCAACAAACTGATGCTATATATACTGACTTATCTGCAGCTTTCGACAAAATCAATCACGACATCGCAGTCGCTAAATTGGAAAAACTTGGCTTCAGTTGATCACTCCTGCGATGGTTTCAATCCTATCTCGTTGGCCGTCAACTCAGTGTGAACATAGATGATGCATACTCCAAACTGTTCTCCGCAACGTTTGGTATTCCGCAAGGAAGTCATCTCGGACCATTCATATTCACTCTCTATTTCAACGATGTAAACTATCAGCTGAAAGGACCACGGTTGTCGTATGCAGATGATCTAAAAATTTTCAACAGAATTAGGAGCCGAACGGACGCACAATATTTGCAGCAGCAATGCGACACTTTCAGCAGATGGTGTGAAAAAAACCGAATGATTCTGAATCCGGCGAAATGTTCTGTGATATCGTTCTCCAGTAAAAAAGATCCCATTGAGTTTGAATATAACTTGTCTGTAGCTCTTGTTTCCCGGGTGAGCTGCGTTAAGGATCTTGGAGTGCTGTTAGATTCGAAACTTACATTTAAGAATCACATTTCGTATGTTGTTGGTAAATCATCGCGAAGCCTGGGCTTCATTTTCCGTACGGCTAAATCCTTTACAGACATTTACTGTCTCAAAAGCCTATACTGCTCTTTAGTGCGCTCTACGCTGGAGTATTGTTCGGCGGTCTGGAACCCGAATTACATGAACAGCAGCGATCGAATTGAAGGCGCTCAACCAAAATTTATACGGTATGCTCTTCGACGCCTGCCTTGGCGCGATCCTGTTCGTCTACCAAGCTACGAGAGTCGGTGTCAACTCATCCAGTTCGATACTCTCCATCGTCGTAGAGAAACTGCAAGAGCCTTATTCATGTCTGATCTTCTGTCAGGACGCATCGATTCTCCAGATTTACTAGAGCGAGTTAACATCCAAGCAAGGTCCAGAACGTTACGCGGAAACGTTCTTCTGAGAATGCCTTTTCGACGAACTATTCAAACAGCTAATGCCGCTATCACGGGACTACAACGCCTCTTCAATCGTGTGTCGCACCTGTTCGACTTTCATTTGTCTCGAATATCATTAAGAAATCGATTCCTGCAGTTTTTTACATGTAATTAGTTTAAGTTTCCATCATTGGGGCCGAGTACGGCCTGTTGATGTGCGTGATAAATAAATAAAAAAAGAGACTTTAAAAATCCCGGAAATACCGACCCATTTTTGGTACCGTAATACCGGTACTGAACAAAATCCAGTACCGGTATTTTCGGTACTATACAATTTTTTATGACAAATATGTTAACTTTGTAGGGGGATATGTTTCGAAATATTGGTCTGTAAGATAACGTTTAATTATAATAATTTGCCTTCTAGACAAATCGTTGAGATAACACCTTTGTGTGGGAATGAGGTGGGGCCATCATCATAATAATTCTAGAAGTTAAAGTTTTAGCGACATTCTGATTGGTTTCCATTATTCACTGGGTGGCGCGTAATAAGACTATGGTCTAAATCATGTCTGTATTTGGTTTGCTCTTAAACCTTTATCTATAAAATAACGAACAACGATTTAGCAGCTAACAGTTTTAGACTTGGTGAACTGCTTCAAATCGGGCGATTTGTAATTATTGGTGATCGGAAAATTCACCAAAACTCCAGAGTTTACAAAGGAAAGCAAGGAGCCTTGATATGCATTACAGAATAGTAGGCAAACGACATAAAGGTCGAAACCGATTTTCAAAAAAGCAAGAGAGGAAATGCGATTAACCTTCTCGGATTTACTGCCATTCTCGCTTTGATTTACTGTTGTTAATAGGGTTTCATACATTTACCATCTGTTCAAGTCGATGAAAGTCGCACCACTTAGCAGTTATTGATTTCAAAGAGGCCTAGATTTCGAAATAAAAGAAGGTACCCTATACGAAAAATATCTTCTGTGAAATGAGTCATGCCATTCCGAAACAATTAAAAACAAAAAACAAGTTTTTTGATTGGCAAAAATCAATCATCTGAGAATAAGATCATCAGTTTCAGCATTCAATTTCAGTTTGAAACTTTTTTCGAATTTTTAAAAAAAAATATTCGAGTACCGGTACTGAGGGCTTCAGTACCGTAGTACCGGTTCTCGCCAAAAAGGGTCGGTACTGCGAAACCTAGACTTTACCTGAGGATTGTACGGTAAGCATTAGAGTGGGACAAAATTAGATTAATGAGCCCCCTCCCCTCCTCTCTCGTAGACAAACATGGACTTGCTAGACCCCCGTCCCCCCATAAGTCTACGTGGTTTGTGAATGGCCCCTTATATGTATAAGAAAAAAAATTAACTTCAAATTTACTTTTAATTACAGCAGTACCTTTTTTCTTTCTTTTGTTTAAAGAGACTATTACAGAATTTTTTCTGCCAAAAAGTTAAGCTATTAATAAACAAAGATACACCCCAGGATTGATTTCAAACGTTTCACACGCTCTTAGCGCTTATTGCGATTAACGTTTATCGATGATTAATGATGAAACTCGATAATCGCTAATAAATAATTAAAATATGTTGAGCAGCAGATGCCGCCCCCAAATTTAACCGCTCGGGGCGGCCTTTCGCCCTTCCCTAGTGCCGCCACTGGCTTCTTCTGTGCGGAAACCCACTTGATGTCTTTCTCAAATTTGACCTCCTTAGGATGCCTCCGTAGTGCCTGCTTCATAATTGCCCAGTATTTTTCAATGGGTTCCGGTACGTTGGGGGAGGGCGGGAGGTCACATTCTTGGGTACGAAAGTGACCCCGTTGGCATTGTACCACTCCAGGACAACATTTGAATAGCAGTACGATGCTAGATTCGGTCCGAAGATCGTGTTGCTTCAACAGTGAAAGCAGACGCTTCTGTAGACACTCGTTGATGTAGATCTACCCGTTTGCAGTTCGGGTAGTCACGAACGGCGCATTCCGTTTGCCACACGAGCAGATTGCTAGCCAAATCATGTATTTATTGGTAAAATTTGAACGTTTATGTTTCCTTCCTTCTTCCGAAACATCAAACTTGTGTTGGGCGGTAAAGAACAGTAGCCCTGGAAGCTGACGGAGGTTCGCCTTGACGTAAGTCTCAACGTCCATGATGAGGCTTCGTCTGCATCTGGGTGTACAATTTCCGGGCCCGTAACTTTTTCACTGTATTTTGCTGTTCATCATAATTTGGAGCTTGCTGCACTATGTATGCAGTCCCTTCCGGTCCTTGGCTCTCTGAACGAAAGACTTAGACAGATTCAACTTTTTGGCCACATCCCTGATGGAAGAATTGGGATTCCGCTTGAACGCTTTCACTACACGCTTGCGATCCTGTTCACTAATAGAACATCCATTTTGACCTCATCTCTCCTTCCGTTCGATAGTCAGAATGTGGTAGTAACGTTTAATCACACGACTCACCGTTGACTGCACGATTCCGAGTTGTTTTCCGATGTCCCGATGAGAGAGTTGAGATTTTTTCGGCTGCTTGCGCAAAATCAATTCGCGATGCCATTTTTTCAATTTTCGAAAAACTGACAGCGATAAAAATACAGTATAATCAATACACTCTATTCTATTTCTACCCATATTTTCTTGAGAAAATATCCAATGTATTATTTTCTACAGCGTTTGTTTCCGTGATGCAATTTGATGTGGGACACCCTTTAAGATTGTGAGTTCGGCAGCGAAAGCAGATTATACAGGAATGCACCACCTGTCGTACCAAATTGCGGATGCGAAGTGGCCAATTTTTTCCCAAACGCATGCTACGAGAAGCTGAGGCTCGGCGTGAAGATAGTGTATCATAAGAGCTTCAGTAAACGGATGTGGTGCTGGCAGGATCATTGTATGTTTGTATGTTCTCAACCTTTTTTGTACCACGAACCCCTTAGAAATAACTCTGGGTTGCTGCGGACCCGCACGGATAAACATCAATTTTGTTTGCTATGAATATGTTATTTTCAGTTTGTTACGAAACAAGACTTGAAATTTCAAAATGCACTCGGAAAATATATTTTTCTTTGCCGACCCCCAGAATTCCGTCCCAGAATCATGGAGCCTTGGTTTTCACCGCAATAATATCATTAGAGAAAGCCTCAAACTGTGCCAATCGAAACAATGTTTTGGCGGCTTCGTCTAGTTTCACTGCACGTAGAAATCCAAGCTTCCGATTATTGCGATTTTCGGGTTTGGCGTTATGATGGAAACGACTGCACCTGAACAGGAAGCGATACTGGTCTTTCTTCTAGTATGTCTATAAAGGCAAGTTAACAACTGTTTGTGGAATCAGCGTGAGCCAAATGCGAGATGGTTGATCAAGCCCTGGCAACATATTCCAGTAGGTTTTTATTTTCTTAAGTTGAGCGGGATGCACTACGTGAGAAATTGTATCTGTCAATAAAAGTTTTCCATCGTGATGCACAGGAACTGAGCCAACGAAGAGTAATCATTAAGTCAGTCCACAAAAATGATTTAACGTTGAGTGCGGTGCTCTTGTGGTAGAGGTGGCTCAAAAGAAGCGCAGCCGAAAGCCTAACTTTGGAATACAGGGACGCTTTTGCTTCTTCGGTAAGGGTTTCCATGGCAGCGAGACAAAAAAAAACAATTCGCGAACTTTTTTTTGGAAATTTGTGTGGAGCGAATTGATGAAAACTTTTGTATGTTATAATGTATCATACCAATTTCAATTCTGTAATATTTCCATGCAAAAATTTCGACAAGCGACTCGATGACGAAGATTTCTTTAGAACGTCTCTGGAAAAACACGATTTGCAGTATTAACCTTCCAGAAGTCTCGCTAGTGCACTGCGTGCACCAGGCATGCACAAGAACGGTGCTGCTCTGTGTCCTATTCCTCTGCACTGGCTCATAATGTGTCAGAGCTAAATTCCTTGAGCTAGTGTTTGTGCTGGTTTCCAATGAGCTAGAGTTAGCAAGTAGCATGAGCACCGATGAGAGAGAGCTCTCGCTAGCACGGGGGTAGCTAGCACGCTGCACGGAGCTATAGCTCAGCTATAGCAAAGTAGAATAAAAAAAACAATGCGTTAGTGTATAGCGGCCCATACACGTTCAATATTTTTGTCAATACACAATATTGACGATATTGTTATAATATTTCAATCCCATTTAAAATCCACATCGTCAATACAACTTTTTCCCATTACACGTACAATGATTTTGTCAATACTCTCTAGTATTGTCAAAAATATGGAAATTGTAAGGGTCTCTTATAATGATGCCTGCATCGTTTTTTCAGCAACCTGTCACATATTTACCAACGCATATTTCTTGCTTTGTCTTATTCTTTCGTTCCATAGCTTACACTACTGCGCCGTTCTAGCTCATCGGACAAGCTTACAGCGGGCCTTACACGTTCAATATGTTTGTCAATACTAGAGATATTAAGGCAAAGTTTGTATGTATATGATTTATGGACTCCCAAACGGCTTAACCGATAGCCGTAAAAATTTATACATAGTAGGCATATGTTACGGAGCGTGTTTGTGTGCTATTAGTTGGACATTATCTGCCCGCCAGATGGCGCTTCAGAACAAATTGTGTTTATCTCCCACTGTCTGGTAGCGGTTTACAGAACAAAGATGTTTGCATGCATTTATATGCATGCATGCAAATAACTTGATTCCAGGATTTAGGTAGGTGCTAGCTCAATTGATTTTCCGATTACCCATTTCGTATATAGGGCAAACCGTGTTACGAGGTAATCGTTCCATCAACCACCCCCGCCTTAGTGTAATGTTTGTATCAAATGGATTTTAACATTACAATAAGACTTTCGATTCCTTACATGCGGTAAGAAATCGACACGTATTTAATTGAATATAATATAATTGATATATAAATTAGAATATATGTATAGAAAAATATACCAGTTTTTCTATTTTACCAATGATACACAGAGAACTTCATGCAGTCATCGACAGCAAATCCCTCCATCCGCTCCTCGTCTACCCCGCTGCTAACCGCAGGCACTGGACATATGCGGTCCATCCATTCATCAGAGTACGCTCCAGAAATGCATAAAAATCACAGCAGAATAAAAGAGACCGAAGCAGAAAACATGCAAAGTCTGCATATTTCTGTCTCTCAGTAAGCACCGAGAAACGAAAACATGCAGAGCCCACACATCCTCTACTTCCGTCTAGAGGTGTGCGCCGCGCCGACAATTGCGGGTAAAAATAGTAAGCACGCCAGCGTGGGGCCGTTACCTGAAATCGGAGGCGCGGCGCACACCTCTACTTCCGTCTCCCACACTTCGCCACGACTCCCATGCACCCCATAGAGTACACCTTCAGTAAGCACTCACTGAGTGAACAGGCCGAATGCGCCCAAAGTGCAAATTCCACAGCAGAAAGAACGAGAGACAGGCAGAAAAACACACCATTGATGACCAAACAAAGCTCTCCGTGTAGTGTGTATACGCTCTTTTCAGTGGGTTCGTCCGTCTCACTTTTGCAATAGCTTGGCTCTTCTCACACTCTCGTTCGCAGCAACAGCGTTCGTAGAGAAGTGCTGAGCGACGGGCGCGGAGGTGTATTCGCTCGCACTGCTTGTCTACTCTCCTGGCGATGCTTCTGTGGGGAAGAAAACCTTTGAGTAAGGCTTTTTCGAGTCATCCCACATCAGGAATCTTCGATGCATTCCACAATGTCCGACTGTTCGACGATCCCTTGGTACGCTTTTCCAACGATTAAACGCTTAAAAAACATTTCGAAATGACAGCAATTTACGGTAGAGTTTTTCATTTCACGCGTGACGAATCGACCGATCTCCATTCCTCATATAACATTTCTTTTCAAGTGTATGTACAAATAGCCCGGGGACAACTTGACAGCTCCCATATATTGGACTCATAAGCAAATTTTGTGGAGATTTGGAGATGTCATGGCGGCTCAAATCACAAATTGTGTTTTTCTCCTATTTCATTGAAAGTCGCAGCAACGCGCGATGGGTGTTAGCTAGTTCTATATAAAAGTACCTAACCCCTACGTTGAGTTTTCGAGATAAGTTTTCAATTAAGAGGTTTTTTTTACTCATTTCAAATAAAAATTTATATTGTCACAAAAAATTGCACTATTTTATGAGTATGTTTTGTGACGACTTTATCTCTGTTTTATTATCATGGGTAATGAATAATTAAGATAAAAAAACCTATTTTAATCCACCTAGCGGTGCAATTGTGCCTTTCTCAATCATGAACACGTGAATGTTTGCGTTGTTTATATTCATTAAAAGCTTTCAAATGAATATATTACATTTTATTATTATACATGACATGACAAATATACAAGAAAAAATCACTATTCGAGTTCTAAAATTTTGTAAAAGAAAAAACAGCTACATTAATATTAAATTGAAAAAAGGTGCGAAATCGGCAGTCCCAAAAAGTTGATTTTCATAAAAAAAAATTTTTCGAGATAACATAAAATCTCGACGTTTCATGCATTTTAAAGATGTTTGGCATCAAAAACGAATTTGATTTCTGAAATTTCATGGGGTCCCCCCTTTGAAAAAAAATTTAGTTCCGGCTTATATGGGAATTTCATATGTGACCGGATGGATTAGTCTATATTTCCGGACGCATCCAAGCGATCCGTACGAAATTTTATAGACATCTGTGGGGATACTATAGCTATCATTTGGGACAGTGTTTGTGAAAATCGGCCCAACCATTTCCGGGAAACTGATGTGAGTATGTCAATTTTGAAAGATGGCCGCTTTTCCCGGGCACTTCCGGAACCGTCTATGGTGGTCAATGTAGTCAACGAAAGTTTGGTTGGCCGTCGATGACCTAGAACAGCAAATTTAAGTTGTTTGAGAGACATTTTAGCGAAATTTTTACCTTTTTTGCTTTCATCGGAGTATCGGTTTGAATCGCAATTTGCTATGTGATCGCACGCCACAACCTGTAACTCCGGAACCGGAAGTCAGATCGGGATGAAATTAAATAACCATTTACGAAGGCGCAACACCTTTCATTTGAGACTAAGTTTGGTTGAATCGGTCTAGCCATCTCCGGGAAACCGATGTGACTGTTATTCTGAATTTGGATACTTCCGCCGGGGCTTCCAGAACCGATGATGGTGGCCAATGGGGCCAAAAAGACTTTGAATGGATGTTAGTGACCTAATACTACAAATCGAAGCAGTTGTGGTCATATTTTGGAAATTTTTCACCTTTATACATTCATTGCAGAATTTAATAAAGTTCCAGTTCTACTACAAAAAGGATATGAACACTTCAAGCATATTTTGAAAAAGGTTCTTACTTGCAGTCTTGCAACAGGATATATTCCATTAGCGTGGCGGGAAATAACTGTCAAATTCATTCCCAAAGGTGGCCGCGTCACTTATGAGGAGGCAAAGAGCTTTAGACCGATCAGTCTGACCTCCTTTCTTCTCAAATCAGTGGAACGTTTAATCGACCACTACATTCGGGATGGTAGCTTGGGCGAGCACCCGCTGCATGCAATGCAACATGCATATCAGCGGGGGAAGTCTACTACCACCCTGTTACACAATGTTGTCTACAACATTGAAAAAGCTTTTTCACAAAAGCAATCAAGTTTAGGAGTTTTTCTCGATATTGAAGGTGCTTTTGACAACGTGTCTTTCAAATCCATTTTGGAAGCAGCACGAGATCATGGAGTACCTTCATTTATCACGAACTGGATACACGCAATGCTTAGCAACCGACATCTGTGCTCATCGTTAAGACAAGTAGAGATGAGGAAACTGAGTGTCTGCGGATGTCCTCAAGGTGGTGTGCTTTCACCACTTCTATGGAACCTTGTCGCCGATAGCTTGTTGAGAAAACTAAATGAGCTTGGGTTTCCGACGTATGGTTTCGCCGATGATTATCATATAATGATCACCGGTATTTGCATTAACACACTTTTTGATTTGATGCAACAAGCCTTATATGTTGTTGAGCGGTGGTGTCTTCATGTTGGACTATCAGTTAATCCAAATAAAACCTCAATGGTGCTATTCACGCAACGAAGGATTACAACCGGAGCTCGTCCATTGCAGTTTTTTGACTCTGAAATTATTGTCGAAGACCAAGTTAAGTACGTTGGGGTAATTCTCGACTCAAAACTTAATTGGACAGCTCACATCGATTTCAGGATCAAGAAAGCTTGCATGGCCTTTGGCCAATGTAGACGGGCTTTCGGCAAATCTTGGGGACTTAAACCCAAGTACATTCAGTGGATCTACACAACAATTGTTAGACCAATACTGGCATACGGGTGCCTTGTTTGGTGGCAGAAGGGAGAAGTCATGACAATCCAATCAAAGTTAAACCATCTTCAGAGGATGGTCTTGATGGCGATGACTGGTGCGTTCTCGACAACACCTACTGCTGCTCTCGAGGCACTCTTGAACATAAAACCACTACATGTGTTTCTGAAACAAGAAGCACTTTCTTGTGCATACCGTCTTAAGGTTACTGGGCTCTGGAACAGTAACCCAATAGATCGTGTAACTAGCAACACAAGACTGTGGCCCCAAATGGTTACTTGGGATGAATATACACTTGCTCCCAGTGACCTTACACTCACATGTAGTTTTCCTTCTAAAACTTTCAATGTGAGAATACCTCTTCGTGAGGAATGGCTGTCTGGCTGGATGGAGCGACAACTTGAAGAATACGTAGTTTGTTATACAGACGGTTCTTTGTTGGAGGGCCGAGCCGGTGCTGGTGTCTATTGTCATGAAATGAGATTAAACCAATCTCATTCGCTTGGTAGATACTGTACCGTATTCCAAGCAGAAATCTTTGCGATTCTGTGTGGCGTACAATCCGCACTTCAACAGGGAATTTGCGGTAAAAGAATCTATTTTTGCTCTGACAGTCAGGTTGCCCTGAAAGCACTTAGTTCGGCAGATACGAGATCGAAATTAGTAATCGCATGTCGAACTCAAATCGAAGAACTTAGCATTTCAAATGCTATCTACCTTCTATGGGTACCCGGTCATTCCGGTATTACTGGAAATATGAATGGGCGGACGAATTGGCTAGAGCTGGCGCTGCGACTGATTTCGTTGGTCCAGAACCAGTTCTACCACTGTCAATAAGTTGGATAAAGCACAAGATTCGCTCTTGGGCTGCATTCGAACATGCCAACCATTGGCGTAGCTTGCAAACTTGCGTTCAAACAAAGGCTTTTCTGCCGGATGTGAGTCCGAAAATGTCAAGAAATTTGTTGCATTTTTCCAAGCACAACTGCAGTATTCTGGTCAGGGCACTGACTGGACATTGCAAACTCAATTATCACATGGCTACTATTCAGCGCGCTGAGTATTATTCATGTGATCTTTGTGAATCCGATTACGGAACATCATATCATTTGATATGCAATTGCCCTGTATTAATGCAATTGCGCATCCGGATTTTTGGTTCTCCATACATAGATGAACCTATGTACAGAGAGCTGAAATTTAAGGATATGCTTTTGTTCCTAACCCAGGGTGGTAATAAGCTAGTTTTTTTAGCCGTATTTGAATGACAATATCTCTTCGGGGGTGTTGTCGTTCTGTTATCTCAATATCGCCTCGGGAGTGTTGATATATCCGCTCACTGTTTGAGTAGAGGTTCTAAATCCCTCCGGGGGTTGGAAGTTTTATTCCTGCTGTTGTAGCACCTGCAGATCGTTCAGCATCACTCCGGGGGTGCAGAATGCTCTGTTTTAATTGTTCTGTGTCGTTGTTTACCTTACTCCTAACCTTACCACTTCCCCAATCCTTCCCATCAGGAAAATGATGAAAAGACGATTCTTGGCAAGGCATAAATCTCCGATCAACATGGGGAACGTGCCATTTGAGCCAGACGCTACTGATTCCCGATTCCGCCGGGGCTTCCAGAACCGATGATGGTGGCCAATGGGGCCAAAAAATTAAAGGGTTGTGTACAGGACACGACCACGGTGACATTAAAAATATAGCTTTTTTATCTATCACACATATCGACACACGTTCTTGTTCACTCGCCTGTTTTCATATGTTACAATTTGCTATATACCCTCCCCATTAAAACATAATTTATTGAAGGTCTTTTAACGGTAATCTATTAATTAATCAAGTATCTCACTAGGTGATTGGCATTATTTGGCTGATCCATCTAGTAAAAATAGGCTGGTCTGTCCAGAAAATATATTCAAAAGAAAAATTCCATATTGAGAGCTGTGATGAGGAAACCCACGCCCGCCAACGGAAATATACAGATTCTCCCTAAAATATGCAATTTCATTTTCCATTTAAATTTTCAATAATGTACTAATGAACTTAAGTAAACAATCTTAAGTGTAAGTATTTCTTGATCGATTAGTGGTGGAAAAATGAAATTATTTGATAAATTACATTGTTATGCAACGTGCGCACTACCAGTTAAAACGGATTTTTATGCTATCTTGGTGACATTTTTCTTGTTGCTAATTATTAAAACGTGTTATAACTCTGTAGTGTAAACCTTGTATTATTAAACCAATTCTGCAGCGTTTTATGTTATATAGGTGTTTTATGTGGTAATAGGACTGACATAATTATATCTTCAGTACAGCGGTTTGTTTCATAATTTAAAACAGATTTATTTTAAAATTTAAATTAGTATACCCAACCGTTCTATTTGTTGTATACCTTAAAACGCAATTAGAACTGTGTTTTAAATACATAGGGTAGGACAGATATTCTGACTGGTTAAACTGGGAAAACAATTTTAAGTCCAGTAACGCTTAAGACATGGCTTGAATTTGAATCGAAAAAGAACGCCCGCTTAAACTGCTGCTGGGACGGCAAGTTCTGTTTTAAAATTTTCCGTTGTGTGCAGTACGAAACAAAAGTGTTTGAAATTAGAAAACTGGGAATGTGATTGTTTCCGATGCAATTACACTCAGATTTTTCACGCAGGGGATACAGGCCGTGTAAATGAAAACCGCGTAAATTAAAAAAAAACGCGTTAATGAAAACCGCGTAAATTTCAAAATCCGCGTAAAAAACCTGAGTGTACTCTCCTATATAAAATACTACGCTGCTGAACAGTGCAATAACTACAGAAGCACGTTGTCAGATGCCTTACTGATAAAAAACATATAACCGAAATATGAAACATGAAAACCAATAGGCTCTTTACCCTACGCAGCTACAAAGCGCCGTAAACATGGACACACAACGCACACGCATGCATAAAAATAAATATATTTTTTTTTCAAACGCAACACTTAAGCAGGACACACCGTATTGAATGAAATCCAAACCACCCCGCCCACCCACTTTGCAAATCATTCTGTGACACCGTGGTGGTACCCGAAAAATCCGCACACGGCCACCGCTGCCGAAAATGCATAGCGTCTACCGCTTATTGTAGTGCCCAGACGCTGCAGCCATGATCTTACCCGTTCGACATAAGAACAAAAACTGATTCAAACGGGTACGCGTCACCTCTATTTATAAACTAACCGTATATGGTTTAGTCACTTAGGTGCGAGTGTGTGCAAATGCGAACGTTACCGAAAATCGATAGCGCTTATTGCATCGCCCGGAGACGACGTTGCTCGTGTGGGATAAGAGCAACAACTGATTTAAACGGACATGCGTTGCTTCTATTTATGACTTTTCGTGTTTCATTGAGAAACTAAGCTGCCCTCTTTTGACGGCTGTGTCTGAGAAATCTGCCTCACGAATGGTATTTTTCCCGTTTTTTGTGAACTTTTTAATTTTACCAATTTCCAAAAGTCTACTTTTATTGGGGAGATATTAAATTATTACCAATATTTAAGTTAGGTGTCTCTGAATCGGTTGGTGTATGAATGATTAAAATCCATCTAGTAATATCGGAGTTATAAGCGTGCAAACCTTACATAGTTTCGTTACATGGGAGATAGTTTAGATTTTAGAATGACACCTAGCCCCAGATAGTGGAGTAAGACATTTTTAATGTCAAAAGACTTTGAATGGATGTTAGTGACCTAATACTACAAATCGAAGCAGTTGTGGTCATATTTTGGAAAATTTTTCACCTTTATACATTCATTGCAGAATTTAATAAAATTGTCAAAATCGGTTCAGCCAGCTCTGAGAAAAATGAGTGACATTTTTGGTCACATACACACACACAGACGCACATACACACACATACATACATACACACATACATACATTTAGACATTTGCCGAACTCGACGAACTGAATCGAATGGTATATGCCACTCGGCCCTCCGGGCCTCCGTTAAAAAGTCGGTTTTCAGAGCAATTGCAATACCTTTCTATTGAGAAAGGCAAAAATTTTACCTTTTTACATTCATCGCAGAATTCGTTAGAATCGAGATTTGCTGCGTAATCGTACGTTTCACCCTGTAATTCAGGAACCAGAACTCGGATCCACACAAAATTCAACAGCAGCTGATGGACCTTCCATTTAAAATCAAGTTTGTCAAAATCGGTTCAGAAAATTCCGAGAAACCGATGTGGACAAATCAACAAATTTTGTTTTGTAACCATACTCTTCAACTCGTAATCCGGAACAAGATGTCGGTTGAAAATGAAATTCAATAGCAACCTATGAGAATAGTATACCCTTCATTTGAACCTTAGTTTCTAAAAATCGGTTCAACCATCTCCGAGAAACCGATGTGGACATTTTGTTAACAAATCCGCACATACACACACATACATACATACATACATACATACATACATACATACATACATACATACATACATACATACATACATACATACATACATACATACATACATACATACATGCACACATACATACGCACATACAAACACACATACATACACACAGATATTTTGCGATCTCGGCGAACTGAGTCGAATGTTATATGAGACTCGGCCCTCCGGGCTTCGGTTAGGAAGTCGGTTTTTGGAGCAATTGCATAACCTTTCTATATGAGAAAGGCAAAAGAATAGTATTTAATTAACTTAATCAGCATGAGTTCAATGTTATCTTCATGTAATTATATTTTGAAATGTTGGTGGAATGGGTTTGAAAGTGGAGGGAATGGGGGGGTTAGTAGAGTGAGAGTGGAGGATGCGTCAGAAATCCTTCATCTTATTTCGGTATACGGGGTGGATGAAGGAAATGCGGGCGTGAGGGTGGTCCAAGGGGAGGGGAGTGATGAAGGAGGGAGGTGTAAGGGCAAGGCGGGGGTAGGAGGGGCGGCGACGTAATACTCAACTGCATATTTTGCCTTCCATTTGAGACTTGGTTTGAGAAAATCGGTTCAGTCATCACCGAAGAACCGATGTGACTTTAATTGTGGAATATGCCCGGAATTCCGGACTTCCGGAATCGTCGATAGTGGACAATATATTCAAAGAATGTTTGATTGGCAATCAGTGATCTAGATCTGCGATTAGAAGTAATTTGGTGACCATTTCAATAGCCTCTGAGGTATTACGATTGTACCGATTTATATGGGAAATTCCAGTGTATCCTTACTAACACCCCTGTAACTCCGGAAGCAAGAGTCAGAACAGAATGAAATTCAGCAGCAGTCAATGGCATTACTGTATCTTTCATTTGAAATCAAGTTTGTAAAAATCGGTAGAGAATTCGTTGGGGAATGGGTGTGATATTAGCTTAGGAACTTGGCGGGTTCCCCGGGGGCGTCATGAACCGTCATAGGTGGCCAATGTGGTCAAAGCTGCTTTGATTGATCATTAGTGATCCAGACCCGCAAACTAGAGTAATGTTACATCAATTTTAATATGTTTTACATCATTTGAACATCATGGTGGTACCAGTTTATATGGGAATTTGCTGTGTGACCGCACTCTTCAACCCGTAACTCAGGAACCGGAAGTCTGATCAACTAAAAATTCAATAGCAGCTTATGGGAGCGTTATACCTTTCAGATGAAACTAAGTTTGCGAAAATCGGTTCAGTCATCTCTGAGAAAATTGTGTGAGTTTAAATGACACACACACACACATACACACACACACACATACATACACACACAGACATTTGCCGATCTCGACGAACTGAATCGAATGGTGTATGACACTCGGCCCTCCGGGCCTCGGTTAAAAAGTCGATTTTTACAGTGATTGCATAGCCTTTCTTTATATGAGAAAGGCAAAACTCCCTCAACTCGACCACAATGATTTTGCATTTCTTCACAACCACCTTCGAATGGTATCTTATCTCTCTTGGCGCTACTCGTTCCTATGTATCTGCTAGCTGGTGCTGAACGTTCCTCGGTGGCGGTATTTCTCCCGATATCGGTGCACATTTAGTTGTTAGCCATTTCGACGGAGAGCAATTGGTGGTGAAGCTTCTCTAGATAAAGATATCCACAATGATGTGGTCTACTCATGACTGTTTCGTATATTGAAACTCGTCGAAACGAGAACCTTCTCAGAAAAGCCGACCAACTTGACATACATCGCTTTCCAGCCATCCTCGCAAAGTTTCTTCCTTGGTTTCTTCAATCACTTGTTTCTAGAGCGACTGAACTCAAATGACATATTAGGTGTCCAAACGGTTTGCAGTAGATTTTTTCCAATGCACTAGATGTATGTTTTTCTAAGTATAAAGTATCGCCAAAGTTCCCATGAAAAAATTGGAATGAACATGTGGTGTGCTTGAAATAAGCTTGTTTTGTTTACTGACTAGCGTTGCAAGTGCAAGTCATATTAATATTTAAAGTTCTAGATCAATCAATCGCAGAACTTCGAAAATACCAAAAACGCATGTTAATAGAATTTGAGGTATTGTAAAGAATATTACGTTACGGTGATGGTGAAAGGTATTTTGATGAACAGGTTGGGTTTGAGGTTTTGAATTGTCTTCTCTAGAAGGTAAATGTGTGTTTTAGTGACAATATGAGCTGAAAAACAAACAAAAATCTTTCAAAACGAATCCATTCCAGGGCAGCCACGTGTTTCTTCTCTTACAACATTGTGGAATGGCACAGGTAGATAAATACTAAAACTACGTAAATGTGTGTGCCTTAGATTGATCACTGAACTAATACTTTTTTTCCCGCCATGTAATATCGATGATAATACTCACTCATAAAATTTCATACGAGATGATCGTTCCATCATAACTCATCGGTGTACTGTGAAGAATATGCGAAAAGCTATGCTTTTTTTTGGGGCGTTACTCAAACGAGATGCTTTGATTTGATTGCAATATTGAGCTGAGTCGGATGTATTTTAATTAATAAATTTCATCTCACAGACGCCCAGAAACCGGTTGGCACTAACTACAGTCGGGTCATTCCAACGAAGGAAATCAATCCGGCCGAAAGGGACGAGTTCTGGCGCAAAGAGGAAGAGGAAGAGAAACACCGGCTGCAGTTGGAGTACGAGCGTAAGCTGAACGAAACGGTGCAATTGGAAGAGGTATTTTCTTGTTTGTTGACTAAACTGACAGTGGTTGAATTTAAGATGTGATTTTTTTCTAGGAACGACGTCGCCGCGAGGAACGTGAATTTGAGAAACGAGAAGCAGCGCTTGGAGGTCCGCCAAGTCCGGACAAGAGCTACACACGACAGGTATCCGACAGTTCCCGAACGGAACGGGATCGTGAAATCAAACAGGTCGTAGAGGCCAGCGGCAAGGTGAGCTCTGCCAAGGCACGGTTCCTTAACAGTACTACCCAGCTGAGCCCGACACACATCCAGCAGCAAGCGATAGTTCCGGAACTGGTCATGTCACCGGCTTCGTCCAACGAGGAGAAGAGTCTAATAAACGAACTGAAGGCAGAGTTGGAAGCAGAGCAAAATGGTCATAATGGGGCGCAGTCAGTGAAACAGGCGGAACCACAGGAGTACTTCGATCCGAACGCTACGATTGATCTGTCGGATGAGGACAATATGATCCGTGCTAGAGCCTTATACGATTATCAGGCCGCTGACGAATCTGAGATAAGTTTCGATCCGGACGATATCATTACGCACGTCGATCAAATCGACGAGGGCTGGTGGCAGGGCTTGGCACCGAATGGCACCTATGGACTGTTTCCCGCCAACTACGTTGAGTTGATTTAAGCGAACAAAAAGTGGATTTGAGATAGAGAGATCAAGTAACAAAACATCACGAAACATACACGCTCGCATCGTTAAATGTATTAAGAGTGTCGTTAGAGGATCATCCCCCTAAGTTGTATTCTAATTATTGTCATACCGTAACACGTAACAGGCGAACGATGGGCGGTGAAGTAGTATTATAATATTGTGTTTCGCCGCGAAGAAATTATTATTCATCACATTAATCGGAGTCGAATATGATTCGCATAACATTTTGCAATGAAAGTCAAAGAAAAGGTTCAAGTTATAATCAATTTACCATTATATCGTGACATTTTACAAGAAGAACGAACAACATTCATGTTTATGAGCTGTTATTAGATAATAATAAATAATCTTCAATTTCTCTTCGAGATGTAATAAAGTGTAATACTTCTTCCACAATGAGTATTGACACCTGAAATGGAAAGAATATGTTTCACTGATGACAAAGCACTGAGGAACTGGTTCCACATTTAAGCAAATGTTACTCCTTCAAGCCCAATATCTATCAAGGATTTTCGTTTATTTTTGGGAACAGTGACGAAAGTCAAACAACAAACCCGCCAAATGCAAATCTTAATTTCAACATCCGCTATTCAGAATCGGTATCGTAGTTCAAAGAAAGCGCTCCCATATCAAGAACGATTTCAATTTTCTGCCAGCAGCACCAGCTATTCCGATTGTGCCCTAAATCTTCCAACCGTTTCAGGAATTCATTAAACTGACACTCCTGGTGGTAAGGAATGTAACCGGACCGTTCATGTTCCGGCGCAGGTACTTCTGGATCCTTTAGCCAGACGCGATTGTCAGGTTTGCTAACTTGGTCCGAATTTGATTTACTAAAAATAGAAAATCGGATTAACCCATTATATCCTAGCGTATGAAATTTCATACGCAGAACTATCCATCGTTTAACGCGTATTTACTGCAGAATTTTGGCATCTAACTGCTTTATTATTGCACTAATGGGATTATTGCACCTCATATTTCATTGTGAAACAAGACAACTGCCATTTTTTATAATTTTGTTTACATTTTTGAACCGTGTATAGTTGGGGCAAATGGCGGCTGAAAAGTAAGCAATACATTTAATTGAATTTTATTGTTGGAATTCGTGCTAATAATTCCATTATGTGACAAAACGTTCCTACAGGTGTAAAAGAAGTATTGTCTATCAGAAAATCCGAAGAAATATGTCAAACAACTTAAAATTTGTTGTTTTTATTTAGGCGTGCGAATTTTTTTGCACGAGATATTTTCATTCTCAAAACCATTTTAAGCGATGATTTTATTTTTCCCATAATCTTTGATACATTTTTTGGTGGAATTGAAGATATCACTGCATTTGGCTCACTTTTTGAAACCCCTGGGTTATAATGGGTTAAACAACCTTAGATTTTGGTTGATGCTATTTAATGTTACCACAAATTAGCTAGTGCCTGAGTGGCTAGATTCTGCGTGACAGCATGCTGTAAAATACCAATAATCCGCTCGTCTGTGTCGCACCCGATCAGAGCGGATAACAGAGCTGGACTAAAAAGTAGAAAACGTACCAACTTTATTACATCACCGACGTGTTCGTTGCGAGCTTCCCAATCGTAAAGTAGCCAAACGGCAGCAGCGTACAGAACATCCGCTTCGGAAAACACGCCGATACTATTGGACTTCAGTAGATAACTCAGATCCTCCAACGGCAGTTCCACAAATGCCTCGGAAGCAACTAACGGCAGGAAAAAAATGCATATCCTTTTCAGCATCATATTCTGTATAACAGTTTGATTAAAAGGAAGTGCCTCAGTGTATAATTGAAAGGCCCGATCCTCCAGTAATGCTTCTGTATCACCAATACAAGTCCAGCACTGGTCCAGCAGCGCAGTGATCCGTAGAAATTCTGCCGCTTGAAACACCTCTATGAAATGTTCCCGCGGAACATCGGGTTTCGGTGACAAAAGCCAATTGTATACGATCTGGAATGCTCTGGGGGTGACCTTTTCCTTCGGTAGCGTTACTTCCGGTACGTTGCCCAATTCGTCGAAAACTTCCGAAAAACACTGTAGCAGCAATGTGTGACAGTTGAATGACATTTCTCCGATATGGATTTGAATATTTGTGTGCTTTAGGTTATTAAGCCTTTGATTAATGAGTTGTAGGCAGTTCGGCCTTTCCCCGAAATTTCCTCGACAAACTAGTGTATAAATTGAATTTGAAAAGAGTTGCCTACTGCGATGTATATTCGGAAATATCTTTTTGATCCAACAAGAAGAATTGAGCAGAATTAACACATCAGTCTGAGAAATTTTTATTAATTTTCATTGAATTTCGAAGTATGTATGACGTTTATAAATAAAGTGCGGAAACTAATCCTCACACAATCTTTAGAAAACGATGTGAAACTCCGAAATTTATCACCTTATTTCGAGCAAAACCATGAACATGAATCAATAACTCGTCAACAACAGAACACTAATCGGATGAAGCATTTTCTCGGTAGACTTTGTGAAATCAGTTGACAGTGTTTGAAGGTGACGGATTTGTCCGGAAGACTGTACATGCACATCGGCTAACTGAGCCGACAATTTCTTTTTGCCAACATCCACCTACCTCTATAATAGCAGATTCGTATACTGTATTTGTACACGGAAAGACAGAAATCAGTTTATTTCCTGTTTCTGAATTTAGATTAGTTGAAATTAACAAGAATTTCGGAAAAATAACTAACAATTTAGTTAAAATTTAGCTCGCAGATTTCTTAATGTATTCCTTGTTTTCAGGGAAAGCATTTAGTTGAATGATATCCTGGACACAATCCAGCAAACCAAAAACTTAAAACCTAATTTGGTTTTTTAACTATGTATGCGGTTGAAATCAGAATGTCAAAAATTGATAGTAACTACATGGATTTTAGATTCAGCATTGCTTTTAACTGTGTTGAAAATATTTGCTGTCAGAATACAGCCCATCAAAAAACAACCACCATAAGCCGGTTTTGTAACCATAAAAGTGGTTGGAAAGAACAGTAAGGTTATTCACTAATGTGAAATAGACATGTTTTATTAGAACACTCGAGAGTGAACGTGTATAATTTTAAGAAGTTAAAAACAATGTATTTTATCGTATCGTCGAGTTGAGGAATATTTGTAATGCAATAAGTGTCGTGAAATAGTGTAGTGCTGTGAGCAAACACAAGATTTGAGAATAACTGTTGTGCTGAGAAATATATATCAATTATCGAATTGAGTGTTGAATTAAGTGTAAGTAGCATGGACATAATCTGCATTATTCTGCATTACGACGGATCGCACTAATAAATCAGCAGCACTATTTGTTGAAGCAACAGGTCAAGTTCCGCAATGGAAAATGATACCAAGGCTTAAAATGGTACATTGCTTTGTTAAAGTTGGATTCAGCTGTAACGAGGCAAGTCTTCGGTCAGCTGCCTTGAGCAGTACACAAAACACTAATTTATTCGCATTGTTAGAGTACTACATACTTCAGGGGCACTGATCAGCAAAGCTTCTCATTGACAACGGAACTTAATGACATTTTAAAAACAATCATCAATCCGTACTGCACAGCAAAGCTTGTCTCCATACATATGCGCACACCCAGAATAAAATTCATACGAATCTAGTGATAAAAATGTACTTTAGTGCTACACAGCCCATAATCGCAAGTCATTCCCATGTTCTATGGGATTCTCTATCTACAAGAGACTAACTTGCGATTATAGGTATTCGTATAGCAAACCTATATCGGTTGCATTAATAGTTATCAGTGGCGTAGCCAGAAATTTGGTTTGGAGGGGGTTTTGATGAAAATCTTAGATTTTTCAAAAATGTTGGCAGGTCTATTGATGACATTTAATCTGTAGGCCGCGATCGACTGGGTACTACCAGGTTCTGCAGTAATAGCGAAATGGGATGGTGTGAGCGGGCATGGGCGCTATAATCCTACCGTAGGCAGAACTAAATACCTGTCGCAGGTGTCAGTTATGTTGGGTGGCGGACTACGGGTTAGGACAGGTTAGGTCAAGTTCAACGAGTAGCCCAAAAACATCAATTAACTAACAATCAAGAAGAATAGGATGAGCTGAAAATTCGCAACTTCGAAACCGTAGTATTGGAGGAGCTTTGCTAGACGGGGCAGAAGGTGTGGATATGTGGATGTGTGTAGTGTGGATCAAAGGCCATTTCTTCGACTAGAGCATTATCAATGTGCACTGACCTCACGAAGCCGAGAAAGATGCATTTTATGTGCAGCTGGAGCATGTCTATGATAGCTGCCTATGGCGGAATGTTAAGCTCGTCATCGGTGATATAAACATCTTGATAGGCCGGGGGCATTAAGTAAACCGGTTATCGCATAGGATACACCTTATAAATAATGTGCAGAAATTCTCACGATTGATAAGTATATTATTTCGAACACCTAAATAGCGAAGCAATAGACGACAAGAGTATTGCAAGAATCAGCTTGGAGACGTGCGCAGTCTACCTAAGATTCATGAAAAAATAGGACAGTTCAACGCCTGGCAATGATCAACTGTCATGTAAGCTACTCAAACACAGAGTAGAGGAATTGGCTAGAGCACTCCACTGGGTGCTGTTGAAGATCTGGAAGGAGGAGATTTTACCGAAGTATAGGATGTAGGGAGTAGTATGTCCCATTTATAAAAATGTTTTTAAGCGAGATTTTTGCAACTAATTACCGATTAATCACATTACTGAACTGCCCTTGTATGCAAAGGTGACGTAAATGCCATCGAGTATATTTTTCAGGAAATTAATTTTCAAATCTTGCATGGTGCGGGTAAAAGCATGCTTTCGCCACTTTGCTTTTCGCATTTAAACAGGTTATTTTTTATTTATATTTGAAGTCGTCTGCACTGAAAGATGCAAATTTTCGTAGTGAACCTCAAGATACGAAAAAGTTAAATTTGACCAAAGTGTCAAAGCGTCATCTACAAGGTGTTCTTCTAAATTCTTTATTGCCGCCTATAATTCGGAAGGGAATTCGTAGTGCAATAGGGCCTATAATGCACAAATATGGGTTGCATTCATATCTTCAACCAAGCTATTTGCAATAACATTCTTGAAAACTTTGCTGAAGACACTAAATCTCAAACTAAATTTGATTGGAATTAGTAATGCATCCAACTGGAAAAATTAATCAACAAAATTATGCTGCTAAATACTAAACCTACAAAAGCTGATGGTTTCCAAATTATGGTATCACGGCGCCATTCAATTTGATACCCAAATGTACATCATAAATAGCGAAAAACGTGAAATTTTTTAAATTTTTTTTATTACCAATCTTAGCTAGTGGCACTTTATATAAGTGATAATCCAAAAAAATCAAATGCACATATAAACCGATTCTGGCCTGTTAGAGACAAGCGTAAAATGCCATTTTTCATCAGTTTCTATGTAGGCGTTTTCATTGAGCTATTTTGCTTGATATTTACATGATTTATCAGCTATAGGATCCTCACTAAAATATTAGTTACGAGATCCCATTCTCACAATTTACAAAAAGTCCCCATAACGTTTAAAACATTAGGTTCTCAATGTAATGAACAGAAAATAAACTTCCAAAATTATTATTTGAATATTTAATAAACTAGTCAGCATCAAACTTTTTTTCCTAAGTTTAAATATTTTGGTTTGGAGGGGGTTTTAACCCCCAAAACCCCCCCTTGGCTACGCCACTGATAGTTATCAAAACGCATAATGTGAGGGTATTTTCAACTTTGTTAAAGCAGAGCACAGGAGCAACAGACACTATATCGTGTATCTGCGAATATTCAACATGAACTTTGCTTTGTAATGTTGCCGCTTATGATTAGCTCGTAATCCATAGTGAATATTCAAGGACATACGATGAGGAGTATGTTGTTACCTTGTCTGTAGCTTATTCAAAATCGGAGCAATTTTCATGCCCACGTACACCAATTGATAATTGGACAACTTGTCCGCGATATGACATAGCCATGCCTATGCAGTTTGTTTTTTCATTCCGGCCATCCAAAACCAGTGTTTGAGGGAGTTTTCTTGGGAGGTCATATTATTTAACGGTAATATCAATTCATGAACTTATGAATACACAAGTAACACATACTAGATTGGTGCAACGATGTCCTACTTCGACAAGATATCCAATAATATTAAAATCTTCATAAGGACAAGAAACCAAGTGAAATGTTAAATTCCTCTGAATTGTAATTTATTAATCAAACGGTAACCCACCTTAATAACCCACCGAACTCAGGATACTTGCGTCTACCTTCACATTCACAGAAGTTGGAAATAGCCAATCTAACCCTCGATCGGGTAAACCGATTGCATGGTGAAAAGCACCACGGTCTTAGCCGTATATTTCCCGGCATCATCAACAAAAAAGAAACCCGATTGGATATGTGCACAAAAACTAAACGTCCTGTAATTTTGTGAAACGGAATACCATAATCTGTTTTTCACTAATCATCAACCGTTTCTTTCCTACAAAATTTAAATACCAAACTTTGAAATAATCAGTCCAGAGTAGAGGCTAACGACCTCAAAAACTATTATGAACGAACGAATGAAAAACGACAAGAAATAAAAATGACAATACCACCGCTCTCGCAAGAATATTGCGATATACAGGTTTTGACACATGGTGGGCCTAACTCATGCTTTTACATTGGGTTCCCGGTCAAACCATTCGGAATTTGATTCGGAATCCTGAATAGAGTTAGTATGGATTCCAAATCAAATGCAACAACCGATTCCGACTCAGAATCGGTTGTTGCATTTGATTTGGAATCCATACTGACTCCATTCAGGATTCCGAACCGGTTCCGGAATGAGTTTAACTGGGTTGTTTCAATTTTTACAAACGTTGCCGTGGAGAAAATATCGCCTGCCAGAGACCTGGACGAAATCGACGAAACGAACAAGCATGATGCAACCCTCTAAGAACGGTTGGTTTCAAAATCGTCCAATGAAGGACGTTCGTTGGACCAATCTGGACAACGTCCAAATAACCGTTCAACGAACGTCCATCATTGGACCCGTGTTGAACGATTTTGAAACAATTTTTTGGACGTCTCAGTGGGAATACGAAGAATAATGGAGTGTTCCTGTTGGTTCGACGTGAAACTCGTCGAAAGGCTGAATTGCCAAACACGAGTTCTACCATGGACGTCTGCCGAACAGTTATTTGGATGTCCTCCAACGTTGGTCTTACATTGGACGATTTTGAAACGAACCGTTTATGTTTAGAGGTGCGCCCAGAGTGAAGCCATGACATGTTCGATTGGTAGGTCAGATGTCTTCCTATCGTGCAAAGTAAACAAATAGCTTGTAAAATCTATTTTTTGCATCCGATCTTTTAGGTTCGATGTTTGACAACATCGATTTTATTGATTCAATTAATTCGTTTCGGTGAAATCGATTTTTCTCTCAAAATTCCTATTGAAAAAGCCGCGATTTTCCCCAAGTCGATTTTTCGAGGTAAAAGGATCGATTATCTTTTTACCTCGAAAAATCGACTTTTTGCATCGATTTTTCTCGGCTTGATGTTTGATAACATCGATTTTTTCGAATTAAAAAGGTCGATGTAGCAAAATCGATTTTATTTTTAACAATACCAATTAATATCCTCTAAGAACGGTTGGTTCCAAAATCGTCCAATGAATGACGTTCATTGGACCAATTTGGACAATGTCCAAATAACCGTTCAACAAACGTCCATCGTTGGACCCGTGTTGAACGATTTTGAAACAATTTTTTGGACGTCTCAGTGGGTACAAATAGTAGCAAGAATGTACTTTGAACAAAACATCCCCCACCCTTTATGTATCAACCTATTGAGAAGCCTAAAAATTGTTTCAAAATCGTCCAACACAGGTCCCAGGATGGACGTCACCCAGTGGTCCAAAATTACTAAAAAGAGGGTCACAAGTGAGGAATTCCATGAAGATCCGTCCGAAAATCTTCAAAATCGTGACCGACCATCTTATTGCCCATCCCGAGATAAACTAGCGTTTCGTCGATTTGTTGCTATGTGTGACACAAATGAGTGCGAACGAAACAAAAATAAACGTCAAACCGTTTTTTCGCTTGCACTAATGCGAAGAGAAAATGCGCGCAATTCGGCGCACGGCTTGGTGGCGCATGGCTGAAATGTCTCGATGTGGATTTTAGAAAAGATTTGCAATAGAATTCGATGAAACTTTACAGGTTATACCGGCATGCAAGACTAAACATTTTCCACAGTTAATAAGATTATTTTGACTCAAGAGAAATTTTTTAAAAGGGCGTAGACGTTTCTACGTGCATCAATTTCAAAATTTTCTTGTTCGATTACCCTATTTTATACAGCAATGTTATTGGCATTTGTTGTTGATGGAGAAACACGAATAACTTGTGAAAAGGTCGTAATAAAACTAAATAATTGTGTTGTTAAAACAAAATTGAAAATATCTCGAGAGCTACTACATTTAAGATAATTTTTATTATGAGCATTTTGATTTAAAATACCATTTAGAATCATATTCAAAAATAAAATTGTATTTTGACTGCAAAAAGTATGAATTATAAAAATATGTCAAAAGTTTTTGTTAAGAAAACTTTTTTATTGAAGGTTTCTCCATGATTAAAATACACTGAAAGGGTTTCTTTTACGTCTTTAAATTGATAAACATTAGATTGTTGACATTTTATGATGAGGTAACGCGAATAACTTTTAAAATCTCGAAAACTATCGCATTTTCGAAGATTTTTTTACATGCATTTTGATTTAAAATGATACTTAGAATTATATTTTGTAATAAAATTACAGTTTTGTGTGTCAATTAGTATGAAATTTAAAAACATATGTAAAGTTATTGTTTTTTAGTTAAACTTTTTTACCGGTAAGTTCTCCATCATGTAATCACATTCAGAATGTTTTTTTTTCTCCTTAGGTTTTCGTTGACAAAATATAAAAAATTAAAAAAATAAGTTTTTTTGCAATTTAAATTTTGGACATAAATTTTAGTTTTTGTGAAAAATGACGCAGCATTTTTTTCAGTGCATATATTTTTCGTGAAGAATTATTCATTCCCTGTAACTCGTTCTCAGATAGTTTTGCTGTACAAAATAAAGGAATCGAACAAATGTATACGCCCTTTTGAAAAATTGTTCTTGTATCAAAACATTTATTTATTTATTTATTTTTTATTTAATTTATGTATTTATTTTTTTTTGTTTATTTATTTATTTATTTGTTTATTTATTTATTTATTTATTTATTTATTTATTTATTTATTTATTTATTTATTTATTTATTTATTTATTTATTTATTTATTTATTTATTTATTTATTTATTTATTTATTTATTTATTTATTTATTTATTTATTTATTTATAACTTTTTCGTCTGATTTTCGTGGTCTACATGAAACACTATAGAAATTGCCAGAGAAAATCATGGAGATTCATAAACCGAACACAACTGAAAATTTTGGTTCGAAACGACGATGGACACATTTTGCGGTCGGCCAGTTTCTCATGGAATCCCTCAAGTGTTTCCTGTCTTCCAGTTACGTTTTTTGCTTTGGTGTCTTCAGAAAAGTTTTGTACTATATTGTTAGTTTTAAGATAACCGTAAAATATTTCGTAAAATACTATTACTCCCCCTCTTGTATATCAAAGTGAATCCCTTGTTTTAAATTTTTTCATAAAAAAATCTTTTGACCCTCTCTTGTATATTGAATCTTATTTCTAGTCTTAAGATAGCTGTAAACTTTTTTTCCTTTGTAAAAAAATATTTCAACATTGTAACCTCCTAGTTTTAAGATATCCAAAATGTAAAAACATAAGTATTTGGCACCGCCAAGCTAACGCATTTGTGCCTATCAAATAAACGAAATGAATAAAAAAAAAAAAAAAAAAAGTTTTGTAGAATGTGTTTACGTATTTATTGAAATATACTCCTTAAACTCACTAAGGTGTTATTACAAGTTTTTAATCACCTTTTTATTACATAATCAAAAACAATTTCTTCTGTTAAGTTTTGTAACCATAAATTTGTTGTAAGTTTCCTGTAGAGATCATGTATCTATATATTTTTATAGGCAATATATAGTTGTGCGATTATTGCTAGCAGCACAGTGTAAACCCGACAGTTGCCAGATTTTATATTAGCCACGTTAGCAGAACGGGTGCAGAAAGGGTTCAACAAAATCTCTTTTAATAGATACACCTAGGTGGTCCAGCTTGCTTAAGACTATCTCGTCTACGAATGTAAATCATTATTTTAGATTATTTAGATGTAAAGATATGTTTTCTATATCACGTAAAACCAAAATTAATATGTTAGCCATCGACAACTACCCCCTAAAATAAAGATAATTTTCATCATTATCTTTTAGTAGAAATATTTATAAAATCTGTATAAATCTGCTTGGTGTGTTAAAAAGTTGCATAAAATCTGTATTTTGTATCAGATCTGTATCTGGCCACTCTGGAAACCTTTTCTAACTGCTGAAAACTTATATGGCCAATTTCTTCACTGGATGAAAACCGGTTTTCACTGAAAACCAGTTTTCGGGTTGCTGGTGGCCAATTAGCCGAAAACTGGTTTTCAACGAAAACCGGTTTTCATCCAAGTGAAGAAATTGGCCGATAATGTTGACTGAGTTTATGTTAGTAGACGATGATGGCTGATAAATCCAGGATGGCGCGATAGAAGTGAATGTATCTTTCATGCGTATATTGATTGAGCTCAAACACAACTTTACCGGTAACTTTAATTCTATAGAAAACCCGTATTTTTTTTTACTGAAACGTACTTTTATATCCAATATTTCACAACAAGCAGCATTAGTGTATTTATGAATGATATGCGTTTTACTGCAATCTAAAACTTTCTAGAACAGACCAAAATGATTAAATCTGATCTTGCAAAGAAATCTTCAAACATTTGGTTTTCGAGCACAATCATAATCGCACAACTATATCCTGCCTATAGATAAATCTCGACAAACATATGTTTACGGCGTAAAAACCTACTGCCAACATTCTCTTTGAAGGAAAATTCTAGACAAACCATTACTGGTCGAACATAGTTCACAGCAGTTTATGAAAGAGAAAACTTTTTTCTATTATTTATTATAAACCTCTGTGATTGGCGAGTAATGGTTTGTCCGGAATTTCCCTTCAAAGTGGATTTTGACATTTGACTTATACGGCCTTATCATATGTTTGTCGAGAAATGATCATTTCAGCAAAGTTTCACCAAATTAATGGTTATAAAACTTAACAGTAGAACTTTTTTTTTTGTTTAATAAAAATGGTTTGAACTTAATGGGAATTAAAGTGTATATCTCAAAAGACACAACTTTTATGAAGACACCAAAGCACAAAAACTTAAATGGAAAAAATTAAATAGTCTGATTACATCAAAGTTTGAGTGAGTATAGCACCGACTACACCGGTGTAGTACACTGTCAAAAACGAAAACGACATTAGTTATACATATTGACTGGTGTATTTTAGCGTTATCTGTGATAAGACGAATCAAAAGGGTAAAGTTACCGGTAAAGTCATCCATGTATTTTTAAAACAAGCGCTTCTATTTGTTGGTATTCTCTTTCGTGTACAAATCGAAAGATGATGGTTTTCATTCGTATATTATGCAGCGATAAGGAGATAACGTTCAAATGATCGTGTTATTAACAAGAAAAGGTAAAGAATCACATTCATTCTCAATTTCATCATGGTCATGGTGACTTCAACAGTTTTCTATATAGTAATGAAATTGCAAATTATTGAATCATACAAAATTATGA